>NC_137202.1:21631147-22043647 GCF_960531495.2 Zeus faber
AGAGAGGGAGAGAGAGAGAGAGGGAGAGAGAGAGAGGAAGAGAGGGAGATAGAGGGAGAGAGAGAGAGAGAGGGAGAGAGAGAGAGTCTGAGTGTGCAGTGAAGGGGTGTCCCTCCTCCTCCTCCTCCTCCTCCTCCTCCTCCTCCTCCTCCTCCTCTGCATCTTTTTTTTTGCTTCACACCGTTAGAGGAGAAAGTGAGAGAGCGTCGCAGCTTCAGCACCGCGTTGCCTTCCCAACAAAACAAGCCAAAAAAAAAACAACAACCAACAACCTCTTCTTTTGAATTCTTTTTTTTTTTTTAATCATTCTAAACTGGTGTGTGTGTGTGTGTGTCTCCCCCCCCCCCACCCCCCTCCCACCCCTCCTCCTCCTCCCGCCCTCCCCCTCCCCTACACACACACACACACACACACGCACGCACACGCACACCACCCCCTCCACCTCCTCCATTGCGGCTTTCAGCGCTTTCGGCTTCATCATCTTCGTCTTTGTGTGTCTCTCCGTTTGGATTTTTATTTTTATTTTTACTCCTCATTTTTTTTTTTGGGGGGGGGGGGCGGGCGGTGGGTGTGCGGGGCTGCGGGGTGTCTGGGTGGTGCGTGTGTGTGTGTGTGTGTGTGGTGTTGGGGAGGAGGGGGGTTGCGCGCAGGCAGCAGGACGGAGACGTCGCTCGGATGATCTTTCTATTATTCGCTCAAGCCCTGACATGGAGTTGCTGTTGATCTGCGTCTCTCTGTGGATACTGCAGTGCAACTCCGCCCGAGCGGACTCCATCATACACATCGGTAAGGCTCCCTGCACCACCACTCTTTTGAGCTCTCCCTGCACCACCACTCTTTTGAGCACGGTTTATTCGTTTTTCGTGGTGATTTCGGGTGTGTGTGTGTGTGTGTGTGTGTGTGCGTGCGTGCGCGTGCGTGCGCCCGTGCGCGTATGTGCGTGCGGAGTGAGGCCACGCTGCGTTCCACGACGACAGCGCGTCGATCCGTGTGCTTTCGGGGACGGACGTGGGGGCTCGTCACGCACCGCGTCGGATGCCCGTGCAACTTTTCGGTCGCGCGCAAAGTTTGGAATTGGTGAGGGGGGTGAAGGGCGGAGGTGGTGAATGGGTGAATGCACGGATGTTGTTTCATGATCTCATGCCCCAGCCCCGGCGGCGGGGGGGGGGGGGGGGGGGGGCGGCTGTGCTAATAGGTTGATTGAAGATGTTGTCCGATCCGCCCAAACGTGCGAGTACTTGATGCTTTTGGTGAAGCAACCCCCGCCTCCGCCCCCCGCCCCCCGCTCAACTTCCCCCGGAACGTGACCGTCATGCCAACGCACTGGGATCGTCCCTTTGTGGGCAAAAAGTCAGCCCGACCACGGCTGAAAACCCTGCACCGGCCCGTGTTCATTTGGACTTTCATTAAGACGCTTTTGGACGAGGCAGGAAAGCTTCAAATTAAAACAAACAAACAAACAAACAAACAAACAAAAAAAAATCAATCAATCAATCAATCAGCTGCTTCACTTATTTATTTATTTTGGCAGCGTTTGGCCACTCAGTGACTTCATCCTCATCATCGTCGTCGTTGTCGTCGTCGTCATCATCATCATCATAATCATCATCATTATTATTATTATTTGAGAGTGCACACCTGCAGTATCTGTTTATACAGCACATATATACTGTATATATATACTGTATACATATATATTTGTATGTGTGTATATATATATTTGTATGTGTGTGTATATATATATATATATATATATATATATATATATATATATATATTTGTATGTGTGTATATATGTATATATATTCATACTGTATGTGTATATATATGTGAGTATGTATATATATATGTATATATATATACTGTATATATATGTATATATGTATGTGTGTATATATTATTTTTATTTTATGTAATTTCAATTTAATTTCATTTTTTTTACATCTCGATGTTGGCTAAACCGGCTAAAAATGTTTTTTTTTTGTCAGAATTTTGGCCACACAGATTCAATGTTATATAAAATTCAATGAAAATAAGATCTCCCAGCTGGGATCCCATTCGTCACAACAGCACTATTGTTGCTGCTGCTGCTGCCGGATCTGCTGCTGTTGCTTCATCTGCTGCTGTTGCTTCATCTGCTGCTGCTGCATCTGCTGCATCTGCTGCTGCTGCTGCTGCTGCATCTGCTGCTGCTGCATCTGCTGCTGCTGCATCTGCTGCTGCTGCTGCTGCATCTGCTGCTGCTGCTGCTGCTGCATCTGCTGCTGCTGCTGCTGCATCTGCTGCTGCTGCTGCTGCTGCTGCATCTGCTGCTGCTGCTGCATCTGCTGCTGCTGCTGCATTTGCTGCTGCTGCATCTGCTGTTGCATCTGCCGCTGCATCTGCTGCTGCTGCATCTGCTGCTGCTGCATCTGCTGTTGCATCTGCCGCTGCATCTGCTGCTGCTGCATCTGCTGCTGCTGCTGCATCTTCTGCCGCTGCATCTGCTGTTGCATCTGCTGCTGCTGCATCTGCTGTTGCATCTGCCGCTGCATCTGCTGCTGCTGCATCTGCTGCATCTTCTGCTGCTGCATCTGCTGCTGCTGCATCTGCTGCTGCTGCATCTGCTGCTGCTGTGCTAACGGACTTAACTGCTATACTGTCTGGCAGGTGCCATGATGGGACTAAATCCAAATTAGGTTGGCTTCAGCCCCCAATATCCATGGCAACCCCAATAATAACCAGTTGTAATTTCATGAAGACCATTTCACTAATATATAGGCTCCTACAGTGTCATAATTCACTTAGATAGAGAGACAGTCAGATAGATAGATGGATGGATAAATGGGGCTTAAATCTATGAGGTTAATCTAACTGTTTTTTTCCCAATCCGACCAACCTCTGGTTTATTCATTCCCACAGGTGCCATATTCGAGGAAAATGCCTTGAGGGACGATGAGATCTTTCAGCTGGCCATCTCAGACCTGAGTCTGAACGATGACATCCTCCAGAGTGAGAAGATCACCCACTCTGTGAAGCTGATCGAGCCCAACAACCCCTTCCAGGCAGTGCAGGAAGGTAAGCGCTGCTTGACCCCGTCATTCTCCCAAATCGATCGGCCCCGCTGTTTGGTTTCATTACGCGTGGACCGGCCACGAGGCTGACTTCTCGAAGGTTGCCCGGGCTCGATGGGTTCGCCTCTCGAGTGGAGTTTGTTCTGAGATGTTATTGGCCGCGAAGAAGCTTCTTGTGAGGGAGCCAGGGCGTCTGGAGGTCCCGACACCTGCAGAGCCTCCAGCCTCTGAGGAAAGAAAGTTGCTGTGTGGTGTTGGAAAGCTAGGTGGGAGCATTGAGTTATCGTGCGCCACGGAGCGACTGATCGACTAGAAAAAATATGTGCAATTTTCAGTATCATTTTGCAGCTGTTACCGGGCGGGATCTGAAGAGCAGTGCAGAGGGAGAGTCTCTCCCTTTTATGCCAACAAAAATAACCTCAAGTTTCTATTTTTCTCCTTTTCTTGTGTGTTTCCACTGCTGACTTTAATAGTAATGGAAAGCTGGAAAGTGGTAGGGTTAATATTGTTCTCGTCAACTCGCCTCAGTTCTCACAGGATTCTTAATTGCTTTCTGCTGCTTTTCCACACGGAGCTGTTTATGTTTATGTCGCTGTTATGTGGTGACCCACCACTCACCTGTCTCGCCAGAGCTCTGATGAGTTGCCGCCTTTTTGAGGCTCCCCCGTCTCCAAAATGAAAACACTTCCGCCCTCTCCATCTAGGTTCGTCACAGTGTGATATTATATATATACATATATTTAAGTGGACACACGTTTGTACTTTAAGAGGCGATGTATGTGTTTGCGTTGGACCAAGGCCGTTCCGGGAAGGTCTCCCAGAGTTTTCTGTTGTAGGGGGCTTCATGTAGGTTAGTTATTCACAGTTTGCAGACAAAAATGATAAAATGAATAAGGAACTGATGATGCATGTGAAAAGAAGATCTTTTTCACATCACGCATTGGGCCACACACCCCAATTTGATTCGCTGAGGGCACCAATCGGCGAAGAATTTAGCCTAACCTTCCAGACCTGTCTATACTATAATAAGGGAGATAACAGTGAAACTATTCTCAAAATAGTCATTATGGTACATCCTCTAGTGGTGCAGTTTATCTATTAATCCTTTTGCCGGGGACCCTTTGGAACCTCCTTTGGAACCTCTTGGAGGACACTCTTGGGGGTCCCCTGGTCCCACTTGGAGAACCACCGCTCGACCGATCATATCTACATTCTACTATAATTTGATGGCGGAATGACGTCGTGTTCAACTTCTGCTCGGACCGCCCAATTGCTGGATACTTTTTGTGAAACAAAAACCGACGATGAAATCTTGTGAAATTCAGTGTTTGCGACCTCAAAAACTATTGGTTTTCACTTGGTCGGTGACACCAGTTTAACCGCCAATCTCTCGTGAAGCTCCGGGGCAAATTAGATATCCCTACCAGAGGGCAATTAGGGGACACAATGCCGGGGCGTCCGCGGGGGTTGAGCGGATCGATGGGTGGTCCTCCACTGGTGTTGAAGGCGGGGTGGGGCGCTGAGTGACAACCCAGATGATTTGACCTTTTTCTCTGCTCTTTCGCTGCCACCCTATTGCGACTGGCAGACAAGACCATGCCAACGCCCCGGCAAGAAGGAGGGGATGGGGTGTTTGTGTGTGTGTGTGTGTGTGTGTGTGTGTGTGTGTGTGTGTGTGTGTGTGTGTGTGTGTGTGTGTGTGTGTGTGTGTGTGTGTGTGTGTGTGTGTGTGTGTGTGTGTGTGTGTGTGTGCGTGTGCATGATCATGTTTTGATTCAGAGTGTGCACGGAGAGGAGGTGCTACTCACAGAAGGGTTCATTGTGTCAGAGAGAGAAACAGAGAGAGAGAGAGAGAGAGAGAGAGAGAGAAACAAACAGGAAGATTAAGAGCGACGAGAACTGAAATAACTGAGTGGCGCGGGCGGGCGGGGCGGGGGGAGACGGGGCGGGGGGTGGGGGGGGGGGTGAAGGGAGTCTCGTGGCTGCGTGGTGGGAATCGTGATCAAGAGCCCGAATAAACATGAGTGTACAAAAAGACACCGGGAAAGAAGGCGACGATTAAAAATGTGCCTGCCGTGCCGAGGTGGCCAGCTGCTGCGTCACGTTTGTCCTTATTTAGCTCCCGGCGTCCTTGCCGACTGTAATGGCACACTCCACCAGCGGCGCGGAGGCCGCCAAGGAGCGGCGGCGGCCACGTCCCGGCACCGCCGCCATCCCTTCCTCCCTTCCTCCCACACTATTATCACGTAATGATGTCAGCCGCCTGACCACGCAGCCAGCAGACATTGCGCTATTTATAGACTCAAGAAACTCAAGAGAACTAATGGGCAATTTCATAATCCACCCCCCCCCAAAAAAATCAAAAAACAACTGTCTGCAGTTTCCCGAGGTTTAAAAAGTGTCTAATTTTATTCATGTGGGATTCATTAAATCACCAGGAAGACGAAAAGTCAGAAGACATCTTATGCTTTGCGGTATGATACACGTCGCTGAGGTTAAGTGAGCGATTCAAAGCAAAGATGGAGTAAATAATGGAGGAAACTCATTGGACCACGAACTATCAGCACTGCAGTACCTAGTGACTAGTGAGCACAATGCGGCACTTAGTCTACATTAAGCACAAGTCACAGTATTACGGCATTACTAATAAAAAGTCCCGTGCAGTAGAAACAAAGGGTGCCATTCAGTACGTCATCCAGTATTTAAATGTTCAGTGATCCACACGGAGTCCTCCCCTGTCCCTCTCCTCCCGAAAACAACGCGTCTCGTGGCCTTCCATTTCATCACCCAACCTCTGCCAAGGTGGGGTGAAGGAGGACCCAACCGTCGCTCCGCTCCTCCCGGCGGCGGCCCCATCCTTCAACATATCCGCCGTGTCGTCTTTTACGCCTTTTTATCTGCGGGGGCAGCGCGGCGGGAGGGCGGACGGCTGCCGCTCCGGGACGGGGCCGGTCCAATGTTCTCCGTTCGGGGCGCCGCCTTTACGACGGGAGGACACCCGCCGCGGCTCCAGGTGCGATGGAATGCCGGCCTCTCGCCGCGATGGCCCGTGGCGCTTTTACATTGCGGATAATGGATGTGTTTTTGTCTCTTTTTCAGGGCGCTCGCAGTGTTTTGCAAGCCCCCACCAGTTAATTACCTTGTGGTTATTTTTAATCCATCATACGCCTGGGCCGTATAGATGCCTGCTGGTACCTTAATCAGCTAAGTGAGGGCGGTGGAGGGGGTGTATACCTTTCACCGCTTAATCCCACAACCCCCCAGGTCTGACCCTGGGTTATTGGATGTATAAATTGCATTGTGTGAAAGGGAAAGTGATGTATTAGGAGGCTAAGAGGTTTATTTTTATTTTACCGGTAGAGCCATCTGTCTGGCCTACAAAAGATGCGTCACACGTTTTAATAGCAAAATGGGAATAGGGATATAAACAGGCGGCTGGGTACCCATCCACCTAGAGAGCTGTGTTTGATGCTGATGCCGAACTGTTTCGCGCCCAGTAAATTATTTGTACATCTCGATTCTGTGGATGTTTCTCCACCGCTGTGCTACAGCGGTTCGCCGTGAGTGCTCGCCGGGTATGCCGTGAAAGTTTTCCCAAATTCCACTCGAAAGGATAAAGAATCACAATTAGCTCTTGTGGTGCGAGAAATAAATCGCAAGGCTGCTCTAGCTCATCAAATTTCGTCGGTTTCAGCGGAATACCGGCTCCAGCACGACAGGTTTCACTCCGAGCATGAGGGCTATCCAGGGAATGAAAGGTCCGACTCCTATTTTGAGATTCCTTGTTCGAATTTCCAACTCATTACGCATTTCAGTCACATTCAAAGCGAATTATGCCAAATGCATTGGCCTGTATTTGCTTGGGCTGTAATTAAATCCTCCGTAATTACTTTCAGTTTGGGGGTCGACTCGCTCGCCCACTCTTTTGCCGAAGAGATTCCAGACTCCTGACTCGTTCAAAAGATTTGTGTGCTACTAACCGATCATACGCAAGTCTTGCATCGCTGTTAGTCGGCCATAATAACAAGTGCAGTTACACATGTTTCTAAGTATTTGGTGGTTAACTGTGTAGTAGTGTGCCGTGGAATTATTTAATTGTAAAAACTGTGCCGTGGCAAACATACCACCAATTCCACCCTCAGTACTGGGAGACAGATGGATGTATTTTGGCGATTCTCTGACACCACTTGAAAGCATCCTGAAGACTTTTAAAAGTAGCGCATTTGAAAAGGAAAACTCTTTGAATCGGAGTTGAGCTTTTGGAGTCAATTCGGGTTGTTGATTAACTTCAAGAAGCGCGTGGTTGCACTTAAATGCCAAGTCTGATCTCCATTCAAAGGAGTCGTCAGCGGCGCGCCAAATGCCACCGCGACACCCATATTTTAGCAGTCCTTTTAATTTGTGTAAACAGGGAGGATAGCCTCTATATATTTTTATTTTTTTAAGCGTGACATTTTTTCCTTTTATTTATTTATTTTTTTTTATAAGGTTTTCATTTTCTGATTACATCTCTCCCCATAAATCCCGTAACTTCTGTGCAGGGTGTAAACAAAGTGACCGCGATGCACTAATTAGCGAGTGGCAATCAAACCGGGTCTTTGCATCTTCTCCCGTGTCCTTGTCACATCAGCAGCTGGGCGCAGGCGGAACTTTAAAATGTTCCGACTGTAATCCCCCCTTTTTTGCTGTCATGTGTTCAACGGAGAACGTTATTAGGGGGTTTCCGTATTAGGGATAACGAACAGCCGCTTTGAAACTTACTGGAGAGGCCCTTCCTTCCCGGTAATGAATGGAGTTAACAAAAAAACACAAAAAAAAGATTCCATAAATTGGATGAAATGACAAGATGGCGCCTTGCATAGCTTTCATGGAATAATATTGTTCGGCCGCTGCTCCGTGGACTTTGATGTGTGATTCTCCTCCAATACGGAGGCGGCGGCGGCGTATGATGTACGGTAATTCGACCATCACTGTGCCATTATCTGACGCGCGTCACAAATGACGGGCAGAGCCGGGCGACCACGCGACATATGCTTCCCACTCACAGGTTCCTCGGTCACATGTCTTATTCATGTCCCCCCGTCCTCTTTGGGGGTGACATATTAACAATGAGCCGAGCAGAGCACTGACAGATGGCACTTTGCCGAGACCCCGAACGGGTCCCCCATCGACCATCAGTACCACTCCCTACCAGTCAGACAGCGAGACGGACGGGCCGAGCGAGGGAGGGAAGGAGTCGGAGAGTCGGAGCGGGGTGGCCGAGAGGATATGCTGTGTCCGATTAGATGGATACAAATGAGGCCGTCGGCTTGCTGCTGCCGCGGTAATTTCCATTCGTACACTAAGTGCCCTAAATTACCCCAAAAAAAGGGCTCTGGAGCCCGGGAGACGAAGGGTGGGCATCAGGAAAAGTAGTCGCTTTTCTTTTTTAAAACAATTTGTTTGTGCTTGTTTATGTGCAGGTATTTGTCAATGTCAGTCCTGTCCCGGTGCTGTGAGATGGAGTGAAGTGGAACCCTATTTGTGGTGCTGTACATTAGTGGTGAAAGACTTGTTTATTCTTCTTGGTGAAAATGTCTTTTCAGTGACTCACAAGCTGTTTGTTTGCAACTCAATAACTGCAGCCAGCAACGTAGGTGAAAACAGGGTTAGGGAATTTGGCAAATTCATATCGAATGCGACTGTGGTGTGGGGGTGGTGTGGTTTAGGCAGCCACACCAGGATCAGGGTGGCTGTACGCCCACTGTTCTTAAGAGCAACCAACGAGCAGCAGGTAAAACACCCAGAAAAATCTCTTTACCGTGTCACTCGTAAAGAGCCAAATCCCCAAAAGGAGAAAAACCCTTCATCACCAGTGCGCGTCCGTACCTAGTGGTGGCTTTAAATGTGTGTATCAGTGTGCGTGCGTGTGAGTGTGTGAAGGTGATTGCTGTGGCGTGGCGGGGCGCAGCAGTGGCGGTGGGGTTTGGGAAGCTGTGCGCCGAGTAGCTTCAGCTCAATGGGAGGTGTGGATAATTTACCACCAACTGCGCCATCCCTTTGCGGGGGGGGGGGGGGGGGCGACGAGGAACAGGAAAGCAGGGCCCGGGTAAAATCCCGTTTGAGGCTAAAGAGGAGTTGAACTTAAAGGTATGGGGGTAGGGAAATAGCTGTATAAGCGACTGGAGATGTGAGGGAGGCAGCGATTGATCTTCCAGAGAAGGGCAGGGCAGGGTGCGAGCAGGAGGAGGACATTGCTGGCTCGCCGGAAGATGGAGAGCAGAAGGAGGAGGAGGAGGAGGAGGAAGAGGAGGAACGGTGGAACCAGCTTGCCACTCCTCAAAAGCAGAGGCGATGCCAAAATTTGTCTGGTAGCCATTGGTTGTGATATGGCCCGTAGACATAGAGACCGCGTAGGACCATCTGTCATTAGCCTCCCTCTGTGCCCCCATCTCTCGTCTCCCTCTCGTCGGACTCTCTCTCCGTCTCCCTCCCTCTCTGTCTTTCCCTTTCAGTCCATGGGTCCTCAGCCATGCCCGGGCAACATGGGTTTAACGGGAAGATGAGTCTAAGCCGGTGTGTAAGCCCTTTCTGAGTGAAACCAAAACCCGGCTTAAACCTCCAGTGAGTGGCAGAGTATTAAGGTGGAAAACAGGCAGCCGTGTCCACGCAGACAGTTTGCCACAGTTTGGGGGCGACCAAACTTTACGCCTGCTGCCCTTTTATTTTGAGATTTTAATTGTCAAAAGCTAACGTGTTTACTGTAAGTAACAGTTGAGTCATTTTTCTCAACTTGTTGTTGAGATGCAGTCGTGGCTGAGGAGCCGAGCAGTTTATTTGTCTTCCACGCTGCGTGGAACATATCATGCTTTATACTTATGAATATAATACAAATGAATCTTGAGGGCTTCAGGATATTACATTGTTTGTAATAATGTCATCATGGCAATGTTTATGAAATGCTATTTGTCAATGTCAAGTATCACCCAGGTGTAGGCAAGTATTACGATAATGATAAAACATTATTTGAGACCACATATATTACATAATGGAAAAAAATCCTCCCCAAACCAGTTATTTTTTAAATGAAGGTGTAAATCATGTGGGTGAACACAGTAACGCGCTTCAATTGGCTTCATACTGGCTTCAGACGTTTTTAGCGTCACTTAAAACATATTGATGTCATGTAGTGTCATTAAAGGACTGAACCACATCACCACAAACGCCACAGCATGAGTGATGCAGCTTGTAAAAAAGGACAAGATAACCACCCGTGCCTCCGAAAAACCAAACGAAGAATCAACTCCTCAACGTGGTTCAAATGTGTCGAGTCGATTGACTGTTCTACAACAATTATTTCACTTCTTGTTTTGAACTTTATTTTCACACCTTGGCACTGATCATCCTCGACCGCATGCGGAATATGAAAACCTCCGTCTTTTGAAATTGTTATTTGAGCTCCGTTAAATATGTTTCTGTGGCAGCTCCGCCTACCACACGCCACCCAAGTGCCGTTTTCAGGTCCCAGAGACACAGACGATGGGGTGGAAAATGCAAGTTTATTATAGAGAGTGGGCTAGATGGAACAAGACCTGGAGAAGATGGACAGCATGTCATAACAAGGGCTCCTCTCCTGGGAGTGTGTGGGGATGGGGGTTTTACCTGTTGCCTATTACACTAATCAACGAGCAACAGGTGTACAGCCACACTGATCCTGGGCCCCAATAACCTAGACCCAGTACAGGTGTGGCTGCTCAAACCACACCATCCCCACACCAAAATTACTTAGAAAAAAAAGGCTTACTTTTATGCCTTATGTTTGACAAAGCAGAGTTTTTTTGGGGGGTGCGTGGCAACAAACTTTGTGCTTGATGGCTAATTAGGGCAGCATTGTTTGCATCATCAGACCGATTCCCAGTATCACAGAGAGACAAATCAGTGTCGGACCAACAGCTTCCATGTTCGGGGCACGCTTTTCTGCTGTGTCGAGAACAACTGTGTCGGTTTTTAACAATGACTACAGTAAAAAAAAAAAGGGAATCAAAGCTCTCAGAAATCTTTTGCCTGTCTCTGGAAGTTGACAAGGTTTTTTTTTTTTTTCCTTTGAATAGATCCTAATCTGAAGAGCACCCTAAAAGGGTTCCTTTCAGGTAAGATCCAGCGGGGTCAACGCAGATGGCTAGGGGACCCAACGTGTTCAGAAGGAGCTCCTTTTGTTTGATATCTTCTCAAAGGGTACCTTGTTTGAAATCATGTGCCAGCTACAGTAGTATTCACAAATACAGACTACACGCACGCACAATGTTCAATTGAAGCCTGCATGTTGAGGAGCATACTAGACCAAATCTATAAAGTCTTTCATGTGTAGGGTTTATGCATTTGTACATTTGCATCATCCCTCGTCAACTTACGTTTCCCAAAAGTGTATTAGTATTTCAATGGAAATTTTTTATTTTTGGTTTCTAAATGTGCATGTCCAAATTCCTTACTGCCGCTCTCTCCTACATATCTAATCCAACACACACGAGGTGGTCGAGGGTGGTTCAAGGGGGGCCGGCCAACACAAGAGTCTTCCCTTAAAAGAGCATATTTATTTATTTCAGCTTCTCAAATCAGGTGGTCCGGGCCATACCCTCAGTTTAGGAGAAAACGGCCCTCACCCCCCAGACCTGTCAATCTCTGCTCAATCCCCGCCCCCTGAGCGATGTTGGTGCAGTTCCTATGGCTTCCCTCCGAGGACGCTGTTTGCCGCCATTTCGTCCCGCCAATTGTTACTGATGATGCCTTTAAATTGAAGAGAGAAAAACCTGACTAATTAGTAGAACGTGAAAACCTGGCATTTCCTCTCCAAGATCTTGGGTCAAATGTTGAGAGAATTATGTCTGCGGTTTCATACAAAATTCAGAGTAGATGCCAACGTCCAGGTCCTGATTAAAAACATAGACATGGCAGGAGATGCAAAAGGGGTTCATGCCAAATTTATTAATAGAACAACGTAGTCATGCGACTAGAGAAAAAAAATGTCGGGTTTCGGCTGCGACGGCCGTTCATCGCATGAAATGGAAAAAAAAAAAATGAAAATAATAAATAACACACACAGGCTGTTAAGAGAGAGTAGGTAATCTGGGCCATTGGCATTTGGGGTAATTACAGATGGTACAACACTCATCACGGTGAGTTATGATAATATCTTGGTGCCATTTGACAAGAAATTGGACGGCAGTTCTGTCCATGACACACAGTGCCTGCACACACACACACACACACACACACACACACACACACACACACACACACACACACACACACACACACACACACACACACACACACACACACATATACTGTATATAATGCAATATAAAGAAAATTGTCAGAGCTATTTTTTGTATTGCTGGGGTTCTAACGAACCCTGCAGCCTGCAGTGAGCACAGAATAGAAGCTATTTGATGGTGACGTGGAGTTACGTTGCTTATGAGTTCAAAAGTGGACGGAGCAACGAGTCCTTCCAGTGTTCTCCAGCTGATTAAAGAACTAGGGTCATGAAAGTGATGGAGATGCCTTGGTGAAGAAAAACAACGAGTTCTCAGGTGTGGTGTTGTAGAAAAGCTTTTAGAAAAGTTTCCTCCGGCCATAAAATATTGGATTTGTAAACTTTTTTGCTAGTTTATTTGATATTTTCAAGTTTTGAGTAATTTTGCTGCTGGAACCCTGGTTGTGATGGTGTGATTTCTACCATTTTTCTTTTTAATATATTTTTTTATATTCTTATAGAAACCATACCCTTTCTTTTTAAAATTCAGATTGATATAACATCAAACAATGACAAAATAAAAGAAGGAACTGTTGATGGTCTATACAACTTATTTACAGTAATACATTCACTTATGGCTAGCGGCCGGACAGGGAAGGGGAACCAGGAAGACGACTGCGGGAGAGAAATGAGAAATGAGACGTGTCCCCAGTGAAAAGCTGTCTACCATCTGCCCCCCCCCCCAACCCAACACCACCCTTCATCCCAGACTCCACAAAGCCTCCATTTACAGACACCGAAAACTGAAAACTGCTGTTTTTACAATCGTATTCAGTCTGCCGCGTACAGTGTCTCTGTGTGTCCATTCAGAGGCTTAAATGGAGTCGTGTGTGTGTGTGTTTGTGTGTGTGTGTGTGTGTGTGTGTGCGTGCGTGCGTATAAATGGTTTAAAGGGTCACAGAAACGCACCTGAATACCGTTAATTCCATTTACGGTTTGCTGAACAGTTAAAACTGTTATTAATTCTCTATTATGCGGATGAACTTGAGCGCTTGCAAATAACGTTGGATAAGGCGGATTTATTTTTGCCTGGCGCTGCGCTTCCTGTTTTGTTTTTTAGTTTTTCCTGCGTTTTGTGCTTGGGCTGTATCGGTCGATATGGCAACAGCTTCAGTGGCGCCCACCTCGCGAGTTCCCGAGCCAATGGGTTTTGAGCTTCACTTCCGGGAAAAAAATTGGAGGTGAGAAACAATCAATCCAGTTGCCGAATCTTCCCAAATAATAGATCCACAAGGCCGCATTTAAAGCTTCGTTCCGACTTTCGTTGACGTTCTGCAAGCTGGTGGGGGGACGGCGCACGGGGGGATTTTTTTGTTTCAGGTTTAACATCGGAAAACAAAATAAATAAAGTCAATACATCTACAATAAAAACTCACAGCAGAATTTGTTTTTTAAATTCTTACATTTCCATCGTCTGCAGTTTCTTCCCGGACAGCTGCCATTAATTCCCTTCTTCTTTTCAAAGATTTGTGCTGGTCTTCCCAGCGGCGCTCGTCTCTCAGACTCTCAGATGGAGGGCGGTTCTAATTCTACTGTGGGCCCTGTGATGTACGAAGGGATCAAAAATCCGAACTGGGTGTTTCAGGACATGTTTTCTGAAACAGACAGCTCCAATAAAAAGCGACTGGGTCCTATTTCGCAGTGTGTGTGTCAGTGGGTCCATCAGAGACCCAAATGTAGGTGCTGAAAATGGCGCTGAAAAGGGGAGTTTTGCATATTTGCTTCCCTTTTGAGCGTTGTATCTCCTTGCATCTGTCATACATTGAGGTGCAATATCTGCATCTTGAGCAGCCCCCACCCCACCGCCACCCCACGGCTTCAAATAAATTAAGAAAATGACTCGTTGTGTAATGTTGGGAAAATGTTGGGTAGAAAGAATCGGCAGGCTGGCTTCATGGTTTCTCTGCTGCTGCTCGGGTGAAACGGTTGCATCATTGTCTCAGGGAATCTCCCGGGAGAAAGTGGAAATGCCTGTCTGTGTGTGTGTGTGTGTTAGTGCGTGTGCTTGCGTGCGTGCGTATGTGTTGACTCACTGTCTGTCGGCTTGTGTTTTTTTTTTTTTTGCCTCTATGACCGACGGTGAAACCACAGCGGCGGAATTTGGCGTTTTTGTTTGTGGTAGTTTCGTCAGGATGAAACTATCGGCGGGAGCCTTCATCTGAGGAGGTGCAGAGCTTCTCCGGAATGCGCCTGGCGGTAGATGTTATCAATATGATTCATCGATTTCCAGAAGATATGCAGTCACTTATATGGCCATTTCAATGGTGAGGACACGGTGTCACCGTCACACACACACTGTACACATGTAACAAGATGGTTGTGTTTAGGTAGAGGGTTAGAAATGGTTCAAAGGGGGCGTCCTGGTGGTGCTAGGGATGCAACGGTACATCGAGCTCATGATTAGGTATGTACCACGGTTTTGGGACCACGGTAGTCGTACGGTTTCGGTATCTTTAAATTGAAGATTATTATTTTTTTATTTAAAAGGTGTAAAAAATGTTTTAATAGCAGTCTGTCACAAATAACTCGTGTAACGCTCTGTGTGTATGACTGTGAGGGGAGGGGGGAGACGGGGGTTGAAGTTCATTGGTGGGTTGTTGTAATTTGCATAAATTCATCGGATTAAGGGGAGGTGTCCAAGTGTCCACACTTGCAAACTTGACCTGGCAGAAGCGGGTTGCATGACAATGCACTTCTAGGCTCCCCTGTTGAGTGTCCCTCATCTCTATAGAAGGTAAACAGGGCCAAGTGTGATTGGATTCTTTCATATTAGAATTGACATTGTAGGAGCAAAACATTTCTCTTGACATGAACTCTGGGGGGGTTCCTGGGGAGACAGAGACAAATGTTTTAAAACCCCCTTTTGGAGGTAGAGGTCTTTGTCCTCATAGTTGATCGTAATCATTTTCCTCTCACAGAGTGCGTGCACCACAGGGGGCGTACCAAACGGTTGGGTAACACACTGCGTACCCTTGCATCCCTAATAAGCGTGGGTACCACAATGGCGAAACACCTGCACCGTGTCTCTTCCGCCCTCGCCGCGTGAAGACGTACGTGGCTACGCAGCGAGCTAGACACTCTTTCCAAAAACTACCCGGAGACAGGAGCTGTCTTTAGGCGTCTTTGATAGAAGCTGTGTGAAACCGTGGAACAGCACAGTATGCAGATTAATGATCGGTCTCTACGCACATGTAAATAACTTGTTAATGATGTTATAGCGCCTACATTGTATGCATACACAAATAGTAAAAATAAACATACATATTGTTGCTCTCAAGGGTAATGACAAGGCGGATGGAAGGAGGTGATGTCTCTACCCCCCATTCCCTGTCTCTCTCCACAGCTCTTTAACGTGAAAGGCAAAAACTGCCGAAATATATTTAATAATATGTATAAAAAAAAAATCCGGCGATTAGCTGCGGCGAGTGTTGTACAACGAAATAGCCTTGACCAAACAAACCCTCTTCTGGCGTCCCGCGCGCAGCTCTTCTCGGGTACAGACGACAAACCGCTTCTGTGCTTAACCCAAACTCAGGCGACAGGGGGTCTCGAGAGGTGCAGATTCAAGTGCCATCACGCCGCCGGCGGTCCCGCTCGCCCGCCGAACCTCCCTTTCAGGCGAGCGGCGGTATCTGCGTCTCACAGCGCACGCCGGCGATTGCGGCGGTTCGTGTTTGCCGTCCGCTACTTTGCCTCCGGAGCTGACAAAACGCCGCTCCCGCTGACATGCTGTAAGGGTGTTTTTAAAGACCAGCCGCTTTTCCCAACGCCCGCGACCGTCCAATCGCCGGGCTAATGGCGGCTTTTCCATTCAGCTAGATCAAGAGAGGGAATCTGTTTTCGTGCCCACGCAGTTGTTTGCAAATGATTATCGTTACTCTCTGCATGCTTTTTCTGATTGTGTGATTAGTGTTTGTGTACGAGCATATGTCCTCTTTGTACGTGCATGTTTGTGTGTGTGTGTGTGTGTGTGTGTGTGTGTGTGTGTGTGTGTGTGTGCCGTCTCAGTGCACACACCATACAGAGGGAAGTAGCTTAGTGGAATGCTTCGGAGAGGCATCCCCTGCTGCCGAATAGATAGCACACAGCTTTCGGCCTCCCGGCGGGATTTAGCTTTAAACGCCATAAATCTCTGATTATGTGTTGGTTTGTCGGAGCAGAGCCTCGGCCTCTCCAATAGGCTCTGAAAAATATATCATCAATAATCTCAGCGGCGCTTGTAATACGAATCAATCCTCCCGCGCCGTCGATATATGCACTTCCCGTCGCTCTCCCGCGATACGGCTGTTGTTCCAAAACCGAAATTAATCCGGCGTGGCCGATATCGACCGCCGCGTTTCTCGCCGCTTAACTCGGCCCGGATCAAATGTGGCATTTTCCCAGTGCCAGCGAGCAAAGCAGAAAGCCGCACTTGTCAGGCGGCGGGCGGCTCGCACGGCCGCTGCCCCGGACCCTTTGATGAAGATCAGCGCTGGGGTGGGGGGCGGCGGGAGCGCCAGCCGTCACGCAGGGCTGTGTTATTGGTACCGAGTGGAGCCGAGTCACAGCGCGCTTGTTTTCGGGAGTCGACGGGAAGGCGGGGACGGCCGGTTCCTTTTTTTTTTTATTTTTTTTTTATTTTCCCCCGGTGCGGTTTCGGAGGGGAGTTCCCCTGGACAGGCGGGCGCGGCGTAACGTCCCATTTGAGTCTTGGAATCTGTAAATCTCTTCCCACGTGTAACCTGAAGGTAGAAATGACCATCGGTTGCTTTCAAACTAGAGATATGAGCCTTCTCCTTCATCGTCTGTGGCCTCGTCTCCCATTGGAACGATTTAAGTGTCTAATTGGGTCATTCCGATTTTTCATATCAAGGACGCTCAGTTTGATACGCATGAGGCCACAGACCCCACTTGATGAGATTTAGTCTCTGGGGCCCCAATCTGAGAAGATTTGATTTAGTCCAAACGTCCACACCCGTCTGTAGCACTGTCAGGGAAGATCACAGTGACACTTTGATCAAAACAGTCATTATTGTGCCTTCTCCGATCACCATTTTCGCTGGGGACCCTCTGGAACCTCTTGAAGGGCCCCCAGGGGCACCCGGGGACCCCACGTTGAGAACCACTGGTCTAATTCGCCTTTGAAAGGGGCACTCTTATTTTCCATATTATTTCCTCTTTTGATTTTATTGGTTGATTGATTGATTTTATTCAGAATGTTTAACAAATAAGTAAAAAAAGACAAGAATAATAAATAAAATGAACGATAAACATCTGCAGCAAACCCTCAATAAAGAAACTCTCATAAACACCATGAATTGTATTACACGTCCGAAAAGGAGTAAAAAGAAGTATAAACTTATACGGCCCTGCCCCTTCTCCGTCACCCAAACAATGAACTCAATATTTATCATATATACAACTCATAACAAACCACGCAAATTGTTTTGTACAACCCAAACATCCGCCCGCCATCAATCAGATAGGACTCCAACCCTTCCTCCTCCCTCTACCTCTTAATGTTATTTTATTGTGCATCTCCTTGAATTGATTTATATTTGAGCTTCGCTTGAATTCTATATCCAAACCATTCCACCGATTGAAATCCACATAATCTCCATCGTGGTACAAACACAGTGTTTTTTTTTTCTAATTACGCTTTCCTCTGAAATTAACCGCCCCCCCTCTGTCTAAGAACATTTTTTTTGTATTTTTTTGTGGTTGTTACTGGAAAATAAATGATTTTTTTTCCTCTTCATACTTTATTTGCACGGTCCTGAATTCCACCGGCTCCGTGACGTTGGAAGCGACTTTAAAAACAGCGCGTCCGTGGGTCCTCAACATCCCGCGTGCTTTGAACCGTCCCCCAGGCTCGTCTTTTTGGAGTGGGCATAACCAGCGTAACCTGCTTTTGTGCATGTTGCTCCACCACCTCCGCCGCTACCTCCACCTCATTTGGACACGGTGAAACGAGCAAACAATGCGATGTGGGTGAGGACCGGAATGTGCCTTGTTTTTCCTGGAACCTCAGCGCTCCTCCACGTTGAGAACCACTGGTCTAATCCGCCTTTGAAAGGGGCACTTTTATTTTTCTTCTTCTTCTTCTTCTTCTTCTTCTTCTTCTTTTTATTATTATGATTATCGATGTTATTCTTTTGATTTATCGGTTCATTGATTGATTTTATTTCGAATGCGTAACAAATAAGTAAAAAAAAACCCCAAGAATAAAATAAATAAATAAAATCATTGTACGAATGACACTTCTTATATGAGGTTTCCTGCTGATTCTGTGGTCTCCCATCACACCCAGAAATGTATTTTCATTCACGCTTTCTATATTCACATTGTCTGTCAGCACTTTGACATCGTTGTGTGACTGTTTTCGTCGTACAATGACCTGTATGCACTTTTAAATGTTGCATATGCTTTGCCGATGTCTTCTCCTTCATCCATTTTTTTCCAGTTTTGTGTCGGTAATTCACTCCTGAATGCGTCCACGGCTCCCTCCGTCCTCACGTGTATGCGTTTAAAGTCACTGCCGTCCTTCTCCTCCTTGTAATTGGCGTCATCGGCTCCGGGAAAAAAAGGCGCGGCCGTGTTCCGTGTTCTACTGCGGTAAAGCAGAGTACTGCCTGTGCTCCGGTTTGAACCGGGCTGGACGGGTTCAAGTCGTTCTCAAACGACTTGAACTTGAATCGAAGCGGCAAACCCCCACGCCGCGGCAACCCCACACACACACGCGGGCGCACACACACACACACATAAATGGGTCTCCCGCGGTGGGTAAGGGCTAGGTTTTCCAACGCCTACCTGCGGTGCGGGCTGCACAGCGTGGGAGCCAGAAGGCGGTGCGGGGCCGAGCGAGTGGGGCGTTGCGGGGCCGAGCGAGCGGGGCGAGCGAGGCGTCTTGGCAGGAGAACGAGGATCACACGTGAGGCTGGATGTGACACTTACTCACGATTCTATATCTGAGAAAAGTGAGAACAACAATTGGAATGAAAGTCGGAGTGTGTACGTACTTTTTTTTTTTGTCTTTGGATTCCTTTCATCATGCATCACTTCACCATTTTATTGCAGCTGAAGACCCTATTATAGTAAAAACGCACCGACACCTATAAAATGAGGTTTGTTTGGGTCAGGTCGATTTGAAACAGCACGACAACAATTTTGAAAGAGTAAAGAGTAAATCAGAGATAAATATAAACACATTTCTGACAAACGCTTAGATTAACTTTAAAATGGTCTTTATTCATGATGGATGATTTCATTTCGTCGTCTGGGCTCTGGATGTGGGCTCAGCAAACACAGGCGCACTTAGTGAGCGAGAAATATAGGAGTGATGAGCTTGAATCCCCTCATTGAATAGAATAGTAGAGCAGAGGAGGTGGATGCAGGGGAGGTGGATGCAGGGGAGGTGGATGCAGGGGAGGAGGATGCAGGGGAGGTGGAGTGTAGGTAGCGGGTAGGGCAGGAAGGACTGGCTGCCTTAATAGGACGGCTTATCATGGGTGTTGAAGGGTGTGGCACCGTCAAGTTGTCTGACACAAAACGCTCCGCAAAGCTGCGGGTCATTAAAAAAAAAAAAGTAAAGACAGCATTAAATGCTTTTCGATTATGAGGATACTAAATGATGAGGACACTAAATTATGAGCATACTAAATTATGAGGACATAATTAGAAGTTTAATTATGAGATTACGAGGACACGTCCTACACGACGACATGACGACCCAATGTCCTAATGATGCTGGCGGTGGGTATTCAGATGTGTTCAGTGTGTGTCCTTTTAATCCATTTATGCACCCACACACACACACACACACACACACACACACACACACACACACACACACACACACACACACACACACACACACACACACACACACACACACACACACACACACACACACACATACAAAACCCCCCTGTCTCTATCTCTGTTTGGATTAGTCAATGGTGACTGTCAGCACAGCCACTGTATCAGCTCCTATTTCCTGCTGCCTCTGTGGGGACAGAGCAGGAACCTTTTAATACGGTTTTCCTCCCCGACTATTCTATCTATCTTCCATCTTTCCGACCGCAAAAACAAATAAAAAACAAATAAATAAATAAAAACTGTCTGGATTTGCGACGGGGATGGCAGCGGCGGGGCTCAATCCGCCCCTCATCGGGGGCACACAGTTTAACGACACTATCAAAAGCCATTAAATCCGATCAGCACTTTTTGAACAGGCCGGAGCCGCCACACTATCTGAGTCGATGATTCCCTCCTCTTTTCGGCCCCTTGTCGGGGGTGCGTCTTGCTTTTTAAACGCGCCCCCCCCCCCCCACCCCTCCACCCTCTGTCCTCTTGCTTCCTCCTCTCTCGCAAAAGGGCATCGATCCAAGGCAGCGGTCAAAGGGAGAGGAAGGCTTTCCATCCACTCAGCCGGGGAGTAAAAAAGAAAAAAAAAGGGCTTAAATCCATAGTTTGGGGGACGTACGATGAGTCAGGTGTGTTTTGTTGTGCCCTGTCTTAAATGAAATATCACATCAGGCTGGAAGATGTTTGATTTTTGATGTTCCGCCATCGGGCTCGAGTGTCAGGATGAAGTTGCAATCACCGCCCGCACGCATGGAAACGTGCCATTATCGCACAGCCGCTTTTAAGCGGCCGATGCAGATTTGCCCCGGCAGCCAAAAAGACGCCCTGCAGGAGGAAAAGCGGAGCGGGTTTTATAAGCGTGGCTGTGAAACGTGAAGGAAGTGTGTTGGCTTTTGTTATCGAAAGATGGACATGGATTTTCCATTTTATTCACGCGTTGAATTTGTCTTTTAAAAGATCTCTTGGCGTCCCACCCAAACAGCCGACACGGACAATTAGTTTCTATTGGAAAAAGTAACTAATGGCCCAGCGACTGGTCATTGTTATGGAAATCGAAAAAAAATACAAACGTTCCTCGCAGGAGGATGAATACGATATCGAGTCTCGAGGCTTTAAAAAAAAAGAACTGTCAGCACTGGACACTAACACCCTTTGATTGTGACTTTGGGATGTGACTCGTCTTTTTTGTCATCAAATAAGGATGACATGTGTTGGCACGGTGCATTGCACAGCTGCCTCGCGGCACAAAGGGTCCTGGGTTCGATTCCCTCCTGGCCGCTGTTGGCACCGCACCCAGGAGGGTTATCTCCCGATGAGGGGGCCTTTCCGTGTGGAGTTTGCATGTTCTCCCCGTGCGTTTGGAATCGGTCGCTGTCTGCTGCCCACCGCTCCTGGCTGCCCCCTCAGGAGGAGGGACAAGCCAGGATGGCGTAAAAAGAGCAGAGAAAAAGTTTCACTGGCTGCCATTGAGAAGAATTTTTAATCATCACAGGACACACCACACTACAACACATGCATACACACACACGCTTTTGGATGGTGGTTGGTGAAATGAGGCCTCTGCATTTGACCCATCCTGGCTTGTCCTTCCTCCGGGTGGCAGCCAGGAGCAGCAGGCAGCATTCGTGGACGCGCTCGGGGACCTGGTGACGAGTGTCCATTGCTGGTCAGATGATGAATTTGGTCCTTTTGTGTCCTTACTGACGTGAGGTGGAGGAAACCCCATGTGAGCACAGGGAGAACATGCAAACTCCACACAGAAAGGCTCCTAATTGGGAGATAACCCACTGGAGCACAGTGTCAACACCGACCCAGGCGTGAATCGAACCCAGGACCTTCTTGCTGTGAGGCAGCAGTCCAATGCACTGTGCCACCGTGCCACATTTGAAGCGTGGGTGTGTTGGGCGCCGTCGCCCCACGGGTGCATTGTGTTGACGAAGAAAGAATCGCTTAAAAAAAAAAAGTGGAGTCGTGACGCCGGCTCCTTTGGCGGAGCGACTCCAGATTCCTGAGTCGTTTCCAAAAAGAGACCGCGTTGGCCGCCAACGGATCGTCTGCGAGTTTTGTGTAACCCGCGTGTCCTCGCTCCGAACGCTGGAGTGACTTTGAACAGACAGAGGAGTTTGCCGGCGACCCGCCTTGACCTGCCGCTGTGCAGCGCAAAGTCACTTTAAAGAAGCAATTCAACAGCAGCCCCTGGTTTTCACTCTTTAATGCTTCCAAGCGGAGAGAATCACTGCTGTGTGCTTTTTTTTGGCTTTCTGTCTGTCTGTCTGTCTGTCTGTCTATCTGTCTATCTGTCTATCTGTCTGTCTGTCTGTCTGTCTGTCTGTTCATCTATCTAATCTATCTATTGTTCGCCGAAACTAGAAAATCGAACATTCTAGATTATCTACTACAATTCTGCGACCCCCCCCCTCTTCCTATTGCTCTTTCGCTACAGCTTCATCTCCACCTTCCTCTCTCTCTCTCTCCATCTTGCCCTCCATTCCTCTCTCTGCATTATTATATCCATATATCTCATCCCCCTCTCTCGCTCTATAAACATACAGTAAATATCCGTCTCTCTCCGTCTCCCTCTCCGTCCTTCTCTCTATATCACCATATCCATGTGTATATTTCTCTCTTAGGCCCTCTCCTCCCTCAATCTGTACTTCCCCCTCTCTCTCTATCTCCCCTCCCTCTCTATCTCACCCTTTCCCCCTCTCATCCCTCTCCCTCGCTCTATATACATACAGTATACATCCGTCTCTCCCCATCCCCCTCTCCATCCCTCCCTCTCTATACTGTATATCACTATATCTCCCTCTCTCCCCCCTACTATCTTGCCCTTTCCACCTCTCCATCTTCAACCCCCTCCCTCTCTCTCTTCCCTCCCTCAGTCTTCACCTCCCTCTTCCTCTCGGCCCCCGTCTGACATCCATCGCTTATTTCTTGCGGTTTGTGTTTTGGATCGAGATCCATGGGAAGCCGCCTGTTCCGGCTCCGTTGGGTGTGCATAAATCATCGATCCACCGCGTTGTTTCTCCGCGGATCATCCGTCTGTTTTTTTTCCCTCTCTGCACCTTTGTCGGTTTACACGTCTGGATCATGGATATGTTTGAGGGTGACGTGCCGCAGCCGAGGAATCCGACCCGATCCACATCGAGATGCGCCGACGCTCAGAGTTCACTCCCCTACGCCCGTCTCCACGCGCGTCCTCGCTGGAGATCGGCCATTTCCATACGGTACATCCATCATCCAATAAACAGTTTTCGGGCGCTGGGAGCCCCAGGAGCCCGTGCGTTTCTGGGTGAATTCCCCGCCGATGAATATCGATTTAATTTATTTATTTATTTATTTTTTATGGAATGATTGCGGAGAGGCGTCATGCGGCGTTAAATACGACAGCTCCGCACGTCCGCCTCGCTAATTGGCCCCGTGGCCCCCCGCTGTGAATCCGGCGACAGGGCCGTTCACCGATCGATGAAGGGATTTCTCAGAAGCTCCAACCAGGGGGACCATGTATGATGTGGTAAACAAACAAAGACATTAATTGGAACACTGCAGGTACATTCCAGGGCCCCAAGACCACCCCCCCCACACGCACACACACACACACACACACACACACACACACACACACACACACACACACACACACACACACACACACACACACACACACACACACACACACACACACTCTTCGATGCAGTTGCCGTAACGAGAGGCAGAGGAGTGGCTTCGGCTCCGAGCCGTGAATGGAGTACCCACAAGAGCGATGTCATCCCGTTAAAAACATTTCTGTGCAAACGCAAACGGGTGCAGGGGCCACGGCCTCCCGCTGGGGGGACGCGGGGCTCTCGGGCCCTCTGCGACGGAGAGCCGTGCCTCAGGGAATCCCCGTGACGCCCGGGTGGCGAGCGCCGACTCCTTTGCCGGAGTGACTCCCGACTCCTGAGTGATTTCAGTGATGCGAAGGAGTCTCGCAGAAGAGACTCCAGTCCTTTCCGACCGGCCGGGACGTGCTGCGGATGGTCCGAGCCGAAACAAAAACGAGCAGCAGCACCTTTCAGGCACAGCGTTGTATTTTTTTATTCTATGAGACAAAATACATATTTAACATTTCATTTTTATCCTTACTGATAGGACTGGAGAAGCTACACACCCACACACACACACACACACACACACACACACACGCACACACGCACACACACTGGCAAAGCCTCGACATGACAGACCCTTACAAGCTGGAAATATTTAGAAATAATAATCCTTGTTCAGACATTTTTCAAGTCTCTCTCTCTCTCTCTCTCTCTCTCTCTCGCTCTTGCTTTTGCTCTGTTCCTGTTAAGTAGCCTAAAATTACCTACCCTTGCTGCAGCATTTATGAGGCCTCAGCTTTGGTCTTTGCTCTCAAAGGGAATGGTTAAAAAACGGAGTCGTCGTGCCCCTCACATTGAAACCAACTGGGGTTTAAAACAATCTGCAAACAAACAAACAAATCGTAATAAACAAACAAACAGATTATCTGCGTGGACATAAATCCAGCCGATGCGTTAATCTCCGAACTTTGAGGGGAGGGACGGGTGGGAGGGAGGGGTGGGTGAGTTGTGATTGATGTACAGATCACGCAGCCATTTGGTACGGGCTATTATCCTGCATATGATCATCATCATTCTCTTTTGCCTGTTAATCATGGAGATCCAACCCCCCAGAGTGTGTTGGCAAGATGATCACATCGAACCCGGCGGTGAGGAGACCACTTTCGGAGAGGTTGTTTTATCACTAAGCAGAGGGGGGCATTACCCAAATTAAAAACAAACAGGGGAAAGGGGCAGATTTGTCACTGACTGATTAGGAGCCCTTCCCCTCCTAAGTGGGGGCTCTCCAAGGGCACGGCGAGAGCAGTGCCAGCCTTCTGAGGGAGGGGACGGGAAACAACTGAGCCCTCCGTCTTCCCTTAGTGCGAGATCTGAGGACTTGGTCTTGTCCTAAAACATTTACATTTACCATTTACCGAAGCTGCGTCTCGTTTGAACCGGTATGTCACAAACACCTCATGGTTTCAGTTTCATCCGAACTAATCTACATACGGAGCAGAAATAAGTCAAAAACCGAACAACTGCGACCCCAGATATTCAGCTGGTCCTGGTGATCCTCATCATCCCCTACTAGAGTTCCCACTCAGAACCCTTATAATACAGGATTGTTCTGTATTGGATAAAAAAAACAAATACTTACTGAATCAATTAGGGACGCGATTTTTCCTGTATTTTTGCCCATGGATAAACTGGTTCATAGCTAATGAGCTGATAAACCACGGACACCTCAATGGTGGATGACCGAACATTACATTTATTTTTTTCCTTTCAAAATGATCAGAACAACTCTCCTTGATGCCGGCTTTGAAATAAAGATCAACCTGTTCCGGAGTGAGGCAAATGTGGAGGAGCATGATAATTGCTAATTTATCGAGGTTATGTGAACTTATACATGTATGAATGTCATTTTAACCATCAGTCCAACACCTTTCAGGAAGGTTTATTTCCACTGAGTGGGTTACATGTATTGGATTGTGTTAAATCGCTCTGTCTCACACACATGCACACACACGCTCATGTGGAGGGGGGCGGATCTTCTGCTTCCATCCTCAGAAGTGTCTGCATATCTGGAGGATGGCACAATGATGGCTCTAAACACAGTATGATCTACAGTAATAGCAGTACACGCGCGCCCGTGTGTGTGTGTGTGTGTGTGTGTGTGTGTGTGCGTGCGGGGTTTTTACTATGTGAAAACATAGTGTATGCATGAGAGTAGGGTGTGCGCGAAAATACGGGAACATTTCAGTCAGGGACAGTGCTTTTTGTTATCCAATATTCACTGCTTGGGCCTCCTCTTGGAAATGTAATGATTTCCTGCTTTTCGGGCCAATGGGCCTGGACCAGCCGCAGTCAGATGTGTAGCCCGGCTTCAAAGTAAACCTGATGCACAAAAGTGTATCAGAAACATCCTTGTCCACCAATTTACAAGATATTTATGTACCGAGGACGCGGCTGTCAAAATATTACTGTGGAGAAAACTACTGAGGGAAAATCATCAATGCTTTGCCCTTGCTTGTTGCTACATGCTTGATGTATGGTTAACGGGTTATTTGAAGTGATTGACAGTGTTGGCGAAGGTTTTTTATGTTTTAGCCGGTGCTTGAAGTGGAAACAATATCTGCCGGTGCTCCCCTTATTCATATGCTGGGGGGGGGGGGGGGGATTTGGTGGATGCCATTTAAGTTGCCATTTAAGTTTGAATTTCAGAGCTGATTGATTGTGCTCGAGTTTACCAATTTAACAGCAACATGGAAACCCTGAGCCGGAGCTCGCAGCTTGTGCATTCAAATAATTAAAAGTCACACGCTGTACTCCTTTTCAACAAGTTATTATAGGACTACATCACACAAACGTACAGAATACGCAAGACTTCCGCTACCTTTACGCCTAGCCTCCACACTACTCCGGCGTTTTCCCCACACCTAAAACAGAAACAATTGAACTGACACCGTTTTGGATTGAAAACTCCGGGATTGCATTTTAGTCTGGACGGGCGGAAATGGAGACGTTTGAAAACAAAAATGCAGACGCCCACGTTTGCTTCCTGATTGGGTGTTACCAGTCACAACGTCCCTGATTCGTCACGGCCCTATCACGTGACCCTTTTCCGGAAGAAAACAACGAATGGTTGATTCAACTTTGCCGCGGCTTCCCCCCGGCAATGGGTAATGCTCCCGGTACCGCTCTAATATGTCGCCGTATTTGCTTTGTGACGACTCCCAATCTATGTTTCCCGCCGCGGTGACCGCCATATACTCATGTGTTACTTTCAGTCACAGTACCACCTCGTCGTCGGTCCGAGCAAAGAAATCTCTGGTCTTGCTTTTCGCCTTTGCTGTTCTTCCTCCCTCATGTTTTCTGCAACTGAGCAACCAACCGCAGAGTACACACGTACAACTGGCACTCAAGACTGGCACTGCTTGCCCAGTGACCGTGACTATTCACGGTCACTGGGCAAGTCACTGTTAGTACGGATGGAGATTATTTCTGAAACGGTGCTAAAAGGCCCGTGTGGACGGAGATTGTTGTAAGCATTAGTGTGGATGCGAGCTAAGTCTCCGGGGTCCGACAAACATGTCTTTGAATTGTTTTTGGTTTTGCTGGAAATACCACTCAGATTGTGCATTCTAGCCATTCTAGCATGCCTCTGATCCCCTCCTGTTCTCGATGAGCTGTTTGTGTGGCTTTAAATGCAAATGAGCTGCTGCTCCTCACGCCCCGCTTCCAGAGCTTAGCAGCAATAAACACTTTTGGCGACCTCCCATCCTCTCATTTTACTCTCCCCTTATTTAAGAGCGTTGATAAGCTGGAGTTCATCTTCTGGACATGCAACTAACGAACCAACACCGTGAATGTTATTTTGGATCCGGCAGCAAGTATCGCCAGTGACTTTATAGAAAATTACATCTCTTATCTTACCTCAGCTATTAGCGCTCGTGCTGAACGGCGAAAGAAACACATGATGTTTTTTTTTAATGCTTACATATCCCTCATCTGCAGTTTCGTAACGGACAGTTGGTATTGATTCCTCTTTCAGGGAAAGGTCCGTGGCCTGTCCCGCCTTGTAGCACACACATACAGGTTTTTGCCAACTGTAGCTGGGACGTTGCCATCAAAAATAAACTTCATCCACTCAGCTCTTCTGTCCTCTGAGGCCGGGGGCCCACAGCCAACTGTGCAGCGGGTCTGTGCAACCCACAACAGGGCAGTTCCCATGCTTGTCTCTGAGCTTCCACATAATTGTCGCGGGTCCGGCACTTCCGAGAACAGAATTCCCCGCGGAGAAACTCCATCGCCATGGCAGATGCTCAGATGTTCGGATGGGCGGTTCTAATTCTAATGATCCCCCACTTGACGTAGGAAGGGGACGGCTCGTTGAATCACATGTTTTCTGACTTAGGCGGCCCACAACAAACTGGGAAGCGGAGAGCGTCAAAGAAAGTGTCCCCGTTACGCACGGTACTGGTTTGGTTCCGCGAGGAAAGGGGGGAAGATGAAGTAATCGGCATCTGAGATACAAACGCAACATCTGTTGCCATCATGCCAGGGTTGGTCAGAGCTGTCGGAGGGCGGGCACCCCGTCGCCGGCGCTCCGTCGGCACCGTCCTTACCGTCAGAGAGACAGGTGTGGACATTGTGCCCCGATCGCTCCCTCGCCACGCCTACCTTGGAGCGGCGTCCTAGGCCGCCGCCTGTGTCGCCCGTAGGAAGAGCCGACCCTGTGCTTATGTGCGCTGCGGTGCGCCTGCGTGTGTGGAATATCAACCTTCCCCTTCTCCTCATATGAGATGAATAGCGATGCAATCTATGTAAAACATGGTGTGAAGGGGTCAATTATACTTCCTCCCAGGGGCAATTTGACTAACACCCTCAGTAATTACTGACCAACGGCCTCCATAATTGCACAACAGTTGGCGGCCACTACCCCGACAATACTTAATCAAAAACACTGGTATTATGGAATCATCGGTGTGGTGGACCCCTGAGGAACGTATAGACCCGTGCAGGGCTCTGCAGGCTGGAGATGCCCCCCTTGTATCGACTTCTGGTTATTGACACTGGAGATCGATGGACCGAAGGGTCTGAAGGGGCTCGAGGTAAAACTGCAGATCTAGTGCAGCCTGAGTGATGAGTCAAGACTCCCTTATTGCTGTCAGCTGAGATCGTACACAGCATATTTTAGGAGTCAGTCATGGATTAATGGCTAGAAACGACTTTTTGTTTCCGTTAAGCCACTTCCGTCACAAATCATTCTCCGGCCGGCACAAAAACAGTTATGTATGCATTTCAACACATCACCATATGTATGATACATGTGGCGGTTTGTCTGCGTGTTTTCCCTGCTCCCATACAATAATTTGTCATAAATAAATGGAAGTGGCCATGGCTTGACACCAAATGGAGAAAAAGAAAAGCTCTGGATTCCAGCCGCGAGGTAAGACTTCACGTGCAAAACCATGCACTCAAAACCTTTCTTACAGACAACTCGTAGATGAGCTATAAAAACATCTTTATTTGTTTTGCATCATTTGAGTTTGGTCTCTGGGCTCTGCTGCTCATCAGGGGGGGAAGTTGTTTTGTCGTTTTGGTTAAAACTTGCTGGTTATACTGTGTGTACATTAACATCTATTAATATCGAGCGTTGCGAATGATGAACATGCTCCTTCGAAAATATGACAATACGCTTTTTGTCTGTTTTGGCTAGGGAGGCGTAACACACTCATTTATGGGTCCATCAGTAAAAAATATGCCTGTTATTTACCTGATGAAAAATACTGAATATAATTACCATTTGGGAGCATGGTGTTTAGTTTTGTCATTGCTATTTGTGCCTTTCTCTATTCAATATTCACATTTGGACACACCTCTAATACGAGTGCTGAGCTGCTCACGCACACACCCCAGCTCACGTACCGTACAAAGTGTGTTGTGTCGCAGCCTTGTACGCTGATTAGACCAGACACAGTCGTGTGTTTACATCTAGTAGACGGCGTGAGCAAATTCAGATGATATAATAATAATGTTGGAGTGTGCTGCTGTAATCTTGCGTTAGAGGTCATACAAACAGACCCACAGAGATTTCATTAACAAGTGTTTCCTAGTGTGCCTGTGTGTGCCTGTGTGTGCCTGTGTGCCTGTGTGTGTGTGTGTGTGTGTGTGTGTGTGTGTGTGTGTGTGTGTGTGTGTGTGTGTGTGTGTGTGTGTGTGTGTGTGTGTGTGTGTGTGTTCTGCCTGCCTTCCTGCCTTCCTGCCTGCCTGCCTGCAGGATAGAATGTTTAAATGAAATGTTTCATCCACAGTTATGATCAACTTATGAGGGAGCTTTAAATGACAATACTCAACCATCAGGAAAAATATTCTGAATGAATATTAAATCAGTGTAAGTGGTGCACGAGTGTCAAAAGGGGAATTGTTCCCGGTGATTTGGTAAAACTGCTTATCCAAGCTGACTATTCAACTTGAAGGTGTGAATCGATGATTGAGTCTAATAGATGACTGTGTGCAGGCAAAACCCCACATGAAACATGACTTTGACGTCCACAAGACGATCTGACATTATTTTTTTAAACTAATTTACTGAACATGAGGGGATTCCTCAGCCTGGCATCTGTTCATTTTCAATTTCCAACGCAGACCAAAATGTCTCTGGACACAATTGCATAAGCCTACAACCAATCAGAGAATTGGATAGAACTACAACCAATCAGAGCATTGGATAGAACTACAACCAATCAGACCATTGGATGGAACTACAACCAATCAGAGCATTGGATAGAACTACAACCAATCAGAGCATTGGATAGAACTACAACCAATCAGAGCATTGGATAGAACTACAACCATTCAGAGCATTGTATAGACCTAAAACCAATAAGAGCATTGGATGGACCTACAACCAATCAGAACATTGGATTTAATTACAACCAATCAGAGCACTGGATCAATCTACAACCAATCATAGCATTGGATCGATCTATAACCAATCAGAGCATTGGATCGATCTACACCCAATCAGAACTTTGAATAGACCTACAACCAATTAGAGCATTGGATAGACCTACAACCAATTAGAGCATTGGATAGACCTACAACCAATTAGAGCATTGGATAGACCTACAAGGAGGTGGCCAGACATATTCTGCAGAACAAATGAACCATGAGCTGCAGGTTGCTCTGTTGTATTGCTGCAGTCGTACAAACTACAGCTTCCTCCTGATGCCGTCTAGTGCCTCCCGCTCTGTACCGCTCTGCATCACTGCAAGTTCAAGGTTGTCTCCTTGTGTTGCAGAGCAGCTAATATTAGACGAGCTAAATGAGGAAGGCATGCGGAAACACAATTTCCACTTCCATTTTCCCTTTTCCTCCTGCTTCTAGTAGCACATGCAACACACAATGCATACTGTATAGTGCATGGTTTTCCTCTGGAAATAAACCTTTATTTCTCTATATTATATATATCATTCATTTCTATTTCTGCTTGAGAGGAAAAGTACCGATAGAGCCAGGTGAGGTGTACTGGTCTTATATTATAAGCAGGACTTATGATTACTCTACGTGCCGAAGTAGAATTATAATTATACTCACAAATTATTTGTTCATAGTGAACGATTCGTTCGTAGTGAACGCATCTTTCAAATGGCTCGGAAACAAATGCATTCACTGAGTCTTGATTCTAGATCCATAAATCATTTTGTGCCAATATTTCTTTTTGTGTTATCCAGAGATTGCATTCTTCCGGCAAAAAAAAAAAATTGGACGGAATGAAATGAGTCTTGAGACAATTCCATTCGTGGCTCAGGGCCGAACAGAGTCCTCTGACTCGAGGGACTGTTTTCTTTTTTTCTGCTTTCCTCTTCTCCGTCGGCGCCTTTCATTTCATCCGTCGTCCTGCTCCCTAATTCTTTATTGATCCCTTTTCTGCATGAGGCCGCTAATCATCAGGATGGCTAGGCAGTGGATTTTACCTGTTAACAGCTTCTCGTGTCGTTACAAGCACAAACACACGTACTACACGTTGTCGTACAGGAGATAATCCAATATTATCATGCAAATGATTCCAACTCTGAACACTGTATGTCCCCACCCACCTCTTACCCACCTCTTATTTACAGGAGTAGTAGAGTGCTGTATGGATCCATATGATAGATCCATCCCACCACACGCACGCACGCACGCACGTACGCACACATACACACACACACACACACACACACACACTTGGTCCAAGTTATAGCCTCTCGCCTGGCACGCAGTCAAGTCCTGAGGTGCGGCATCACCCAGGATGTGCGTGGGTGGGATTTAAGATCAATCAGGGTGCCTCTTATGCAGTGCTTTAGCATACAAATAGTGCTTAGAGGTTGATAATGTCTAAAGGGAATTCCTCTGATGCATTATGCATGGCCACTGGCGCTTAAGACATCTCCAGTAGCACTCTGCCATTACACATCCCGCCTTGTGTCTATGCAGTCAGCTTCTTTTATTGTTTTTCAGTCTAGATATGTGGCATGGTTCTAATTGAGATATCCTTTGCAGGCTATTAACTGAGCGAGGCTCAGTGAGTGGAGTGTAACATGTATTTTTCTTCCTTTCATTTTTTACCATTAAGAATATAATATAATACTACACAGATATACTTTATTGATTCCCGTCGTGCTCGATCAGTTACAGAGTACTGGCCTTTGATTATATTATTGCGGCTCTGTTACTACGGTGGTTAGTTACGAGTTAATTGCGATGTGACAGACAGACAGGCAGTCAGACAGAAAGATAGATACTGTAGACAGGGGCATGCCTATTTTCTGGAGAATTCCATGTATTTTGACAACTTTGTGATTTACTGTGGCTGTGGGGATATTTGTGTGATGAATAAAGATTCTTGTTCTTTCAGCAACAAGGCTGTACATTAGGGATGCACCATATGTTCAAACTCTCACTATATCACAGTTTCGTAATTAAATTTAATCTAAAAAAGCACAAACAAAAGCTGAGTCTGATTTAATTAATCTAACGATGCAAAAGGAAATTGGCAAAGTATTTTTCAAAGATTGGAAAATTTTAAATACCGGTACGTGGTATACAGCGCAAGTAAACAAATTTTCTCCGTCCTCAGCAAAGGGCTCATTCCAGTGCATCTATATTAGAATACTGAAGGTCGCTCACCAAGAAAAATAACAATAAAACTACTATCATCCAAAATAGCCAACATCTATCGGTAAAACCGACACATTCTACTTACACGAGTGTGTGTGTGCATGCGTGTGTGTACGTGAAAGGTTGTGTGGGCAGCAACAAGGGAACTGTGTAGGCTGCGCATCGACGTTCTCTGAGCAATCTCATCAAAGGCCAGCGGCGCTGCACGGGCCCACACGAGCGGTGGTATGTGAGGTCATAACGCCGCTCGGGCGTCGCCTCCAATGCCAGCGCCCACCAGGTCCCACCCTGCGGCCATCCCCGGCAACACGTGCACGTCTGGAACCGTGCCATGCGCGTGTGCGTGCTATGAAGTGGGCTGATGAAACTAATCGTGTAGAAATGGAAAGCGGCCGGTGTGAACGCGAATGGGTGTTTACTGTGTGGACGCGTGACGGCGTGTTACAGTGTGTGTGCGGGCGCGCGTGCGTGTTTTCTCGCCGATCACACTTTGTTTTCCCCGGTAAATTGCACACGAGGTGAACGATCGGGCACGGGGATCATTTTCGACCCATCGCGTCGCGATTGGCCATCCCATAATGCCAGTTCTTTATTTCCTCTGGGCGTTAAAAAATAAAAAAAGGATAAATCCGGAGGACGCTTATTTAACTGCTGATATTTAACGGCTGATTTAACTGCTACACCTCTTTATGCCCGAACAGCGAAATATCAACGCCTCCGTCGATACATTGTGGTGGGTCGTGGAGACGCCCGCGCCGCGAATCTGTCCGGGGCAGATAAACGTTTCCCAAAACACGCGGCGGCCAATTTGGCACGGGTGGCATTTAGTGGCGGTTAAATATGCGACGCGTTCATCGATCCCCCGGCCCGTGTTTGTTGGCGCGCCCGTGCACTTTCAACCCGGTGCGTTCCGCCTCCCGTGTTTAAGTTCACCCGCCCGGAGGAGGCTCCGCATACCAAGTGACCAAGGCACCGGTCCCGTCCCCCCCGTCTCCCCCGTCTACCCCGTCCCATTTAAAGTCAGCCGGGTTATTCACCCCTAGCCTAGTCGGGCTCCTTTGATGATTCATCTGATGAAAGGTTCCCATTGTGGCGGGTGTGAGCCCAGCGAGGCCCTGTTGGGATCACACAGGGATAAATTAATTGATAGAGAATCCGACAGACGCACAGACACACACACACTAAGAGAGAGAGAGAGAACCTGTTATAACTCAGGCTCATACAGTGTAAACTGTAGTTATCAGACCAACAGATAACAGCTATATATATATATATATATATATATATATATATATATATATATATATATATATATATATATACATACAGTGGTACTTTGACTTACGAGTTTAATTCGTTCCGAGCTCATAATTCAATCTGCTCGTATAGCAAATCAATTTTCCCCATTGAAATTAATTGAAATGCCATTCATCCGTTCCAGCCCCCCAAAAAAACACCCCAATGTTTTTCGTTACGTGTTTTTAAATGAGAAAAAATTATTTATAAATAACAAATATTGTATAAAAACACAATAAAACACAATAAAAGAGAGTGTGTAGACCTCTCTTCTCTTCTGCCTTCTCGCAGATGATACCCTCCGTCACGCTATCTCCTGCGAGATGCTTCTCCATCAACCAGACCAGCAGCAGATTCTCCATCTTTTCATGGACGGCGGTCCGCAGCTTAGACATTATTTTAACGCCCTTGGCTGGCGTAATACCCTTTATTGTCTCCTTCTGCTTCAGTATTGTACATATCGTAGAAGTGCTACGCTCGTACTGCCTCGCCAATTCCATCACACGCACACCTCGCACATGTTTTTCCATGACTTCATGCTTCAACTCAATCACATCATCCGCTTCTTCTTCTCAGCACTTACTTTTTTCGGACCCATGGTTTCGGAAAAAATAATTTGGCAAAATAACTGCACAAAAAGCGCAAATCGCGAGCACAAAACACAAAAGAGATGCTTCCCCGCTCAGGTAACCACGTGAAGTGAAGGAGTGAGACGCGGGATGTGGCCGCTTTCGCTGGCCACACCCACCAGTGGCGGCACCTGAAGTGCGTTCCTCGTAACTCACATTTTTGTACGCAAATCAATACGAAAAATCGACGGAACGACGGCTCGTAATACGAAAAACTTGTATGTTAGTGCTCAAGGTACCACTATATTTATATATTTACCGTGCCGTGAAAAATGATTGAATAAGTATTGAAAAAGCCTCAAACTCTTTTTCTGATTTTAGATTTTAGATTTTTTCCAATTTTAGATTTAAGAAATCAAATAGGATGCCAAAAACCTTTAAATAATAATAATAATAATAATAATAATAATAATAATTCTTCTTCTTCTTCTTCTAATGATAATAAAAATAATAATGATAATAATAAGGATACTGATAATATAAATAAATAAATATAAACATTTTAAAACATTTAACAAAATTGTGAGGTAAAATAAAAAATCATACCCTTTGTAATTAGACAGTAAGGCTAACTTTGCTGAGGTGGAATGTGTCACCTGACCGACTCACTCAACATTTTTAGATTTTCTCTTTTGCCTCTTCTACCTGTTTAAATGAGTTGACACAAACCTCCTCCTTGTACGAGGTCCAACGAGATGTTTTCCACAAACTAAACCAAAATCCCTGTTTTTGACAATCATTCATGTGAAATAAAAAAGTTGGGGCTGAAAACTCTTTCAAGGCACTTGTACACGGCCATATGTACATATGCATACTTAAATATGCTCCATCTACAGTGATACGACGGAGCTGCCGGATCAATTGTTTCTTGGGACACGGGAGGCTGTAAAAATAAGACCAAACCTCAGCCTGTGTTTGTGACTTGTGTCACAAATTAATTAATAATTGTGACCTAGACATTAAGTCATTGTACAAATAACAAATTTGTCTGACTCACGTCTCAAAATGAGTGTATTCATGTCTTTAATAAGCTGAAAGAAAGAAAGAAATCTGCCGCAGGGGGAAGAGGTGGGTGGATTTTTAATGTTAAATTTGAAAATATAAAATAAAAAAGACAAAGAGGACATCAGTGACGAGCCGGATGAAAACTAGCAGTAAATTATAGGACGGCAATCGAGCGATCACTTATTTTTGACTTTCAAAAAAAAGTCCGTTTGGTTGTGGAAAAGAATCGGCCTCGGACTCCTCCAGCCAGTTGATGAGGGCTTAAAAAAACTTTTCTCTGCGATAAGATGACAGCATTCGCATTTGTGTGTGCAACAACTGTCCATGAGTTCTCAGGCCAGATGTACGGTGGGTCGGCTGTTTCATGGGCAATCAGTGAGGGGTCAGAGGTCGACGGCCTTTCCTTTTCCAGTTCATTTCCATCACCTCATCGTCTGCGTCGGCGGTTGGTTCCCACCAACTTCCTTCTTCTTTTCTATTATACCGCCGACGACTAAAGTCACCACTGGGGAACACCATGGGCTGTCGTTTTGAGTGAGCGCTACGTGTTTTCCAACACATTGCAACACAAGTTGCTGATGTGCTCTGACAGCTGGAAACTTTCGGGAAAACTCAAAAGACAGGCAAACATTAGCTGCTGATGGAACGTCGGCGGTTCAACATTATGAGATGATTTTGGGTCTGGAGTTTGTGTTACTCGCTTATTGCATTCTCATGTCCACTTGTTTGAGCTTAATGCTAATGTTTTGCACCAATTTCAAGCTGCAAGTAGCCCACAATATGAGAAAAACATGGTGATCTAGTACATCTATAGGCTAAATTGGAGTCTGCAGTTTCAACAATTATATATATATATATATATATATATATATATATATATATCCAGCATATATGAACAGTACTGGCCTATAGGTTGTTAACGGCCAACAGGGGCTGGCGAGACGAAGGATGAGCGGCCGCTGCTGCGTTGCGTTGACCTCTGCCTGTAATTACAGTGTGACAACATCAGCCGAGCTCTTGCGTAAATGTCGTCCCGGCAAAAGCAAAGTTTAACCGAAGCAGAAGCCGCGGTCCTGATCCGCCGCCATGTTGACAGCGATTCCCCCGCTGAGCTCGGTGGTCCCTCTGCCTTTTTCATATTTATGTATACTCTATATACCAGTGTACACGCTTACATTTTTTCAAATTGAGGTGTGAATAAAGGCCGTCATCCGAGGAGGCCGGCTTTTAGCGCAGGTGTCAGGGGAGATGGAATGCAGGTGGTTGTTGTTGTGAGCTCATGAAAAATACATCCAAGGTTTGTGGACCCGCTGACACTTGTGGCAGCCCTTATTATGAGACGCCTCGCCGCGCCACGTACGGCGTCCTTCACAAGATGTCACCCCCCGGGCGGAGCCGTAGGGACACAACGGGACGCGCCCTCCTCTGAGGTGGTTTTCACAATCACTGCTCACTCAGTCTGTTAGCGTCCAATTTGTCGGGAGCACTAAAAGCTATGAACATTGCAAACCCGACCCCCCCCGATTTGACATTTACGCCCTAATTGTGATTCATTGTGATACCTTTCACACAGACTGTAGGTGGTCTTAATATTTAAAGAACACAGAGCAAATGGTGTTCTCGAACGAGGCGTTGGGGCGCGGACCCTCTGTTTGAGACGTCACGTATGAACCCCCAAAGAGACCTTGGAGTGAGGCTGGTTGTTGTTTGGCTCGATACTGTTTGTCTCTTGCTCTGCCTGTTTTTCAGCTGATTCTCCTTCGCCGCCGCAGGGGGACTGAGAATAACAACGGCATCTTCTACTCCCCCTCTCTCATTTGTGCTCTCTCTCACCCATTCACATACCAGCACACCCACCCGCCTGCCCGCCCGCTTGCCCACTCACTCTCACATCGATCCGTCTCCTCCCTGCAAAATAAATAAATAAAGGAATAATCTGAATCTTTCATAGCTGTTCCCACCAGGAGAGTGTTTGTACCGACTAGAGATGTCTCGGGGGACGGTGCACGCTGGGAGGGTCGTCGTCGATGGGCGCATATTCGGGTGGCGCCGTCCGCGACGCAGACAGGGCTGCCGCTCATCACGGACCGCAGCAGCGGCTGTCTTCGGCGGCCGAGGTAGCTCTAACAGCGTCCCCGGCATCTGTCACGTCACTCACATCGAGCGTACTTTGTGCGTATTGTCCGAGCTCATCAGAGCCGCCGTAACAGCTGCTTCCTTCTCCGGGATGTGTTCCAGCATGTCAAAAAATTGTTGTCCCACCTGGTCCGGACTTCCGTGATGGATTTGGTGCTTTTGTATCTGTTTTGACTGTTAAGACGGCACAATCGCTATGTGGTAGTCAGAGTGATGCTGGGTAGCTAGAGTGATGCTTGATAACCAGAGTAATGCTAAGTAGCCAGAGGGATGCTGGGTGGTCAGAGGCATGTTAAGTAGCCAGAGTAATGCTGAGTAGTCAGAGGGATGTTGGGTGGTTAGAGGCATGTTAAGTAGCCAGAGTAATGCTGGGTGGCCAGAGTGATGTTGGGTGGTCAGAGGGATGCTGGGGGGCCAGGGGGATGCTGGGGGGTCAGGGGGATGCTGGGTAGCCAGAGTAATGCTGGGTGGCCAGAGTGATGCTGAGTAGCCAGAGGGATGTTGGGTGGTCAGAGGGATGTTGGGTAGTCAGAGGGATGCTAGGTGGTCAGAGGGATGCTGGGGGGTCAGAGGGATGCTGCGTGGCCAGAGGGATGCTGCGTGGCCAGAGGGATGCTGGGGGTCAGAAGGATGCTGGGTGACCAGAGGGATGCTGGGTGACCAGAGGGATGCTGGGGGGTCAGAGGGATGCTGGGTGACCAGAGGGATGCTGGGTGACCAGAGGGATGCTGGGGGGTCAGAGGGATGCTGGGGGCTGAGAGGGATGCTGGGGGGTCAGAGGAATGCTGCTAGCAGGCTCACCAAACACTTGATATGTGGCCCGACCACTTTCGAGCACTGCAATGTCAGTGTGTGCTGCACATTGTCTGTTTCATTGGCCTCCCTCACGGCATGATTTGGCCTTGTTCAATTTCAATTCCTATGCTGCCACTTAACTCTTTAGCACCGTTTACTCCTCCATGGAATTTTGTAGAATGACAGACGTAGTAGATGGAGAGTAGTAACTCTCCATCTGCCGGTTCTGAATAGGTCTTATAGCTCTGAGGTCTAACAGTCCATAGTCCTCAAAGGTCGTGCACTGTTCATTTTACCTTTCCACTTTGGCTTTTGTTTAAATTGCTCATTGTCTTGATTGTGGTAGCAGGTTTAATTCCATATTTTTCATATCTCATTGCATTATCATCCATACACTGTTTGCTTATGGTTCATTTAACTTAATGAAAGTTTCATTCATCACAAACAAACTATTTTGCACCAGTGGGGGGGAAGTAACCATGACCCCCCCCGCCTCACAGAAAAAGGAACTTGGCTATTTCTTGAGCAGATAATGGCTGATTTCAAGACTCCATTAATGTTTAATGCGCGCGTTGCCTTCTCCTAAATATTTGATATAAAAAAGATGCAGCCTTAATACCTTAATAGGCGCCAAACCTCAGACTTAAGGGACTTATTTGGGGTCTTTTTTTGACAACCTCCCCTGTCCCAAGAAACAATATCTATCACTGTAAATTGAGCATATTTATGTATGTACACAATGGCCGTATACAGTGCCGTGAAAAATGTCTCAGCCCCAACCTTAATATGACAAAACACAAGGAGATTTCGGTCGGGGGTGCAGTAACGGTCCCATTTATTCATTGCTTCAACGGCAGCAGAGAAAAGGGGAAATGGCAATGAAGGTTTCTCTGGATGTGGTCTCTGTTGCATGAACGGGATTGGACACCCAGACAGAGACCCTCTCTCTGGGTATTCTCTATGTCGGGCTTCCTGCCCTCGCTGGTGTGCTCACAGTACATAAACACACTACATCAGTCCCAAAAAAATGGTGTACACTTTGTCCTCATCAGACACTTGGCACGCCTTCTCTCCATTACCACCTTGGAGGTTTACAGCCCGTTTCCTTGCTTACTCTCCACTGACTGAATCATCCAGGTTTCTTTTTTTTTTTTTACTTTTTCTTTGAGTCGTTTTTGAATGCAGAGAGATGGCAAATGGGGCCTAGAGAGAAGGAGAGACATGCAACAAATGACTGTGAGCTGAATGAACTTGGGTCACTGCAAGCGGTCTGCCTTATCCCCGCTTATCTGGTTCAGCCACCAGGACTTGTTTTTATTGTTTTTATTACCTGGTTCCTTTAGTTGGGTAATACGACACACGATGGCCATTTCTCAATATCAAGTACGCGAAGCAGGGACTTGCGGACTTGGTAGATCAAACTTGGCAAGTTTGACTCAGGAGCACCGACTCCCAGGGACGGAGGACGCAGGACGGTCATTCTGCGAAATGCATTCTGGGATACTTGGCTGTCCCAAGTCCACACGAGTCACCACTGATGAACCCTCGATAAGATGGGCGGCGCAAGTCCACATCCGGGCATTTGGACTGGACTTGGCTTAATGCGTACTTTGAAATGGAACAGTACTTGGGCTGCGACTGAAGACGTTTTATAAGTCCACAAGAACACAAGTACAGACAAGAACGCAGATTGAGAAAGGGCCCTTGTGTTTCCCTAGGAGGAAACACACACACACACGCACGCACGCACGCACGCACGCACGCACGCACGCACGCACGCACGCACACACACACACACACACACACACACACACACACACACACACACACACACACACACACACTTTATGGCTTGATGATGATGCTACATAGAAACTTTTGCCACCATCTTGCCCTCACGTTGGGCCTCATTAATGAATATGTGCGTAGAAATGCTCTTACTTTGTGCGCAAAAGAGCTGGATAGGCAAAGTCATCACCGACTCCGAGACTTAAACATACAGAAAAAACTACACACAAATCAAGATACGCAAAGAGCGTAAAAATAAGATATTGTATATTGAACATTATTGAATATTTACTCCTTTTTTAAAATTTTTTACTAATATGCCATTTAAGTTGCTATGCCACGTTAAGTTGAAGTTCGGCAATATAATTATCCCGGACTGTGACGTGTTGGTGATTTTTGGGTACGCATGGTCAGAGACAGTTCAAGATTCAAAAAAAACTTTACTGCTATCACATGATGCCATTGAACACAAATAATTCAACAAATAAATAAGAGCAGGTGTGCAAAGCTGCATCAAAAAGCGGTAACAGTCTGTTGGGCCTTGTTTAAATCGGGTATCGCAGTGGGAATGGAAGAGTTCTTGTAAGTTCACTTTTTGGCCGGAGGCGCTCTGAAACGCCCGCCTGATGGGAGGGGCTGAAAGGAGAGGTGAAGGGGGTGTGAAGGTTCCTTAATAATGGAGACTGCCTTTCCTCTTGCTTCAAAATGTTCTTCTAAAGTTGGAACAAATTAAAACACAAACATATGGTTGGATCCCCAATGTTGCATACGGATGATTTAGGCAAAAATCTGTGCGGCGTTCTTGAATGGGGCCTGATGCATTGTGGGATGTGTTTTCTGAGTATCCAGTGTTTGCATGTTTCCTGAATTCTGGGATAAATAAAGTGTCTTATCTTGCGATACTTTACCGGTTGTAGAACAGTACTTTTCACATTTTTTTGATGCATACTAGGGTTTCCGACAGACTTGCATACTAACTTGGCCTTCGAGACAGTTGGTCGCGTGCTAGTATGCGATTTTGGACGCAGCAATGGTGGCCTTTATCTGCACAATGTCCTCATGACATTTGTCCACTATTTTATTTCTCTTTCTGGAGACGAGAGGGTGAGGCAATGCAAGTGATTGGTTTTAGTGATCTTTGTATCGTCACTCAGCTTCGCTGTTCTATTTCACAGTCGGCTCCCAGCGGGATTGCAAAGCCCCCTCTGGCGTGAAGGGTCAGCAAACAAACACTGGCCAAGGAGAAAATCCTCCCACGTGATGTTTGGCATTTCTTTCTCAGGGTCCATTTTTAAGAATTTGTATCTACGTATGTGTACATAAATGTATGATGCTGATATCAGATACCTGATACTGATATGTTTGCTGCTGCAAAATCATCAAAAAGAAAAAAAAAAAAAAAAAAAAAAATGCAATTTCATCAAATCAAATCTAATCCTGAACATTCTCAGACCTCCACTCAGATGTCTCGGCTATTTCAAAGCGCGAGTGCCACTTTCCAGCCACGGTTTAGAAAGGGCTCCGGTGATTGGCGGGCGACGGGGGCGAGGCGCCCGCGCGAGGATGTGTTACGCTGCCTGTTTACATACCCAGCCGGTAATTAGTCAATGAGTCACAGCTGTGCGCTGTTTGGCCCCGGCCATCACCGGCTGCCCGCCTCCGCCTCCGCCTCCGCCTCCTCCACGTCCATCCATTTGTTTGGTTTCCGTAACCGGATGGAGGCATATCATTGATTATCAACAAAGTGAAGGACTCCGTTACCTGACGTCCCGACAGCGAGCGCAGCTGGGCGACCAGAAGCCTAAATGATAGCTTTGGTGGGGAGGGTGGGAAGACGAGAGAGGAGCGGCGGAGTACAGCCGGCGCGCTTTACAAAGACCCGCAAAGGTCGAAGACGAGATCGGTTTCCGAACCAGGACGCCTTCAAAAAGCTGCGAAGGAGCCTGCGGACAAAAAAATAAAAATAAAATAGTGGCATTTGTCGCAGTTTGTCTCCGAGTCGTTCTTCTTCTGCCACCGAACTGTCATGGGCTGGTTTTGTTTGATTAAGTTAAGAGAAATATTGGGGAGGCAAAAATTTTGCAATATCCATATCGATGTCATTACCGTTTGAAATCAATAGGTTATGCTGTTATTATGCTATTGTCTGAACAGCAGCAGTCATAGTGGTAGAGCGAATAGGGAGGGGGCTTGTGAGCCATATTTTGGTACTGGCATCAATACATAATAAGAATGAATTCATTTCACGTTGAAGAATGAATACGTAAGTCAAACCCCCTTGATTTGTAAAGTACAACAATAAACAGTTTGCGTTTTTTTACTGTATTATTACAACAGATGTGTAATTCGCTCCCGGTCTAGGTTGCCTACCTCAAATTTTAGTCAGGATACCAGATACTGACGTGATGGCAGAGTGGGGGAAAAAGTCGAATTCCTGCCGTGTTTTGGCACCGGGCCAGGTTGATTATAATAAGCATATCCACAAGGCCGTCGTAAAATCCCGGAGCGGAATTTGAATGTGTGAAGCCGGAGCCAATCTTCAGCCATCTCTTCTGGTGCCACTAAAAAGTGAAAAGTTGAAAGAGTTGACGCTGACACTACTCCCTCTGCACTCCTATCTTTTGTGGTCACACTCTACGCGATGGCATTTGCAGATGTCCATTCTTCCCTTTATTTTTCCCATTTGCCCAGTACGAGCTAGATTTGTTTTTGATTGACAGCCGCTTTGGCCCATCTTTGCGACTTTTTTAATTAGGAATGAAAGTGACCGCTCATAAGTGCTCGGATGAAAAAGGCATAAGGGAAATTTATGGCATCAACATTTCCCGCCAGTCAAAATTCAAGCCATTCCCGTGAGCGACAGGTAATGGAACATTTTCGCAGACAGTTTTTTTTTTTTTTTTTTACGGATTTATGGACATGATCAAATATAGATTACTTTTTACCAGCCTACAATAAATTAACAGTGGGCAGCCCCCCTCCATGGAGGAGAGGTGCAATTAGAAAGAAAAAAAAATCGGAATATTTTTGGCCTGTGTACAGAAGCAATTGGAAATAATGATCTCGGAGCATCGGTTGCAGTGAGCAAAGGTGGATCTAGTACTCAAAATTTATACTAAAAGAAGATACTCAAAGCGCTGTTACTTTGGAAAGATAGTAACTCCAGTGGAAGTAATGGCAGTTCTCCAAATAACAACTTGAGTGAAATAAGAAAGTACTAATTCAAATAGTTAAGGAGTTGTTAATAAAATAAGTACCACAGTACTACACCGTTACTGCACCGTTATTACACTGACTCAACGCATGTTATCAGGGGTGGATTGGTAATGTGGCCGAAAATATTAAAAATATAAATAAATAATTAAAATTGTCGAGCGGCCAGCCCATAAAGCAGGGACAGCGTCCCATTGGTTTATTTTCTTTCTGCCTGTAGCTCAGAGTTTTTAATGGGGATGCGGGGCCTAGTCCAGCCCTACATGTTACTATCATGTTATTATGGACTATGTTTTATTATAATTAGACAAATGGGGAAATCATCATGTGAAAAAATTGAAAAACAAATAAATGTGTATAGTCAAGTGAAAGTGGGAAGTATTTTGCCTAAAACCTACTCAGAAAAGCCCAGTTATCTTTTCTGTTACATGTATTAAGATGAATTAAATAGCCAGTGAATACGTACTCGTAAAAATAGCCTAAATAATACTTAGGCAGAAATATTAGCACAGTGGGACCATCAAAAACAGATTAGTAACTACTTTAAGCAGCTCTACCGCCTCCCCCCGATGTTCCGGCACACATTTTGGGTCATACATTTGGGTTACGATGATCAAAAGTCAAAATTGATTTTAAAATCTCGTGGAGGTCCTATATGAGATCCTGTCTCATACATTTCAACATCATGTATTATTCATCATCGATTCCTCGCCGACTCTTAAGATTAATCTATTTTTTCCTTTTTTCCCCTTTTTCTTTAATCATTCCACATCTCCATGCATTCCGACCACGTTTCGCCTCCCTCGGCTCATTTTTGCTCAAACCCGACCTTTCTCGTGAGGGTCCCACTGACAGCGAACAGGAAACTCAAATTCGGCTCAGAGTCCTGGTGGAAACTTCTCAGCGTGAAAAAGAAACAGAGAGAGAGAGAGAGAGAGAGAGAGAGAGAGAGAGACAGAGAGACAGAGAGACAGAGAGACAGAGAGAGAGACAGAGAGAGATAGAGAGAGAGAGAGAGAGAGAGAGAGAGAGAGAGGGAAAAGACGAAAAACACAGTGTCGGAGGCAACAGAGCCAGTTAAATATGATAGACATTCAACACATTCGCATTCGATTCCCCAGTGAAAACAAAAGAGGTTGGCACAAATAGCAATTTGTTGAACTGCTGAGTCCTACTTTATTGTTAATAGAAAGGCCTGTTTTAGTGTATGTGTGTGTGTGTGCGTGTGTGCGTGCCTGTGTGCCTGTGTGTGTGGGTGTCCGCTTGATTTGTGACTCAGACCCTTGTGTTGCATCAGAGTACAGCATGTGTGATCATGGGTGGATTAAAGTACTCGGAGGCTGCTGTAGGCTCCTGCTTCTGCCCTTTCCACCCGGGCTGTCACGTGAACACAGAAGTTGGACTGAGTATATCACGTTCGCAGCCCATCAGAGAGCTGGCAACGGAAAAATCGGCCCGCGCTCACGTTCAGACCAAGCCTACGCAACAACAGAGCACCGTGTCAGCAACATCGGCACCAACAGTCGGAGGACACTGCGAGTCTGTTGCAACCAAAAGCCTAACTACATCCACCGATGGAGTATGGCTCCATAGAATACACAGGCAACAAAAAAAAAACAGCGGTGCCCAATTAAAAGAACTGAACAATTTTCCTGAACGTCAATTTCTTCCGCTGGAGCTCGCTGTCCGATCGTTAATATCCTCACCCATATTGACAGAGCTGAGCCTAAATGATTTTGACCTGCTTACTCAGTATATTCTGACACATATCACAGTACGAATGAGCTTGTCCCTATGCGCCACATCAGGGGCGGAAATTCAGAATTGACGCCACCTGCAAGTGAAAGTGAAAGTCCTTAGCTGTATTTGTTGGACTGATTATTTCGCTGAGTACCCACTGTGCCGTCAGTTTGACGGATTCCAAGCATGTTGTTGAAGACTGATATTGAAGGGGTTCTTTTGCCGCTGTTGCCATATTTTTCTATTTGGGCTTTTCCGGAAGAGATCAAACTCTCATAAAATGATTCCACGGATGCTCCACCCACACTTCTACTGCCTCGGTTAGCTTTACGGCAGCTTTACGGACAGCTATGACTACGACTATGGTAGGGGTTGTGAAGGTCCTGGTTGATGGAGGTCCTGATTGATGGGAGACCTGGTTGAAGGAGGTTGTGGATGAATAAGGTCCTGGATGATGGCGGTGTTGGCTGACGTAGGTCCTGGCTGATGCAGGTCCTACCGATAGAGGTACGGCTTGATGGAGGTGCTGGCTAATGAAGTTCCTAGCCGATATAGGTCCTGGCTGATGGAGGTCCTGGTTGATGGGGGTCTTGGCTGATGGAGGTCCTGTTTGATGGAGGTCCTGGTTGATGGGGGTCCTGGCTGATGGAGGTCCTGGCTGACGGAGGTCCCGGTTGATGGGGGTCCTGGCTAATGACGGTCCTGGCCGATATAGTGCCTGGTTGATAGAGGTCCTGGCTGATGGAGGTCCTTGGAAATGGAGGTCTTGGCTGATGGACTACTGACTCATCAGGTATCTCACCGGTTGTAGTTTTTGTCTCCCCCGACGCTTGTTCTTTTAATATATTTTAATTTCACATTTTGCTGTTTAATTTCACCCTCGGACGGCACCACGCTCGATATCACCCCTGTGCGTTGGTCCTCACCTGTGTCTGAGAGCCATGCAGCGCCGCACACCCAATCAGGACATTCGTTTTCAAAACCCCCCTTCCTCTCCTCCCCACCCCCTGCCTTCCACCGTCCCCCGCTGCCTCCCTGCTCTCCATCACGGTTTTGGGGCCTGCTGGAGACTGATAACGGGAGCGGCAGGCTTGTATTTGCTTTATTGAGCGTAGATAGATCCACCGCGACACTGATGAATGCTTCTGGGGAGCCGTTTCCCAACGCGCTGTAGATCTGTGTTGCCCCCCGACCCCGCTCACGCCCCCCCCGGACGCGACGGGGGGGGCCGCGTGATGGCGGAGGGTGGCAGAAGATACGTGGGAACATTAGGGCGTCCGAGAGCGGCGCGGCTTGTCAAATAAGTCCAGACTGGATACGAAAGCTGGATGAGCTGCCAGGTTCCTGATTCCCTCGCACGTAAACACAATTCAATTGAAATGATATTGAAAATGACTGTTGTCATAATACTACATTTCGGGGCGGACTCCCGTCTCATTTTTAGTGCCGGCCCCCACCCCTATCTGATCGTTCTGGCCCTTATCAGGCCTTGTTGCCTTAATCGCTCATTTCATTCTGCCCTTTCTCTGCCTCTGCTCTTAAAAAATGATGTGTTGTTGAGTGTGGAGTGAGCGATTCCCCCTTTTTTTTTTGTCCTGGTTGAAAGGTTTGACCTTTCAGGGCTGCTGGCTGACATCCCCCCCCCCAAGATGGCCGCCGCCGTATTACAGCTCGATATGGATATGCCGACAGGATATTCCCTCCTGAGCCGCCGTCTAGTATCGCTTTGCCTGATCTGACATCGTACTGTAGGTTTTCCTCGATCGCGAGACGGTCTGAGGAAATTCCTTCGGTGTTATCAGATCCTTGGTGTGACGCCGGTGATGTGGTATGGGAACGCCGAATCTGTGCAGAACTCTATAAAATACAATGGCAAAGGGAATCCGCCGCACAGGCGCTTGGGGGCCCGTTGAAAGGGTCCTGACATGAGCGACGCGCCGAGTGACCCAGCTCGCTGTCGAAAATGCAGATGGCGATGGAGACGGCGCGATTGGGTGCTTCGACTTCCACGGTCGAGGATGCAGAGACGGACACGCTCGGAACCAAGAGCAAAACATGCACCCCCCCCCGCAGCGCTTGCCAGCGCAGCATTTTGCGGAGCCCTCTGGGTTTTGTTTTTTTGAACAGCGCTCCCAAACGATGGAACAAGCCGCGGAGGAGCACGAGCGAGGCCGGCTCCGCGGGGAGCTTCCCAGCCGCCTTTTCTTTTCAGCCCCGCCTTCAATTAGTCTTCCTAGTTGCCTTTGAATTGATTTCCGTTATTTCAATCTTTTTAAAGAGTCTTTAAAAAGAAGGGAAGGTTTAAAAAAAAAAAAAAAAAAAAAGTTTGGAGATAAGGAAGGGAAGGAAAACAGGATGTGATTTATTGCCGGCAGTGTGAGGAGACCCGCGGTGAATGTTTATTTGTCTCGTTTAGAAGTAATTTGTGTGACGATCGGGGTAAATGCGAGTGTTTCGTGGACGAAGATCGTCGTCTGCGTACTTTTGAAAAGGGGAGATGTTTGACCAACGGTGTACGAAAGAAAACCCGCGGTGTGTGTCTCGGCGAAGTGGGTAGGAAAGAAACAGCAATCTGGAAGAAAGACAAGGCAGGTAACATGGGCTTATTTAATTTAATTTAATTTAATTTAATTTAATTAATTTTATTTCATTTTATTTCATTTTATTTCATTTTATTTCATTTTATTTCATTTTATTTCATTTTATTAATTTATTTTATTTTATTTTTGTGCATTTTGGGTGTCATCACAGTAAAATCCAAGACTCCATTGACATAAGAAAATAATTCGCTGAGGCACGTTTATTCTTACCCTGCTTTCAATTAATTTCATTCCTTTAATTATTATTTTTTTATTATTCTTTATGTAAATTTTTTCTACCATGTAAATGCATTTTTCTTTTCCTGCCCTGCTTTTATTCCCACTATCTTCTTTTAATGTAAAGCCCTTTGAGGTGCATGCCGCGTGTGAAAGGATCAATACTAATAAAGGTTATTGTAATTGTCGTTTGACACAAGGCTGCGCGGTCTCAAGAGATCCACGGCAGCCCTCATTGCCGCCGTTTTGCTCCATCCATATTTCATTAAGCGGCTCTTTTGTGCTCTCGCGTTGCCGGGATGTTTGAGGCGCTGAACTCCCGCTGCGCCGCTCACTTCCCGTTGATTCAAACGGGGATAAACAGGATGCGGAAAAAGAAACTAAGCCCCCGGAAAACATCACTCGCCGTGTTTCTTCGGAGCCGGCGCCGACGTGCGCGTCGCCAGACTCCTGTTGACAATGCTGTCGCTCCCGGTGTGTTTTCTCGTTTTGTTATTTGCTAAATGACGCGTGTGAGCAAATATTCGGGCGGCAACGCCACTGTGTTCCCACCTGTGTGTCTACTGCTGTCTATGTTAATTAGAATGAGTGGAAAACAGAGGCGGGGGTGGGGTTCGGCCCAGTTTCCCGATCTCTGATGTTCTACTTTTATGCACGTACCGAGCTGTTTTCTAGATGAAGATGGTTGGGTCAAAGGTCACCAGCTTACGCCTCCTATCCATTATATGTCGGCGTAGTAGCACTTCACCCAACCGTAGCTGTTGACCTTCCCACGGTTTCCCCCGAGTGGAGATTCCAGTATTGATGTGGAGTCTCATTAAACACTCTTGTCGTACCAAGCAAGGCAGGGTGGGGGTCTACCGGTGTTTTAGCCCGTTGGCCTCCACTAGATGTTGGGTTATATGACTTTCAACATCCTGATTCCGTTGGGGTGTTCACACTATACAACCCTTTTCCTTAATTTTCTTAATTTTCAAGATAATTGTTCAAACGTCGCTCCACCCGTGCGTCCCAGACGGGGGACAACGTGGATCCTGCACCGGGGGAGAGTGTTTGCAGGAGACCGCCGCATGTCTTGTGCATTGGATTAATCCTTCGAAGAGTTGGAGGTAAATTATTATTTATCAAGCCCTAAATAGTGGCGGTGCAACGAAAATACCTAACATTGCTTTGTTTTACGATACAAAACATGTATCTCGTGAACTTTTTTTGATGTTGCCCTTATATTGCTCCTCCTGGGTTCTCTCCGGCGCTCTCACCGGCTCGTGGGCTGCTGCTTTCATGGCCGATCTCCCAAGCTATTTCCAACGACGCGATCTTGTGTCGCCCGACGTTCTCCGGCGTGCTCGGTCGAAGGCGGCCTGGGACAGCTCCCAGTGCGTCACCGACCCTTTCAAACTTAACGAGCGCCGACGACGGGAGCGCGCCACCAGGAGGCGTTGTAGAGCATTTTGTCCCCGATCTCCGAAATGTCCCAGACCCTGCTGCAAATATCTTGTCGTCTGAGCGGGGCATTAGTCGCTGATTCTATATTTTCACATAAATCGAAGGTGAATGTGCTTCACTTCTGCAATTACTTTTTCCAATATATATATATTTTTTCCAATTTATTTCGTTTTTTGAAAGCAAACTTCACCACAACTTAAAGTTGTTTCTAGGGTATTCTGGGTAATACTTGCAGCCTATTGCTTGCAACATATTGCTGAGGGCTGCGACTTTAATCTGGGAGTTTAGCATCAAATTGTGTCACGCAAGGCTTGTTTCTTTCCACAACAGTAGAACTGCTCATGGCAAACACTAACTGCTGCCCCAGGGATAATGGAGGTGGTGTGTGTGTGTGTGTGTGTGTGTGTGTGTGTGTGCGTGCGTGCGTGCGTGCGTGCGTGCGTGCGTGCGTGCGTGCGTGCGTGCGTGCGTGCGTGCGTGCGTGCGTGCGTGCGCGCGCGTGCGTGCCTGCGTGTGCCTGTTCGTTTGTGCGTGCGTGCGAGCGTATGTGTGTGTGTGTGTGTGTGCAGAATGTCTGTAAGGTGTAATGAACCTTTGCATTTCACCGTTTACCAGGGAAAAAACCCGCAATATTATTTTTTAACTTATATGTTAATACTCACTAAATCACGGTACTATTAAAAAAAAAACATAATCCATTAAGTATCTGGGTATCTCTCGTGTTGACTGCTGTTGTTGACTGCTGTTGACTATGCTGGATAGTTTGTGTGAGTTGACTTTTTACTAAACAGGAGCCAACCATTAGTACAAAGACAAGCAAACAAAACTATACTTTCAACTCCATTTTCTTACTATTCCACATGCAAAAAGGTTAAATGTGGCCCACGTATCATGTGGGCCTCAGCCAAAACCAAATCTACCAAATCATTTGATATTTAATAATAATTCTATATGGTGTCGACACACTCTGCTTGCTTTAGCTGCAGTGACGTCACGGCTGACCTTGGAGTTGTGCAGTTTGCCAGAGACAACGTGCTCCATCCTAATTTCAGCCGTCCTCTTCCTATGGAGCTGTGACGCTGTGGATCAAGTGGTCAAACAGTCATTAATAAGCGTAGGACAATGCCGATATTTGACTTGAGATCCTCTATGTTTTCTATGTTTTGTTTTATGTGAGCCAATAGTATAGTTCCCTAAATTGTTCCCAAGTTTCGGGTGATCAGCCTCTCATTTCCTCAGCCAGTTGTTGACACTCACACCGCAGTTGGTAACATTGATTTCTTTCTGCATCGCCTCGGCGCTCAGGAAGAATCCAAACAAGTCCGGTGGAAATATACTGTTTTTTTCTGTCTCAGCTGGACCGGTTAAAGAAATAGAAAACAACTGATTTCTTCTCCCCAGGTGTCCTCATGCGGATGCAAAATAGCTCCCCGCTTTCATCGTCTTTGTCCTGGGAATGCGCGCACTGCACCATGGAGCCACATTTGTCTGCAGACTTTGTGCATCCGTGCGAGCGGCGGCAAAACCATTCCGTCTGTAGTCCTGCACAAACTCCACCATTGCACAGATTTCCTCTCTTATGATTTCCATTCCAATTGAAGGGCTCTGGAGTAGTTCCTGATTAATATGTATACCGTACAACAATGAAAATGTCAGCGGGCCCAGATGACTGATTGCTGTGATACGGTTTCCTTTGCCAGCAGAATGGTCCACCCACGCCTCCAGTGGACTTCAAAGCGATATCCGCGGTTCCCAGAGAACATCTTGACACGTTGTCTCACAGTGCGGAGCAACCATTGCAACCGGTGCAGATATGCTTTAAACTGGAGTTCTGCCACGAGATGCTGCTCCAGAAAACTTCCAACTCTGATGAGTGTAAGTCAAGGCAAAGAGAAGAAACTTCTCATTAGAAAAGCTGGTGACTTAACAAAAAATGGTGGCGAGCATAAACCCAAACTTGAGGCTTCAAATGGTCTCTTCAGAAACCAACGGGTTGATAAATGCGTATTTTTGCTTCTTGCTGCCTGAATAGCAGGCAACAAAATTCACACATTTGCCGAAAATGTTCTCCATTTTAAAGTGAGATGAATTTATTCTTTCCCAAAGGGACCACATCTCCATGTTTTTTTTGGAAAAGTAATCCCAAGCAACCCTCTTTTGTCCACTCTGATCGAATTCTTTCCTTTACCTAACCAACTTCTTATGTGTCTTGGAAGCTGCTGCTGGGAAGCTACTGTAAAACTTACAGTATGACTGTGGTGTGGGGATGGTGTGGTTTGAGCAGCCACACCTGTCCTGGGTCTAGGTAATTGGGACCCAGGATCAGAGTGGCTGCATGCCTGTTACTCATTGGTTGGTCTAACGAGCAACAGGTAAAACCCCCATCCCCACACACACTCAGGAGAGGAGCCCTTGTCATGACTCCTGGGCTGATTCCACCTAACCCACTCTCAACGATAAACTGTGTCTGAAACCCCGTCGTCTGTGTCTCTGTGCCGGAAGTCCCTGATAACGGCACTTGGGTGGCGTGTGGCAGGCGGAGCTGCCACAGTGACCATAAACAGATGAAAGGCGGGCAGCGTCTGTCCTCAGTGAGTTTGCTGTCCTGTTCTTTCTATGCAACGTAATCCCACAGGATGTTGTTAAATTGTTTTACGAGTGGTAATATGAGCCCCAACAGGTTTTACCCGGAATATAATGTTGGTTAATTAGGCTTAAAGAAAACACATTGGTGTGCTGTTTACTGCGCCAACCGACTACATGCACTGTATAGTGCTTAATTTCAGTATCCATTAATCAAGGTGATGCCATTTTTGTTGATTTTTAATATGTTTTCTGGACTAATGAGCACACTAAAAACTCACATCTTTTGTAAATGAAGCCAGAAAAAAGGGCATTTTATGGCCCACTCCATTTCCTATCATCTACATAGGCCGGAGTGGAGTGAGTGTTGCACTGTTTTGCAGGAGATGGGTGCTTGGCAGAGAGAGAGAGAGAGAGAGAGAGAGAGAGAGAGCACATCATTTGGTCGTGGCAGTTCCCCCACCTCCACTTTCCATCACCTAAGCCCTTGGAATGGCTACGCATCGCTTAATGACAGCTCAAGCCGCGTTTAAGTGGGCCCAGGTGGAGTTTGGGAAACAGGCAAAACTGACAAACACAGGCGGGATTACGCTAGAACACTGGAACGGATGTGCACACACCGAGACACACACACCGAGACACACACACAGAGACACGCAGACACGCAGACACACACACACATACACACACACACACACACACACACACACACACACACACACACGCAACAATGTATGGCTTAAGATAATTGTGGCTCATTTCACTCACTTAGAATGAGGTTTTATTCCTGTGCATAATAAGAACATGATAATCCTCTTTGATACAGGTGTGATCGTGTGAATAATTTGTCAATGACTAAAACACTAAAAACTGTTGATCTCACAACTATGATTCACACTGTAGGTATGTACAGCATACTTGCATATATGTATATGTACCTTCAAATATACATGTACATGTAATAAACAATATATATACAGTATATGTCCATGTACAATATGTTAATCTATAGCTGTAGCTCCTGTGCATAGAATCACTTTCTGTATGTTGTGTTTGTTTTTGTATATTTGGCTATTTTAGTATATTTATCTATGGCAGTTCCGCCTGCCACACGCCACCCAAGTGGCCTTTTCAGGGCCTTCCCTCCAGAGACACAGACAACGTGGTTTCAGACACACAGTTAATTGTAGAGAGTGGGTTAGGTGGAACAAGCCCAGGAGCAGATGGACACGTGTCATGACAGGGGCTCCTCTCCTGGGTGTGTGTGGGGATGGGGGTTTTACCTGTTGCTGGTTAGATCAATCAACGTGCAACAGGTGTACAGCCACTCTGATCCTGGGCCCCAATTCCTAAGACCCAGTACAGGTGTGGATGCTCAAACGACACCATCCCCACAGTACTATCTTAAAACTGTCTGTACAGTGATGTACCAATCTTCACCACGACAAATTCCTCACGTTTGAAAGTGTACTTGAACAGATTCTGATTCAGCTATAAAAATTCATATATTTAAGATTCCGCGCAAGTATTACATGTTACATGAGGCTTGAATTCAACTTGGTCTACAAAAGACAACATAAGCGATCCACTACACTCTTACAAGCTTTTCTACTCTACAGGAGCTCTATTCAGACCCAGAATAACAAACAGGAAAAACCTCGGCAAGAGAGGATCTGGTTTCACAGCCGGGGATGCTCGCTCCACGATTCCCTTCAATTGCTCTGGAGAGATTTTTGGCATGTCAGCCTTTGAAGTTCGGAGATGCCGAGAGCTCGTAAAAATAAAAAAAACACCCAAACCGCGTTCCAACGGAGGACCGGGGTTAGAGATACGGGAGCGGGAGGATGACGGGAGTCTCTGCGTTCCAGACGAGCACCGCTTCTGGCAGCGAAACAAATGAGCCGCTACCCGGAGAAAGCCCCATGCGCCGCGCCCAATCTCCCCCGTGCACTTTCCTGAAAGTGCGGTCCCAGCGGGGATGCTTTCCTTATCCTGAACGAGGACTTTTTGAGCGTGTGTGTGCGTGTGTGCGTGTGTGTGTGTGTGATATTGGCATCGATCTTTGCAGGGCCACAGCGCCCGCCTATCCCGTGGTCCGTTTGGGTTCTGACAGATTCTGATTGGGTTCAACTGCTTCCCCACCGGTGCCGTTTGATGATTCCTTTCATCCGCCCTTGAAACATTTGGGGACAGATAAACAGCCCTGTGTGTTGTTTTTGTTTTGGGGGGGGGGTGGATTCAAAGAGCTCCGTTTGAAACCGGCTCAAGTACCATACGCACGCGCTCACTTTGTCGGTTTTCATCTTATTTGCAACAAACACAGACGCGCGGAAATAAATACGCGCACTCAAAAACCAAATACCTGCAAATTGTGTCCGACTGCTCCTTGGTGGTTCCCTACGAGCGGCGGGAAAGATTTGAGGGGTGATCGGCCTTGGAAGCCCTCTTGGCCCGGGCCCTCCTCCATCAGCCCGCCGCGCCCGGCTTATCTTCCCTGTACAGCACGCTAATCAAAACATGCCGAGCCCGCCCTCCTTCCGCTATCTCTCCTGGGGATCGCCAGCTTTGCTAAGTCCCAGCCACCGAGCGCGGAAAAAAAAAAAAACCCCAAAAAACAAAAAAAACGAAACAGAATGGAAATACCACTTATTATATGAACATGGGCGTTGGTGTCGCCAGGGTCTGCCGTGTGCCACCCCACAAGAAGGTCAAAAGCTTGAAAAAGGAAACTTTTCTAAACATAACCTGCTGCCCGTACGTTGGAGACACAGATGTTGTTGATTTGTTAAAGCTGGGGCGAAAAAATGGAAACGTCTTCAGTTTGGAATTACACGGGCGAAGACCGTGGTTTTAACCCAGAAGAATTAACCAATAATTCCCTTTCATTGGTCTTTGTTCAGCACTCTGGCTGATTCACTAATTCGCTGTTTCACGCAACATGCAACTGTCATATATTATTTATTATTTATTTCATACTTTGAAGGGATATATTCCGTCAAAGGTGTTACTTTAGTCTGTGGCGGACGCATCGTTTGCCAGTCAACTTTGGTTTTATGAAGATGGCGGTGAATTATACTGCTATCAAACACTAGCAAGAAGCCACTTCATAGTCAAAATAAATAGATAAATAGAAAGTATTCGCCTTGCTCTATGCTAGCGCTATCCCCAGTTTATTTGAATGTTTTTTTTTAATGGATGGAGAAAACTGTGCGGTCTTAATACGGGTTATTATGTTAAAATGAACAGTTTTGTTTGCTTCGTTCTTGGCTTGATACATACCGTATTACCTCAAATATAAATTGGTAGTCAAATTATAACCAGGCCTTTAATAAATGCCAGTGGTGTCGTCTACAAAAAACAAATAAAACCCTGCCTAAAATCCAGACCGGGGCACAAACTGATCGGAGCTGCGGCGCTGTTCTGGTGCGGAGCTCCGCTTCCAAACAAAGCAAATAAAAACAGTGTGTTTTTATTGAAGATGTATTTAATTTACTCCGTTTCCTGCTGCTGCATAGCAGATCTTCGTAGCAGAAGCTTCTTAGGGCAAACGCCCCGCTCTGAGCGCAAGAAAGTGGTGCGTTCAATGCAAAATTGGAAAACTGTAATTCGCCTGTCGGCTAACACCTCAAATGTGACTTTTAAGGTAGCTACTAGCTCTCTCTTTTTTCACCATACATGTGCTTGCAAGGCATGGCACCCAGATGGAAGTTTGATTTTGAATTCATACTTAAATATTTTCAAATGTACTTATTAAACAAAAGGAATTTGTTTGAATATATGCTTGCTTCAAATAAAGGCCTGGTATTCTCTGCAGTAGAGGTAAATAAAGGCCCCCGTCACTATTTAAGGAAATACGGTACAGTATGTATCTTCATAGTACACACAGTGTGAAAATGCTCACATTTGAAACCAGGTTTTCTTCACTTTAAAAGTCTCATATCTCTCTAATGACAGGATTGTCATTTAATTGATACAATTCCACAAAATCTACGAAACAGAAATTAAAAATAAAATTAAAAATATACTTTTCAAAATTGTTTTGGGGTCTCCATTGAACCTAACGAGGGTATTTTGTTTCGATTGACGACCTGACTGAGTGCGACAGAACCTCTCCCCTCTCCCGCCTCTTTAAACCTTTTTTCTTGGTCGATTAAATTAATTTTATTTCCAGCCGCCTTACAGCCCAACACAATACTTTCACAATCAGCGGTGATAATTCAGTTGAAAGCTGAGGGTCCAGGTGTTTAACAGTCGTTTTTTTTTTTTTTTTTTTTTTTCGGGACTGTGGGCCTAGTGATCTGAAGTCCTCGTGCTTTCTGAGCAGAGGTGATTGCTGTCGACCAGGTTTGACATGCATTGTAGAGGAATGTGTTTGATGCATTTTACATCTGTTTTTCCACTCGCAGGCCAGCGTCGGGGCTCTGACATCGCTGCCGGCGCGCCGCTACGCTTCCTTTGATGAAGCCCCCGCTCGCGCTCTTCGAGAATTCTACAAGAGGAGAAAAATTTCAACCTTTACAGGCTTAGCATCATCGCGCGGCGACGCATTTTCAAAGCCAGGGTTTCGTGTTGGCCATGAAATTCGTAGATATGCGCCGGGGGGCGCCATCGCATACGGCGCGCATGATTCCGTGGCCGCGCAGTGATGATGGAGAATATATTGTTCGGGTGACTGGGAAATGGGGATGAAAGGTTTGATGGGTCGGTTCTCGGCATTCGGCCACTCTGGAAATTGATTCTATTTTTTTTTTCCCTTTTCGATTTTTGAAGATTCAAACTCACCCACCCAGTTCCCAACGGAACACGAAGGGGCTCGTTGTGCACGTCGCTCAGTTGCCTGAGGCGCACATGTGACTCGCCGCTCTTGGGAAGTGAGGTGCAGGCTTGCCTTCCATTTGCGAAAGTCACACAACAAACGACTCTTTTGCGTCGAACGATTTGTTCCCCACGATGATTTGTTCCGCACGAATGATTCTTGCGCGTCGACTCATTTGTGAATACCATGCGACTGTGAAATAACGCAAGACGCTGTGCAGCTTAGAGCTGTTGTGCTGTAAAGGAGACAGCATCCGCCCTGTTCTTCTTACCGACTCTTTCTGGAAAGGGGCTGGGATGAGCCTCGTCTTTGCCTTCAGAGTAAGATGAAGAGTTTTACTAATTCCGTTTTAGAACATTTGTTGCGGCAGTACTCAAACATTGCTCATGAATTAATTCCATCCCTCTGCCATCTTACCTTCCTGCTCTTTTTTCCCCTCTTTAAGTGTTTATCCAGCGCCTCGCCACAGGCCCCCGTCTCCCTTTTATGCGTCTCCTATTTCTCTCCGTCGTAACCGCTGAGTGAATTACATAGAAATCGCTCCCATCATTCCTCACCAAAAGTCCATTCCTCTCTTTCTCACTGTCCTCTGTCCTTCTTTGTTTTTAATGGTCTGATGTGTGCGAGCCGCCTCCTGGTGACTAAGGCAATCCATTTCTCCATCCACCTTTCTCCTTTTACAGCCTACACTCCTCCTTTCTCCTTCCTTGTCCCATCCCTTCATCCTTCCTGAGGATTTACACCCGTGCCCCAAGCAGGATATAGGACGAGGAGGGGTACTAGGACGAGGAGGGGTACTAGGACGAGGAGGGGTACTAGGACGAGGAGGGGTACTAGGACGAAGAGGGGTACTAGGACAAAGAGGGGTACTAGGACGAGGAGGGGTACTAGGACAAGAAACGGTACTAGGACTAGGAAGGGTACTAGAATGAGGAAGGGTACTAGGATGAGGAAGGGTACTAGGATGAGGAAGGGTACTAGGACGAGGAAAGGTTCTAGGACGAGGAGGGGTACTAGGACGAGGAGGGGTACTAGGACTAGGAAGGGTACTAGAATGAGGAAGGGTTCTAGGACGAGGAAGGGTACTAGGACGAGGAGGGGTACTAGGACAAGAAAGGGTACTAGGACTAGGAAGGGTACTAGAATGAGGAAGGGTACTAGGATGAGGAAGGGTACTGGAATGAGGAAGGGTTCTAGGACGAGGAAGGGTACTAGGACGAGGAAGGGTACTGGATGGAAACAGAGAAGAGAGAGAGCAGAGAAACTGCCAATGGATGCTGAGAGAGGAGGACTTTGGAAGAAAGAGGGAGGGAGAGTGAAAGGATGGATGGCGAAAGCTTAAGGCAAGAATAATTGAATTCCAATTTCGATTCCGAGATGGGTTGGCAGCAGGAAGGAGGGAATTCCTGGGGGGCGGCGGGCAAGGAGTAACTATGGTGTGTGTGTGTGTGTGGGGGGGGGGGGGATAAATAGATGGATAACATGAAAGAGGGAACGCTCCTAAGGCCAGACCAATTGATTTCCGATACGCACCGTGTGATTGGTCGGCGGTGGCAGGCGAGCTCCGTCCGACCAATCACACTAATACAGCCTGAATGTCCAACCCGGGTCCAGTCCCATGCCAGTCGAGTCCAGTCAGTGGCCACTCGCCTGACGTCTAAAAGCCTGGATGGGCTTTTTCTCGGAACACACAACGTTTTATATCGAGGGAAACTCGGGTCGCAAGGCTCCAGCGTGAGCATCTCAGATTTTAGTGTCGGCACGAACCACCGGAAACCACCGGAAACCATCGGAAACCACCGGAAACCACCGGAAACCACTGGAAACCTCTGGAAACAACTGGAAACTACCGGAAACCACTAGAAACCACCGGAAACCTCTGGAAACCACTGGAAACCACCGGAAACCACTGGAAACCACCGGAAACCACTGGAAACCACTGGAAACCACTAGAAACCTCTGGAAACCACTGGCAACCACCGGAAACCACTGGAAACCACTGGAAACCTCTGGAAACCACTGGAAACTACCGGAAACCACTGGAAGCCTCTGGAAACCACTGGAAACCACTGGAAACCAATGGAAACCAACGGAAACCAACGGAAATCCGTTCTCTGGAAAGCCTGTACCAGCTCGGCATGCACTTATCTCCACGTTTGCAGGCCTGTACATGTGCACGACTCAACGTAACATTTTTCTTTTATTTTTATTATTCTTTCAAGATCTGAGGGTGTTTTGCTCATTTCGATGTTTTGTGAAGCAAAACTTGCTTCGATGAAATGCCTTCACGATATACATAATCTGTACATTCATGGATGTGAGCGTCTCCGTGTGGGTGAGCGTGAGGCGGTTGCATATGTAGATACATATTTGTGTGTGTGTGTGTGTGTGTGTGCGTATGTGTGTGTGAGTGGTGCATAATCACACAGGTTTATATTTGTGTGTGTGCGTGCGTGCGTGCGTGTGTGTGTGTATAGAAGGCCTCTCTGCCTCCAGCTGTGTCGTGGAGCGCGGGGGCGTCTCTGTACGCAGACTCATTATTCACCTCCCTCAATGGCTTCCTTCTTCCTCTCATCTATCTCCCGCCTTGCGCGATGTAGCTCCTCATCTCCGCGCTGCCTTTATGAATATTTTACCCGTCCTTAAGCCCTTCTCGCCTTAACTCGGGCTTCTCGGTTACCAGACGTCCCCCGCAACAGTCTTTCTTGTTTGTTTTTAATTACGCTCCGCTCTCCCCAGAACTGGAATCCTGCCGGAAATGTGGGTCTTTTTTTTTTTTTCCCGCACGCACCGTCCCGCCGCCGGAACCAGCCTCGGAGAGGGCACTTTCAACGCAGTCACGCTCTGCGTACTATTTAGCGCGGGTCATGGCCAATCTTCGGCAATATTGTCAAACAGAACTGCGAAAACATGCGTTTGTGAAACCTCCGGGTTTGGAGGTGCCTTAATGGGGGTAGGACCTGTAACTCGGAGAGATAAGGTTTTATTAATGCGCGGTTACAAATGGGAACGGATAATTCATTTTGCTCAAATCCATCGAAAATATCGTCAGGGTTTTAATTAAATGAAAGAGAAGGGATGAACGAATAACCCTTTAATGGATGCATTCCTCGGTCGAAGCCTCCCGACATTCCAACGTACTTCAGTGTTGGTAAACCGAATAAAACTTTTACACTGGACAAATTCCCAGAAACAAAAGTTCATCCTCTCTGCATTGTATAAATATCAAAGATACACGTATATTGATATAGATATAGATCTTTTTATTCCAAATGCCTAAATTCTCTTTCTGTCTCATTAAACCACACGCGGCGGGATCCTCACCGCGGCTTCGCCTCATCAACACCTCGTCTTCACCTCTGCTGGCCGAGCAGGACGTAAAAGGTCGGACAAAATACGAAAAGGTGGAGAAATCGGGAGCGAACCCCGGCGAAACATTTCAACCCGCACCGAGAAGCGGCGCCTGAACCCCCGACGGCCGAGGCCTTTGGACCCGGGCCGTCCTCAGCTCCGTCCCCTCGCCGAGGGCCTTTCATTTCCTGTTCAGTTCTGCGTTGCTTCTCTGCACATTTGCAGCAATTTGTCCCTGTCTCTGCGGATAATTGTTTTTATTCTTCCTCTCTCTCTTTCACACCCCCCCCCTCCACCACAGTGGCCCCGGGGGGGGGCGCGTGAGAGAAAGAAGCGAGCGCTTCATGCCCTGCCCCTGTTTTACGGCCAATCGTACTTTCTTATTTAATCTGTTCCAGTTTATTGAATTTAATTATTTTCTAAATGATTAATTAAGAGTTCGGATGAATAAGGCGTCTGGGAGCGAAGGCGCCATGAGCTTCAGCGCAGGGACGCTGGGAGCGGAAGGGAGGGAGGAAGGGAGGAAGGAAGGAAGGAAGGGAGGAAGTAAGGGAGGAAGGATGGAAAGAAGGAAAGAAGGATGGAAAGAAGGAAGGAAGGAAGGAAGGGAGGGAGGGAGGGAGGTGGCGCCACCCCCGGCGTAGGGACGTATAGCATCATACAGTATATGCATCACGGCTGCTGCAGATTGTTGCAGGACGAAGTGTTAATGCAGCACAAATACTGTGTTCATTGGCGTGATGTATTTGCACTCGGCTACAGGTGTCAGAGGAGCATTTTCTCACCCATGCATTTTATGTTTGGGCACATTACAGCTGTAAAGGAACAGCCACTAATGCCTAATACCCCCCCCCCCCCCCACCACTTCACCCACCCACACACACACACACACACACACACACACCCGCCCACACCCCTTCCCGACATCCCGTCTCCCGGAGATGGATTCAATTACGGCACTGGGAGCCGTCAATACCGCGCCAACGTTGGCGTCCAATAGGCGTCTGGCTCTTTATGGAAATAGGACTGGGTTGGGGGGTGGCGGGGGGTGTGCCAGAACAGAATGATGTGTTTTTACAACCCTGTCAGGCTCCCTCAGCAATGGTGTGAAATACCCCCGTAGCCACAGCAGCAGACATTTGCATGTGGTGGAAATAAACAAGAATAAGAATGCGCGCAAGCGGGAGCATGCCGTCGCATACTGAGCGGCGTGCGCCTGCGTGTATGTGCCTATGTGCAAAAGCACAAATATGTCAAAACGCGTAGTACTTGCTGACATTCATGCATAAAGTCATGCATAAAAGCTTACATGGGCGGTGGCAAAAGGAAATGAAATGGAATGGAAAAGGTGGTGTATATCATCAGCTGTTTGGGCCCCAAGCCCAACCGTTTCCAGGTCTTTTTGTACATTTACTACTGTTCCCACACGAGCGAGTCTCCATTTTCCTCTCAGTTTGGAGGAATTGTCAAGTCTGTACAAACTAATATATATATATATATAAATATATATATACAATATATACCATTTCATATTTGCTTGAATTATGTTCACATTTACAGTTCAATCAGATTATGAAATATAATGCTCATTTACTATGTTCAAGTTCAAGTATGTGGTGGTATCAATAAATGGAACTGTGCCACGTGACCATCATTTCTAAAGCCATTATAATTTCAAACGTGAGACAAACCATGTATGATCACTATATCAATTGTTATTCAGAGCTGAAGTTGTTTCACAATGTTTTGACACGAAAATGCGGTGCTGACAAAATATGTTTGAGAGAATTATGCAAATGGGGTCAGATTAATTCAAGTTTTGTTTTTACCCACCCTGGGCTGTGTTGCTGCTCAGCTAAACTCATCCCTGGAGTGACCTTTTCTGGTGCTTATTAAATAAGAAATAAACGTACTATATTAAATTATATTATATTATATTATAATATAATATATCATATTATATTATATTATATTATATTGTACTGAATGACACCAGATGTAACTTTATCCATAAAATGTGAAATGAATGGGTCAAAGATACTAAACAGCAAAAGGATGAAGAATAGATATTACTCAGGGACACTGTTCATAAAAGATAAACATTATTAATAATAAATTATCCCTAATACTAACTTTATTAAATACATTGTTATGATTTCAATCATCAAGCAAAACAAAACAAAACAAAATGTCGGCGCTAACAATGTTTGTTTTGTTTGTTTGTTCCATGATTCACTTCCATTGTGGGTGGTAAACCAAACAGCAGGTTATATCTATTTATGTTTAATTACGGTCAGTAGCAACAATCAAACTTAGATGCGTCGACATAGTTTCATTAATGATATCATCTACATGGCCTCACTAAGTGATCACATATTGATAGCCTTGAAAATAAAAAGAGATTAAGTCAAATAAGGGACAGAATTTAGAATTTATCAAGACAATCGCGTAATGTGATTATATCAATGATGTTGACGGGATAAGCTTTTGGATCAAATCTCTTTTTTCAATGGAGCAGGTAGTTGTGATGTCCGTCTGTGACGTGGATTCCACCACCCGCTCGTCAAAATAATCCCAAATAACAGATACAAGTGTCTTTATTCATATATACTATTTTGACGATAACACGATGAGACTGAGATTCAGAATGCGCTGCTTTGTGCACGAAATCTCTCCCTCCCGCCCACTAAGGAGTCCTGAATGTTCTGAACGTTCCCACAGCTGCTTGGCCTGTATCGGCGGGGTAAACATGTGCTTAATGTAAAAAAATAAATTAAAAATGAAGAAGAAGAAGAGCGACGGATGCAAAATAAGTCTGTCGGGTGTGAGATGATTTGCAGCTGTCGATGGAAATTTCGTGATTCAACACTTATGTGGGAAAAAGCGTTGTTTTGGCGCAACCGCCAGTGCATATCCACGCACGCACGCACGCACGCACACACAAAGGTGCTTGCGTGCATTCATGGCTATGAAAAAAATACAGTAAGGAGTGTGTGTGTGTGTATGTGTATGTGTGTGTGTGTATGTGTGTGTGTGTATGTGTATGTGTATGTGTGTGTGTGTGTGTGTGTGTGTGTGTGTGTGTGTGTGTGTGTGTGTGTGTGTGTGTGTGTGTGTGTGTGTGTGTGTGTGTGTGTGTGTGTGTGTGTGTGTGTGTGTGTGTGTGTGTGCGCGTGCGTGCGTGTGTGCGCGCGCCTCATTGTTGATGTGCATCAATCTGTGTGTTTTGTGTGCACGTGTGGGTGTTGCAAACAGGTTGGGGACGCGGGCCGGGGGCGGAGGGGGGCTCCCGGGGTCAGGTCGGCGGCGATGTGGATCACGCTGTGACGAGGGGGAGAACACGCTCGTCTGTTTCGAAATGACTCCTGACGGCGCTCGTCTGTTTTCGATTTTTTTTCCCCCCCGCCTTCCCATCTCGTTGTCTAACGAGGCTCGCCGGACCGAAAAGTCACTTTTGTTTCGCGGCAACATGGCGGATGGGGGAACACGCTCCGAAAGCACACTCTTGCGCACATTCTTTGGCAAGCCCCTCACCCCGCTGCCTCCCGAGGCTCTTTTCCGCACCGCCGCGTCGGTGTGTTGATTTACGACACAGCGCTTCCACCTCCGTTTTGGGGCTGAAAGCAGGTGGACGTGGTTGTCCCGCGCGAGGGAAACCACTCGCGCCTTTGAGGCCGAGCAAACGTCAACTCGGCCGTACCGGTATGAGCGGCAAGGGTGATCAATCCAGCTCGCAAACGGTTTGTTCGCCGCGAACGAATATAATTAATGGCTCAGGTATCGGGAGTCACTCCGGCAAAAGGGAAGGTTAGGGTTAGCAATTCAACTAACCCTAACCTACTAACCAACCAACTAAATTAAAGTCTAAGGCAAAACAAGACCAAGGCATTTGTCATACTTCATCTAGAATGAGACTGATTTGCACTTGGCATGACAGCAAAATGAATCGATTCGACAGAGTTGAATTATTCTTTTGAGAATTGCACCCCCAACTCCGTGCCGAGCGAGTCTTCTCACTCAGTCTCATTCACTGAATGAGCCTGTCCCAAGAACCGGGCCTCAGAAAAAGAGACGAACCCTTTGCGTCACCACGTGGGCTTGTCGGGCTCATATCACGCTCATTTCTCGAGGACAACCGAAAAGCATGAATATTTTTTAAGAAGCGTCTTGTCAATCAGTCCCATTGTCTGCGGAGGCAGTACCCGCAGCAGTGGTAACAGTGGTGGGTTTGATTTGTGTGTCTGGTCCATCTATTACCTACGCTCGGGTCGCGAAGGGTTTACCAGTCTGCGTCCGACATTATGTCATCCAATCAGCATTGTTTCTCTGCTCCACCAGGTGGAAATATTATTTTTATACTCCTCCTCCAAGGCCTACAGAGTCTCCACTGAATCCCCTTACAGTCTGAGTAAATGGGGCCTGATTTTCGACAGACTCATTAGCCAATTAGATTCAGATTTGTAGCCGGCGGAGCTCGTTCAATACAGACATGTATGACAATGATCTCAAAGCGTCTGAATGAATCACTTAAATAGTTCAAATTTCCAGACTTTCTCTGTTTTGTTGGAACTGAGAAGCAGTTTGTTTTGGAAAGCAATCCTTCGCTAGTCCAATAGGTTAGCTTAAATTATGTTGAATGCAACAGTAAATAGAAATGTGCAGATACTGTGGTTATGACAATCTGGGGAAATGGTGTATCAATAGAAACTGGTATGTGAATATGGGAAATTCCCAGTCCATGTCCATATATTGTCGATAACTTCATGGCAACCCCCGAGCCGGAGCGCAACTTGTGTCCTCTAATAACAATAATAAAAAACTTGTGTGCTCCAAACTTAACCCTAACCCTAACCCTAACCCTATCTTACAGCATGACCACTTGATATAAATGTATGTCAAGTGTGGCATGTGCTTTTCAAAAACGTAGGTTGATAGGCCCAGTGGGGATGTTATAATTACACACCTTAATCTGTAAATCCATTTTTTTAATGTTACAAAGTGCCTTAAAACAACAGTATTAACATACTGTACATAATGCACGTCAATATATTATAAAATGATACTGTGGCAGTTCCGCCTGCCACACGCCACCCAAGTGGCGTTTTCAGGGCCCTCCGGCACAGCGACACAGAAGACGAGGGGTTGTTGACACCAGTTTATTGTAGAGAGGAGGCTAGGTGGAATTAGCCAGGAGCAGATGGAACATGTCATGACAGGGCTCCCACCATGAGTGTGTGTGAGGATGGAGTTTTACCTGTTGCTCGGGAAACAGGTATGCAGCCACCCTGACCCAATCACCTAGATCCAGGTCAGGTTCGGCTGCTCAACCAGGCCATCCCCACACCACCGATAGGTTTTTCTTGGTTTGGTGTTGCCTCTGTTATGAGAACTGTGGCTCGATGACGTGAAATAGTTGTGCGCGGCTATAGCTGTTTTGTATGGCGGTGATGTGCTCGTGTGATCTTGAGATGATTTTGCAGGAGACGCCCACTGAAGACCTTGGTCTAAAATGTAAGGTCCAGTGGTAAGGATATTGAAAACGTATGCACTTGTAATCAAATAGAATCCAACAAAAGAATGGCAGTACTGCGATCACAGAACAGGAAGAGCAGATCGGACTAAATCCCTTGATTACCTTATTTAGAACTCATCTGGATGTTGTCATCGTGATAAGTTATTCATGTCTGTTTTTAGAATTTATAAATGTTGCAGCACGCCCCAAAAACATTACATTTGTTTGCTCCTATCATGATTGCGTCGTCTCACTACATACCCTTGACTGAGGTGATGAAATAAACGTTTTCGTCTCTTGACATATCTTCACCCATTGCCTTTGTGATTATAGCAGTTTTCCTCTCGACACAACTTCCCTGCGATACGGCTTCCTGCGCGTTTTGCCACCTGTCCGTGTGTGCACCTCGAAGTGGTGAATTGTGAAGGCCGTCTATGGAAGGGAGCCTTTTGTCCGCGGATCCGCTGACGAGCAGAGCTGTGTGCAGGTACACAAACCCCCGCGAGGGGTGAAAACAGAAGGAGGCCTCCACTCCTCCTCCATGTAGATATTTATTCTGCTTTTAATGAACAAAGGCATTAGTGGTCTGAGGAAATTGGTTTAGAGGGACGATTTCCAATTTCGATGATTTACAGCGGATGTCGTGAATAAAGTCAGCAGACAATGGCAATTGCTTTGTCCACCGGCAAATTTCCACATACCAAAAATCCATCCAAGTTCAGCACATGCTACATTCTATGTTCTATCTTGTTGTGTGTCCATCAAACGGGCTCCTGCGAGAAAAAATTGCTATGGTTACTGGCTGATGAACAACTATGACCTGTTGTGATGATCCAGATTTTTGTAGTAGTTGGAGGAACAAAGAATTGCAGTACACTGACCTACCAGCCTGGGGATATTTAGGACGGTATGCAGTCCTCCTCAGTAATTCACTCCAGTCTTTATATTACACCCACCGCACCAATCAGGTTTGGTTTTACAGTCCTGCAACTAATTCCTTTTGAAGTCCTCGCTATGTTTTTCTCTCTCAACGAGATCTAGTTGGACACAGGGGAGCCGCGACTGCCCGCGAAAGATGCGACCGCTCGGCAAGCGCGCATTTCCTTCCTCCTTCATCACCACATGTCGCCGGCATCTGACAAAAATCAAGATTCATTGAAGTGATATGAGTGGAAGATGCAATCCTGTGTCCGGTTTATCTGTGTTACAGCTTCATGTTCAGCCTGTTGTATCCGCTCAGTTACCACAGATTTTATGTTTGTAATTTAAATCACAGCTGACGCCACCAGGCACCTCCTCCCAAGGTGCTAACCTACGGTTAGGTCACCACCTCCCTCCGCGGCACTATCCATTATGCATTGTTTCGGGGCTGAGTATTGTTTTTCAGCTGGAATAACGCAGCGGGGGATTGTGGAAAATGTCAACAGCACAGCGTGGCGTTGAAACACGCCACGGATATCTCATCCGGGGACAGAAAGCCGCACAGTAACAACCGCGGTTAAGCTGCTCCAGTCGGAGGGGCCTCCCCCGCCACGCGGCCGGGCGCCGGCGAGGAGTGTCACCGGATTGGAGAGATGGGTGCAGGACTCAGAGGAGGGATTCATCGTCTCCAAGGGAACTGTAGTCTGCGGCAAGTCGGGTCCTTATTTGTTAATTTGTAAGTGTGTACATTCATTTCTATTCAAGCCAATGAAGTCACAAAGACGGGATTTAACATCACCACTGCACAGTTTCGATGCTCCTCTGCTCCCATGGAAAAATTTGAATTTTTGGTGTTTTTTATTAATTGTTATTATTGTATTATTATAATTGTTGTAACTTTTATTTAATCTGGTCTCATATAGAGGAAGGCTTAGTTGCCATGCTGTCTAATACACAGTGGCATATTATGGGCAAACCCTTATCATGGATCTTTTATGGAGGCGTATATTAATGGTCATTTATGCCAATGAGACAGCCTTTGCACGATTAAGGAGAAGCCTGAAGAGGTGTGTGCATACGGACGCACAATAACTCCTCAGTCATTTCTTCGCGCAAACATCTTTGTAAGTGGCAAATTAGAACCTCTTTTACCAACACTTTTACAAACGAGGGCCCCGCCATTCCTCAAAGGGCCCCTTGGCATTGGAAGCGCTCCCGTAATTCAGTTTCCCTCCATGTCGCTATGTCTTTTTAATCTTGTTTCTTGATCGCATATGGAAATAAGGAACATGATGTTCATCACCGCGGGTTCCGTTGCTTCCACGCCCCCATCGCGCCGGCATCCTGAGTCATATTGAGCTCAAAACAATGATCAACTCACTTAAGCGTGCGTCAACCCAAAGATCACCCCCAGCGACTCGATAGTTCCAGCACGGGAGCACTTATCTCTCGGTGGGGTTGGTCGCAGTAGTCCCGATTTGCACTATTCAAATGCCAGTTGAGCTGAAAAACAAACAAACAAAAGGTCAGTTTTCTTTTTATGTCCTGTGTGTATACATGCAACTAAACTGTTCCACAATGAGTAATCAAATAGGCAATGGAAAAACAAGATCACATGTGTGACGAATCTCTACCATAAAAAAAAAAAAGATCCTTTAATATGTAAATAAGCAACCGACTGCTTATTTTCTGGATATTTAGTGTCTGTGTTGGATGGATTACACTACTATTCCCAGAATTCCCTTTGAAACTGCAATTTGGATATTTTTACTGTCGTATTCGCCCCTTTTATTCTTTCGAAAGTATGCCTTCTTCTGATCAGGAGGTAGTGGTAGTGGGGATAATCTTTCATCCGAGGGTGCTGCACATTTTGTTTTTGCACTTTGCCAAAGTGGCGGACCCCGCAGCCATCAATGGAAGCAGCAAAGAGAGGAGCACATGCATAACGCAAATACAATGAATGGCTTTTATATATATATAAAAAAACAAAACCTCTTAAAAATAGTGTCACGTATGGGATTTTGTTTAACAAAAGAATCTCACAGATTACCACTTTAACCCTATGGTTGAGTATGAAGACTCACTCCCTTCTGAGTCTTCGTAGCCTTCAGCTGGGGCACAACCACCACTCTGATAAACAACTTGCTTTACCAAAGCAGCCGAAAGCCACCGGTTGAGATTGCTCTCTCGTGGAGGCATGGTCGGACGCGTTCCTTCTCACCGGGCGGTGACGGCCCTATTAGTACACCGGCCCGCGGGCTTCTCATTATCTGCCCGCGGCCCCGGGGCTGACGCTGGGTCACATCCCTCCGGAGCTAACGCCCCCGTCCGCCCGTCACTGTCTCACCAGCGTCTTATTGGTGCTGGCTTTTCATCGTGAAGTAAAGGACCCGTCCAAACATTCACACCGTGGATGACGGGAACGATACAACGTAGCTGCCACAACGCCTCGGCTCTATTAGGCTGACAAGCCCCCTGGGCACAGACACTTAGTGCCGGGGCCCCGAAATTGCAGCACATTCTCCCTGTTTTTGCGTGTGTGTGTGTTAGCCACTGTGTGCGTGCTTGTGTTTGTGCGCTGTGTGTTTGTGCACACGTCAGTGTGTATTTTGGTGTGTATGCACAAGTTTGTTTGTGTGTGTGTGTGTGTGTGTGTGTGTGTGTGTGTGTGTGTGTGTTTGTTTAAGCGTACAGTAGTTGAGTTTGTTTGTGTGTGTGTTTTGTGTGTGTGTCTGTGCCTATTTGTGTGTGTGTGTGTGTGTGTGTGTGTGTGTGTGTGTGTGTGTGTGTGTGTGTGTGTGTGTGTGTGTGTGTGCGTGTGTGTGTGTGCCTGCCTGCCTGCGTGGGTGCGTGCCTGCGATATTTATGTCTCCGTCTTGGATCCCGACGCAAATGACCGGGATCCTTTTTCTGAATTAAATCCTCGGCCAAAGTCTTTGTTTTGACACGCTCGCCTCTGCCGCCACGCCTCCGTTGGACGTGGGACAAAATCCTGACCGGTAAACTTAACAATTAGAGGGAACTCAGGACCGGCTCGATTTGATGACATCCATGGGCTTTTTTTTGGTTGACCTCAGAGAAATCGGGAATAATCATTGAAAGATTAAAGAATTAAATATACTGTATCTCAAGGTGTTTATTAAGTTACTCCAGGTTATTATATGGAATTCTTCATTTTGTAATACAACAATATAATAAAGACTGCCAATACTGTACGTATGAAACAAGATTTACAAAGATCCACTTGATAGGCACCGAAAAATACTATTGAAGGCAACGTATTAAAAACATTAGCCTGGCCCCAACAAATGGGATTTAATTCAAGTTGAAGCTGCGTTGGGTACCAAACATTTAGAGAAAATCAAACCAACCTCTCTGCTGCCCCGCTCCTAAACTTAAAACTGCTATTTCATCACTGGGAGTAAGAAATGCCAATATTAAAGCTCATTTGGCTTAATATTGCTTTTTTCTCCTTAAGAGTGTTGCTTTTCTTCAAAGGCGAAGAAAGCCTTCTGGCAACGGCATGAGGCGACGGAAAAGGAAAGCACAGTCTTCATCAAATCTTCATTCTCAATATTTTTTTAATTTTTAATTTTTTTTACAAAGTGAAATGTGTAGAAATAGCTATGGCAGCTGTTATGGCAGCTCCCCTGCCTTTGTGTTGTGCCTATTGATTATGTAGACAGGATAGATAGTAGATAGATGGATGGATAGATGGATAGATGTACTGTATAAATGGATAGATTGATAGATGTACTGTATAAATGGATAGATGGATAGATGTACTGTATAAATGGATAGATGGATAGATGTACTGTATAAATGGATAGATGATAGATAGATGGATAAATGTATAAATGGATAGATGGATAAATGAATAGATGATAGATGGATAAATGTATAAATGGATAAATGGATGGATGATAGATAGATGGATGAATAGATAGATGCACAGACAGACAGACAGACAGATAAATAGATAGATGATAGATAGATACTTTATTCATCCGAAATTGCAGTGTCACAGCAGCTCACATCCAAAATAGCAATAATAGTAAAGTAATAAGAACAGAACCAGAAAAAAAGGAAATGGCAATACGAAACAAAAGATGTATGTTCATATATATTTATATACCTACACCTGCATTGTGATTTGCATTGGCAATGCAAACCTGATTTAACAATAAAAAATCAAATTAACCTAACAATAAACAATACATCTAAAATAGAATGAACAATGAACAGTATGTAATAACCTAATGTGTGCCATGTGGAATAACGTGGAGCCGGTGGCTGGCTGTGGTGCCGCTGCTGCCGGCCCTCGGGTGGGACTAATGAGCCGAATGAGGCCGACGAGTTCCTTGCCAGGTTTGAGGAGCGTGACTTCTCCACTGAGCCCGCACAGGTTTAGAAACCCTGCCGGCGCATGTGCCTCCGTTATTAACGTCAATCAAGGTGCCTTGAGACAAACAGAGGCGGCGGGTCCGGAGCGTCACCCGTTCGGCCCCCTGCGCTGGAAACCACCTGACGTGTCCGTGTCAGCGAGGAGGAGCCCCGGCTTAACGACTTAAAGACCCTCAGCCCCGACGTGGCGCCTCATGAGATGGGGGCTGCCCCGAGGACCTCACGCCCGTCATGCAGCTCTTCCGAAGGGCGTTGACGTTGATGGCGTACATCCTGCGCAGCTTATAGAGACACTGCGGGTGGGAATAGTATCACGTGAAAACATTTTGTTTATTTTTTTATCAGTCCCACAATGGGGAAATTTGCAATTTCTCTGCATTTACCCATCCTTGTGTCTGACGTAACTTGGAGCAGTGGGCTGCCATGTAGAGGCGCCCGGGGAGCAGCTGGTAGGTTAAGTGTCTTGCTCAAGGACACATCAGCGCGATGCCAGGAGGAGCCGGGGATCGAACCGGCAACCTTCTGCTTATCGGACGACCCGCTCTACCCCCCGAGCTACTAAAAAAAAACCGCGAATTTCAAGGTCCGCAGTTTCCACCGTCGCTCGGATGACGGATCTTCTTATCTACCGACCTCAGTACGGTACGTCGGACAAAATAATGAGGTCTCGCGCGTCAGCCTTCCCTAAAACGGTGGCTCCCCCCGGGGAACAGTCTAATCTCCTTTAATTTGATCGGCTTGATACGCGGCTGATTGAGGCGTGGCGAAGAGCAGCGGAGAGTCGACCCGCCCCACGTAGATTCAAGATTCGAGAGGTTTATTTGTCACATACATATACATTGCTTCATACATACAGTATACAGTATGCAGTGAAATGTCTCTGTAACGCACCCGGAGATTATGCACAATAGTTACTAAACTGAACATAATAGATAACCTAATTCCTACCTAGCAACTAACACAAACTAACTAATTCCTAAAACGTAAATCAGTTAGTGAATAGAATCATATTAATAAAATAAAAATAAAATAAGACTCAAAAAGATAATACAGAGTGGGGGTAAAAAAATAGAAGCGAATAGAGTTATTTATATGGGATGGCTATTTGTATATACAGATATGTGCAGTAAAGTGCACATACTGTACATGGACATACTGTATGTAGGCCGTATATGGACTGGCCAGGGGCAAACCTGGACAACGTGGTAAAGCCGAGGAGTCGCTGGTGGACTTTAGCTACCGTATGGTACAGTAGGTATAAGCAGGAGGCCTCCGCGGCTCTGCCACTGAAACGACTTGGAAAAAAAACCAGACGTGTTTGAAAAGGTACCTGATCCGGGTCCTTCTCCACCTCGAGAGACGTAGGTCACGGAGCTGTGTGGAAGCATTTTATACCGAGCTCTGACACCATCCTCTGTGCAGAATACTGAACAACCTGAAGGGATGGCCTGATCTGTCTGTCTGTCAATGGACTGCATTTTATAAAGCGCTTTTCTAGTCTTGGGATCACTCAGAGCACTTTACAATACACGCCTCACATTCACCCATTCACACACACATTCATACACACATTCACACACACATTCACACCGTCTGTCTGTCTATGGGTCTGCCCGTCTGTCTGTCTGTCTGTCTGTCTGTCTGCCTGCCTGCCTGCCTGCCTGTCTGCCTGCCTGTCTGTCTGTCTGTCTGTCTGTCTGTCTGCCTGCCTGCCTGCCTGCCTGCCTGCCTGTCTGTCTGTCTGTCTGTCTGTCTGCCTGCCTGCCTGCCTGCCTGCCTGCCTGCCTGCCTGTCTGTCTGTCTGTCTGTCTATGAGGTCTTCCAGAGCTCATGGAAGTTTGCATGGGGGATGACTCTTTGACCGCCAGCCTCATGGGTCCTCATGACAGTTTTTTTCCAACCTGCCTCAGCAGCCAGACGCACAAAACAAAACCTTCCCCGGCCGCGGCGGCAAATGCTTTGTTGCTATGGTTGCGCGACGTGGAGACACGTCCCTCAACGATATTCATGGCGCTCGGCACCTGGGTGTCGCCGTGACGAATGGGCGCCTTGAAGAGCCGCGTTCGTTTAACAGATTATTATCCGCCGCTCAATATTAATCCATATCGCTCCGGCCTCTGCAGCCGAATGAAGTTCGAGACGTCAAGGATTTTCTTTATCTCCGAATAGAATTCTAAAGCAAATATTGTTTCACGATATTGACATTTCCAGGGGCGGAAGACTAATACCAGCTTTTATTGTATGTTAACCTAACGATTCTTCCCTGCTTAAATTTGAATAAAAGTTTTAGGAATCAATTATAATGGAACCTTGCACTTTAATATATGGAGGCCGACATGGAACTTTATTCTATGTAAATAAATACATATATAAGTAAACACATGTCGCAATTTATGTATAAATAAATGAATATATAAATATGTAAATAAATAGATGTGTATATGAATACATCAATTCATGTATAAATAAATGCACAAATTTAAATAATAATGAATAAAAAAAATGTATAAAAAAAAAAATGTATTAAAAGCACAAATGTAAAAATATACGTCAATGTGACAAGAAATGCTCCAATAAATAAATACATAAATTAGCTTTTCTTTGTCTTCGCCGCCGATGGTGCGACGCGCCACTCGCTGATCTTTCGTAAAACTCCAGAGTTGATTATTTCACACCGGGAAAAGCAGGAAGTCACTGCAGAGCGGAGACTTCGAGAGGGCACGGCAACCGTCCATCAATTTTAATTTGGAAAATCAGGGGCTGACAATCAAACCTTCATTTGAAGAACCGTCGACCTGAATGGGTTGTCACTCACTGTAATTCGGCCAAACGTCTTTCACAGAGGTAGGGGCGTGGTCACGAAAGGCGCGCGCGCGCCTGCCTATCAGTCGAGGCCGGTTGGAGGAAAAGTGGCGGCGACGCCAACGCTGTAGCGGGGTGAGCGAGGCGTGAGCTGACTGCCTACTTCAAAGTGCTTCTACGTTTCAAGAAAGCAAGTCAGACATTCGCGGTTTCCTAGCATGCTAGCTTATAGCGTTAGCATGCTAGCATGCAGACAGCAAACTGAACAGCTGTCAATCCCCCGGCAACATACCCAGGCAGTTTCATCTTCCATTGTGGATACAGGACAATAGCCTTATACCTTATAAGTGCTGGTGGTAAGTTTAGATAAGTTTCATTTTGGAGGATTTCAATGTATATTTCATTCTACAATTAATTCAGATATCTAATTATAGAACCCAGAATCGTGATTGTGGCGCCGCCCCTCGCGGCCGCCTGCGCGAGCGCCGCGTGTCGATTATGCACGTTTTAGTATTTTTAGGGCTTATTGTGCGTAATCACCAGGTGCCATGACATTTCACTGCATATATGTATGACTGTATGTTTATGTATGTGACAAATATTGTCTTGAACCTGAACTTGAACTTGAACTAACGGCGTCATGTGTCGGCACAGCTGGAATGGAGCCGAATTTAAGTAAAGCACAACTGTTGGGTTTTTATTTTTATATATTTATTTATTCATCAACATTTGCCTTGTTTATTGTACAAATATTCAAAAATGGTTTGTTTTCTGGAAGAAAAAAAAATTGGGGATAAATGGCGAGGCCCATCCGAACCGCCGAGCTCGGCTGCGAGGACGAGAAACTGAAACACGCCCGGTCTCCACGGACACAGGTCCTTGTATTCTGACATTTTATTATTTCTTTCTTGTTAAATGCCACCCGCACCCTAGACGTGTGTTTCAGAGTTATGGGCCCGGTGCGGGGACTCGGGACCCCCGGCGCTTGGCTTAGGAGGCAGCGAGCGGACGGAGAGAGGTAGAACGGGCGGAGAACGTTCCTTCTCCGGAGGCAGAGAGCGCACGACAGGTTGAAAAGGATCACGCTGATTTAATGACACCGGGTTGAGGGTTATTGCGTCAGGTGACTGGGGGCTCCATCAGCGGAGGCAGGCGAGGCCGTCCGGGAGGGGCAGGGGGAGACGGGGAGCGATGGAAATGTGATCTGTCCAATGTCGGGTGTGATGCTGTTGGAGATGGAGACCCCGTCTGTCCCTTGTCATGTATTTCATACTGTAAGTACATGGGTTGCAGTTACGAGCGAAGACTCACATCAAACCCTTGGTGGACATTCACCTTTCCCTACAGTAGGTGTGTGTGTGTGTGTGTGTGTGTGTGTGTGTGTGTGTGTGTGTGTGTGTGTGTGTGTGTGTGTGTGTGTGTGTGTGTGTGTGTGTGTGTGTGTGTGTGTGTGTGTGTGTGTGTGTGTGTGTGTGTGTCAGGCACAGCGTCTATCTTCTTTGTGTTGTTGTTGTTCTCCTGGCCTCCACACCTGCACCATCAGCCCTTTTGGCAGAGTCATTGCACCACAACGTCTCTGGCACGCAAACGTTAAGCACGGGGATGTTCTGCCTTCCTCTCACCTGCGGCTGCGTCCGATTCCTCACCAGGAATGTGATGAAGCTTTGTGTGCCTTATGTTGTATTCCCGTATGCGCTTGTCTGGGTCCGGGTCTGGAGATACGCAGAACCGGAGCTGCGTCACTGTAGAACCCACAGGGTGTTCGATGGTAAAACCTCAAGACATTATTGGACGCCTGCAACTTTGCCTACGAAGCATTTTACTCTCGCCTACATGTTCTGCCCAAATAAGGAATCCCGCTTTGCTGCATTTCTTTGCTTTTACTCTTTGTTGCCTATTATTATTATTATTATTATTATATTTTTTTTTTCTTTACTGGTTATTACTGTTTATTGTATTGCCAACATGGATTTAACCTAGATACGCCAAAAACCCAGATGAAAATCGCTTCGGTATTTAAAATGCTTTAGATATCACAGACTATTCATCACAACATGTATCCATTGTCCCGCTTGCACTGGATTCCGGGGCTCCGAGGTAACGTTCAACCCGTGAATAAGCGCTTTTCAACAATCCCGCCACGCCCTCTTTGTCTCAAGCCACGCCCCCTTCGGCTTGACCCTTTCGTTAGTCCGAGCCACTGTCCTCGCCCGATGCTCCCACCTCACACCGCTGTCTTTTTCAGGCATACCTTCTGTTGCATTTGAATAGTTATTGTAACTGTATTGTAACTTTAGTAAGTTTTCACCATGTTTTTTCTGATATAAGAGCATCTCAGCTGTAAAATCTCCTTTAGGATTTTCTCTAACTTTGATGTAATATGTAGCGTTGGTTACCAGTGGCAATACAATTGAATTCAAGTGCTCCACTATTATGTGACATGCTAAATGAACGGTTTGCTTCAAGCATGTATTGATGAAATATTAACATTTGGATTTGTCATGTAGGGGTTATGGTCAGGTCCAGTCCACTTCATCCAAAGACTCCTATTCAGCCGATAAATGTACTAATAAAAGTTACAGTTTGGCTAATACATGTGAATAATCAGTACTTTGTGGATACTCACTGTTCTGAATATGGTTTGCTGTGTCGTGCAGTAGCTGGGCAACAGTCAACGGAAATGTCGCATAAACCATGATGTCATTCGCCCGGTGCATAAGAGGGTGTCGCTTCACTTCTGGGTTATACGAGGCACATTACTGTTCCCGGTTGAGCTCATCTTCCTTTTTTGTTTGAATGCACTTGTCTGCAATTGGTAGCCACGCCCATCCAACTTTGATTGACAGGGCCCATTACAATGCCGTCGGCAGTAAAGACAAAGTGCATCCGCGTAAATGACAAAGACAAAAAAAATAAAATAATCACAAAGACAAACTTAGTTATTTATCTTAGCATTTTCTGTCACATTTTTATAATTTTGCATTTATTAATACATTTATTTATTGATACATTTCATTATTATTTTTATATGGGCATTTAATTATAAATGAATTTATTTATTCATATACACATTTATTTATTCATTTATTTATACATATATTGCCTAATTTATAAAAATATTTTTTTATTGACATGTATTTACGTTTTTATTTACTTTTATAATCAAGTCCCATTTCGGCCTCTGTATTTATGAGTCCACTGCGCACGTCAAAGCCTTTTTTTCTGTCTGCTGGGGACATGCAGGGAAATGCAGTTCAGCCCCAGAGGGCGGCTGTATTGAGCCCTAATGAAGAGCAGTATGTCAGCGACCATATGGCAGGAGCCATGGTGTTGTACAGCTTCTCTGAGGCGTGTGTGTGCGTGCATGTGTGTGTGCGTGTACTAGATCTGCGTACCCACATCCAGTGTATTGTTTGAAGTGGATTTACGCACATGAATATGTCATGTTAGGATGGAGAACAGGGCCGGCTCTTCCTATAGGCGGCCGCCCGGGGGGGAGTAATCTGGGGGCAATTTGTGCATCTTTCTCTCACTCCGGCGGCACTGGCACTGTTTGCGTGCCAGTGCCGCGAGTGCCAGCGATAGGGTGCCTGCGAGAATAGTGTGTTTTTATTTAAGATGTAGGTATTTAATTTCATTTTACGTCTCCTTATGGAACGTTACGAACACCGTGTGTAATGGGGACACTTTCTCTGTGACTGGGAGCCCCCCCCCGGGCGACCGTTTGCCGAAAGCGGCAAAAGGGCTGGAGCTGACCATTAGGTCAGTGCATTGTTTGTGTTTGAGCGTATGAAGGGGTGCGTATGAGTGTGTTGGAGTGTGTGCACATCGGGGTTGCGCTGCACTGAGGGACGCGCCAACAGTGTTGGCTTGCCATGGCTAACAGACGGCCTGGTTTGTCATTAGCAGGGGTCGGCGGCTGGGGGTCAAGGCCTGAGAGGACCCGCTGACAAGACAGACTGTGCGCCACGTCAAGGAGACAAATGTGGTCATACTGGACCGCTGGGGGGGGGGGTCGAATAACGTCAAAGGTCATTAGCTGCACATATGCCTCAGTTCAATAATTGATGTCTCAAAAATGGGTCGCATTCAGTATCAGGAACTAGCTACCACACCCGCCACACAATAGACCTAGGGTTTGCGGGACGGGTGGGGTGCGCCCGTCTTGCCCTTCATGCTCCTGCCGCAACATGCTTCTCGTCCGTCCTGCAATTTTAATTCTACTTATAAATAATAATTACAATAATAACTTAAATTTGTAGCGCCTTTTAAAGAACTCAAGGTGGCCTATTAGCTTAAAACACATACACTCCTGCACAAATCTTACTCTTAGCAACACTCCACCAGATCAGGCTCTGCGGGGCAGGAGGGGTGCGAATGATTTGGGTTCGACATGCTTGTCAGAGTCGTACCCCCACCCCCCGCAATTTTAACTGCAATTTCCAACAGCACACATTGAGCACTTGGGGTTTCAGGGTTGGTGTGGGGGTGCGGTTGCCCGGGGCGCGGCTGGGTGGGCCCCCTGCCGGCTGGGTTCCTATTTCTAGCCTTGGGGTGGCTTTTGTCCAAGTGTCCTGCGCCCTCGGCTATGTAGGTGGGTGCTTGTGGCCAGGTGGTCCATCTGGCCAGTTGCGGTGTGGCAGGCCTCGCCTTTGCGAGGGGGGGGGGGGGGGGCATCGTGGGCATGGGGGACCCCCTGCTGGCAAGGGACCCAGCGTTCGGAATTTCAACGCGCATCGCAACACGCAGGTGAAGGGGCCAAAATTAGCGGGTTACCCGGGTGTCCTGTTCACATCAGAGCCGATCGGAGGTGGAGACGGTAAAACCTGGGTCTCAGTTCCACGTCATTTGACCCCGAACTGAGACCCGGGTTTTTCCCTTTCCCACTGGTGACAAATGCCGGATGCTAGCGGGTGTTATCAGGTTTTTGGTGCAGTTGGAACAGGGTATAACTCTGTCCAAGATGCAATGGCACAAATACTTGTATGCCCAGCATGCTGCCAGCAGAGGTTAAAAAAAAAGTAAAAAATATATATCAAGAGCTGGCTAAAGAAGATAATATTCACTTTGCTTTTTCTGATTAAATTATGAAATATGGACAACAGCACCTGTTTTAGCCTACATTACCGATGGCTGAGGTCCTCGTGTGGAGACAAAATAAAGAAAGGAGAGGAAGAAAGAAAAATCTTCAGAAGTCTTTTGAATGTTATGTTTTCCGGTGATGCGAATTATGACTCAGCCCTTTGTGTCATAATCCAGATGTCGCCGTGGCGCATAAAGGACATGACAAATATGCTATTATGCCCCTTAAGACATTAACAGTAATGACATTATTCATTTCACACCATTTCAATTACCCAGCCCAGAGGCTCGCACTGTGTCTTCTCTCTCTCTCTCCCTCTTTCTCCCTCTTTGTAAACCTGTGATTCCGCTCAGATTTTAACTCACAGTTGCGGTAGGGGAAACGACTCGCAGACGGCTGCGTACCTCCGAGCTGTAGTGACAGAGAGTTTGGCTCTTTCGGAGATTCGGCTCTTTACGAGTGACCCAGCGAAAAGGGTCTCTCCTTCTCGTCCGTTTGGGACTCTCCATTCGTGTGACCCAGTCGCAAGAATGAGAGTCAGAAGAGTTGGTTTGGAGTTGTGAATGTAGTTCTCACTTTTGGCGGAATGACTCCCGACACATTTATTGCTGACTACAAACGAATTGCCTGTTTAACGTGGCGTTAAACAGGTGATCTATAAACATTGGCCGTGGGCCGGAGTTCGCATCCTATGGTATGCACCGATTTATTTGACTTGATAGCTGGCTGGATAAAACCAGGTTTGGCGATAGGCTGCATGATTTTCAGCCAGTGTTAGCCGGCATCAAGGGCATCGAGTCTTTCCTACCGTGTGAAGGCTGGATATCGGTGGCACCGCTCTGACCTCAGATTCCATACCTGCTCCTTCCTCCCATAACGCTGTGTCAACCAAAAGTTGAGGCGTGTCATGGAGCTGGACTTTGTCAGGTTTTCTTTCTCGTTTTTAACCTTGATAACGGCATGACTCCTGAATGTGCCGTCGCAGCAGCGGCGGCAGCAGCAGCAGCAGCAGCGGCATGGGAGACTAATTCCCCCTGTATTGGCTGACAGAGTGGGAGACGTGGGAGCAAATTCGGCTACACAGCGCAAATGTTTACCCTCCACCCGAGTCCGCGGTCCCTTCCGTTCATTAATGAGGGTTGTTGAACCCTTATTAGGTGGTGCGCTTCCTGCAGATACCGCAGTAACAATGCAATTTTTTTTAAATCATATTTATGCTAAAGACGCTGTCCCCCACTATGACAATTTGGCCTTAAGTGTATCAATGCTGAGCGATAACTGCGAGGTGGCAGACCTTTTTTTCCTGAACCACCAGGGGTAATGATATTCCAAGCCAAAGAGCAAGGATATGCATTATACACTTGCTCATTTAGTTATACAGCAAAACATTATACTGCTGTATGTGTAGTATATTGTCATGATTGTTCTGCATGTATTTGGTATGGAGAACATAGACTATATTCAGAATTAAAAATAGGCGAAAAACTCTTGATCAGCTCCAACAAGTGATAAAAAGGACAAGGTTGCCATGCTTTTATTTTTTTCGAATTAAGATTGAAAAGATAAAGGCGTAAGAGAAAACGTTCAATTGAGTTTGCCGCAAAAAAAGGCGTGAGTGCACTGAGCTTGGTGCATTGATTTTCATGCAGTTATCTTTCAATATAGTTATTTACTTGAGCCTAAGCTATTTGAAAATACAAGTGTCTCCTATATGCTGTTTCAATCAGTCAAATGTTGTTTTTTGCTGTCCTGTAAAATTCTGAAAATGTCAGTTACCACACCAAAAATATTACAGTTATACAAGGATATTACAGTTTCAGTGCCATTTCATGGGGGTTGTGCCAAATTCATATGAGGAAGGCCAAAATGTACTTCAAATAATTATACAATAATGCACCATGTACTGCTCCTCCCTCGTTCTACCGCACAAACCCATTAGTCCATCTGGAAAAGACGAGCCTTGTCTCCAGCTCGTCCTCGCTCACCTCAGACCTCACTAATAGCCAGGAACACAATGTACAACATACCCTAAATTTATCTCTGCAGCAAGACTGTTGAATGCGTATGGAAACTGTGTATGGTAATAGAAGCACCATTATGGTGGTAAAATATATAATACATTACAAGAAATGACTATATCAATTACCAGTAAAAACTATCCTTGAAAATCACCTTTGAAAACACTGTCCAAAGAAAAGGAAAAATCCGCTTTGTAAATTACTTTAGTCAAAACCAAAAATTTTAATCATCGGATTTCTAAAGGAAATAGAATGAACAAGCAAGCTGATTGGGAACTGACCCGACTCTTCGTCTGGTCGGTCAAAATTAAATTGTATTTCAAGGAAATTATGTAAAAGCAAGATTAGAGTTGGAATGTTCCAAGATGTGGTTGAATACGGTTGAAGATCATATTAGCTCCACGGGCCAGACGGTAGACATTAATAAAACAACAGTTATTAGGGCTTAACTACACTGCCTCGACCTCCGCTCATGACCTCCCACCTCGAAGCGATGACAGACAGGGCGTTGGTTTTATTAGTCAGTTAGTCACAAGGCAATAAGCGCCCGAGCCAAAACGGAATATAATTGGATTCTTCTGTCTCCGGCATCGCTATTGCCCTGGCTGTGGTTGTTTAAAGGAATAGTTCAGATTTTTTTTTTTTTTGATACCGATGCTTTATGCTCACTCCTCATCTTGTATTTCGGTTCATTTCCGCAGCAGTCCAGCCTTTTGGCTGCGCGGCTCCATCCACCCGTCAGGAGTTCAATGCAGGTAATGGAGGACATAACCGCAATCTGCGTTCAGTGCAAAAACTCAGGGCCTATTTCTGTCAAAGATAACATGATGCCACAGCGTTGTTTTCTGAAATTACGTTTGGTTTTATTGCCAATTCCTCTGTTTGCCGGCCTCATATTTGCTCCGCTGTTACTGTAAACCCAAATGCTGACCTGCCAAATTGTGTGACGCAATTCTTCCTCTGCATTTGCGTCACATCTGAAAGATTTGTGTGCACAAAGACGAGAGGACGTAAGCTCGCCACAAGGAAATTGTAAAAGTAATTGACACGCCTCACTATATTTAAAAGTCACATATTTTGAGAGGACCTGTCGATAATGGTTATCTGCGAGATCACGTAAAATAACCTCACACGTATCTCAACGCAACGCTTTCATCAAAATATGACACAATAGGGGGGAATCGCTTGAAAACAGTGATTTGATGTTAACTGTCAATTAAAATAATTGTTTGAGTCCATTAGACTGCTGAGGCGTCATATTAGACTATGGATTTGTCCACTATTACGTGCGTTGAACTCCTGATTGGATTAAGGAGCGAGTGAGGCCAGTCCTCACTAGCTAAAAAATGTTATTGTGCTTTTACAGATGCAACCTTGGACACCATTCAGAGTCCCATTCAGAGAGTGGATCACTGATGTGCAGCCCCTGAGGCTGTTTTGTGTATGTTTGAAGGTCCTCCAGCTTTAGGGCGTAGTCTGGTGCTGGTCTGTTCGGTCCATTCTTGATGATGTCAACACGACTTGATGTGATGTCGCCGACAATGGGGAATGTTGTTACACCAGAGTGGACAAAGCTCCTGTTGAGGCATTTGGTGTTCGCCCCGGGGAGTGAAAGGGCGTGGTTTGGTGGTACCCTCCAGTCGTTTCGACCTGGGACATGAGCCATGAGGGTAGCAGTGCTTTCAGTAGCGCTACTTAGCCTTTAACCCGGTGGTTCCAGGATCAACATTTCTCCTGCTATTCTGGGCCTTTTCTACATATTTGCCATTTGGAACAGCTATATGTGTCATTTTCCCCCTCTGTGGAGACAAATTAAGCATACTGCTTTTGGTGCTCACATTCCAGAGCCATCGCCTCCCCCCAAGGGCTCGCTCTGATCATAAATGTAAATAATCGCATGTTAATTCATTCTTAAACATTAATGTTGCTTGTATTGAACCAAACCCCATTTTCATTACCTTGATGTGTTTGTTCTTAAACCTCATCTAGGTCATAAAAATAATGGCGTCAAAGCAGTGCTAAATAAATAAATATGCAACCTTTCAGAAACGCGTGAATGGAAACCCCCAGTAAAAATCGAACTACGAGTGGAAATAAATGGTCCAACCCCTAACAATGGACAGCCTCGACAGCTATAACACAGCTTTGAACTTAGATTTAAACTGTTTAGGTGAGCTTAAAGGGCAGAATATTGCAGGGTAATCCCTCAGGCAGCTGGGCCTCACATTGATGATCCTTCTCCGCAGCCTTTCTGGCCTCACGGGAGGTCCGCCTGGCAGATGGCCTTTGTTTCCACTACCCCACATGTCAAAATGAGAAGAATATTACAACAAAAAGAAAGAAAAACCTTCTGGTTCCTTCTTTCCTTGTACAGTCTACCGTACCTACACAGCGTTAAAGATGTCATTATCACGGGGAAAATGATTTAACAGAATGAACACTATTGAAGCCGGGACGCTTTGTGATTAGACATGACAGTTTATCAGGCGCCCGAGGTGGGTATTCTTATTTTCTTTTCCGATCCAGCTGAGGTGCAGGGTCAAACGGTCATTGGGCTGAGTACGGTGCTTGAGGATGCGCTCACACACATGGCCACAAGGATACTCCACCATCACTCCCTCCTAACGGCTCAACCCTGCATCTGATGGCATTTAACTTACAACACCGCAACCCGTCAATCATCTCCTCAGGTTGTACTGTTGATACGGTGTGGAGCGTATCTGTAAAAAATGCAGATTCAGGAGATGGAGCTGTTAGGTGTTTTCAGCCTTGCTGTTTTTTTCCCGTTATGGTAATAATTACACCAGACAATAGCCAGGGGCCAGGTCGAGCTGTAACGCAGCGAATCACTGGTAATTAGCGACAAAGGTTGTGTTCTTCTTATCTTTAATCAAGACTCTTTCAACTTTGTATTATCCTCAAAATCGGTGTGGCCTTGCCGTAGGAACGCACACGCACACTGGAATCAGTGGAAACATGCATCTCAAGTACTCGCATTTACACATACTTTATCTTAAACCAGCTCCTCTGCCGGAGCGGCGCGGCTGCTTAGCGGTCTTCAAGGTTGTCAGAAACCCTCAGCCTCTCGTCTGAGCACAAACTGCTGTGCGTGGAGGGAAGGTATTTACGACCGTTTCACCAAACAAGAGGCTTTCCTCCAAACGCAAACACACACACGCACACACACACACACACACACACACACACACACACACACACACGGGAGGGAAATGCCCTCCCGTTTACCTCACTCCAGTTTTAATTACCCTTACCTTAACTGGCCTTTGCAGAAGAAGTCAAACTGCGCGATCATCCCAGAGAAGTTTAGCCAGCGCATTTTCATAAAGTATGCAAACAAGATAACGAATCTTGGCTGTCCTTGAAAACGCCTTTGCACGCCAGTAAAGACATGATTTCTTAACAAACAAGACATATCCAGTTACAGGGATAGCAATTTAGAAAATGGGTAAAACACCATGCACTTCCTTTATGCATGCTATAGATAACATTGACCCAAGTGAAGGCAGTCATACAGTAACCATCCGACCTTTGATGTATTGGTTTGACTTACAGAAAAATCCAACCAATGTTGGTCGAAAAGTTAAAAACTTGCCAGTGAAGAATGCCGCAATGACTAGTTTGGACTGAAAATGTGCGGGGTTTTTTTTTCATGCACACTTGCACAAGTCCCTGCATGTATGCACGGCTCTGCCCTTATGCATTTATGCGCTTCCCTGCAGGTGTGTACACGTGCCCGCTCGAGATAAATCTCCCTGTAGGGAAATTCAATCAGACCCCGCTGCTGCGGCCACTCTCTGAAGAGCCAGCGAAGTTGCAGGGGACATTTACACAAGAGCTTTTTCCCCCCGGCCTCGGATAAGGGGAAGGAGCAACACGCTGACATCTTGGTCTCACTTCCGCGGCTTCCATTTGCAGAGCCAAAGCGGTGTGAGCGGGGAAGGAGAGAGCAAACAAAGTTAGCGAAAAACAGTGAAAGAAAACTCCAAAAAGCGAGCAAACTCTATGTCCTGGTTGTCATTTATTCATAGTGTTCGGCTTTTGTCATGGCAAATTGAAGGTGGAGCCGCCGTGTTGCTGCCATGTGGCATATTCCCTCAGTCCGTCTTTATTTCATTCCTCTCCGTCTTCTCTGGTCGCATATGTGTGGAGGAGATATGGCTTACAAACTAAAGGCGGGGAAGCAGAGCCGCAGCTTGTGTCTTCACAAAATTCAGAATGATGTCCTTATTACTTAAAACCCGTTTTAATCTTAATTGATTCTCTTCTCAAACCCTGGTTAAGTTTTCCAAGACTTTTCCAACGCATTTGAGTGATCGTGAATGGCTTCGCCCGTTGTTCACGTCGTGTCCGTCTGCAACACGTGCAGCCTGCTTGAAACATGCTTGGAGATAGAAATTAGGCATTGTGCATGCTCACGTCTATAGATTTCATGCTCCAAATTTGAAGTATCCATCTTGAAAGGTCTCTGCCAACTGGCGTGGCGAGTGGGATTATTGTGCACTCGGATGCAAAAAGTGTATTTGTTACGCTTCATCACAGGCGTGTGACAGTGAAAGCTTTCCGTAGCCAATTGTGATGGAGCACAGTGCGTTTTTCAAACTACATTAATGTTTAATACTCTACTAATCTACTTGACATTTCAATAGAAAAGCCATTGGAGGCAATTGCGCATAAAAGCTTTAATTTATAGACGGCCGGAATATCACCCTCGGGCTGCATGATTAACCATATAGAAATCACGATCTTGATTCATGTCTCTATATGACTCAAATCAAAAATGGCAATGATTCATAGGCATTGGCATTAGGAAGATCCCCACTTCCCTGATTCGTTGATGATACTGTGTAATGTGACTACGAGCAGACCAACAAGCGGTTGGCTTTGTGAAGCATGAAGTGATAAGCTTAAGTAGCAAGAGACAAGAGACTAAACTGTCAGAGGAAGAGGCTGTTTTAGTACAAAAACAGTCATCCTCAGAACTATTTTGCAGCCTGATACCCGGCAAACTCCCCACAGGCACGAGGAGATAAAGAAGCGATAGCTTATCGTGCCGCTCCCATCGATGCCGTAGAAAAAATGGAAGGATTCAAGGAAATGATACATACCCTTGATAAGCACTTCACAATCCTTCCCGCAAGCTTTTTTTTTTTCGCCCACTCTCTATGCAAAATGTCAAGGAACGCAAGAAGGTTAACATACAAAATAAGTGTATTTCATCTTCAAAATTGGTTGAGCCCGAATTCTGGGCTCCATTCTAACCCTTTTAAACATTCTCGTTTATCCCAGCGACGTGCTTCCCTTTTTAGCACTTGGCTTTATGATGATGATGGAGCCAGATTGTCACAAAATGTAAACGAAAACAAGGCGATATGCGCATGCCTGCTTGTGTTACTTAGCTGATAGTCGAACATTAATCAGGCCATTTCAAATGACTCTTGACGCTCTAAATAACACTTGACGTTCTAAATGACACTTGATGTACTTGTGATGTTTTGATGCAAACATTTCCCAGTCGAAATACAGCAAACCTATGTCACTTTCTCAGCCAGAGAAGAAGAAAATGACAGCGCCGAGCCATTGTGAACGGCCATGTGGTGTTTGGACAACGCTGATGTAACGCTAATTTGTTGGATGTAGCTAGATAAATGAGCGGGTCGGCACCAAATGGAATGAAAGCGTAACCACGGATACTGTTCGACTGTATATGCAGCAGCGCTGAGCGATGGTCTGCCAGGGGCCACGCTCGGCGAGTACAAGGACCCCAATTAAATCCCTGTGCCCTACCATGAATGATGCAACTCTATTAATACATTTAGAGATCCTCCAGCCACGTCTCCCAGAGGTTTGATGACTCTTTTTCGAGCAAGCTGAGCTATCAAAGTCATTTGTCATTAATGAAATGGAAGTGGTGCCCCTATATATATATATATAGATATGCATGTGTATGTGTGTGTGTGTGTATATATATATATATATATATATGGTTTATACTGTATAGTATTTGTGAGGTCCAAGCAGAAGGCTACTTTCATTGTATTAAATGTCGGTTTGAATTTGATTTTTAATTTTCATCCAATTTGTGGCTTGTCTTGCTGTGATTATGTCATCAGAGTTGGGAAGAAAAATCTGTATTCCCAACACTTCTTCTAAAGTGGCGAAATAGCGATCTAAAATTCACGTCCCACGATAATAATAAATATATAATCCAATGAGCCAAGGAGACGGCTTGTGGATGGTGGGGCGGCTTTCGGAAACAAATCCACAGAATGCGGCAGTCATCCAGTGCCTTTAGTGGAACACAGCTTGTGGTTATGTAAATGTGTCCTCTGCTATGAGATTATTCAAATGAGGTTGGTTAAGACCTCGCTCCTTTGTCCGCGCCATTGTACGAGGCAGTGGGCAAAGAGTAATTTAATTACAAATGTGGAAATCATGCAGCTATCTCGCCAGGAGAATCCCTTCCGCCGTCCTGGCATTTACGGCGGTATGGTCCGGGCTGACGGTTCGACACGAGAGAGAGGGGGAAGAGAGGAGTGGGGGCAGAATGGGAGGGGCGGGCCGCGGACGTCTCCCCTGTTCGTCTCCTCTGCCGCGGTTGGAGCCGGCGGAGTGTGACGAAGCGCGGTGAGCGGAGGCGCAGAGAGAGGCTAAGTGAGAGGAGAAGCAGGGGAACTCTCCCTGGCTTCCTCACCCACGCCTGACTTCTCTGCCATTGTTTGGTCAGTCCCTCAGTTGAGTGATCATCTCATTATCTTAGCCCCCACAGGCGTATGTTTCCACCAATAACGCTGCTTTCCCCCCCCCCGATTTATATTACGGGATGTTTTGGTCCCTCTTTTGTTTGTCTCCGGGCCATATGGGGAACGAGTCGGCGCTGTTTGCCTTCGTTTCTCCGGCATCGCGTCTTCTGTGTCGGTAGGGAGTGCACCCGCTTGTCGCGGTCTGCTGGAGTCCTCGCTTCGCCTTCGGGAAATCTCGCACTTCACTCCCGAGTGAGAACAAGGCCCGGAGTAGCACACCACGCAGCGGTTACATAGCCATACTCTGAGCGAGGAACTCCATATGCAAATATGCCTCCATAGGGGGGCATCCGTCAGGAGCTGGAGACAGGTGGTAGACTGGAGGCTGGAGACTTTAATAGGGCTTCGGGCGCTTTGAGCCCGATGTTGTTTTTAAAGGGGAAATCCACAAAATGGAAGTGTATAAGCCGACAAGTCACAGAATTCCATTTGAAACTGTGACCTTTTTTTTATTTTTCCTCCTTAGTCACTTGAGGTGATGGGGATATCTTTTGTTCTTTTTGTGAATATTCATATAAGCGGTTTACTGATCACAACTTTACTTTATCGATTTCAGCCCCGCTGACTTTCCAATACAATCTTTGCATTCTCGCCGGCAAATGCGGACCCTGCCACCATTGATAGAGACAGTATAGTGTAGTATTGTCGTATAGAGGAAAACGTGTATAACACAAATACATTGAATGGCTATTTCTTATAAAGTGCCAGCTCAATAAAGTACAGTATCGAATACAGGTACTCCTCACTTAACGACCGAGTTCCGTTTCTAGGACCAAGTCGTTAAGTGAATTGGTTGATAAGAGAGGACCAGTGTTATTTCACCGTAAGGGGGGCGTGGTGATTATATATAGTGTATATAGGGTATACAGTGTATATAGTGTATATAGTGTATATAGTGTTATTTCACGCTAAGGGGGCGTGGCCATTGCGAACGCTATTGTAGTGAATACTGACAGACTGCGTGAACGAGACTGAGAACGAGAACGGTGATGAGATGAGATGTATGTAGTGTATATATACTATACATAGTATTATAGTATATCAAGGGTGATGAGCGATGAGATGCTTGACACTGAGACGCTGTGGTAATATACGCAGCGTACTATACAGACTCGTCAGAGAGCTGGTCGTAAGTCCAACCGGTCGTTAAACAGGTGGGTCGTAAAGTGAGGAGTACCTGTACAGGAACAAAATTAAAGCTGCAAGCAGCGATGACCGGGTCCTCGAAGTGAGAGTTTCGGTGGGACCCGAAATATCGGCCTTGGAGGAGTCAGCGAAAGAATGGACCATGAAAATGACCAGGTCCCTTGGAGACACTCTCTAAGTTTGAAGTCGTTCCGATATATCACCAAGGAGGAGTTTGTGAAAGTGCAATGCATAAAAATAACCAATAAGTGACGAAAATGGCACCTTTAATTCAATATGGCTGACTTCCTGTTGGGTTTCGGTCATGGTGGCAATATATATATATATATATATATATATATATATATATAGTCTAGTCATGTTACATATGTGTACCGACTTTCATGAGTTTTTGTGGAAAAAAATGTTTTTTTTCTCAGGGGGGTAGGCGACCATTTTGACACTCCCATGCAGAGGACCCATAGAGTATCAAATGACACACCGGGACTCCCATTGGAGTGTGCAAAGTTTTGTTTTGTTTTCGAGTTTCTTAAGGCCCCAAGAGTCACGTAAAAAGAGCGTTTTTTTGAACATGAAATTCAACGTGTTGCCCAACACATCGTGTGACGAAAACAAAATCTTTTAAATAATTCTAATCATGAAGGCGTCTTGTAGACACTCACGACCCAAGTTTGAAATCAATCTGATTAATGGCCTAGGAGGAGTTCGCAAGAGTACAAAACATGAAAATGACCAAAAAGTGAGTAAAATTGCACCTTTGGTGACATGGTATTGGTGGCAATATAATTTTTAAAGTCTCGTGATGTAAAATATGTGCACCGAATTTTGTGAGTTTTCATGTTAAAAAGTGAATAGGTTTGATTTCTTTAAATTTTAAAGAGGGCGTGGCCGTCCATTTTGCCACGCCCATGCACGGGACCCATATAATATCGATGGGGGGACCGGGACTCACGTGTGTGCAGAGTTTTGCGAGTTTTCGAGTTTCTTGAGGCCCCCAAAAAGCCGATTAAATTTAGCTGAAGAACAAGAAGGAGAATAAAAAATAGGTTCCTCGTCGCACATTGTAAAGGACCAGGAAACAAAATAATGTCAAAATTACCACTAACTCCTTCAATACTAACGTTCTTTTAGAGAAAAAAACCACCTGCTGATAAACAGTTTTCTTTGCCAAATACGTTTTTTGACCAAAATGATCTCATGGATCGCCTCCTTTCTACAAACTGGGGAATGAATGAATGAATAACAAGTCAGAAGATATTGGAAATCAACAATTAATTTACGCTTGCGTTAGTCAAGCAGGATTTCCAAGGCGTCCTGCTCCGCTTACCTTTATTCTGTCTCTCTCTCTCGCTCTCTCTCAAGTGTGTTTGTTGTACTGTCTGTAACTGTGAACTAGAGAAAATGTTAAAATAAAGATGCTTTAAAAATCAAATCTCTCGCTCTCTCTCTCTCTCTCTGTCTCTCTCTCTCTCTCTCTCTCTCTCTCTCTCTCTCTCTCTCTCTCTCTCTGCTACAATCTGCCCTCTATCTTCCTGTCGTCTGTACCTGTTTAACACTCCATCTCCAGAACCTTGTTTCCCTTCCTCCGAAACGCCGCACCGCAGAAACGGTCTGATTCGAGCTCTTCTCCTGGTTTCTCTCTCGCTTCCCCTTTTTTTTCTCGGTTCCTGGCTCTCCGGGTGAACTATTCTCTCAAAATAATCTTTTGTTCTTTCAAACTGGTGCGTCGCTAAGCGGCCGGCGCAGGTTAGAGCAACCTCGCGTCGCGCGCTTCGCCCTCCTCCGTCCCCACCGCACGTCCTCCCCTGGAGGACGGAGTCGCACGTCGCCGCCGAGTCTTGCTCACCGGCCGCGCGCGCCGTCCGTGCCCGGGGGCTGAGGCCGGGCTTTCCCTCCCGATGGCAGCGGGGAGGCTCTTTTTGGCCGCCGGAGGTCGAAAGCCGCGTCGCGTCTGATTGGATAACAGCTCTTCTGATGTTTCCCGCAGCGACCCCGCCCCCGTCAGCGACTTACGAATTCATTGAAACGTTCTGCTTTCGTGTACCAAGGCTGGTGCAGAGTTTTAGTGATGTACTGTATTATGCCCACGTCACCTCCCCAGAACGGTCGGCCCAAAATGGATGCTTGGCTTCATCTCTATCTGTGGGGCAGTTGGACCTATAGCTCTAAATATAGAACGTCGGGCGCCGCGGATCCCGCCCCGTTCCGTTCACCGTACGCAGATGTAACCCAGCCCCTGGATGCCTGACTGGGCAACATCACTCCCCCCCCCCCCCGTACTCGATCTCAGTTTAATTGCTCCCGTAAGCGCCGGAGTGAGGGAGAGAGCAGAGAGCGTCAGAAAACAAGAGCTTCAGCAAGGTTTTTATTTATCTTTTCTACGAGTAATGATGTTCAAAATGTTCAGGCGCTCAGAAAAAAAAAATACGTTTGACGCTGTAGTTTCAATCGACGAGTCAAGTTAAGTCAGGGTTCCCATTCCAGCCGCAGTCAAACCCAAGCCTCTATGACAGTAGCTTTTACCTTTGATTGATTTAATCTCTTTGAATGAATAGGCTATAGATAAACAGGCAGACAGGCAGACTGGTAATTACATTTTCGATGGTATGATGGTATAATTTTGTAATTACATAGTAATCATTTATTTTTTATCAGCCTTTGCCTACCTTTACCTAATTTATCCTGCACATAGAATCAGACTTTGTACATAGTGTTTATTATTATTATTATTATTATTATTATTATTATTATTATATATTTTTATTTGGCTTTTATTTTCAGACCTTTAAGCTTTTTAATGTTAATTGTCTGTACAACAATGTACTTCCCCAAATAAATTGATTCTGATTGTGATGGATGGATGGATAAATGGATAGATAGACAGCTAGACAGATGGATAGACAGACAGACAGACAGACAGATAGATAGACAGATGGATGGATGGATAGACGGATAGATAGACAGACAGATAGACAGATAGTCATAGCAAGCTCTTTGCAAGGCCGAATTAGGGAGGATGGTGCAGAGACTCTATGAAAAGTCAATTACGGCGAGGGCCAGAATGGCTGGGAGCTATTCAGTGTTATTTTCTTGGGCAGCCTTCCAGGCTGTGAATGCAGTCAGGAAATGTACTCCAGGACGTACTGCACAGCGTGGTGACGATGCAGTGTATCAGTGGCGGTGCGTCACTTCAGTTGCTGCTGTTTGTCTGGCAGGCATTGAGTGGAGGGTGCTGTGGGAACTCCTGCCTCTCCCAAATGCCATGTATGTTCTTCTATCAGGATTTGTAGAACACCGAAAAAAACAAAAACTGTCACGGCCTGTACTTTTTTGTTGACCAAAGCGGATTTCACAATCATGATCAGAATCTGTTAACAGGGCCAAGTATATTATCATATACAAGGAATTTGTCATGGTAACTGGAAAAGAATGCGAAACAATCAAAAATATTTACATACTATGAAGATCAATTACAAAAAAGGCTTATGACAGGTAGTAAGGATGCAAGGATTGAGTGGATGTAACTATACATATGAATATAGTTGGTACTGAATACTAATACTACTACTAAAAATAATGACGATAACAACAAGTATACAACACTTTGGACACGGCTGAAATCTTATTACAGTGTTGTCACAGTGTATTGCGCAGTAAACACTATTTCACAACGGAATACCACCACCACCACCACATTAGCATGAAAGGTTTATCGCCAAAACCACAATGAACATTGAAGGAAATATCAAATTATTGCGACTTCGTCGCCGTCTGGATCACAATTACCCCGGCAGGGGCGTCGCAAATTCTTCTGACAGCCGCCACAGCATCTCAAAGCCAACAGGCTGCAGAAGAGACCATTCCCCTTTTGGTGTTCCGGTACATATTTAAGCTTTGCTTACGGATGGCCAAATTACTTTTGGTTTACGGCAAGCCTCGCCCCGACGGGATTCGAGGGTTGTGCACGGCGCCGTGTCCGGACCTGGCGGCCGACCAGACCACGAGCAATCTGTTCCTCTCTTCCCCAAGTTAATTTTCTCATTCACAACCTCTTTTCCCCGTCTGCACTCATTCACAACCTTTGTGCCATCTGCGCTCATTTAATCTGGCATGACGGAGTGAGTTCAGCATTGCACAAGCCCTACAGTCGTTACACTGTTTGCTCATTACTTCTTCTCACCAGCCCCCACAACATGGAGCTCTGCGTTGGTACGGCGCGGTAATAGGCTCATGGAAGTCTCTAAAACATCAGGGGCCTTTAAGGATAAAGTGTTATTTGATGGAAGCTTCGGTTTCAGGAATGAATCCGTTTGGACTGGAACTGGGATTAAAACTTGCGTGTTAATCCATCTGTGTTGGGTGGATTACACCACTACTCCCAGAATTGTATTCGAAATCGAGGTGCAAGACATCGTTCGTAGCCAACAAATCGTTTCACTGACCCAGGAGCATTCACCGAGACTCGTCTCTTCTGCTCACAAACAAGAAGTGGAATGAATTCATGTGAAAAAGAGGTGAAGGCATTGGACATATTGAATGTGACTGATGTACCACCTAGCATTCCACCAAAATAAATCATTTTGACAGAATTAAAGGATTGTTGACAAAATTCCATCCACAACCAGAGCCAGAGGGACTCTTCTGACTCTCCTGACACCAAATGAATTGAACGAACAAAGATTCTGAAAATGTAAAAAATCTCTTCACCGAGTCGCTTGAAAAAAAAAAAAAAAAAAAAAGTCTTTCTTCTCATAACTTATTCCGAACTGCAAGGTTTTGTGTTTTTTTCCAACCCCTTTGTTGACTCTGGCTCTAAGACTTCACTCTGCAGTATAAAAACAGCTAAACGTTACTGAACCTTAGATTAAAGTCACTCTAACCTACTTTACTTCCATGTCAATCTATCATTTTGAATGGCATTGAGATTATTCAATGAATTTACTCAATAATGTGTATCACGGCCGGGCAATACAACAATCTCGATAATTCCAACGAAAGAATCTTCCACGATACCGATGATGCATTTATGAGATTTATTTTCGATGCGGTTTTTTTCAGTCTGTTTTCCTCTACCTACAAAGACACGACACGACCAGCCATTTGTACAGCAGAGGAAAAAACATGTGGCACGAACAGCCAGTCGTACGGCAAAGAAACGTCTCTGTATATAATCACAGAGCACGGATTCAACAACTTTTCAGGCTGTTCTCAGACGACAATGATTATATTATATATTTAAATTATATTAATATATTCTATATAAAAAATTATATATATATATATATTTGGTTAATATATTTATTTTATTTATCCAGTGTTTAACGTAAAGCCATGAGAATATATTTAAAACTGTAAACTAAGCATTATTATTATTATTATTATTATTATTATTATTAATAATAATAATAATAATAATAATAATAATCATAATCATAATAATAATAATCATCTATATATGTTGTGATAATTATCAACATTGATCAACATAAAGAAACGCATCGTGATACAAGTTTTGACCATATTGTCCTTCAACTGTGTGTTATTTCCAAGTCAAATTTTGACAATTCTGGAAACCCCTTTTTCCAAGCATGGAGAGCCCCCCTCCATCCCACCCGAGGGGTTTGAGTAGGTGTATGATAAGAGCAGCAAAACAAACGTAAAGACAAAAACAGCCCTCCCTGCCAGACTGAACGCACTCTTCAACACTGGGCTTTCCGCTGTTCAGGAGCCGTTTAAAGCCGGAAAAACAACATTCAAAATGTTTTCGTGCCGCAGAGAAGAAAGCTTGTTAAAATAGATGCACAAAATGAGATGAAATAGATGAAAAAAAAAATAATACCCGGCCACTTTTATCCAAATACGTACATGTTTTGCAATCTTTAAAGCATAATCACGACAAATATGCCCAAACTTCAACAATTGGAAATCCCTCCACTTGCCTATAAATATATGTGTTTAATTTCTATCAACTTTGAATATTACATTTATTTTAATGCCTCAGTTGTCATTCTTTAAAATAAATATGTGATGTTTGATATGGAAATGTATAACTGCTGACCTGTATTAATGACAAAAGAGACTAAGACAGATTTTGATATGATACTCGGTAAGGGGCCAGGCAGATTAAGCAGGCAATTTTATATTGCATTATATTATTATTATTATTATGAAAAAGAAAATGCACTCCTTATCCTTCAAAATATCTTAATCACTTTGCCCCAAAAAATTCTTAAACCTTAAAATCATAACTCATAATAAGCGTTAAAATAAATAAACAATATACTTTTTAAATATTCTCTGTAATAGGATTTATAGGCGCTTTGGATAAAAGCGTCTTCTAGATGTAATGTATATATTTTCTTATAAAGACACTGCTTGCATATTGTAATATGCTTCATTACTTGTGTGTATCTCTCCCTTTAATACCATCTATTCAATTCATTGATAAGCTTGTAATACTGTATATTCGAGGGGCCAGTCTAGGGTCATAAGGGGGCCATATTTGGTCCCTGGCCGCCAGTCGAATAGTCCTGATGCGTGGCGTGATATTTTCTATGATCAGAGTTTGGCTGTGCGGTTTTGCGCTGTGGGGAAGTGGGGAAACGAGGCACGTTGCAGAAGCTCAACATAACCGGCTGAACATGTTGCAGCCGCCCACTTTCTGGGCTGACTAAGCGCAATGGATGGAAACCAGCTCCTTTCCAGAGATTTAGCTGACAGCGCACTCAGGTTAAAAAAGGAAGAAGAAGAAGAAGTCAAAGCTGCCGTGCTTTAATTCCATTACGAGCACGGCAGAAGCAAAGGAAGTCCCACGACCCCGGCCTGGTCACAACAGACCCCCCCCAGACAAACATTTTACCATTGGAGGATGTTATCTGCAAAATCTCCTGCCCTGGAAACAATTTTAGAACAAGTCCACATTCCAAGAAATTGATTTGCCCGAATTGTTCCTGCATAATTCTGGCAAAGCAGAGCCATGTCAGACGGCATGTGATGTCATGGCGGCTATTAATGAAATTTTTATGTCTAATGGCCATAATCGTCTATAGCCTGCAGAATCATTGTAGACACATTTAGGGTACTGTAATTGGTTTTGGTCGTATTCTATTACGGCAAAAACCAATTACAGTACCCTAAATGTTTCTACAATGATGATTTTGCATTGTAACGGGCTGCATTTTGTGGAACTTTTCAATATAATTGTGGAGGCTATTGGCTGAAATTCTCGAACAAATACCTCCGACCAGTTGTCAAATGAGATACAGATCTAACCTTCATCCAAAAGGTGAGGGGGTATTTACCACGTCCATTAAACTGGTAAAAGGACGCCCGCGACATTGGTCCTTTGAAGGTGTCACACCAACATGGTACATTACCCTGCAATAACTCAATAAAAATGGGGGGTGAAAGGTTCAAAGCGCGTGTCTAATGTCCAATCAGAAAAGCTTGGCTTGCAGAGAAAATGACTGTGTGTAGTTTCTCATAATTGGGACGTTTTTGGATATCGCATCCTTCCTATGTTGTTTCTTTTGCCGTAAATTGCTGTGCTGCTCGTTGTGGACTCGAAGGACTCAAAGGGTATTTTAAGGAAAATTAAAGTCCATGAAGTAGATCGCCACTGGAGGCATCAAATTTTGTTTTGTCCCGAGACCATTTCCTCCCTGTTGTGAGCGGAAAGAAAGGACGTTGAAAAGAAGGGGGCCAATGAGATGGTGAGAGGAGGTAACACAGAAGGACCATCAGAGAACTGCAGTGCGTTAAGGAGCCTTTCGGGCGTGCCGGCTAAAAGTAACGCAGACAATCGTTCACCCTCAAACGCCACATTAAGTTGTCCTTAATGTACCAAAAATTATTGCCGGGCTTCGGGTTCGGTCCCTTTGGGCGCGCAGATTTCACCGTTATAAAGAGCTAATCGATTGGCACCGCCGACGTATGGAGCGGTTCCCTGATGAATGGTCTGCTGGAGTCCGTACAGAAACTGCATTCGGTGCATGTCAGAAGGTAGAGGAGATTAAAACCAATTCCACTCAAAAACTCTCGTCTTCGCTCTAAAACGGTCAAATTATTTTCTCGAGTGCCTCCTCCTGATCGATTGGTTTTCTTTTTCTTGGTCACTCAAGGTGGTGGGGATATCTTTTAACTCGACTGTGGGTTTTTTTTGGTGTGAATGTTCTATTGATACTGACACTTTACTGACTACGAAAAGCTGCAATGATTTATCAAATTCACCGGTGACTGCCTGTCACTTGTGCACTGTGTGTATTCTTGCCAGGAAAGGTGGAGCACGCCACCAACAGTGGAAACGTCACATACAGGAGCACATGGGAAATGCAAAAACATTGAATTGGCTGTTTCTTAAAAAGTGGCGGCGAAAGAACAGCATCAAATATGGGATCTTTTGTGACAAAATAATCTGATGTATTACCACTTCAAACACAAAGCCCTTCTGTGTCACGAATGAGGCGATGCTTGCTGGCAAATATAAGCTTTATTTAGAAGATCTGGATTATCTCAAATGCATTATGATATCATGCTATGCAGTCCATTCCCTGGATGCAGTCTTGCAATAAGACGGCATGGGCAGCCACTTTGCTTTCTTCTTGGGAAGTGCCTGCGGGTGGCCCGGGCAGTCACTGTGGGCAACGTACAGGCCCAGACACCATCACAACTCTCCTGCTGAAATGGCTGTTTCCTGCAAGTCTTTCCCATGGCAAGTAACGCTTGGTAGCTTCAGGGGCAATCCGATCAGATTTGCATTCTGAATATTTGACTTATGGATGTTTTGTTCCCAATAGCCGGGCCTCGGTTTTCTGACGTACTGTACACATCCCTCCGTGGGAATCCAAGTCTTTCCCCCATAGTCCTACTCCGTGTCATCTTAAACAAGCGGCTTGGGGATATGAAGAGTCTGGGAATAGCAGAGCAACACCTACTGACAAAGAGGTTATTATTAGCCTTTGGCTTCATGAGACGGTTAAAAAGAAAACATGACATGCCTGCCAAATCCTACCATGTGTTTTGTCTTGGCCCTCTTTTATTTTGTCCTTTTCAAAATAATTGACCATTCACCCTGTCTCTTTGTGCAGTGCACTGCAGCAAATGTGCTCGGCACAATTGCAACGGTTGCCACCTGCCCACCTGTTCTTTTTCATTCTATCTATCAACAATTTACTAATGATTCTGACTTTCCACCGGACACTAAATGGAAGCTTCTCGTAATTGTTGCGGCTAAGAGTTGGCCGGAATTATACGGGCGCGCCAATGGCCTTGGTTGGGACAGTCACTCTCACTGATTCTTGGAAAAGGGTTCCAAATAAATATTCAGTGTTGGCCCCACTCTGAGTCTCGTGTTGCTCCAAAACAAAACACTCTCAACAGTATTTAAACTAGGGATGCAACGGTACAGCGAGCTCACGGTTTGCTATGTATGACGGTTTTGGGGCCACGGTAACAGTACGTTTTTGGTATCTTTTTATTTAAGAATTAATTTTATATATTAAGTTATAGGTGTAAAACATGTTTTAATAGCAGTCTGTCACAAATAACTAGTGTAACACTGTGCCTTTATGACTGTAGGGAGAGGGGGGAGACAGGGGCTCATTGGTGGGTTGTTATAATTTGCATAAGTTCATCTGATTGGAGGGGAGGTGTCCAGGATAGTGGATAATTCAAATCTAAATTTTGTTCATAATTTCTATATAAAATAAAATAAAAAGTTTCACAATAAAAAATAAATAAAACCAATACTATCGTCAGATATTTTTGTGTAGAACAGCTATAAACAGTGTCTTCCACATATAGATAATAATAGTAAAATAACTGTGTGCGTGTGTGTCTTTGCTTTGTGACCCTGAAGTGACAGTGGGTGCGCTCCTTTTCAGCCAGGGCACCTCCCGGCGCGGGAGGAGCGTCTGCTATCTCTTACATGGAGGAGGAAACATTTGCTGGCGGCAGGAGACGGCAACTTAAACAAACAACACGACATAAAAGCTGTAAAACTTGACAACAACAAAAAAGGAGCGTCTCATCACCCAGCGACACTCTGTTCCCTTCATTCGTACAAAAGAATCTTTCAAGGGACGTTTGTAACAAAGAGAGAGACGTCCGTCCCAGGGGGTTATTTTCCGACTGGACACCTTGATTGATAGCGCTCTTTACAAAAACATTTCTATGTCGTTTTACCTCGTGTTTGTACTGAAAAGGCTGCGTGGCCGCGAGCAGTTGAAAATAAAATAAACCTCTCGCTCAAAAATCCGTGCGGACCTTGCACGACTGACGTGGCTCTGCTCACCGAGCAACCGTGGTTCTTGTGTTCACACGCTGGGGTGATGGGTGAGTTTTTTATTAATCAGTTATTGGACCCACGTTTCGAAAACCGTCCCTCCCTTGACCGTCAGAGACTTGACAAAGCTAAAAAGTGGAGAGGCGACAGAGGAGGCACAAGGTGTCAAAAGAAGGACAAAGCACCGGGTCTCTCGCTGGCTCTTTTCTGCCACCTCTTTATTTGACCAGCCGTTTTGAACCTCCTGAGGGATGGGGTCTCAGGATCGCCCTGCCTCCGACAACTCCACCTTGGCTCCTGTAGCCGTCCCTCCTGGCAACATTGCCAGGCTGGAGACTTGGAGGCCGCTACGGGGCTCGCAGCTGAGTATGTATCCCGATTCGGGTTGCGTTGCCTCTGCCACGTGACAAGAACCTCTCCTGGGGGTGGGCGGGTCAACACCACCCAGATCCACGAGACCCAGTACCTCTGTCGTAGGTGACTCCATCTTACGACGGCTCGGCACATCAGGCTGCTGCCCATTTCTTTCCAGGGACTTTCCTTGCCAGCCGCCGACGTGTAGCTCTCCTAGAGAAGTACCGACACGGGAACACTGTTCTGTTCCGTGCTGCATAAACAGTGTCGCCAAACACCGAGGGACTGAATTGTAAAAAAGACAATGTCAAACAACTGCAGCTTTAGTGATTCAAGACTCTCGAGCGATTGTCTCATAGCGAACAAATCTTTTAAATGCCTCGTAAGTCTTGAGTCCCGATGGCAAAAGAGCGGGCAAGTGGGTGAATATCCGACTAAGTTAAGATCCAATGCGGAAAGGAAGGCCAACCCACTTGGCTTCATTCATATTGAATGTGACTCATTTAAACTTTACATTCCATCCGAATAAATCATTTTGACAGAAGTAAATTATTTCTCTGATTCAGGCTTTGAGAATTTGGTTCAAATATTTTCTGGGACTCACATCAATTTTGCCACTGCTCTGTGTTCATCAGAACTAGTTTCACTCTCAAAGCAATGACTATTCAGAGCGATGGACACTCACTCACTCACTCACTCAGCAAAGTTAAATTTTCCGACTCTTTGTCCATTTGAACCAGTTGGTCCCATGCGCGGCGAGCGAGGGAGGACTTCCTGTGAACGATCAACGGATGTCTGACCCATCATTTCGGGCCCTGAGTTGTGCATAAGAAGTCTCCCCAGACTGAGGAGTCTGGGGAAACAAAAGGGTCAAAAAAAGTCGAACCTTACAGCACTATTGCAGCTGAGTTGTTCTATCTGCCCCCACCCCCGTTACAGACGTGGTGGAAGATAAGCTTTTAGCTGTTTGTCTCTGATCGCTGGCTGAGAATTACATTTATTACATTTACTTATTACATAGAGTATTACATTTATTTCATTTACCTATTACATAGAGTATGTCATTTATTTCCTTTACATATTCAGAGAGTATTACATTGGGAGTTCGGAGGGGAGTAGATGGATCCGAGCCCGATGGAGGATGAAGTATGCTGTAGATGAACATGGTTGAAGATGGAGCGCCAAGTTCTGCTCATACGACAGAGTCTCTTACTCAATTATGAAACGTTAAAACGGTAGAGATGTGGTGCCTTTTGCTTTCCTGAAAAGGATGGAAAGGTCATCGCCTGGTTTAACAAGCAGAATCAACGTAAGGCAAGCCGCACGGCGTAAAATTGTAAAGCAAACTACGGAATGGACCGGCACGGCCCAACGTTCACGAGTCATAAATCAATCGTCCCTTGAAGCCAGCCACGAATGGCGGTTCGTTAAAGAGGTATTCCCGAAAGAATTGCTGATGGGAGCCCATTTGAGGGGCTCGGAGCAGACAAGCAGTGAAAACACCCTAAATCTGCCGGTCAAAGGTGTAATGGGTTAATGTGAAACCTAGTTAAAGATGAATTACTTTGCGAGCCCACATTAAACCTTCAATTAAGCTAATTAAACCAATTCCCACTTCTCACATGCCGGGAAGGATGGAGGATGGAGGTGGAGAATGGACGATTAGCATTCATGATTCCAGACTTAAATCCCCATCCTATTACAGCCAGTATATACTGTATGTCCTTTCCACTGCCATGTGCACTATATCATGTCGTTCCACATATATCGCCCAACTCGGCTTTACTGAAGTTTTCTGGATTCCCATATCCTCCTCTGGGTCATATTTTAATTATGTATTTAATGTTTATGTTAAAGACGAGTCCCATCCCTTTAGCCGAGCTTTCTCACATCTCACTGACCGTGTGAGAAGGCTTTTGTTGTCCATATGAATTCCACCACTGCTACTGCTACACTTTTGCCCCCTTTTTGCCTTTGTCTCCTCTCGATTTGATTCCTGCAACACCTCTTCTCTGGCTTCTGCCATTATACCGTTGGCAACCGGCGGCTTGTGCGAAACGAGGCTGCCGGAATACTAACCAGCCGTGGGGGGGGGGGGGGGGAGGCCCTATTAGCCCTGTCCTGACCTCCATGCAATCTATGCCGGAGCTAACTTCAAGGTGCTCCTGGTAAAATTCAAGGTTTGTACATGGACTTGCACCATCTTATCTGCCATCTCTTATTACCCCGTACACGCCAGCCAGGGCTCTACCATCCCAGAATGCAAACCGCCTGGCTATTCCTAGGATCAACACGAAATCAGCGGGCAGCAGGGATTTCTCTTACCAGGCCCCCCTTTCTTTGGAACAGCCGCCCCGCTCCGATTAGAGATGCCAACTCGGTTAAATCTCTATTTGCTATTACTTTGATTTAATTGCTGCTTCTGAGAAGTGCCGTTGTCTGCATTGTGTTGCTATTGTTTCTATTGTCTTTCTATCGTAGGGTACTTGAATGTGTACTTTTTTGTGTTTGTGTTGACTACCTTAAATTTTTGCAAAGTACACTGAGGCTTACTATGTGATATTGGGTTTCGAATAGACTTGATTCTGAATATACTAAACTTTACTGTCACAGTGTAAAATGTGATAATTTCTCGCACCGATTCTTTAATTCGACAGTGAAAGAATGCGAATGAGCAAAATACAACAATTTATATATATATTTTTTTCATTGACATAGACCTACTTTTAGATATACTGCTTTATCAATTCTACCAAAGAATGCCCAGTGTATTAACAATGGAGACAAGCAGCCATTACTGTCAGGTGGATGGATGGATGGATGGATGGATGGGTGGTTGGGGATGGGTGGGTGGATGGATGGATGGATGGATGGATGGATGGGTGGATGTGTGGATGGATGGGTGGGTGGGTGGGTGTATTGCTTGATGGATGGATGGATTGATGGATGGATGGACAGGTGGTGGATGAAGGAACATGACGACAACCTTCCTTAAGGGGTTTGAGACACTGAGGGGAGAATTCACAAAGAGTGGATTGCGGCCGCTGATAGCACCATCAATTGCGCATCACTTGCAACCACCGCCTGCCCCGTCTCTACGCCCGATTTCCAAAATATATTGCGCTAATGATATCACAGTGCAAACTGAGTGCAACTGAGTGCAATTTGCCTTTGTTTTGCGCCTGATTATAATTATCCATGTTCGTATGCAAAGTATAAATAGTGGCTTTGTGCCACACAATGGCAGGTCGGTGGCAGAGAGAAGAAGAAAAATGACATTTTCTGACCGCGAGCTCCGAGTCCTGACCGACGAGGTGCAGAGGCGTCTCCCCAAACTTCAGGCAAGGAATTTTAAAACGTGACAGCAAGAAACCGTATTTGGGATTTAATATCCCAGTCTGTCAGCGCTGTTGGTGTTTTCAAACGCACACCTTCGGACTGTAAAAGAAGACGGCATGTTTCGGAGCGCAGGGCAAAATATAAAATATCACACAATGCCTCACAGGCTTCGCAAATAAATGCTCTTCAGTTACCACCAACGCTCTGAGGACAGAAATGAGTCCACGTATGAAAAAGGAGCTGTCTATCATCTCGCTGTTTTTCAAAGTCTCATGTTGTTTTGACTCAATGGGAAAAAAAAGATGGATTCAAATCCAGAATATATATATATATATATATATATATATATATATATATATTTATTTTTTTTGCTTTCTTTCAGTTTTCCTTTTGTTTCCTTATGTTTTCCTTCTGTGATGGTGGCGTCTCTTGTGTGTGTCTTTTATGTTATTGACACAGCGGGGCTTCGCATTAGCAGTACACGCCACTAATGACAGCCAGTCATCGAGAAGAGTGTATTTTTTGTTTTTTCGCCGGGAGCCAATTCAAATGAGCATCAGCAGCCATTGTAAGTGCTTTTTATTGGCTGCTTTTTAAGCATCCACATCACCTAAATCAGGACCGTTCTTATTGTTCGGTAGAATATCATTTTGGGGATAAAAAAAAAAAAGAAACCAGACCTTTTTGGACTTTCATCATCTACGTATCTTCAGATGATTAGACTTTAATCATCTACGTATCGCAGGTCAATGATGTGGCCCTGTGGAGTTTGCAGGTGACAATGAGGGGTTGCACGGAGGTGACACGAGCGCGCAAGGTTTCGGTGAGGTCCTTGACCCTGACATGACCAATACGGAGCCCTTTTGACGGCGGCGCCATAACAAGAGAAAATTCAGTTCCGTCATCGAAAGATTAATTCCGGCGTGATTGTGTCCTGCATCGTTTTGTGAATGGCACGGTTATGGGGTAATTAGGTTGATCGTGTGAAGCTACGAGCTGCGCTCCGGGTTATTTCCAGTGGCGGGTTCGTAATTCACAGTTTGTATTCTAATAAGGAAAAAAGAACTTGCCGCTCTTGGGTTCATCCATGTTTTTTGGATGCTGGAGGTCAACTCGTGACTCCAGAGCAAAGCCGGCTGCCCGTCATCACTGCTCGTCCGACTGAGAATAAGTTGGAAAAAGGTGGCACTGAAGGAAATCCCAAGTGGCTGGAGGCAAGGTCGAGAGCGCCCCGGATTGGTCCCCCGCCGGGTTAACAAAACACCGCGATGACGTGGGTGTGAAAGAAGGGACCACACAGAGCTTTTTCGTAGCCAGGCCCCCCGTTTTGGAAAGGGCTGGGACCGGGCACGCTGATAACCGCAAACAAATATCGTATCCCGGCTCTTCAAGAGAGGGGATGGTTTAAGGGAGAGAGGACCGCGGGGGATTCGATTCTCTTCACATCTTTATTCCCCGGCGAGGGAAATTGCAGACACGGGGATGAAAATGAAATAGAAAAGCATTTGGAAATCAACGCCTTATCCAAACACAGATTGGGCCGATATGAGAGACGGGGAGCGGAGAGAGAGAGAGAGAGAGAGAGAGAGAGAGAGAGAGAGAGAGAGAGAGAGAGGTGAATGGAAGGAAGACAATGCCTCCATCGCATGCAAATCAGTTGCTCATTAGCACGAAATACTAACACAAAAGGCGACATCATTTCATGTGCTAATGAAAATTACTGTTTTGATACATGCCGCTGGCAGGCCGCACACCTCCAAGTCCTCAGATTGCAATTATATGTATATACAAGAGGTAATTAAGATAATTTGAAAAACAAAAACCTCATTGTCTCGTATTTCATTAAATAAGTAAATTCTGAGCTGTACATTATTTGTATTATTACTTTATAACCAATTCTAATTTTTACTAATTCTGTTTTACTGTTGGACTGATTGTGTATTTTATGTATATTGTTCTGCTTCTGTACTTTATGTTTCCACATTGAGCTACTGCAACGCCTGAATTTCCCCTTGGGTTATCAATAAAGTACTGTCTTATCTTATCTAACTTATCTTATCTTATCTAACTTATTTTATCTTACTTATTTTATCTTATCTTATCTAACTTATTTTATCTTATCTTATCTAACTTATTTTATCAAACTTATTTTATCTTATCTTATCAAACTTATTTTATCTTACTTATTTTATCTTATCTTATCTAACTTATTTTATCTTACTTATTTTATCTTATCTTATCTAACTTATCTTATCCATCTTATGTTATCTAACTTATCTTATCTAACTTATATTATCTAACTTATCTTATATAACTTATCTTATATAACTTATTTTATCTTATCTGATCTAATTTATCTTATCTAACTTATCTTATATAACTTATCTTATCTAATTTATCTTGCCTAACTTATCTTATCTAACTTATTTTATTTAACTTATCTTATATAACTTATTTTATGTTATCTAACTTATCTTATCTAACTTATCTATCTTATCTTCTCTAACTTATCTTATATAACTTATTTATCTAACCTTATCTAACTTATCTTATCTAACTTATATTATCTAACTTATTTTATATAACTTATCTTATCTAACTTATCTTATCTATCTTATTTTATCTTAACTTATCTATTTTATCTTATCTAACTTATCTTATCTAACTTATCTTATCTAACTTATTTTATCTTATCTAACTTATCTAATCTTATCTACTGTATCTTATCTTATCTATATATATATATATATATATATATATATATATATATATATTTTTTTGCTTTCTTTCAGTTTTCCTTTTGTTTCCTTATGTTTTCCTTCTGTGATGGAGGCGTCTCTTGTGTGTGTCTTTTATGTTATTGACACAGCGGGGACAAGTTATCTTATCTTATCTAACTTATTTGTTCTTATCTTATCTAACTTATCTTATATAACTTATCTTATCTAACTTATCTTATATAACTTATTTTATCTTACCTGATCTAACTTATCTTATCTAATTTATTTGTCTAACTTATTTTATCTTATCTTATATAACTTATTTTATCTAACTTATCTTATCTTATCCTATCTAACTTATCTTAGCTAACTTATCTAACTTACCTTATCTAACTTATCTTATTTTATCTTATCTTATCTAACTAATCTTATCCAACTTATTTTATCTTATCTTATCCAACTTATCTTATCTAACCTATCTTATCGAACTTGTTTTATCTTATCTTATCTAACTTATTTTATCTTATCTAACTTATCCTATCTAACTTATCTTATCTAACTTATTTTATGTTTTCTTATCTAACTTATTTTATGTTATCTTATCTAACTTATCTTATCTAACTTATTTTATCTTATCTTATCTAACTTATCTTATCAAACTTATTTTATCTTATCTTATCTAACTGATCTTATCTTATCCAATTTATCTTATCAAACGTATTTATCTTATCTTATCTAACTTATCTTACGTAACTTATTTTATCTTATCTTATGTAACTTATATATTATCTGTATTTATTTAGATATATTTATATTGCTTAAAATCAAGCCTTTCACCTGTCACCTTTCCTTTAATTACAAGTCATAAAGATGTTGACTTGTAGCGTGCTTTGTTTCAGGTATTTGGTATTATCATTTTAAGTTATTGCCTTTGTCTTCACCATCAAGTGCGTGTGTGTAATCACACACACACACATGCACACACACACGCACACATTCACAAACACACACACACACACACACACACACACACACACACACACACACACACACACACACACACACACACACACACTATATATAATTGGAAATGGACAGGAGGTCAAAGCTTTATGTAGGCTGCTCTTTGGCTCTGCAACAGTCATTGTGAGGAATCTGTTTAAAAAGAAAAAACCTTTCATTCTATTACCTTATTGTCTCAAAATAAGTAAATTCCGCAGTAAACAAGCCAGGAGCTTTTTTCCCAGGGATTCTCATTTCCCGATGAATATTGTATTCCTGCCGTTTGCCGAGGTCAACGTTTTTTGCTGATTAGGAGTTTGTTTCTTTGTGGGCAAACACCAATTAGTCAGGGTCCGCGTTGCTTGGTCCCTTCATTGAGCGAATGTCCTATATCCAGTCTACAAAGGCAAAGGATCAAGAAAAACACGTTCTTGAGCAAAGCACAAAACAAATGAAATGCTGATCTGCCGAGCCACGGTGTCCCCCATCCCACCGCAAGGATCCACTCTGCCAGTAAGAGGCAAATAAAAACCCTTATGAACGAGCCCTGGTGGTGGTGTTGTTGTTGGTGATGGACACAGTCATTCAGGAAGGATGCCTGGCACCGAGGGGATTGGCTAAGTAATAGTTTTTCATTCAAGTTGCCTGGCCGTGTGAGATTACCCCGGGGGTCGTGTTGGTGTGGAAGCAGGCGTCCACGCCAATCATCATAAAGCCCCTGCACTGGCAGGTGTCAGCTTTGCCCCATCACTCCAGACCTGATGATTAATGGCCATTCCGATGTAGAGTGCGGGACCGCGACATTGATAGATGTCATTTCGCCAATGAGCCTCTTAGCAAACTCCCCGCTGGATTGGTGCGTCGAAGACCGCTGACTCCTAACTAACTGTGTTCCCTTTTCTCCCCTTCTCTCTCCCTTCATCCGTTTCTACTCATCTCATTCTTTATCCCCGCCGCCTGTTCTCTCGCCATCTTCCTTTCCTCGGCTTCTTGACGAACGCTCCCGCGGTCTCTCCCAGGTAAGAAACGTTCTGATGCTTCTCCTCACCCAGACGGATCTCACCTATGAGTGATTTACGGCTGTGTGCTGATGATGTACTGCTTTTCAAAGATGTATGGAATCACATCAGCCCACTTTTTCATAATCCCCCACTAGGCCCGGTTACTGGGAGGCTCGCAGCCATGCCCATTTGCACACATTTACATTCGTGTACAGTATGAAACGGCGACAGGGCTGCGCAGTTTTTCGTTTTTTTTTTCTTTAATGAGTTGCAAAGCCTGAAACGGATGCCTACATAGTAATATGCCTATATATAGTAAATCCAGGTTTGAAAGAGGCCGGTACGAGTGAGTGAGTGAGTGTGCCGCTGCAGTGAGCCCATCTGCGTATTCCTGTTATTACCAACACAGTTATGCATTTTCAATTCTATCTGCTCAATCCGTCGTCTTTGAAGGGCCTCTGTTCTTTATGCCAGACCTGCAGCGACGCACTGGAGCTCTGATCCAACCGCACAGAAGGCCGACTGTCCAAGCTTTGTCTTTGGTTGATTTGTCAAGGGGTGGATGTTTTCGCAGTTTCTTTTGATTATTTCTTTTTTTTTCTTTGTACACGACAGGGCTCATTTTTCAGAGTCTGATCCCATGGACATGTTGCAGGGTAAAGTGGTTGTGTTACTTCTCGCCAGGGGTTGCGGGCTGGGTGAACAAGACAGGGATACTTAATTAAGATGGCGCAGCTTTGGGGGACTCCCGAGTCCTGCTTAAGCTAACAAGCGTTGAGAACCAGCGGGGAAGAGAAGGGGATGAGGTGAGCGAGGGAGAGACGGGCACTGAGACGTGGAAGGAGTGAGTGAGTACGTGAGAGAGAGGATGAGAGGGGGATGAAGTAGGATAGAGGGACGTGATCCTGGAACGGAGGGTCGGGGAAAGAAGGGAGGCAAATTTGGGAATTTCGGGCGTGAATAAAAATGGGGACGACGGAGCGATTAGGTGGATAGCGTAAAATAGGAAGGGGTTGATGAATGATGGAGTGCGGAGCGGGTGACTGAGGCGGAGGGATGGATAAAGAGATAAGGGCTAGTGAAGGGGGAGGACTGGATTTCTCAATCAGTATTCTGGCTCTATGACTGAGTTCCAGCAGCCTCAAACGGGGGTGTGTGTGTCATTGTGTGGATGTGTGTGTGTGTGTGTGTGTGTGTGTGTGTGTGTGTGTGGGAGCGGGAGCGCGGGAGCGTGTTTGTGTGTGGGAGCGCACGCACACACACACACACACACACACACACACACACACACACACACTTTTTTCCCTCTCTGTTATTCTCTTCCCGCAGAACTGCATACTGACAAACTAACCAAAAAAAAAGCATCGGCCTACTGGAGCAGCTTACTTTCCCGGTGGGTTTTAAACCAGTGCCAGACTTGAGTGCATCTCCCCGTTCTTAGCGGGGCGACGGGCTGGGATCATAAATAATCTCTCATGGGCCTCGTGGATTATTATGGAAATCAGTTTTTTTTTTGTTTTGTTTTTTTTGGTGTTATGGAGAAAATATGTTTACAAAATGATCTTTACAGATTGACGTTCGATTATGCAGCCTTTTTACGCCGCCCAGAGGCTCTGAAGTAAAAGTTAGAAGTTTGTGTTTCATCAGCATTAGAGGAAGAGGTTCTTCCAAGCCAACGCCGGCTATAGGCATCGCAGCCGCTATGAGGGGGGTGCAGGCGGGCGTGAATTGTTTCCTGATTTGCAGGGCAGCGCTGTGACTTACAATGGGAAGTACCATCGGATTGTCTGATATTTTGATAGGATCTGAGAGTAGACTTTTCACCGAACTATCCAAACTTGATGTTTTTTTGTTATGGTCCACACCTCACAAGATGTCTGTATTGATCGGAAAAATCCTGCTATTGTCGGAGTGGAAATATAAGGGTACAAACAATTATTTCCTGCTATGTGGTATCTATTGTGTCACCAGGCAGACAATGGTCTGGTGGCGAGGGGAGCTGGGACTGTATCATTTTAGATTGGATTTGAGCACGGTCAAAGCCATGGTTTTTACCCATGGTACAACAATGGCACAAAGACAAAAAAAACAGCTTATGGAATGGCAAATGATTGCACAACTGAGAGAGGATTTGTCTGTGATGGTGTTACATGAAATAGTTCTACCGTGGCTTCTACAGAGTCACAAAATGGGAATGTGTCATATTAACACAGTTAACCATCAAATCCTTTCCTCCACGCTCTCTGAACTTGGGATTACGGGATCTGCGCAAACCTGGATGGCATCATTGGGCCAATGGCTTGTACCAGGTCTCATTTACATTTTATATTGAAACATGGATGAAAAGAATTCCTGTCTCTTACTCTCAAAGTAGCAGAGTAGTAAAACGCTCCCAAATAGTGCAGCATGACAGCGGCAGTGGCATCTCCTGAGGGTACGCTTTGCAATAAGGGGGGTGGTTGCATGGAACTGGAGTCGAAGTAAGATCTGGGTTTAGACTGCTGGTATTGGAGGGAGGACCCAGGGGATAGAATCTGTCCCTGAGGTGGTTGGTTGTGGTCACGAGGAAGAAGAAGGAATCTGCGGTAGTGTCGATTGAGGGTCATAGGTCGTAAATAGCGTGCTTTGTTGGGAGTATTTCAGTGACAGTGGTTGATTTACGTGTGATTTTGGCAGACCAAGGTGTGTGGTCAAGATTCGTGCTTTCATCTGCGGCGGTGCTTGACCTGGCCCCTTGGGCCGCCACAATGAGGTTAAATAGTCTCCGTCAATGTCTCTTGCACTGTCTGTATTATGGAGCAAGAAGATTTATTATTGACTATAAAGATTATTTGGAACTGAAGGGGTTGAACTGAAGTAACGCTTGGTAAGTCAAAAGTGATTATGAAAAACACTGAGGACATTATCAGTACAGATATCCTAATCCTTTGCATAGCCAATATTTGTCAAGGATTGACTTGTAATCCTGTTACATTTCTTTTTAAACAACTCCCTCAGGCGGCTCACAATTTTCAGCTAAACAATCGAAGGAAAGGTTTTAGAGGAGTAAGTAATATGGAGTTTGCCCTTTCTTTGCTGCTCCAGCAGCCTCCACTCTTCTGGGAAGGCTTTACACTAGATGTTGGGGCATTGCTGCAGGGATTTTCTTCCATTCAGCTACAGGAGCATGAGGTCAGGCGCTAAAATTTGGTAATGAGGCCTGCTCCAATTCATCCCAGAGCTCTTTGATGAAGTTGAGGTCAGGGCTTCTCTCTACAGTACAGATTTTCCCACCAAGCCATGTTTGCATTGACTTGTCTCTGTACACAGGGGCATTACTGAAACAGGAAAGGGTCTTCCCCAAACTGCACTCTGAAACTGAAAGTTGGAAATGGAGAATCGTCTACAACAGGGGTGCCAAATCTCTATAACTCGGAGGCCTCATCTAAAAAATGCAAGAGTCCAATGGCGGTGAACCTCAGCCAACCGCTGGGGTTCACCGCCAGTTCACCACAACCGTCTTTTTTTACACCCAAGTTAAGAGGCTGCTAACGTCGATAGCGTCAAATGCTTTTTTTATTGGCCAACAAAGGAAAGGCTGATGGTTTCCCATAACAACAAATATGAAGATATAAGTGTTGGTTGTCAGTGAACGTACTGTGCTCCATGAGCTGTCCAATCAGAAGTTTGCTTTAAAGCTTTCAATTGTTCAAATTTTGTGAGGCATCTCAATAGCAGAAACCCATTTCATGAATCCCCGCGCAAACATGTAATTTGTTGCCATTGTTAAGGCAGTTGTGGAACCCTGTCGTACATACAACAACAACGATACACATATTGACGTGCTGTGTTACATCCTTCAACCTTTCCACTTCCCAATCACAGCGCTTGACTTACAAATTTGACAAAATTACTTGTTTGGAAGTTGACATCCTCTGCCATTTTGAAAGTGGATAAGTTCGGTAGTGCTGCCCATTCTACTGACGATGTTGAGAGATTACACTGCTGTGTGCTTTTGTGTTGAACCTCTCACCAAGTGGTATTGATGAAATAGCCACAAATTTGTTATTTAAAGGATCCCCATTAGCTTATGCTATGTCAATTGGGTAGTCTTCCTGGGTGCCACACCAGACGAACTGTACATAACACATTACATGATATGAATTCAAATTACATGAATATATAGTTCATTAAATTACATCAATTTACATTCATATAAAATATGCTTAAATTGATGTGAAATTAGAATTTGATTGTAAAATTGATTAAAAAAAATACATTCATACACATTTCAAAGCAGTCAACACTGAACATACATTTAGGTTGAAGAACAAATTAAAAATCAATATATAGATGATATTTAAAAGGAATGAGAAATACAACTCATATTAAGCAGGAGATAAATATTAAAACTAGCACAGAGTTATACCGCCTACTAATCAGTCCTCTGCATCCCAATAGATGCCTCTGCATGATCTATTATTATAAGGCGGATATTAAGGGGTAAATTATTCCAGTTTGTTATGGCTCTGTAAGTGACATGAGAGGCTAGAACTTTTCGGTGCTAGTTATAATAAAACATACTTTCCCAAAGACTGGGTCTCAATCCACAGGTGGGTCGCAGGAGATTTCTTTGGGGTTGCCAGATACACTCGTAGAATTTCTTCCATGGTTTCTTTATTTAACATTGCTGGGGCAAGCAAGCAAAGGGTGAAGTCCGTCTGATGTCTCACTCCACACTTTCACGTGCAGCGAGCGAACCAATCCCCAGACTCCACTGTCTCTCTTTTAATGGTCCTTTTAATGTATCGAGTGTGTACGATCACGAAAAAACATCATCTGTCTCGCAAACTTGTTGAATGTTAGGTATGCACCGATCATGATTTTTCATGGCTCATTGCCGATGTTTTGCAAATGGCTGTCTACATGATTTTTATGCAGTGTTTCAACAGAGATGCATTATTTCTCATAAAAATGTTGCACGCATACGTCCACATACATCCTCTTTGCTTGGGCAGCTTTGTCCATGCGTCGCTCCGTCCGTCGCTCTCCGGCGTGGGGGGTGACTTCTGCTGGACTGTCCCATGATTGCACTCATTTTTAGTATTTGATAGTATTTATTTGGTCTCCTTTATAAACTATTTAACATACTGTATGTACATGTTTTGTATGTTTTGCATGAAACAAAGTTGTGATTTATCAAACTTATATCTCTTGCAAATGGCTGGTTTACATTTTCAAAATAATATAAGGTGATGCAGAAATGGCAGTAAAAATGGTCAGGAACATTCATTTATGCACAAATTTGCTCTTTTCACAATTTATAAATACAGCCTATTGTGTCAGGATGGTTTGTCATTTTTAAAAATTGTGTCCCCAGAAAAAAAAGGTTTGGGAAACAATGTAATAGAGTGGCCTTGAGTTCTTGTGGTGACTAAATGGGTAGGCTGATTTAAAGAGAGTTCCTCTGTCTTTGAGTTTAGTTCATTGTATTGTTTCTTGAATGGGGACCATACATACTGTACAATTAAAAGAATTTCAACGCAGTTATCTTTGAAATCCTGCCAGACCCTGGATGTTGTGGTGCGTTGTGGTATTCTGCCGTTTTCGGATGGCTCCAAATTGGAACAGAGCGCTGGCCCGGCCTTGGTTGAAAACAACTCTTAATGAGAGACAGAACAAAAAACATAATTAAATGTCTCCTACAGATGCTTGCCAGTCCTCTGCTCATCTCGTTGCTGCTTCTACACATTTTTTTCGAAACGCTGCAGAGACAGCCCTTTAGTGGCAGAATATGCTGCTTTGCAAACTGTGTGCTAGAGCATCATACGCCAAGTCTTGAGACACAAGTTTAGTTGTTGGGCATTGACTCTTTGTCTATATATTACCCATCATTCTCTGGCAAGACAAAGGGACCAAGCTGGGAAGGATATACAGCAGGTTAGGGTGATGAAGGATAATGATGGGAATGTGCTGACTAGTGAGGAGTGTGTGTTGAGAATGTGGAAGGAGTGCTTTGAGGTTGAGGTTAGTTGATGAATGAAGAAAATAAGAGGGAGAGAAGAGTGGATGATGTGGGGATAGAGGATCAAGAAATGCAGAAAATTAGCAAGGATAAGGTGAGAACAGCATTGAAGAAGATGAAGAGTGGAAAGGCAGTTAGCCCAGATGACATACCTGGAGAAACATGGAAATGTTAAGATGAGATGGCAGTGGCGTTCCTAACGATACTGTTTAACACCATCCTAAAAAGGGAGAGGATGCCGGAGGAGTGGAGAAGCAGTGTACTGGTACCCATCTTCAAGAATATGGGAGATGTACAACGCTGTAGTAACTACAGGGAATAAAGTTGATCAGCCACAACATGAGGCTATGGGAAAGGGTAGTGGAGTCTAGGTTAAGAGGAGAGGTGGGGATCAGCGAGCAGCAGTATGGTTTAATGCCAGGAAAGACTACTACAGATGCAATGTTTGCTTTAAGAATGCTGATGGAAAAGTACAGGTAAAGGCCAGAGGGAGTTGCACTGCATCTTTGTGGATTTAAATAAAGCATATGATAGGTTGCCGAGAGAGGAAGTGTGGTATTGCATAAGGAAGTTGGGGGTGGCAGAAAAGTACGTAAGAGTGATGCAGGATATGTATGAGGGCAGTCAGGCAGTACTAAGGTGTGCAGTAGGCGTGACGAAGGCATTCAAAGCGGAGGTGGGATTGCATCAAGGATCAGCTCTGAGCCCTTTCATGTTTGCAATGGTGATGGGCAGGTTAATAGATGAAATCAGGCAGGAGTCTCCATGGACTATGATGTTCGCGGATGACATTGTGATCTGCAGCGAGAGTAGGGAGCAGGGTGAGGAGAGCCTGGAGAAGTGGAGGCATGCATTAGAGATAAGAGGAACGAAAGTCAGCAGGAGTATGACAGAATACATGTGCCTGAATGGGAGGGAGGGCGGCGCAAATCTGAGAATACAAGGAGTTCAGGTGGAGAAGGCGGATGAGTTCAAGGACTTGGGGTTGACCATGCAAAGCAGCGGAGAGTGCAGGAGAGAGGTGAAGAAGAGAGTACAGGCAGGGTGAAGTGGGTGGAGAAGAGTGTCCAGAGTGATCTGTGGCAGAAGGGTTCCAGCAAGAGTGAAGGAGAAGGTCTACAGGATGGTAGTGAGACCAGCTATGTTGTACGGTTTAGAGGCGGTGGCACTGACAAAAAAGGCAGGTGGCTGAACAAGAGCTGGCAGAGTTGAGGATGTTGAGATTTGCATTTGGAGTGACAAGGATGGACAGGATTAAGAATGAGTACGTTAGAGGGACAGCTCAGGTTGGACAGTCTGGTGGAAAAGTGAGAGAGGTGAGATTTAGATGGTTTGGAAACGTGTGACGGAGAGATGAGTTACATTGGGAGAAAGATGCTGAGGATGGAGCTGCCAGGCAAGAGTAACGGGGAAGGCCAAAGAGAAGGTTTATGGATGTGGTGAGGGAGGACATGCAGGCGGCTGGTGTAAGGATCTGCTATGGCGACCCCTAATGGGAGAATCTGAAAGAAGAATAAGATTCTCTGTCCCATTTTCATTTTTCTCTGTTTGTCTCATTCTCTCCCTTTATTTTTTGGCATTCCTTCTGACATTTGTGACCCACCGCAGCAAAAGTCGCCATCTCGCGCATTTCTAAAATTGCCAGGAGCAGCCAAATAAGTTGAAAAAACCTTTCTTGAAGGAAAATTAGATTTTTCCAGATTTCCTTTGTGTTTTTTTCAACATATTTTCAAAACCGGGTTTGATTTATAAATAGTAGAAAAATGTTAAACTGTAGAGTTAAATATTCCCGTTAGATTACATGGGAAAAGGCAGTTCACTTACCGAAACGCTGAACAGCACTGAACAACGCCGATCGATCGTTTGTGGAATGTGGAACCGTTTTGATAGATTTCAACCTTTAAATCGTACGTGTTTTATACACACACGGAGACATCGTTGTGTCCCTGACGTCAACGTAACTTCCGTAAACAAGACGAGGATCCCGTTTCAGTTGTCTGTGAAAACTTTATTTTCTCTGTGTTGTTGTTATGGAATAGGAGAAGCGGGTGGAGGAAGATTTAAATCATATCGCGGACCTTAATCTAACCAGTGCGATAGATCCAAGTCAGTTTAAACAGCGCGCACTGTACTTTTCCACGATGATAGTCAGTTCTCAGACAGCGACGCTGAATCTGATATTACTCCGGACTTGAAGAACATTTCAAAGAGCGTATTTCAACCATTTACCATTTACCATTCAACCTGAATGTGACGATGAAACTGAATATTTTCAAGAACCACCAGAGGAGACCGACCATACGTGCATTGTTGTTACAACGGAAGAAGTTGATGACGTGATGAAGTCCGTTAAGGTTGGTGAATAATTGCACTTTTATAAACCATGTTTATTCTTACTGTTAAATAAAAGCTTTTTTCAAAACAAAAATCATTCAACGTTCCCTCAAAACACAAGAACAAAACAGTGATTGGCCCATTCAGCAGTATGTTAAGTAGCCATGGCTACCCAATTTGCAATCTGGGAGCTGGCTGAATGAAAACGAGTCTCTGATAAACTTTCAAGGTGATTATCTCAGAATCACGGTTAGCCACACCTTTGTCATTAACAAGTCATAGCTTTAAAAACATTTGCTTGATTTGCACAGTGGCACCTTGTTTGGAAGCTCTGATTCTCCACTTTCAAATGATCTGGAAAAAAAAAAGTCGAAAGCCGGCAAATTACCCTAAACTATGCTGTGGGTCACATTTAATGAAAACACGTGATGCAGGATATAGGAACTACTGGAGTCGATGGGAAACCAAATTCCTTCCATTCGACACGGCGGCTCAACTTCGGAAGATAAGTACGAAGTTCTCCACTCCGTCTCTGAGTGCTGACCCTGCCGATTCCTGCACTGATTTCCAGTCCTCCCGTCGGCCGTCTTATGATGTCAAGCCAAACCAAGCGTTCTGACAGGTTAGAGGAGAGAGGGAAAGAGAGAGAGTTTTCATCGAATGGGTTCTTTATGTTGTGGAGAGAAAACATATAAACCAAGTAAAAAAAAAAAAACTAAAAAAAACAGTGGACGCTCTGTATCAGCGGGTACGGACGCCAACGCTTTGACTTGGGTTTTTACGCTTGATAAGGGTAATGATTCGGTTTTCTTTTCATCTCTGTACAGATTCTAACTTAATGCCTTGATCCTTTTTCCACTCGAGCATACAAGCTCCCATTTTATGTGCCGTGTCCATTGTTTTCCACATCACTAAGGACTAATTGCAACCGAGTGAAGAATACAAAATTTGAAAACAAGGAACATTCCAATCGCCTTCTATGCGTACAGTAGCTGGTCTCTTGTCACGGCCGTGTAAATATTCATGGCGCCTATTTTGCCAGTGACACCCGTCCGGCTGGGTAAATGAGGTGTGGCGAGGGGGATGCCGCCAGCGTTGCCGGTTTAATGAAGGTCCGGCAGCCGTGTGTTTATGTGTTGTAATGTTGTCCGAGGGGGGGATGTTCTCTCTTTGACTAGTAGGGTGGATGAACTTAAACTACGGTATTCAGCTCCCACAACACAACTACTCTCTCCCCTCTCTCCCCCAGCAATCAGTTAATATTCCCCTCTCTCTTCCCTGCCCCTTCTCTTCTGGTTGGCAGCTATTCCTGTGCTGGCCACCAGGGGATGTGCCTTGATTAACCCAGTGCCTTTGACAATACAGTGTTTATCCCAGCTAATGGGAAATCCAAGGTTCAAGTTCAAGTTCAAGAGATTATTTGTCACATACGGTCGTTGTATTTTTGCAGTGGAGAGAGATGGAGAATGGGCAGTAGAGACAGGCAGCAAATGACCACGTGCTGGAATTGAGCCTGGGTCACTGCCGGCGTTCGGTCCGCTGTATATGGTTAGTGTGCTTATCTGGTTGAGCCACCATGACGCCCCCCCAGATTGCGATTTAAAAACCTGAGGGCCTGTTAGCACATCCCAGTCTGCTCCAGGGTGGGCAGAGTGTTAATTTGGGGATTATTTATTTCCAACATGCCTTCTCTCTTTGGGGGAGGTGTCTTGTGTTTGCCAACCTACATTTTCACTTGGAAGATGACTTGATCATTGTTGTACATGATTTATCAATATTGAAGAATTGAATTGAATTTGATATTTTTTCTAGATATACAGCATATTACTACTGATATGCTGATAGCTTTCGAGGAGCATTTTAAAAGCTGTATTCTTCTGTTTCACGGTAGATTCACTACAGTCAGCCCTGCAGCAAGGATGGAAAGTTGCCTTTTATGTGTGCAGAAAAGGCCACAGAATCACCATTCGAAAGATACGTCAATTGAAGATTAGTGTAGCCTAGACCATCGATCTGCCTTTTGTTGGACCGGGGCAGAGTTGCTATGCTCTCGGGCATCCGCGGGATGTCCGGTGGATCAAGTCAGCTGTGAAAACCCGATGCGGTGTAATCTCCTATGCGTGCTAGCTGTCAGGGGCCAGCGGCGGTTTGTACAGCCCCTGCCTCCAAATGTAGCCTAAAAGCAGGTGAGTGAATAATTAACCAAGGCGGATGCAGAACTTTGCAAAAGAGAACACCCAAAGGCCACAAGGCGACGAGGCAATACGCCAGTCCGCTCAAACTTTGCTGGAGAGTGAGCGGCAGAAAGTCATGACACATCGGAGATGGGACTTGTGCTATCAATCCGGACAGATGATTACAAGGATGTCGGTCGAAATGAGTAAGCAAGTTCAGAAAGAAAGTGCCTTTCTCTCAGACCCACATCACCTTATCGTCTCTCCAGAAACACAATTAGTGGTCCGGCTGAATTGGATCGTTCATTTCTTGTTTGGATTCCTCGGAATCGCAGAATCCCACACCATTACCCAAAGTCCACCCCTGGTGTGGAAATGGAATTCATGAAAATAATTAAGCTTTTATCAGTGCATGGATAAAGATTTAATATCAGCAAAAGGGTCTTTAATATTACTTTCAAAAAGGCGAGCGCGTATTAACCTTATTAGTGTGATCTATGAAGTAGATCTTTTTGTTACCAATGAGATGCAAATGTGCAATTTGTAATATGAATATCACTCTGCAACTGTATGTAATGGTTTTGTGAGGTAGATTATAAAAAGGAATCATGAATAAAATCAAAATCTTTAACATTCCATCATGGTCACCGTATTGCAATTGATAGTAATCATCATTAAATTGTACATGGGGGGGCACAGCGTATCAATTATTCACCGTGTATGAAATATTGCAAAGCAAAAATTTTTTATTGGTGATTAGCGGTTTGTTGACCCGATCTTGCTATACATGTCTGAGATGCGTCATTGACGGATGGTCGTACTGCTGTCGGGTCACTCTATCAGCAATGGTTATTTCATATATGTGTGTGTATATGTTTTATATGTGTACATTGGCAAGTGCTAGCATCGGAATAATGTTGCCTTTTAAGAGCCGATGCATCCCCTGACCGAGCCGAGCTGCTTAACAGAGGGGCTGGGGCCGGGCGTCAAAGTCGCTTCGAAATTGACTCCACTTTCATGCCACCACAGTGAGAGCAGCTCTATTTCAGGCTGAAGCAAGAGTCACAAAGTGCCTCCGCTATCTGCACATCATCTATTTTGGTTAGTTCAATCCGGATGGTTTATTGTTGTAAACTTATTGTGGGAGTAGTGTTAGCGACACTCGATGTTGATGCTCCGTCCGTCCATCCATTTTCTCCATCCATTCAGTCGTGTATTCTTCGTTCACCAAAGTCCGGAGGCTCGCTTTCCTTCTTTCCGGCGTTCGCGGGAAAATAAACGGGCGGCTTGACTTTGCGTTGTCTTTCACAGTGCGCAGCGGCGTTAATTTGCATTGGCCAGGGGCACGGGATTCATCATTCACTCTTTCTGGTGTGCCGCCCTCCACACGTCCAAACCCCTTCACAAACAGGGCTGACGCAGCCACAATACGGCGCTATCCGTCTTGGCTAATTAAATAGGACAACGTGTTAGTCACAGTTATGTTGGCTATCAATCTTACGGTAGGGCTACGGGAGTAGAGGTGGACTCGGAGTTACGTGATAAATCTCGCGCTCCGAGCGTCCAAGCTGGGCGCACAGTTTGCTGCTGCCCGCTGGCAGCGATGTCGACTGCTAAGTGCTGCGGTACCATGAGGAACACTGTGAAGTCAAGATCCGTATGCAGTGTTGGAGGAACAATGGTGTGTGTGTGTGTGCTTGTCTGTCTGTCTGTCTGTGTGTCTGTCTGTCTGTCTGTCTGTGAGTGGGTGAGTCTGTCCGTGTTTCTGTCTGTCTGTCTGTCCGTCCGTCCGTCCGTCCGTCTGTGTGTGTGTGTGTGTGTGTGTGTGTGTGTGTGTGTGTGTGTGTGTGTGTGAGTGAGTGAATTTTTGCATTCAAAGCATTTATGCGCACAGACAGACAGACAGAGAGACATGCATACATATACACAGACAGACACACACACACACACACACACACAGGCAGACTCTTGCTTTATCATTAGCTGTAAATAGCTCTTGACCTTTGCTTCCAGGTGTCTGGAAGTCACTGTGAGAGGAGACATTATCAATAAACCGATGTGACTGAAAACAGCCTAATCCAAGAACAACACGTGTACACACATAAGTACGGTACACTCTTGGAATACATTTGGTAAAACTTGCTGCCAATCCCAAAATCGGTGTGAACAGAACAACACCACACACACACACACACACACACACACACTGGGCTTTTGGTAGACAACAAAATGCCACTGGAAAAGAAAGAAACAGCATTTGACTTGTTTAACGTGCAAGTAAAACCTTAGAATTATTTTTAGAAATATTCATCTCACAGTTGATCAGTTGGAAAACAATAATAATTTTCAATGACAGACATAAGGACAGGTCAAATAGGTCTGAGATATTTCAATATTTTCATTCGTTTCATCTTTCAATGCTGAAGGACGCCCGTGTCTGGGAGTTTGAGGCGACAAAGCGTCCAAGGTCCGTGTCTGGAACAGGAAATGAAATAAAAATGAAAATGACACCAGCATTAGCACCTGTCCCCTGCCTTTAAAAAGGGGCTTTTTAAAAAGCTCTTTCCCTTAGTTCTTAACCCCTGGAGCTTTTTATTTGCCCAAAGCAACAGTTTAGCATCTGTGCGAGTTGAACGGGGTCACTCGCGTGACCCTTTTAACTCTTTTAGAGATACGCGCTCAACATTTGTATGCAAATGTCCCACATTATCCGCCCGGTTGCAGTTCTTATCCCGGTTGCGCCGCGTGCGCCGCCAGGGGAAATGGAAAATTGCTGTTTCTATAAAACGTCTTGAATTGCGAGGCTCCGTTGCACCGCGCGGCTCGACCCTGAAACTTCTCCTCTCTTTTTCTCAAATTGTGGCGGACACGGGGTCGCCTCTGGGCCACACCGGAAGCGGCACGCCACCGTCGCCTCATTTTCTTGGTTCGTCAGTTCGTCCTCGTTCCGGCTACGACGCACTGCCAAACGCAGCGCTCCCCAAACTTTGTACTGGACCTGTACTGCCATTATTTCCACTTATCTATTATTATTTTTTACTTAATAAAAATATGTTTTTACCTATTTTGAACTTTTTACGATAACCATTATCATTTAGGGCCCAGCCACAAAGGGGCGGAAGCCATATCGTTTTGGTGAATGAAAAACGGACGTCAGTGTGGTGTGGATCTCATGGATCCGCTGTACTCACAGACAAGATGAAGAAAATGTGTATTTACATGTATTTATGTGTATTTACCGTCGTAAAAACGGCTCGCACAGGTCACATGATAGCATTGCAGTCTAGTGATTGGTCAACAACCGGGTCCTCGCCAAGATGGCGGCACGTGCAGATGGGGTTGAGTTCAGACTTTCATGGATATTATGGATCCGATGAACCCGCAGACAACCTGAATAATACGTGTATTCGGGGCAGATCCAACACGCTGCTGTTGGAGTTTCATCCAGATCGGCGGCCGTTCACTACTGTGCATGGAGTTTGTGATCAACAATGACTCCCGCACCAAGATGGTGCCACACAGAGACGTGTACTGCAACAAAGAAATCGCTGCGTGCAGGCGCAAGTTGCCGGAGTGCACAGATCACGTGAGACAGTAACGCAAACCTTAACACAAACCTATACCATCATACTATCAAGGACAGATGTGATCGCCGTGGGACTTTAGCGAATGGAATATAAGATATGAACTCTTAACCAGAAAGGGCTGTAAAGTGACAGGTAGTATTTTACCAGAAGACAACTGGATGAAACGAAGCGCAGCGTATTAAGCGTTATACATATACAGTAGAGGCAGCTCCCGGGTTGCGAATGAGTTACGTTTTAAACTTAACTTCCTGTCTGTAAATTGAATTTGTATGTAAGTCGGAGCAGTTACGCACGGTTCACATCTAGCGTCAATTCGTCAAATGTTTGTCTTAGAATTTAATATATATTTTACCCCAAACTTCTAAAATATAATGATACAGTAATAATAATAATTAATAATTAAGAATAAATGTTACTACAGAACAGTATTCATAATTGAGAGAGAGCTGCGAGAAAACGTGCAGTGGTTTGAGCGCTACGCAAAGTAGTCCGTCCGTTCGTTAGTACGAACCATGGTCTGTAACTCGTTTTTTAAAACAGTAGGCTTGACGGAGGTCGGTGCGTAGGTACGGGCCTTCTTACGACTTACCTTCGTAACCCGGGGACTGCCAGCATACGCTTGGACAACCACAGTAAGTTCTACAAAATAAAATCCCAATAGCATCACTGTCAGAATTGATAGACATTCCATAGATATCAATGTACACAATCTCCCCACTATTATAACTAATGGTAACAATAACTATGAGCATCGTCTGATCGTCTTATTATCCGCGCGTGGCAAAGTAAATAATCTGCATCCGTGCGCCAGCGGGAGGATTAAAAATATTTTGATTAAAAGTGTTCAACAAAATTGTCACATTTTTAGAAAGTCCTTGGGGGTTGCTGTGGCGGCGCCCTGGTGTCCAAAGGTTCATTGAATCTCAATGAAGGGCCGACTGCCCTGCCCTGCGTATTGCTGCCTGCAGCTACATTTATGATTCATATTATTATTTTAATTGTTTTAATTCATCCAGCGTATACCAGCTCGGATGGACACACTGGATATAACATTACAGACCCACCTTCACACCCTCGCCCTCTCTCTCCCTCTCTCCCTCTCCCTCCCCCCATCTCCTTCCACGTGCCCTCCCATGACACAGGCCTCTGTCAAGTGGAGCGACTGGTTCTAACCATACTGTTCCTCTGTTTGTTTTCTCACCGCCACGCTCACCAGGGGACTGGCCGGCGTTCATATGAAGGATCGCTGATCTTTGTCCAGACGGACACGCATACAAACGCAGCTTATATTTGTATGTGACCGTGCAGACTTTTGTGCACGCACGCGCGCAACCAATGCAATCCTGTATACCAAGTGAAACATCCTGCAGTAGACACTGCCCGGACTGACAATGAGCAGAGGCGTGCCACTGTGATTCCATTCTCTCTACACACTTTTCAGTGTTTTTTTCAGTATGATTTGATACTTATTGGATACAGATATTTTTGGATCAAATTGGCAGTGGTGGAAGTACATTATTGCAACGACTCATGTTGCTGCTGTAGATTTGTACTGTAGTTTAAGTTTATGGAGTGTATTTTTTATATTATTCTACACATACTTATACTAATACTTATGCTAATACCCATACATAAGTATTCATAATATGATGTGATTTACCCACCTGCTTTTAGAACTCCAGTCTTAGTCTGTTGGATTTACTAATCCCGACAACTCGGGCCAAGTAGACATGCTAGCCAAGGTCCAAACTTGCTATTTAATTTTTATTTCAGTTAAATGTTTTTTTCCCCTCACATTTGATGAATTCAAGCAATGTGTTACTGCAAATGAGCTATTGTGATGTGCGAGTTTGAAAGAATCTTTTGAAACAACCGACTCTTTTCACTGACTCGGGAGTCCTTGTCTCCACTGACTCATTCACTGACTCTGCCCTCCGTAGGACCCGGAGGAATCAGTTTAGAACCAACCGTTAATAAATTGTATTAAAACCCGGACATGTCCCAGGCGATAATAAAATGTGGACCCGAACCGGGTGCGAACCCGGGGCCGGGGTTCTGGTAGTCGGGTGCTGGACGACCCGGGAAGTCTCTGCTAGTTTCTAGTCTCTACACCAGACTGCTATTGGTCTAATGGTGAAGTTTGCATTCTTGTGTTTTTTATTGGTGCCGACACCAGCACCTTGGCTTCCACTGTGGATGAAGTCTGTGTTTTGACGTGGATTGTTTGCTGCTGGATCTATAACTTGATGAATAAATGATGAATTCCGAATGGTTGGACAATGATGCTGCGTAACTGAATAAATCTGTTGTAAATATATTGTATATAATTCATATTTTAATTATTGTTATTATTAGTAGTAGTATTAATACGATTTTTTTTGTTGCTGCTTACCCAGACTGAGAGCTGACAGCACGTTAATCCTTTTTTTGCTGACAGGGAGCTGATGTTGTTTGTGAATTGGGATGGGCAGTTTGTCGGCTTTAGGAGTTCATATGTAAGCGTGTGCACTTATGCAACCCTGCGCGTGCATGTTTGTCTGCAGCACCCTTCAGAGAAAATACGTTTCCGCGTGCATGAATGTTCCCTTAAAAACACCCACTAAAGAGCTTATCTTCACATAAACAGTGGCTAATTATGCAGTTGTCTCACCCTACAGCCTGTGGGCCAGTATTGATCGATTGCTCTTCTGTGGCTAATGTTAATTCCATAATGATGCCTACTCCCTGAAGTCAAGCAGCAGAAGTTAAACAACAGTTTTCAAATACTACTGGCCAATTTTTGGGTGAACTAAATTTGCAAGAGTAATGTTACATGTCACCGTTTATAAAACAGGGCGTTTATACTCTGCTGCAGGGGCCGGTAAACAGAAACCTATACACTATGAACTCTATATATAGTGAGTGTACCCACTTCTCCAGGCATCACTACACCACTGGGTGTGAGTCAGTGAGAGTAGCTCCGATTGCTTTAATGCGTCTGAGCAAGTCCCCAGGAACAGCGGTGGGCTTTGAAGCCAATTTGACATCGTGGTCAAACCATGTAATTACAGCCGGGTCCCACAGGGACCCAAAAAGCATTTTTCATCATGGGAAATGGAGTGGCTGTAAAACGGTGGATAATCTTTTTTATTTTTTATTTATTTTTATTTTTTTTAACCCCACCACCCCCATGAAACAACTGGTTTCACGATCAGAATTTGATCAATTCGGTCCAGAAACATTTGGAAAGGCTCGAAGTCTCCGGTGCACATGCTCTAGGGGCCCTGGGGCCGACGGGGCTTTCCCCAAACAATTGGTGACTGACTTGGTGACTTGAGTGACTCAAAAACCAGACTCTCTTCAGTAAAAGACTAAAATACCTACTCCACCAACCCCATGCAAATGGGGTTGGTGGACAAACAAAGCCTCATGGCTACTTAACATACTGCTGAATGAGCCAATCATGAACACCTCAACAACACAACTAATTTGTTAAAAAAAATAATAATTATTTAACATTATGAATATACATGTTTTATAAAAGTGGAATTATTGTGGAGTTAAAAAGCACGGACAACACAACACAATGTAGAGTGTATCAAAACACAAAAGAACACAAATCTGGAAAAATCTTATTTTCCTTCAAGAAAGGTTTTTTCAACTTATTTGGCTGCTCCTGGCAATTTTAGAAATGCGCGAGATGGCGGCTTTTGCCGTGGCGGGTCACAAACGCTCTCACTTATCTTGTTTTGGGTTATTTTGGCATTCAGCGCTAACAGTTTTTGATCCTGCACCAGCATCTGAGCATTAGCATTGGCCGGGAACCAAGAATAACTGTAGCCGGGGCCGGCCCAAGGGGGTGGAAAGGAGGGGTGCGGGGAACAGGGACATGCAGCGGAGCAGAGATTTCCCTGTGCGCCGCTGATTGGGGGCCCCCCACTGCTCTTGGGGGCCCTCTGGTGTCCACGGGGGCCCTGAGCCGGAGCTTAGTCCGCTTATGCCCCAGGCCGGCTGACAGTAGCCAGCCAAGGTGATTCCTAAAAGCATTGGCGTGTAACATCCCCAGCAGCCAGTGACGGGAAAATGGAGAGCAAAAGTTAGCTCCTGGTGTAAAGCACTTCACTCATTTAAAAGTGAGAGGTTATCTGAAGAGCGTTCAGCACTTTGGCCGGAAGCTGAGTTTTTGAGGGTACAAACACACATACACACCATTGTAGGTCTTTGGCTCTTGCCTCAGTTTCAAACATACAATAGTTGGTTATAATTAGCGTTCCTTAGCGCTAAAAGAGGAACGTTGTGACCAGGAGTTTATAACTGAGTGCGAATGGAAAGAAGGCATTAAAGGTAAGTCCGCGCTTAACTCGATGGCCGCTCTCATGTCAGGCAGTCAGGTCCAGAGTCTCTCCACACATATGCTGAGCCCCCTGAACGACGTCGCTTATTGTCCCCGTACTGGTCTGCTTCTAGTTTGCGCGATCATGGATGAACACTCAGCTACCGAACGGCCGACATTGCAAGACCCCTGAGCTACATACAGAAGGCTAAGAAGCCTCAAGGAGGAGCAGCCTTGTTTGGAAATGTTGGTGTCATTTCTATGGCTTGGGTGTTATTTATTAGAGGGTTATATTTGTCGCTTATCATCCTTAAAATATCCAGTGACACCAATTGCATTTTGAGATAGCAGCAAACAATGACTTTATTTCCTAGAGGGTCTTTGATGCTCCATCAGCATACAGAGATTACCGTTTGCTAAAAAGGCAGAACCCAGACCTTTTCAGGTCCATGTTTCTCAAACTAAGCTTCACGTTTCCCCTCCTTTGTTCCTGCTCTCAGCGGGTCAGCCAGGGCAGGTCAGCACAGTGACATCATAACGGCATGAACACGCCTACTCCATCCATCAAATCCGAGGTGCCCACGATGGGCCCTGTAAATATTTTACTAATTACATTTACTCAAGGTGGAGTGGGCAGGGTTCACTGGCAAGTGTTTCGCGATAATGCTCGCCTAACTGTAGTCCATCTTCTGTGATAGACTGGATGTCCAAGGGCTTTGGACCAGGAACCTTCATTGGAAGTGTAATGGATGTATTTGTTTGAACCTGTTCTCAATTTTCCTCTGACTTTTACACCGTCTTCACTGCTAACAGATGTCACATCCATGGCACTTAGAACCTGGCCTTGGTTTTGCCTTAGTCCTGTCCTCGTCCTCACTTGGTGACCCACCTTCTTCCATTGGAAACCCATTGATTTTGATTAGAATACTTTTTCTGACTGAAAGGTTCTCCTTACCTTCACGTACCTGGTGTCACCTCAAGGAGTATTTTGCGAGAAGGGACTTAATGTGCACTTACCTTTCCCCAGAAAAGCAACAATGCACTGAAAGCGCTAATCCACACTGGGAGCAGCAAAACACTTTGTGGCCTTTTCTAAGAAGAGACAGTTCTGCCCGGCTTCAGAAATTGAATGGAAGTTAACGTGCGCTCCCAAGCTTTTGTGCTCAAATCAGCGGCTTAGCTGTCACCCCTAAGCCCTGACAGCTATAGAAGCACAAGTCAAAATGTGTCTCAATTCAATGAAGAAGCGCCCTTCAGAGGTGAGCAGTCAGTAAGGCAGAAATAAGAATAAATACATTTTGAGCGTGGATTACTGCGGCGCCTGCAAGGGCATAACTTAGTTTGAGAAGGGGCAGGGGGCATAATAAAACTGGGGGTCTGGGGGTCGTCCCCCATACATACATTTATGGACTGCAGTAAACAACATAAAGTCACATAACCCTCCTGCAACTATGTGCTGCTTCTCCCACCCTCGCCCTCCCCGTCTCCCATCGGCACCTCCACCTCCTCTGATCTCTGCTATGAAAGCAGGGGACACTAGGGGCGGGCAGATCGGTACCAAAAATATCTAAACTACGTCTCATTTTGAAGATCGATTCTCGTGTCAATAGGGTCGACACCAAAAAGCGATCAGTTTATCTCTCCAAAATAAGTGAAACTGCTTTCTTTTTTAAATTCTACGTACATATTCCCTCACTTTTGGCGGCTCGGTGCCCGTGACTGTTTCGCGTGGTGAACGGGAGATCCTTTCTGCGCCACGCCCACTTGGGTAATAACATTGAGAGCCAAGCATGGTGAGATGGTCATGGTTGCGCTGGTCACCACATGAGGATGAACAAATACAATATTTGAACAGAGCAGAAAGATTTATTTTTTCACATTATAATCATACAAATTAAGTTGAAATATTTGTGTTGGTACAGAGTTGTGTAATTATTTATTAACCATACTATTTCATTAGCCGTGTTATTTTTGTTATCCAAATAGGATAGTTATTCTTTAACCATCAATATCACGAAAAATGTAAAAATGTTGTTTTACATTTTTTAAGGTATTCTGCAAATCATACGGTTCAGTATAATTTCAATGAATAATTTGAGTGATACAGTGCACACATACTAATCATAGGTCAAAATATTGCTAAATTTGGCTGAAATATAAAAGCCAGAAGTGGTACTGAATGAAGAGCAGCATAGGAGCCGAAAGAGCCGGCTCTTAATGCTGAGCGAGTTTTCCCGAAGAAGCGGATCTCTAATGTTTTGCTGTCAATGTGTAAAAGTCCACAACACTTTTATGTCTTTTTTATGATCTTCATCTCTACATTTCTACATATCTCCATCTTCATATCTTCATTTATTTAAAAAATATAAACAAAATTACATCATGGAAACCATTATACATGCAGTAAGAAAAATACTTAGTACCTAATTACCTCGGGTATGTTAATCTTGAACATTATATAATAGAAATATTACTGTTAACTTTCTTCCAAAGATAAAGTGTTTTGGTATGAAATCCCGCATTTTTAATTTAACCAAGTATCCTGTATCATAAATACACGCCTGGCATTTGTAACAAACCAAACGGCTTGCCAGTCGGTCGAAAATTCAGGGTTAGTATAATAGTGGATAGACCTCCTGCAGATGCATTAGGGGGCGCGGCTGCCCTGCACCGATATGGCGGCGCCACATTATGGAGCGAGCAAAATGCAGTCTGGTTGCAACTGTAAATGTGTTTTTTTGTGTATAGTGGTAGAAGTAAAGAAAAATGTCTGACATCCTTTGTTTGAAGCCACTTCCCGAGACACTTGTACCGAGGGCTGGTGTATGTGTGGGGGGTTTTGGGGACGGTAGGCAGTGAAGCAAACCACTGTGAGGCAGTAAAATAATAAGAAACTCTCATGTCTCTTATTGTTTTACTGCTGAGATAAGCTGATTGGCAAATGTCAGTGGAAGAAGCAGATGTCAATACCAATGTAAGGACTCGCGCTGCGCGATTCGAGTGCACCCTTTGACATATAAAAATATTTTGCAGGTTTAAAGTGTCCCCTCTGGAACGGATTGGCGAGGTGCCAGTCGGCGCTCTTCGACTATTGCTCAAGTATTTTGACTCCTGGTAGCTTTTTTTGGGAATCTAGAGGGAAGCGGGTGGGTTGCAGTGGGTTGGACAGCCAATACTATCTTTTTGCACAGGATTAGGTTCTCACGCCGCAAACTGCTTGAATTGACAATTTTTTTTTGGTTTTAAATTGGTCACATTAAAAATTTTCCTCCGTAATCAGTAATTGGTCAATAAAAATGAATGGATTGCTCATAGTGTTGTAAAGTTTCCCATTTTATTGACACTTTAGTTTGTTGATTTAGGGCTAAGAGCTCTGTCTTCAACATGTCCCCTACATTGTTCTGCAAAAAATGGGAAAATGATTATCACGTTAACAAGAATGCTTCCTGTGTATTGCCATGCACAGTAATACTCAAATTAATGGCAATAATCAGTATATTGCAATACCTCGATTGATTTATGTGTTTAAATGCTAAGCAGAAAGGGCTGGTTGTACTTTTGCGCAGGGTCCTTACCCGTCCTTACCCCTAACCGCGTCTATAGTGGGGGGCAGTAGAGAGAAAGAACCACGTGAAGCAGGAAGTAGTAAATGAAGAGTGCCAAGCAGCAAACCTGGCTGCACGCAGGGCTTCGTAGCTTGTTTACGCCGGGGAGGAATTGCTGTTCATGGCGGTTAAACCGACAAAGGCGCTGAAAAGGAGCTGGTCTGTCAGCCCGTTGCATGCAGAGACAGAAGAGGGGGTTCTCACTCATGTCCTGCTCAGCTACAGTGGACTTTGTACTGAACTATGAAACAGAGTCACAAATTTTTCTCCCCCATTCCAAGATTCCTTAAAGCAAAATATAAAATCGTTCTCTGTCAATTTTAAACTGTGAACTCTACAACCACCCTGTTAACGTACAATAAAACCAACAAACCTGAGTGAGCTGTTTGCATATACTATTTTGTGTCTGCATCAAAAAGTAATTGGCAGACGTCTGACTTGTGCTGCGGTTCAATTTCACCCGATGTATCAGAAAGAAACCAGCAAAATGTCGATCTCTCTTGGCTTCCGATGCAATCCTTCCACGGAACGCTCCCTCCCGCCAAGTCCCAAAATCTAGGAGGCATAAACCAGGCTTAAGTGCGATCACAGCAACGGCCCGACCAGGGGTTGTGGCTTTTTCTCCTCAAAACTCAACTGTGGAGAGAATACTGATTCACAAGCCCTTTGCTTTGAGTTCTTTTTTCCTTTCCGGCGGAGCGGGCAATGTGCACCTGTGAGGGTGAGATGCTGACCTCTGACCTCTTGTGTGCTTTAAACAGCGATGTGAAGCACAGTCGTCCGTCAAAGCTGTGCTCCATCCTCCCAAGCCACGGTAGACATCATCTACCGTGGACATCGTAGACATCGTCTACCGTTGCTTCCTCGCCGTCGTTTGGGCGGCGACTAAACCGGAGACCCTGGCCGTCTCATAATTGGCCAACCTCTAATTATTCCCTAAATGTTGTTTCTTTGTAGTTGGAATTACGAGTTAAGCGATTTGCCGCCGTTTCGCATTCCTTTATCTGCGCTGCCTCTGAGAACGGGGCGTGGCGGATGCCGCGAGGAGAGCGGAGGTGGCCAATGCGAGAACCGGGCGTGGGATTAATTGTCCGCCGTCCTCGGATTGCCTCTCCGCTCTCGGCTTCCTGTCGTGCATCTTCACGAGGCGGAGATGAAAAAGGGGGAGGCCCAGTGCGCCGCTCGGTTCCATGCTGATGAAATAAAGTGCAAACGGGAGAGACAGAGAGACAGAGGGCGGGGGAGAGAGGGGGGGGGGGGAGAGATGGAGAGAGAGGGAGGGAGAGGGAGGGTGAGAGGGAGAGGGAAATGGAAGAGGGAGAGAGAAAGTGAGCAGAAACCCAAACCCCAGGCAGGGTGACAGAAAGGAAAGGGATTAGATAAGGGACGAGATAATAGGATTGGAGTTTAACTCTCTCTCTCTCTCTCTCTCCCTCCCACTGGCCCGTTAGGGCCAATCTAATAAAGGAAAACAACAAACAAACAAAAAACCCACAACCAAGAATTCTAATCTGTTGGCTCTTGGAATACATTTTGTAAAACTCGCTGCGAATCCCAAAATCGGTGTAAACAGAACAACACCACACACACACACACACACACACACACACACACACACACACACACATACACACACACCCCTACTACTTGAATGACTTCTGCCTCTGAAAGTGCATCTCTGGATCACAGGATCAATTTCTTTCAACAGCTTCTATTTTTTCCTCCTTCCTCTTGAAGGAGATTTCGACTTAGGCGGCAGATGTGCAGGCGGGTCGCTCTTCTGGTAAAGGTCAGAGGAGACGTGTTTCGGAACGTTTGGGGATTAGAGATGATGAAGGAAACGGGGGGAAATAACAATGTCATCGTCGTGTGAAATGAATGCATGCTGTACGCGTGTGAGGTTCAGGGGTCAGCTCCCCCATCGCTGGACATTCAGTCGCTCAGTGACTGCTCAGCACCGCCACCCGCAGAGAACCGCAGTATTCACCTCCACCCGACTCGCACGGCTTTCCTCCTTCGCAGATCCAGAGGTGAGTCTCACTGCAGAGGTGAGTCTGCAGTTAGAGGAGTCACCAACAAATGACTCTCTTGGTGATGTGGCTCCAGACTCCTGAGTCTGAGTCGGAGGTTTTTTTTCCCCGCTACCAACGCATCGTTTGCGAGGCTGGCAGATAATACCATGTTCGACAAGTTGAGGGCTCATCGACACCGGTGTCACCGCCGAAGACAAACAAGCCCCCACGTCGCGATGGATTGGTCGTCTCACGGAGACGTGATTGAAACAGAGATGAGACGGCGCGGGCCGTCCATCTCACTGGTGGGTGGACAGGACGGAGGAGCAAGATTTCATGGAGCTAAAAACGGAGGCATGGATCAGCACCGTTGCGCGCCGGCCTTGCAGATGAGGGCGGGAGGAGGGTCGCCGCCGCCGCCGCCGCCGCCGCCGCCGCCGCCGCCGCGCCACGCAGGCTCTGAATAGCGGCACCATGGACATAAAAATAGACCCGCGGGCGAGGACCTTTTTAGGCTGATTACGCCACGAAACGGGAGGTGGGGAGGAGAGAATTCATTACGTCTTGTCAAGGGATTTATAGAGATGGACGTTTCCTCCCGCGAGCGCTTGCACGCTGGTGAAAAGCTTAAAGAAAAGGAGAGAAAAGAATACCCAACGGTACGGCGACTGAAACACTAAATGATAAGGGAATTAAAGGAGATAGCGGCGATTTTGCGCCGTGCAGGGCTACAAAGGAGAACGCGCCGTCGAAACCAGGATTCTATTCTGGATTCTGCATGAGCCTGGGCCAGTGTTGGGCTCGTTGCTCCAAAATTGTCATTTATTGCTAATTACTTTAATCAAAATTAATATTGGTACTTTACCCATTACTCCCTGCCGACGGTAACTTGATACACTCATTGTTAATCTTCCGCTACGCCCCACAAAAATTGATAATTTTGTCCTTTCTCCCCGAAATTCAGACTTGGCATGTCGGCCTCTGTGTGGATGTCAGGGGTGTCGCCTATAGCGTCGACGCGGGCGGCAAGCTGGCAACGACCCGCGGTCCGTCCTGCGAGCGGCGTCCCGAAATGCCCGCGTTCCCGCTGTCCACGTCCATTCGTGCCGGTCGTTACGGGCGGGGCCGCGAGCGAAAACAAAGATCTGATTGTGACGATTACGAAAAGAAATCAACAAAACTAATGTTAATTTGGGGGTTTGTTGTGTATTTTTTTTCGTCTTTATTGTATTTTTCTTATTTTTAGGTTCATTTTATTGTTTTTTTGTTATTTCTATTCGTTGTTTATTGTTTACCATTAAGTTATGATTTATTGCCTTTTTTACTGTCCCTTGTCTATTTTTAGATCTATTGTTGTTATTTATTTTTTATGCTTTTTTTACGTTTCCTGCGTATTTCCAATTGTTCCATCTTGTTAATTTATTTTTTTGCTTTAATGCATTTTTTTTTTCTTAATACTTATTTACTTGTTATGGATGAAATATCTATCTACTGTGTCTGTCAGAGAGAGAGAGAGAGAGAGAGAGAGAGAGAGAGAGAGAGAGAGAGAGAGAGAGAGAGAGAGAGAGAGAGAGAGAGAGAGAGAGAGAGAGAGAGAGAGAGAGAGAGAGAGAGAGAGAGAGAGAGAGAGAGAGAGAGAGAGAGAGAGAGAGAGTGAGCAAGAGAGAGAGAGAGAGAGAGTGAGCAAGAGAGAGAGAGAGAGAGAGCGAGGGAGAGAGGGCGAGGGAGAGAGAGAGAGAGAGAGAGAGAGGGGGCGCGGTGGGTTGCTGTCCTTCTCGTCAACATCCTCTCCATTGATTGGACGGGTGGGGTGCAGCTCCTCAGCGCTAATAACCCGCTGCGCTGTTTGACCTTTAGGAAGACCTTTACAGGACACACACACACAATGGAGACACCTGAAGCACCTTAGATCGACAGACAGACAGACAGACAGACAGACAGACAGACAGACAGATAGACAGGTAGGTAGGTAGGTAGATAAATGGATGGATAGACAGACAGACAGATGGATGGAGGGATGAAAGATAGACACAGATACACAGATAGATACTTTCCTGAAGGGAGGGGAAGGGAAATTGCAGTGTCACACCAGCTCACATAAAGAAATAGCAAATAAATATAATGAATTAATATAAATAATGATTAAAAAACAAGATTTAAAGAAAATTAACTGGAAAGTTGGCAATACGCAAATTAAAAATGAACAATTGCACAGAAAAATGATAAAAATACACAATGAACCATGAAAGATACTGAGACACAATAGAAATCAACCTAAAAAGGAAAAGAGAATGATTTAAAAATGGGAATGACATTATTCAAAATAAATGCTTCGCCAAAGGCACGTGGTATCCCACAGATGCAAGTTATTACAAGTTATTCAAATTAAAACCCACAAAAAGTCCAGTTGACAGTGAGCCCGCCGCATTTATTCTGCGGTTTTCGGCGAAGCCTCTATCCTCAACGAGAAAAGCATAAAGTTGGAAACATGGCATACGCAAGATTCAGACATTTCTTTTAACATTTCTTTCCCTCCACTAATGACGGTCGGAAAAAAACAAATGAATTCGGCCCCGTTTAAATGTGTTTTCACTTCCGATGACACCGTATTAATTATAACCTATTGAAATCAGATGGACTAACCGGTCGCAGCTTCCCGCGGACCCCGCCTCCGGACTCATTTCTGCTCCCGTAACATTTCCCGCCCCCCGCCGCCTGGGTGCTTTAATTAACCCGCCTCAGATAACTGAGACAGCGCCGTTCCGACGGAGGACCTCCATTAAGAGGCCGCTCTGCACTTTTAAACATTCTCATTTCCGGGCGGACGTGACCGAGGCGGGCCCGAGCAGCTCCCACCCAGAGGGCGCCACTTATCACCGCCCTGGCACGTTTGGGTTCTTTTAAAAAAAAAAAATTGTTATTACAGCGGAATTCGGAGCACGGCGCGGGTTCTGCGGGTTCTCGGGTCACAATTCACTTTTTTTTCCTTGTGTTACACATTATTTTTAATTGCAAGAGTGTGGTTAAACTCCGTCATCGATCAGCCATGAAACTGCTGCTAATGGGTTTTCATTTGATGGCCGTGGCTTATTAAAAATATATTTTACAGTTGACTACTCTTTTAGTTCATTATTAAATTATTGGATGATCCCTTTTTTTGGGGGACCAAACCTCGGGTTAATGCAGCTGGGGCCCCTGTGTTTAGGTCATGCGTCAGGACCACTTAAACTTAAAAAATTTGGCCTATCTCACTCTCTTTATTCATATTTATATATATATATATATATATATATATCTACTGTATATATATACTGTGTGTATATATATATATAATATACTGTATATGCTATATACTGTATATATATATATATATACACACAGTGGTACCTCGACTTAGGACTGTAATTCGTCCTATAAGAACGGTCGTATGTTAAAACACTCGTATGTCAAAGTTATTTTTCCCATATAAATGATGAAATCATGAAGGGTGAAAATAAACAAAATACACAGCAAAAACACAGTAAATATGAAAAAAAATATCGATAAGCCACGAAACTACGTGCACACACGATGTAGGTCGCTTGCTGACTGACTGCTGACTGACTGCTGACTGACTGCTGACTGGCCGCCGACAAGAATTACAAATTTCCACGGTCGTATCTTGGAGCAGTCGGTCGCAAGTCGATACAAATTTTCGCGACTATCGCTGCTCGTATCTTGGATTAGTCGTAAGTAGATGCGGCCGTAAGTCGAGGTAGCACTGTACAACAATTTAGTAATTACATAGTAATACCTCATACATTATATAATTTATCCTGTGCATAGAATCTCACTTTTGTGTTCTCTCTATTTCATATATTTCTATACATTTTCATATAAATCTCCTGCTAATTATTTGGATATGTAAATGTACTTGGCAGAATGAAAGGATTCTTTGAATACAGTATATATATATATATATTTTCTTTTTCTTTTTTTCCTTCACTGAGGTGCTTGTGGATCATTTTCCGACTTCACAGATTTACCTGCTGCTGAGCTTCCTGAGTCGAGAATAACCTGTCAGCTCAGCCACAAAGTGTCTCCTCCCTTGTCACTTGTTCCAAAAACTGCTGAACTCCCGTAGCCGCGGTGACCCAGTGCACGCAGACTCCCCTGGGTCGCTGCCGGCCCAATTTCCACACGCGGGACGTCGCACGCGCCTACGTCGCTGCTCGCTTACCCGGATAGACGGATGGACGGATGGCTGGCTGGCTTGCTGGCTGAATTAATTGATGGATGGATTTATGGATGGTTACATGGCTGGCTTGATGGACAAAGCCATGGGTGGCTGGCTGGATGGATGGATGGATGGACGGATAGATGGATGGACAGGTGGATGTATGGATGGACGGACGGATGGACGGATGGATGGACGGGTGGATGGATGGATGAATGGCTGGCTGGACAGCTGGATGGATGAGTGGGTGAATGGCTGGCCGGATGATTGGATGGTGCATAGATGGGTGGATGGATGGGAGGGTGGATGGATGGCTGGCTGGATGGTTGGATGATGGATGGGATGCTGGCTGGACGGATGGATGGTTGGATGACGGATGGGTGGATGGATGGACGGATGGATGAACATTTGGCTGGATGAGCAATTGAAACTCTCCGCCTGCATGCGGCCCACTCTTATTACAGAACCCTAATTGTGATTAGCTCTGTTTTGTTTTGGATTTGTGAACAAGACCTGCGCTCAGTGCCAATATCTCACTATTGCCATAAATTCTTGGATAAGGGACCTGTGTGTGTGTGTGTGTGTGTGTGTGTGTGTGTGTGTGTGTGTGTGTGCGTGCCTGTGTGCCTGTGTGCCTGTGTGTGTGTGTGCGTGCGTGTGCGTGTACGTGTGCGCGTGCGTGTGTGCGTGCGCTTGCATGCCTGCGCTGTGTACATATCAGCACATGCGTCTGTTTCCTAGTTCTGTCGCTGAAAGAGTGCTGGGCGACGTGCGAACGATTCGATGCGAGCGGATGTCGGGAGTCGCTCCGGCCAAAGAGTCGTTTGTTTGCGACTCGGCAAACCCGTGGCCAGGCACACAGGCGTCCATTGACCCGAATCTTGATTTACGGACGAAAAGGCCAACGTTCCCAAAACAAACTCCTTGTGTTTTGATTCAGCGAGTGGGCGAGCGATCGCAAACGGAAAATAATTACAGAGGACTAAATAAAATATGGAGACGAGGTGAGGGGATTAGGCGTGGTCTGCACACTCTGCGTTCCGCCAAAGTAAGTCATTACGACGGAAGTAAAATATTTTGGGGATCCATGCTTTGCATTCTTCATTCATACTGAGCAATTCAGTCCCTTTTCTCACTCTGACTACACCAACGGAATCAAACGGCAGAAGAGTTGGAAAATGTAACTGCTCCTTTTCAGCTGAGCGACTTGTCAGGAAACCGAATCCCAAAACAGAGTCAAACCTCACATGACTCGTCCGGACCACTCACGCGCTGCATTGCTCGTTTCTCCCTCGACACTATTTTTTCAGCGTCCGGGCCCTGTTACTGTATGCGGTGTGCGACAAGACCGAAACATTCCCAGCAAAAATACGATTTCATATTTTTTCCCCCTTTATTCCGAAATAACCTTCGCAATTGTTGGCCGCACCCTGATAAGTGCACGGACGCCACACTTAGAGGTCCTCCATTCACGGACATCCATTTAGACGGGGACACAGCAGGGCACGGACTCTTATTCACGTAACAAAGCGCGGGGGGCACATTATCTGTGTGGAAAATTTTAAACATTTTTCGATTTTTCAACAACGTAAAGTGCAGTAGACTAGAGCTGGACTGGAGAGGAATCGAATCAGTTTTTTGTTCCCATCAGCTTAAAAAATAAAAAGATTTCAGTGAACCATCCCTCCATCTGGGCGCCGGGCTCTCCATTTAGCCGTCCCCCTAAAAACGGCGTGCGCTTCTCCTTTTCGGAGAAGGAGACTGCTTGTCATCGACTCCATCGTTTGGAATTGGAAAGCGGGTCCTGGTCTTTGTGAGCGCTGAACATAAGATCCACTCAAACAAAAACACATGAAGAACTGGTATAATGGGATATTGTTTCCCAAATAACTTTGAACCGCGCCTCACCTTCTTTTGATGAATTCATCAGTCCTGACAGTCTAGTTATAAAAGGGGGAAACATGACAAAGGTAGAACCATCAGCGTTGGGGAGGCTACCAGTCAAAATGCAAATATCCAAGTGTCCAAGCTGCCAATTACTCAACGCTGACACCAGTTACACCGCAGCAAAGCTACTGTACCGCTGACAGAAAAGTAGTTAAAGCGGTAATCCATCTGCGTTGGGTGGATTACGCAAGTCCCACAATTCCATTGAAATTCAAAAGTATGCCGCTTTCTGACCGATTGATTTATTCATTTTTTTCCCACTTTTTTAACCCGAGGGAGCTGTTCTTTTAAATGGATGCTTATCCATGTCGACAGCTTACTGACCAAATTGTGTAATGCATTGCATGGCTGTTTCTTAAAAAGTGCCAGCTGAAAGGGATGTCAAATATGGGACTTTTCACAGGCGAGGCAAGTTTATTTGTACAGCACATTTCAACAACAAGGCAATTCAACGTGCTTCACAGAAAACATCAAATGCAAAGACTCACATTATGAAAGGACATAGAATGCATAAAATAAAAAAATAGAATACATAGAATGCATAAAGTAAAAAAATAGAATACATAAAATGCATGAAGTAAAAAAATAGAATACATTGAATGCATGAAGTAGTAAATGCATAAAGTTTACTAAAATGCAGCGGCAAAAGTCTTCAGCCTTGATTTATGAGGTGAGAGTTGGAGCAGAGCTGCAGTTTTCTGGGACTTTGTTCCAGATATGTGGAGCATAAAAACCCAACGCTGCTTCTCCATGTTTAGTTTTAACTCCGGGGACGGAAAGCAGACCTGTCCCAGACGACCTGAGAGGTCTGGATGGTTCATCACATAGCAGCAGTTAAAAAATGTATCTTGACCCCAAACCATTCTGTGCTTCATAAACCAACGGTCGTATTTTGAAATCGATTCTTTGAGCGGCAGGAGGCCAGTGTGAAGCTGTGAGAACTGGAGTGATATGATCCACTTTGTTGGTCTTAGTGAGGACTGGAGCAGCAGCGTTCTGAATCAGCTGCAGCTGTCTGATCCATCTTTACAGTAGTCGAGTCTTCTCAAGATGAATGCATGGGCAGGATTCCCCCAAATTCTGCTGCGACATAAGCCCTTTAGCCCTTGATGTGTTCTTAAGGTGATTCGTAGACTGACTTTGTAATTGTTTTCACACGGCTGTTGGAGTTGAGGTCCGAGTCTGCGACGACGCCAAGATTTCAGGCTCGGGATTTGCGCTTTTTTACACGACCGACTGAAGCCGAGCGCTGACCTTGAGTCCTTCTTCCTTGGCTCCAAAAACAATTACTTCGATTTTTTTTCTTTTGTGTAATCGGAGAAAATTCTCTGGCACATCCAGTCGTTGATTTGTCCAGTGTACTCGCTCAGTGATTGTATTGAACCATAGTCCCCTGGTGATATGCTTATGTTAATTTGAGATTAGCGCTTTCACTCAACTAAAAGCTACGTGATAATAATGTGCTTACATCACTGACGCTACTCGTTATTACTACTACCACCACCATGGCTCACTACTCTAAGTCCCCAAAACTTGTTTTCAAGGATGTTGTTTTTTTTTGCCCAGGAACAATGTACTGTAGCCAAAGACGAGGACAGAAAGCGGCAGCCGCGACTTTGACACTTGGTTCATAAGCTTCCTCATGTTTAGAACAGTAATAATCGGACGTATCGGAGGCCAAGATATGAGGAGTTTGTAATCGTAGCTTGTCATTTTGGTCGCCGGAGCTGAAGCAGGGCGGGGACCCAAGTGCCCTGCTCGTACGTGCAGCACCCCATCGACGTTTCCAACCTGCAAATACTCCAAAAAGATGGGCGAGAGGACGATCGATGGCTTCGTCAATAACTCGGCTGTTAGCGCCACTCCACCCGGACGCTTCGACGGCCATCGATGGGCTCCCACTTGACAAGGACTCGGGCGGCGGCCTCGATGAAGCACCCGGCGGCGGGGGAAGGGTCCGCCGAGTTGACCTCTGACCTCCGGCTTCCAGTTATTCGGGGGGAGAGGCGGGAGATGCGGGAGCGGAAAAGTTCTTTCTTCATCCTTCTTGCTCTTTCCACACGCCGTACGTGTACGTACGGCGTGTGGAAAGAGCAAGAAGGATGAAGAAAGATTGAGACGCCCGGGGATCCAGGCGTTGAGTGCACTTTTCTGCGAGAGGCGGGGAGGAGATGAATGATAGAGCAGGCCCAGGAGAGAGAGAGAGAGAGAGAGAGAGAGAGAGCGGCGTCTTTTGATCGGTCGTACTTTTCCGAGTGTCTGAGTACAAACCACTGAATCAAACCTGAACGCCTCAGCGCTGGTGTTGAACATTGTAATCCTATGCCAGCGTTTCTGAAGCTATTTTCTGCCACGGCACACTTACTCACAGTCACAAAATGTCACCAACCCGTGACATTTTTATTATTATGATTATTATTATTATTGCCTCCCGACGGTGGTGCAAGACTCGCAACGATTCGTCCGAGTGCATGTAGGACTGAAAACAATTACTCAGGACTAAACTAAAATCCAAGGCATAATCGGTCCGGACCAGTGTTTCGCAAAGTGTGAGCCCCCGGCCGCCGGTGGGCCGTGAAGGTACTGCGGGTGGGCCGCTAGAGGTCAGTTATAATTAATAAATAATAATAAAAAAAGTTTTTTTCATTTTAAATTTGGTAATTGAGTTTGCAATGACCATTAAATAAACTTATGATTAAATATTTACATTTAAAAAACGTAATCAGAACCTATAGAACAAAGGCATGGGATTTAAATGCTGTGTTGTTCTTCATTTATCGGACCCATTTTTTTCATTAATTTCGGCCCACGTTCATATAGAATTGTTCTGTTTATGTTATAAAGAATGTATAGGGAAATACTTGATCAGAGTTGTGGCTGAAGGTTTGGGTGCGCCGCAGAAGACTTTCACATTTCAAACTTGGCCGCGGCATTCTTAGGTTTGGGAATGGCTGGTCCCGACATTTGGCACAACTCGTATTGAATGTGACTGATTTACCCTACACACTTTAGAATGAAGTCGTTCTCGGAGAATTCGGGGGAATTCCCATCCTCGGAATGGAACCGATGAACTCGATCTACTAGCGCGGCCTGGCAGTTTTGATCTTGCAACACACGAGCAAGTTTCATCGACGGCAGTTGAAGAACACCCTCCCGTGGTTTTCTGCGCGTGGCTCGAATGACGCGAGGGGACCACCCGACTCGGGCGCGGCGGCGGTGGCGGCGGTGGCGGCGGGGGCGGCGGCCTGGCGGCGGCGGCGACCCCCAACGCTCTTCGTCGAGCCCAAAGCGGCAATGAATACGGAGCCGTCAGTACGATCCGCATCCACGCCGACGCCCTTTGTCGGCTGATTTCGTGTGTGAATGCACCTCGGGCGGATTCACTCCTCCGCCTCCGCCGCCGGGTCGACACCGGGTCCTCAGGCGAGGAGGAGGCTTTGCGGCCGGGGTGAGGCCTCGGAGTTCTAATCCCGGTGGGCGGGGATTTTCCCGCGCTCCCTCGCTCCGTTCCTGCTCCGTCCTTATCTGTTTGTCGTGACGAGGGCTCAGCTCTCTCCGGCGTTGTTGTTCTTAATGCAGCGTTAGTGAGGTGAGGTGACGTAACGTGATCCCACGCACTTCAGCCTTCCCTCATTACCGGCGGAGACATGGAGTCGGGCTCCAAATTGGGCCCTTAATGCCCAAGGGAATCGAAGGGGGGGGGGCGGGGGGGGGGGGTTGTCACCCTGTCCCGCTTTACACCAAATAATGATCTTTACATCAAGCTGGAAACTCGTGGCTGCTCTCGTGACGGATCCCTGCTTGATGATTTCACATTAAAGCGGGTGAGACAGGACCATCACAGGAAGCGGTGCCTTGACACAGGGTTACAGTTTTAATTTCCAATTTTATAAAAATGTATTATTCATTTATTTATTTTCCAGGGAATGTGGCGGTATGAAAACAATTCTGGAATCAGGCCATGCTCTCGGGAGGTAGCGAGCCGAACTATGTTCCAAAGACGATAAGCGTGGCGCGAGCAGGGGTAAAACGCTCGAAAATTAAACAGGAGAAAGAACGGGAAGAAAATAATTGAACCGGGCAGACTGATTCAAGCCGAGCCTGAAGCTCTGCCCGTTTATTTAATTTATTTATTTTTATCTTCTTCATTTAATAACCGTTCACTTTTGCTTCCTGGCTCCTTACGCCCCATCCGTCTCCATGAAGGAAACTGAGCAGCAAAGTCTGGGTTTTTTTTCTCAGTCTACCCGTAGCTCCTTCGCTCACTAAATTACACAATGCCCTATCAAAGTTTGAATCCGTGAGAGTATCTCATTTCAAAAATGCCGTTGTTGATATTTCCCTGAGCTTGCACTTCACAAAAACAGCCGTTCCATGTATTTGCGTCACGTAGTGTGTGTATGCTGCTTTGTGAACCGTTTCCACTTTTGGTGGCGAGGTTTGCTATTTCACGGCTAGAATGCAAATATTTGAAGGATTTCCTCTTTAATTCACTATGCCGCACGAGCTGAAGCAACGAATGGATTCATCCTCTCTATTATTCTCTATAGAATTTTCCTTCAGATGGAGTGAATTTTTCGGAGGAGAGGATTGTCTATCATCAGTTTGTCCGTTGAAAGCGTTGAAATCATGTACAGGTTCCTGGATGCGTCCGTGACATAATTTGAATGTATAAAAAGTCCTTGTCGCAATATCACGATTGTTTCCAAAGTCATTTGTAACGGTCAAACAGCTGATGATAAAATGGTGTCTTATAAGTTGATACTGTACATTAACTCACAAATCAGATGATTTACGATGGCAAACTATTCCATTTTAGGGCAACGATTGACATTATAATTTAATAATCAACGATGATTGATTTTTTTTTTTTTTTTTTGGGGGGGGGGGGGGGGGGGGGGGTTATTTGATGATTCTAATTTAGTCGGACCGTACGGATCCAGTAAAATAAGGTAATAAGGCACCAAATGATGACAGATGCTTGTCACAAATCTTTGACCGGGCCATTTTTTTCAAGGTTGGGAGCAAAGACGTATATTTTAGTGAATGTGCATTTGAACCCTGTTTTCTTTTGACACACACTTATATTTTAGTCATTTTCTGTCCTTCCACTAAAGTGTTATTTGATTGTCGCTGCTGCCCGATTTCGGCGCAATCTTTGTTTTTGTCAGTGTTGTGGTGTGTCGTGAGTGTGTAGTGGAGCAGATCTGAAAAGGTTTACTTTACTTTTGCCGGCTCTGTGAAAGGTTCATCAGTGTCTCTTCGAGGGGCCGGCTGAGGGCAAACAGCAGCCCATGTTGGTGGGAGCCTGGGCGCTGGTCGCCATCAAAGGAAAAAATAAATCATCATTATTCACCATTGGGCGCCCTCATTTTCTGCCTTGAGGTAACGAATGAAGAAAGAAAGAAAGAAAGAAAAAAAAAGCACTTTGCACGCCTGTTCCTTACAGTTTTTCATCTGCCCACACATGTCTAGAGTGTAGAACACACAGGGTTTCACCGAGACATTCCCAGCGTCCATTGTCCATGTACGGACAAAGTGGACCTTTTCATTTTTGATACGTGATTTTTTTGTTTGAGAAGTAATTTTAATAAATAAATAATTTAAAAAATAAATATATATATATAAAATATATATTTTTGTCTTGAAACCCTTTTGGTGTCTTCCATATTTTTGCTGTAGAATGAGTGGGTGCTGATTAGGCAGTACTGGTGGGGTAGTGTGTGTCTCGGCTTGGTTTTTACCCCTGCCAGTGATTTTATTTGGGGCCTGCCAACGACCGTCTCAAAGTGTTGGTTTTGACCCCGCAAATTGAAATGTCTGCTCTTATCATTGCCCTTGGGGAGGGCCGAGTGGCTGGAAGCCGGTGTTAATTGACGAGATTCTGCTCTAATTACAGGAGTTGCCAAATTTTGCCAACAACAACAATATTGAACAACATTCATGTGCATGTTGAGTGTGATGCATTTTTAGCGTATTAACCGACTTTAGAAAATAAAATTGCACCCGTTAACACGGGAACTGAAACGTCGCATTTTATGGTTTAGTAAACTATTAAACTATCACAATAAATTACTTTATCAGCGGGGCACCACCTCTTTTGAGGAATTAATGAAATCCAATTTAGCGGATTAATCGGCTCAGTAAATGAAACAATCCATTCTGCACTCGAAGCACTGTGAAGATATCACAAAGTGAGCGGAAATGAACCAAGCATTTTTTCATAGCTAAAATGTTTGGCAAAAAAAAAAAATCCACAACAAATAGATGAAGAGAACTGATTCCTTAACTGACAAATAAAATCATCAACCGGTTTGGCAGGAAGGGAGGAAGTGCGGGATTTGAGGTACGGTACAGACAATAAAGTTTCTGAGTTCTGATCTGAGGACTAGAAGCGCCATCCCACGCCGACTCTTGATCAGAGGACCCGGCAGAGGAATTTGGCGCGTTCATACACGTCACGGCCCTGTCCTTGGGTGTAGTTCTGCTGATGGGGCACTCCTCGTCGTCGCCCGGCTCCGTTCCAACAGACGCCCTGCGACTCCGGCAGGAAAACCGCCGGAGCGCGGTGCTGGCGGCTTGGGGAGGTGGTGAGGCGCAGACGGCGGTGTCTTCCAGGATGTCCCCCCCGTCCCTTTGTGGGGTCGGCGGTGGAGGCGGCGATGCACCGCGTCCCGGTGCAGCGGATCACAGTCGGTGGTGGGCGAGACGCCTTGGTCTGTTGGAGCTGGACGTCGGATAGTGGCTCCTCTAACCGTTAAAAACAAACTTGTTTAAAAACAAGCTTGTAAATAAAACCCTTATTACAAAGTTATTATTAACTTGAGAAACGTGGTTACTCAGATACAAAAATCACTAACCGGAACTTATTTCACTTAGTCAAACTATGCGCAACTTAGCTGTGAAAAAAATGGAGAAAAACAACAAAAAAAGATTAAGATAGAGAAGATCCGCAAATCTTTCTGGTTTCAAAGCAATAAATAATACAAATGGAAAAACCAGGAGCCAAACCATAATGTGCAAAAAGCTGCTGGACAAAAGAGACAAAAGAGGTCCGCCATTTTACTCAATGTCCGCCATGTAAAGGGGCTTGTCCTTTGAACCAACCCCTTGGTGCGGTGTTGTGTTTCCGGGTCCGCTAAAATGGGGAGTTTGTTCTGCTTATATGCAGCTATTTAATTTGATATTTTACGCGGAGCATTAAACACACATATGAGGAGCTGAAAAAAATGTTGTGACATTCTGACACGTTTCGACATGGGGTCCGTAGTCACTTCAACGTTAGAATGATTTCTAGCTACAAAACTCTATCAAAATTCAATATTCCTACCAATATTACAAAAAAATACACTTGATTCGCGTACAAATATGAAACACAGAGGGGCGACCTCGCAAAAGGCCCAAATTACGTTGCCGTGCAAATAGCGTCTCCGTGCACCGGTGCTATTGGCACGTATTTAAACGAGGTATTACGCATACATTTGGTACAAAATTGGCCCCTTTCTATGCCAATGAGCCTCGTTGCAAATAAGATTATTACCGTCTGCAGAGAGCTGGTGGTATCTGCGCGCACCAAAGTAAAGGCAGCGGTGCCGATCCGCTCCCTGCACGATCAGAGCATAATACCTGTCAAGTTACACATTGGATTTGAGGGGGGTGAGGGTGGCTTTAGGCACGGGGAGACCCCCAATGGGGCACAAATGCCTTTACGGAGAAGTTCCTTCCAAAAACACTCCAGAAGTTCTGTCAGAGCAGAGAGATGGAATGGGCATTAGAAGACTGTTACGGATACCGCCGGCCGCTCACAGCTCCGCTGTCGGCAACTGAGCACCGCCCTCACCTGAGGCTACAGCGTTCATTAAATCAAAACATTTCAAGTAATTAATACATTTTAGATGATACGTTTATTCAACCAGTGCGACTCTCCTCAACTGTATGTTATTATTATCACACTAGAGGGCGGCGCTGTCGTCTTACACGTCGCGCTCCCATGATCACGGCATTGTTGAGTGAAATCGTCCTTTCTTGCATTGGTGTGTTGTCTTTTGGCGGTGGCCTGCATTACATTTTCCAACTTCACCGTCTAAGATCTGAGATCTCTCCTTACGAAATCCTTCCCGCCTTACAATCAAGCGGGAAACACGAAAATAGGGGGCGGACGGGTTTACAGGTTACCGAACCCCCTTTTCCAGCGGGTCCCTAAAGCCGTCTCACACCCCGTGGCTAATGTTCTTATCAGGTCCAGACATTAGTTCCCCAGGATGTGGACGCCCGGTCCTCGGGTGGAGAGCGTCACTCTTGACAGCTTAACGAAAAACAAAGATGCAGATCAGACAGTTCCCCACAAAGGAGCCTGGCGTGTCGGAGGCTCAACAGCAACAAAGCAGCGTTCTGACTCCTCTCCGTATCGTGAGAGATCAGAGTGTAATCCCCGGACCTGGAGTGTCTGCGAGGAGCGTCTTAACTGAATTCACAGTCACAAGCAGAAGGGCCGTCCTCTCTACACGTTGCACCCAAGCAAATCAGTAGTGGCTTCCCAGACACACATACTGAGACAGGGAGTATGTTTGGTTCTAGGTCTCATCGCTCTATCTGTGTCCTTTTGCAACTTGCCCAATCACATGTTATTATTTATTTTAACATTTTATTTTCGGTGCTAAACACATTTTCATAGCTATTGAATGTATTTGTTCGGATTTTTATTATTATTTTTCTCCTAGGCAATTTGCCGGCTGAAAGGGCCTGGCGCACAGCCACAGCACAGCAGCAAAATTCTTAAAATTGGAACTCGGAAAGCTGTAATACGTCACTAACGCGACGGACCTGGACCCCTTGCATTGCACCTACAGCTATATTTATTATTATTATTATTATTATTATTTTCATTTTATATATTTATATTATGATGCTTTGTTATGATGATTATCATTGTTATTATTATTATTGATATACATATTTCGTAATGTAAACGTTTTTTACATAAAGATATTGAATAGTGTACTTTTAATATTTTCTGATTTGTCAAGACACAAAACAACACAAAATTATTGAATGTTATTTCATAGTGATATATAATATATTAGTGATATACATAGTGAACCTGGACTGGTGACCAGGTTCATTGCCGAACAGACTGAATAAAAGCTCCGGCGGTTTTCTCCTCTGCTGCGAATAATGGCTCCATAAATAAATAGCGTTGATTCCTGGGCAATAAGGGCCAAATTTGGAACGCAATTCGATGTCTCCACCGGTAATGAGGGAGGGTTGAAGAGCGTGGGATTACCCTTCCTCCCCTCCCCTCCCCTCCCCTCACCTCACCTCACCTCACCTTGCCTCACCACCAGCGCGCCATTAAAAACAAAAACCCGAGAGAAAGGTAAGCCCTGGCCATTTTCAGTTCCACAGGACAGTATTTCCTGCTGACACATTTCTCCTGCTCATATAGTGTGTGAGTTTGTGTTTGTGTGTGTGTGTGTGTGTGTGTGTGTGTGTGTGTATATTTCGGGGGCGGGGACGGGGTCCCTAATGAGAATGTATGGCCCTCGCTGCTGACATCCAGAGTCTCTTTGGATTTCACTCACGACTCTCTCCCCTCGCACTAATTCTCCCTCTATCTCACACACACACATACACACACGCACACATTTACAGTCCTATACTCTCCTACACTACAGTTTGTGTGTGTGTGTGTGTGTGTGTGTGTGTGTGTGTGTGTGTGTGTGTGTGTGTGTGTGTGTGTGTGTGTGTGTGTGTGTGTGTGTGTGTGTGTGTGTGTGTGTGTGTGTGTGTGTGTGTGTGTGTGGGTGGGGGGGGTCAAAGCAAATCATGCATGCCACATATTAATGGACTCACTGCAGCTGTCGGCCCGTGACCCCTTGTTTCCTCCCTTCTTTCCTTACCTCCTTCCTTCCTTCCCTCCCTTCTTCCTTTCGTCCTGTCTCATCTCATCACTTCCTCCTCCTTTCCAGCCAAAAGAAAGGAAGAAAAAGAACAGATAAAGCCATCTGTCACACGGGGATAACTCCCTCTCTTTCTCCGCTGCTCCGTCCGTGAGATGCCCCCCCCCCTCCCCCCGGTTTCGACTCCCGAAACGTGCGCTTGTTTCCCCCGACACGTCCCCCTAAACCCAAATACTGCCAATCGGGATCAACTTACAGGAAATGCGGAGGTCCCGTCATTAGCCCACGGGGGGGATGGGGTCAGATAGTCGCTGACGGTTTTACAAATAGGGACCCCCGCGGGAGTCGACGGGGGAACATGTTGGCCCCCGCCCCGCCCCGCGTTGCGATCCGATCCCCGCCGCCGATAGCGAATAAGCCCGATAGCGAGGGAGATGCGAGGCCAATAATACCATGGCTGAAATGTGCGGCGTTCCACAGTGGATGTTTCTGACAGCACACGTTGGAGGCTTAGTCCAACGACAATGACATACGTAAATGTAGACGTTGTAATAATTGAGCAATAACATAGTAATCATTTATACCTATTCATTCATCATGCCAGTGTTGTATTTATTCATCCTATACAGTACAGTATGTCCATCGATATGCATATTCTATTTTACACCCACAGTCATACCAGCAACCATGCTGCCGTTTAGCCCCTGCTGTTGCCTTAACTTACCCTGTGCATAGTATCTCTTTTTATATTTCCTGTATATTTTTCTATATTTGGCTATTCTTGTTTGAATTATTTTCCCGTTAAGCTGTTTATGGCAATTGACTGTACGACAATGCGCCAATCCTTACCGCAACAAATTCCTTGTGTGTGAAAATTAAAGTTAAACAGAAAAAGTTAACAGTGCAGTCTCTCTAAATTAGCTCTATTTATTAAGTAGCGTTCCATAGAACTGTATATTTTAATATTCAGGCACAAATTCTTAAAGTCTAACTAGTATAGAGGGATTAATCCAAACCAAAGATTGTACCTACTCCTATTAGACCCTAAAGACCGGGAGGAATATCGTTGTACCGTCATCTGAAAGCATTTCTTTCTCCATTTTCGCCAGGTAAAGCCAAACGTAGAAAATGCATTTCGGTTTCTTTCCCTTTTTTTGAGCTTGCGATTGCGTTGGCAAGGTCTCCCGTTGTGCTTGTGACCCCTGGGGCCCCGAAGAGTGCTGGCGATCTGGGGCCCTTCAGCGCGCGGCCCGGACGGAGGCCGCTGCTCGCCAGGCGCGTCCTCCCTCCCGTTCCATAACCCCACCGTCCGCCCCGGTGGGTTCAGAGACCGTCCTCTGTTTACTGTTTGTCTTGTGGCTTCTTCTTTTTTTCCTCCCATCTGTAAAGGATTATTGCGGCCTATGTGTCCAAAGCTGGGATTGGAAGATAGAGTACGACTGCACTTTCCCAACTGGTGGGGGTAACCATACACAACGGTTTTCAAGTTGAATGCCAATTTCCAGTTTGAGATCCGTTTTATATTTGATCATCAGTTCATTACTGACTGCAACGTACTACACTTACAGAAAAACGGCAATTTGGTTTGGATTTAAGGCGCTTCTGTTGCTCTCCAACTCTCATACCGCAGGGACATAACCTTCCGTTTTAAGACGGGTTCACAATCCACTTGCCAAGTCTAACTCTTGATGGAGTGGTGAAACTGTTGCCAGCCAAACGCAGCCGGAAGCATCAGTTGACTTTTTGACCTCGGCGATCAATTTCCTTAATGATGTGTGTACTTGTGCGCCACAAGTGTAGGAAAGCACAATTATTTCATTTGCGGATACAAGTTTGCTGTTTAATTCTACATTAGTTCGTCACGTTGTTGTGCTGGTGGTCGAGTATTACGCATAAGCAGTCTTTCTCAAGTCTAACTCAAGTCTTTCTAGGAGAAGGGAAAAATGCCATAAGGCCCCATCCCCCGAAAAAAAAACCCCAAGAGTAATGGCTGACAAACCTGTCCCTCCAGGGCAGGGGGAGCAGAAGATGCTCGTCTGTGTCGCGTCTCTTCAGGAAAGGATTGTTTTCTTTCATTTATCCCATATCTGAGCATTCTAGCTTGTGACCCTGGAGGTGAACAACTGTTTGCGATGGCAGCGATGAAATGATAGGGTTATGATAGGGGTATGGTAGGGGTATGGTAGGGGCATGATAAGAGTATGATTTGGGCATGGTAAGGGTATTGTAGGGGTATGATAAGGGTGTGGTATGGCTATGGCAGGGGCATGATAGGGGTATGGTAAGGGTATGATGTGGGTATGGTAGGGGCATGATGGGTGTATGGTTCTGTAAGGGTATGGTGGGGGCATGATAAGGGGATGGTAACCTGTGCAGGTTGATCTTCTCCCAGTGTGTGAGTGTCAACCAGGGAAGGCTAATTGCCGAATAATGATGTGAAAGCCTGAGATAAAGCGGCGTGCCTGTAGTGTGCATGCCTGAACCCTGGTCACACCAGCATTCATGACAGCGTAATTTCATACCGAACTCAATCCATTTCAACAGAATGACATTTCAAAGCACTACTTTGACAAGTCCTCAAAGGTAAATTTGTGACACTGAAAAACGCTGTTTGTCATGTGACCTCTGAAGTGCCAGCTCAACCGCACCACAATCCAAAATGGGTCGTCATTTAAGCAGTGTCACATCACCAATTATACACAGTTTTGTTCTTCAAGAATATAAATTGCTAACCCAAAGAGTTGTGCCGGTTAGGGAGCAAGCTTGATAGCCATCATTGTTGCTTTGTGATTTAACTGGGGCCATATACAATATAATTAGCTGGGAATAAACTCCATCTGCGACAATGTCTCGGAATAAGCAGGGAAATATGGCAATAACAGTAAAACTAATGCCACATCATTTATATCTCCATCAGGTATGTGGGCCAGTGGTTGATAGTCTTTTTTATTATTATTTGTAACACCCGTTGGGAAAAACCACACTGCAAAATATATAATATTGCACCACAGTTAGGGAGGAGGGGGACAGATCCACCTCAAGGTCTCCGCATCCCTTGGAGCAGCTTAGTGGAACCAATGTGTGTGTGATTGGCCAATTAGCAACATGCACCAATGAAAATGAGAGCGTTAGGAGCATGTAAGTCTAATAAGATGAATGGAACCAGAGGGAGTGGAAGAGAAGGGGGGGAGGGGGCATGTTCTTTTTCAGCCATTCGATATGGATTGTAAGCATGGGGGAGCTTTATGGGCCATCGCAACGTGGATTCCCTTCCTACTTGATTAAGGCCTAAGCAGAGCCTACACAATCAGTGTAGTAATACCACCTCTTTTTACATAATCCTGGGGACCAAGATCAGTGTTTCTCAAATGGGGGTACTTGTGTCCCTAGGGGTACTACACTCCGAAAATTAAAAAAATAAAATGTTATAAAATGTTGGTTATATAAAATGTTTTAAAAAACACATACGATGCACACACACTACATAATTTATCGAAATGTTGTTTTATTTTTTTTATCCCAATGCCAGTGAAGGGGGTACTCAGCTGAAATAAAAGATCTGCCTTGGGATACTACTTTGCTCTCTTGTGAACACATACTGTAATCAGAGAGTGAAAAGTGTGCAAGCACTGCTGGCAACCTCCTAGGCTGCCGGCTCCCATGGGCTGTAGATGGAGGCAGCTGACCTTGGTTTATTCGGCTCTCGGTCTGTTCTGACATTGACCCTGCCAAACAAGCCAAAAGCCCGACTCTGCCAGCACGCCGCCCGTTTTCCATCCAGGCTGAGAAGCAAAGGAAGGAGTCGGAGACAAAGAAACGTGGGGAGGAAGCGTGCGATAGGGAGCGAAAGAATATAGGCAGAGTTTGGTGATGGCCTCCAGCAGATGTACCTGCACCTGCGGCACGGCTACTGCAGCCGCGATCAGAACTTTCTCGACCACGACGGGACGGCAGTTTGACGACGGGTGCCTTCCTGACGGTCATTCTGCAAATAATCTACGTCCCACCAGTGGAGCATGGTCACGCTGGGCCGGATGCAACCTCACGCTCGCATGCACACAGTTTAATGGTGGCAGCGATGGTGGGCATGATGATGATGCACTTCCAGGGAGATACTGTAGCTCGCCATACCGCTGCTTCACCGCACTCCTTCCCCTTCTCCTGTCGCCGCTGGCTCTTGCTGTGGCAGCGGGAGGGAAATAAGAATCCCATTTTTTTGGAGTTTGGACACTTCATTCTTGAAGTTCTCGCTATTAACGACACTGACCGCACGAGCCCTCCCGTCCAGACATTACTCAGGATTTCTGTGTAACTTGACTAGGATTTATGGGTTCCCAAACCCTTGGAGACCGTAACCATGATGAAGGCGCTGCTCAAACAAACTGGACTTTGCTTCCAAGTTGAAGAATAATAAACTGAACACTAGAACGCTTGGCTCAAATTGAGTTTCTAACCCCTGTGCAATTTGTCATTGAATTAAAAATCACCTTTTCATAGACCTAATTTCACTGAGAAATACTTAACGGAGAGCGCTGTGTGTGCGGGGCGGGGGTTAATTATGGTACAATATTCCTGGCTTGTAATCGGCACATGTGCAGGGTTCAGGATGTCCCTGTCATTGATGGATGCATGCATGCATGGAATTATGTACACACATGGAGTCACAAGGTTCAACTTTAGACTTTGATGAATGCTCCGGACGGCCTTGGAATACCGATATGGCACCGTGGAGTCAGGCAGCCGAGACGGCCTCTGTAGGGGCCGCCTGCCAGCAGCGGCAGATTATGTTTAGCCTGTAAAATTGACTCTGTAAAAATATTTGATTCTTGTTACCGGCTCTTTGCTCCTTTGATTCAGTTGGTGTAACGCGCGGCGGGCGAGGGAGGAATTGAGCAGGAATGAGGCCTCGTCCATGCGTATATGGGTCCTTCTGAAAACGTATTTTTTTCACCCCTCCGCTCAAAAAAGGAAAAAAAAATCCTGTCCACGCCAACGGTGTTTTGGAAAATATCTCCATCCACAAGAGAAGGCGAAAACAATTTGAAACGCTCACATAAGCATGCCAGGCCAGGGATCAAGCCAGCGATAATACCTTATGTCAAACACCACAGAACATAAGGACCATGCGCGGGGCTTGTTCTTGAGCCGTGAAAACAGCAACACAGCACGGTGTCCTCTGAACCGCAGACGCAGAGGTGGATTGGGAACTATTGGCCTCAGTGTATTTATACGCGTCCGCGCGGAGGTGTGGTGATGAAGTGACGCTGCTTGTAAACATGGAATTACGCTACGGCGACCGGACGTCCCCTTTGTCCCGACCAGTTTGTCTGGGATTGTCCCAGTTTCAGCTGTCCCGTCCTGAGTGCCACAAAATATCTGCAAAACACTAAACATGTCCTGGTTTTCACCACAATTAAAAAACAAAAAGTAAATAATAACAATAATAATAATTATAATAATAATAATAATAATATTAAAAAATAAAACAATAATAATAAAGATAATAATAATAATAATTATAATAATAATAATCATAAGTGCCACCCATCTTGATGAAAATGCGTGTGGCGCTTGCATAGTAGTCTGCCATTTCTGCCGCATCGTCAATGTGTGAAACAACAACGGCGCATGTTTGAATCGAAGTCACGACGGCGTCGCCGGGCGAAGCCTCTGTCTCACCGCTCCACGCCGATTCGCAGAAAAAACTGAGTTTTTCCAAAGCTTTGTCTTCGGTGACCTGAAACTGCGTTTTTGGCGTGGACGGGAGGCCACAACCCAGAGAAAACAGCGTTTTTGGAAATACCCGTATACGTGAGGACGAGGCCTGAATAGGAACGAGAATGAATGAGGGTCAGAAGCGTTGGTCGTGCCGCGTCGGACGGGAGCGTGCCGATGTCAAAAATCTTTTAGCTCGCCGCGAGGAAGCGTCTTCCTCGGGCTTCCGAGGGCGTGTTGCCCTTTTTGTTTTGTTTTGGAGACCCAGTGATCGCCTGCGTGCCTGGCTGCCGTTGCCGCGCCGCGAACGAGACGAAAAAATGTGATGCTAGGTGGGAGTGTTTGTTATTTCTTTCCGTGTTTTTTGAGACTAATGAGTGCCACACTCCGCGAGGCTGCGAGGCTGTTCAGATGATGGTGTCGGCGCACGGGCGACCCGCACGCGGCTTCTCGGAACTTGCAAAATACAGGAATAGAAACACTCTGGGGGAACAGAGGAGAGATTAGACTTTTGGCAGTTTGGCTTTGAAAAGAAAAACGGAACGCGCCAGTTTGAGCTGGGAGTCCCACCACAATATACAGTGTATATATATATACTGTATATATATATATTTTTTTTTGTGTGTGAATATTTAGCTTGACAGTCTCAAACAAAACATTCACATACATTCATTAAGAAGTCGTGGGTGGAGTGGGTGATGTGTATTAAGTTATGGCTTATATTGATATGCACTGAATAATATATTCAGTAGATTGCTTGCTCGCTTGCTGTTACCTTCACATGGTTTGTAAAGTTATTAGTTGATTAAATATATCACAATCAATTTTGATGAATCTCCCATTTTATCCTTTAAAGATTTAGTATCCTCCAACAAAAAAATTGTAATGTTTTATATATATATATATATATATACATATATATATATATATATATATACTGTATAATAAAGATTTTGTTGTTGAAGGATATGAAGAAAAAAAACAGGGATTAATGGCAAACATTAGAGTTTCCGACAATGGAAAATTATTTGGTATTATCATAAAATGTCATTTAACACTTAGCAAGGCACACGACATGGTCGCACAAGATGAGGATTTAGAATATCATTTAGGAGTAAAAATCCATTTTCGGGTAAGCCTTGGCTCTCCAGCATTACGCAAAATTACCATACACTGCACATCTCATTGAATGATATTTTGGAAATATATTGGCAAATATCTTTCATTAATCTCCGGGAACTTGAATCCAGTAATAAAATCGTGACTTCCCATATACAATTTCCCCGAGCGAATTTCATTTTTCTCTCCATTTCAAAACCTTTTTTCGAGTTCCTGCAGCGAAAGCATGTTTGGTTTAGTCTAATGGGATCTTATTAAAAGTTAACCAAATGGCCTTTCACCCGTCTCAGCAAGGCCGCAGTTATTTATCCTGACCTGAGAACCAGTCAGGGCTTCTTCAGAACTTCAAGCACTCGCATTTCAAGCACAGTAAACGGCAACATCTATAAATACTCTCGGTCGCGTCTCCAGTAAGCCAACGTGCATAGATAGATTCCACGGCTCGGCAACATTAGATAGATATATAATCGCTGGCGGAGGCGGTGGGTGGACGGAGGTATGGATGAATAGCATGTCGGGTGATTTTTATCAAAGCGGACACGCCCACGGGTGGAGGGGAGGACTACAGCCCGTGGCCGGGGTATCTCCTCACCCCAACGTTGACAGCCACAAATCAACGTTATTAACATGGTAATTGACCTGCCGTTGGCCGGCTCCCTTTTCGTATTACGAGGAACTACAGCTTACTTAGGAACCACATCAAACCCAAATCATACTTTAGCCGAGCTAGATCTGCTGGCACCTCGTTCGGTGCCCGCGAGCAGATGGCTGGGTCCACGTGAGCCTCCGCGAGCCCGGGTGGCCACGAATGGGCCCGGCCCGGGACTGTGGCATTTTGTCTCCCCCGCCCGTACCTGGACGCCAACACAGGAGCGGATAAAAGCTCAATCCCTGGTGATAACAGCGCCGATGCCAAAGCCCTCCCCCCCAAGGGGTATCGCAGCATGTTCCGCTACACCGTTTCCCCCCAAAAATCCTGATAACAAAGGCAGTGGGGCCATTATAGTTCAAAACAAGTGCAAAAATCATGTGTCTATAATCATCCAACGACCAAACGATAAAGGTCTGATTTAACTGGCGCTCTCGCCGTTAATGTGGCGAAGGCACCTTGCCAGCTTGTTGAAGGAGGGAGGGAGGGAGAGAGAGAGAGAGAGAGATGGCGAGGGAGGGAGGGATGAGCGAGGTTTTCCTATATGGCTTTCTCATCAAGTGGGTACATTTAATTATATATGTTTTGTTGAATATTCTGCACAATCTTTTTTTTTCCTGTTTCCATATGGATAGAAGATCCCACCCACACAGGGAAGGGGAGGATAGATAGATAGACAGACAGACAGATAGATACATAGATGGATGGATAAATAGATAGATGGGTAAATGGATGGATAGATACATAGATAGACGACTCAATAGATTCATAGATACATAGATGGATAGATAGATAGATGGATATATAATAGATAAATAGATAGATGGATATATGATCGATAAATAGATGAGGGATGGGATGACAATTAGGATCAGGATTCAAGATTTTAAGATTCAAGAGGTTTATTTGTCACATACATATACATCCGTTCATACATACATGCAGTGAAATGTCTTGGGAGTCAGTCACAACGTGCAGCAAATCCCACCAGGTTCCAACACCGTGCGCGGTCCCACTGATACGATAACTTCTACAAAACGGTTTCTTTGAAATTCTATTTTCATATATATATATATATATATATATATATATATATATATATATATATATATATATATATATATATATTATATTATATATATAATATATGTATATATAATATATATATATGTATATGTATATATATATATATATATATATATATATTTATAATATATATATATTTTTTTTATTTCTCCATGATTAGTTGCAAGATTTCATCTTTAAATCTGAATGATGCAAGAGTTGTTCAATAAAGTGCAATATATTATGAAATCTATGTCAGCGGTATTGAAGACACCCTGTTGGAGGGCCCGTCTACGCGGACCGTGCAGATGAGCTGACTGAGAGCGATAATCTTCTCTCCTTGGTCTTTTCACCAACGCTTTTTTGCACACGGCCCCGTCTGCGTGCCGTGGGTCATGTTGACAGCCACACGGAGGCACACCGGGTCAGGAATAATGGGTATCCATCATATGGTCCGCCTGGGGCGAGGGCAAAAACTCGAGGGACTCATGTTTCAGCATGCCTGTTTCATCAATCCCATGTTGGCTTTTTTGAAGGTTCTTTTTATAACAACCAAAGTAAGAATAATTAGAATTTGAAGCAGTCGATGCAAACGGGTTTAATTGTTGCCAACAATAACCGTTGGAGTACAACGGCGGAGAAAGCCTGAACGTCACATCATCGAAAGTCGCAACAGTTCAATGAGTGCAGGAGTTGCAAAGAATATTTGAGCAGCTATCCAACCGGCATCAAGAAGCCGTTGAGGGGCGTTCAGAGCATGTGTTGTGGTGTGTGTGTGTGTGTGTGCGCGTGCGCCGTGGGACAAATAACGAAAGTTCTTCCTCTTGAGGTAGATTCACACTACGCTACAACCCCAAGCCGAATCGAGAAAGGTCTGAGAACCCGTCTCGGAAATCTCTGAGCTTGTACTGTAGACTGTGTGATTATTAGATTAACTCAGTCGTACACCGCCGCGCAGCATACGCACCATTGATTCATGTTTATTCTGGAAGTGCCCTGTAAATTGGGGCTTAAGTTTGGCCTTAGTTATGTAGATCAAGGAAAGGCTTTGACCAGGGGGAAGCATCAGCACCGTGGCAAAAGTTTTCTGTACGGTTTGGGCAGGAAGAGCTGACCAGACACAGGAAGCACTACCCAGTCCTTAAACCCCAGCACAACAACAGAGCCAATCATGTCTCAATCTCTAGACATTGTTCTTGCTGGATGCAATAAAGACAAGCTGTTTTGAACTCACTCGCTCCCCTGGAGGGTCTCATGGCATTTGTGTACAAAGTTCCATCCTAGTTAGTTCTCCAATGAGTTGGAGGTTTCAGAGTTGTTTGTTGTGTCTTACTCTTGCATTTTCTCCGCTACTCTGTATTGACCAGGGCTGGATAACAATGGCATTTCATGCAATTTCACATAAAGATTCATTTGAAACTCTAATAATAATAATAACAACAATAATAACAATAATAATAATATTAATTATTATCATCACTGTTGTTGTTGATATTTCATACAAAATATACTATTCATTTCATAATATAATAACATCGATATTTATCATAATTTTTTATTTGTTAATAGGACCTTATTATTCTGAAAGTAATTATATATATATATATATATATATATATATATATATATATATATTTTAACTGCACTCCAATTTTAGGGTAAAAGTTGTGTATGTATTAATGGTATTCATGGAACTTAATTTACTAAAAAACGATTTACCTCAGTAAGAGGCAATGAATAACAAGGGAAATATTAAACAAAAAATGTTTATTGAAAGTACTGTACTGGGTGATAAGTGTAATTTAAATAAATAAAAAAGAAAATGTGTTAATTGGACTTGGGGGAACACTGAAGGCGCTGTGCCCTCTTTAAGTAACAGCGATATGTGATGAAATTGGTCGGTTGACTTGGCTGAAGTAATGATGATTGTTGGGACGAAGGAGAGGAAAAAAAAAACGGTATCATCATAAAACAACATTAATGGAAAGAAAACCAATCAACACATACTCAAAACATGTCTTCCTCACACACACACACACACACACACACACACACACACACACACACACACACACACACCTCTATATGCACTGTATTGTGCAGAGTGTGTCACCTTGGCAGATGTTCATTCACAAGTTTAAAGCCTTGCTGCTTTGTTTTTTTTTTTTTGGGGGGGGGGGAGGTTCAGTGCTTTAATGGAGTTGATAATGGGAGTCTGTATTGTGACAGCCATTACTGCCAGGGTTTAATGTGCACTCTCAAGGTGTGCAGCGTGTTGACATTTGGGCGTTCGGCACATTCAAAGACATGACTGGTCACGCCCGCCGCGCCGCCCTTCCGAGGATAACAAGCTTGTTTGTTTTTTTTCAACCCACCGCCGGGGAAGGTGCAGGGGAACGCGGCGCCGAGGAGCTCACCCTTGTCGGAAGAAAGGATTTCCAGACAATCATATCCAAAACAGAAAAGTGGGGAAAATAAGCACTGCTCTCTTTCTCTGGGGATAGGTGTGCGAGTGGTTCGGCCTCAGAAGGACTTTTGTCACGTCATCAACTGTTTCAGAAGCGGAGGAAAGAGGGTGTAACCTTAACCGTTTTATTGACCGTGGCGATCAGCGGTCGGTTATTTCTGAATGATGACCGATAATCTGTTACTAATGACCATTGTCAGTCACAGGCGATTCACAGTAAATATGTTGTTTGTGTGTACAGAGGTGTTTTCTTGCAGGGGGAACAGTTTGCCACGTCGTTGCAACATTTGCAACATTTTCTGAGCAGAAGCTCCTTCACTAGAGGCATATTATAAAATAACATCATGTCAAAGTTCCATCTCAGTGTATTGTTTCATTTAGGTAGCCCTGTAATACGCAGGATGATGTGCAGCCTGCCGGCAGTTATCCTAAAGTAACTGCAAAAACATGACCCCTTACGCCTCTGTCCATTACCGTGTTTTGCTTGCATGAGCACATGTTCTTACATATCAGAAAATCAATAACTACCAATTACTAGAATTGAATAGTGGCTCACTATTTTTTGGGATGTCAGTTTTTCTGCGCTTTATTCAGCAGATGGTTGATTAATTTAAAAAAATACTCAATTGAAAAAGTTTATTTTGTCTGGCATACAAAGGACTAATCTAATTTCAAATGAATTCAAAAGTTTATTCCAAAAGGCTTGTTTTTTTTTATTGGCTTTCAAATTCAGAACACTGCTGATGGTGGGGAAATTAAAAGCAGATTATTGCGCCTGAGTCGAGGGAGCGCGAGACTTGTCCGTATCAATATGTTGGTCGATGCACAAATTAGTCCAAACAGTGTAAATAACAGAAAAACAAAAACTCCCCAATGAGCCGGTCCTCCATTTCAGACTGGAAAGAAAGTCAAATAAATGGCTTTTACAGGCTTCTGTTCGTCTGATTTTTGCGCCTAGCTGTACATTCTCAGTCTACCTCTAAGGCAAGGGCTTTTGTATTGTATTGCTGTTTTGTATTGTTCATTACATTTTGATTTGCATTTACCCTCTGTAAAACATATTGACAAGCCTGCATAGTTTAAGCATACATGTGTTTTATTACACGGTTCAATACTCGGACTATGATACTGGCAGAAATTTGACTTAAAGTCAAATTCGGATAAACAATTAAATATCCCAGTTACAGTTATTTTATAAGGATGAACTATTGATATATTTGCATATACGTTCATTTATTGTCCCAGTTGGAAACATGCTCATAACACTGGCAGTTCAGCATTTTCATGCTAATGACACAAGATTTATTGATCAGCTTAATACAGCTACTGTAACTTTCTCTGACTTACAAGTTAGAAGCAAGCCAGAAGGCCTAAACCGTCGAGTTGAACTGACAGGATTATTATGAAAATTCTTAAGGAATGGTAGAACAGAGCATCTTGGATGAGTTGCGCCAATGACTAAGTGAACATATACCACACTTCCGGCACTTTTCCAAAAAATTCCGAGCAGGTGGTGATGGTCTCGTGTGCCAAAATGAGCCTCGTTGGAACAGGCCAGGACCTAATGACCGTAACTCCGGCGCTGACAAAAAAAAAACAACAAGGTCTTAAGTAATGACTCATGCAAGTAGAGCAGTTCAGTGCTTATACTTATATACTTACACTTATACTATTGTAAGGTAAGGATTTTCCTTTTCAATCAATAGAATCAATTCTTTTCAATGGCCACTGTATGTGTAGGTCTCCTTCATCACCCACTGAATCACAGACCATTCATATTCTGTCCATTGGGGCCATGTCACCTTAGCAGGGAAGATATTCAAATGTGTGTCGACCTCTTGTACATTGGAAGTGTAGCTGAAAGCGGGTGGCCACCGATGAACTTCGGTATTATCAAAATACTCTGTTTGAGTTCAGTGTTTGCCTCCTTTTTCCTCTCCTTTAGATGCACATGGGCAAAGGACACAGAAGAGCTTATACTGCATACTGGTTATACTGCTACGGAGGATTTAATCAGTGACATTATTGTTAGAACCGAGCATAGGGTGTTCTTTGACCCGAGCAGCAAGGTAAATAATAAACAACGCTGATCCCTGGTTTGGTGTCAAATGAGTCAGAATGAGGCTCTCTCAAAGCCATTGCAATTCTTGTCAGTAGCATAACCCGGATCAATCATCCCAAACGCCCCAAACAGGTGTTCTACGAAATGTTCCCCGTTTCCCCTGTTTCACAACAAACCACGGTACAGCCGGCAGAGAACCTTGTCTAAACCGGCACCGCTGCATATTAATTGGAAAAATGCTAATCAGGCTCTAAGAGGCAGGGAAAAAAAACTGTCATTGTGTATGCAAAGGACTCCATTGTGCGCTTTGGAATGAGCATGAGCCCAAGGGGGGTCTTGAAACTCAAATTGTTTATTCTACTGTAGGTTCACAGGTTCTAGTAGTTTGTAAATATCGTTGTTATTCATTCATGACTTAAGCCAGGAGATAAAGTTGGCCATACTCCAAACATGTTTTCTTGGGGCCAGCACACCAACAACTCAGTTCCTTGAGGAAAGGGCTAAGTCACCTACAATTTGGGCCCGCTGGAAATGGAGGCTGGCAGACATGTTAGGATGGCTGCAGATGTAACATTTTATGAATGTCAGTATCATTGTCGGTTGGCATCAGTTGCAGGCGGTGGATAATAGCTGGTGATTCAGAGTTTCCCGAGGCGCTGGGCTTTAGGTATGCCTCCCTAGTCACAGAGCACCAGTTTGTGTATGCTTCATTTATTTATTTCTCTTTTTCACTTTTGCTCACGACAAAGGAGTTTCTGTCTCATCGGCTCAGGCCTCTCAGTTGGGCAGGGCGATTTAGACCGCGGGCCATTTTCTATTGCATTTTTTAGGCTAGTTGACTCAAAAGATAGCCTCAGGGGGAGTCTACTATCAAAACCCAGCCTCTGTATTGTTGTTGTAAATAATGAGTTTGAGCCATATTGCTTTCAGTGTAGGGACCCAGAGAGAGAGACAGCCAAGCAACCTTCAAAATGCCGAATTGGCAACACTTCATCCAATTTAATTTCATCTACCTTGATCAGCAAGAACAATCAACAGTTCCAACCAAAGGGCTTTCAAAACAGCTTGCCTCTTTCTTGTTGTAAGCTTTACAGCTCATAGGAGGTTGAGATTCAGTGGATTTCAGTACGTTGTGCTCAAATCCTGGAAGGACCAGGTTATGCACGTGGTAGGCTCCGCTCAATACTGTAAAAACGTGTAACGCGGCCTGGTATTCCCAACCCTTTTCACAGCTGTTAACGCTTTTCTCAAAGCCATTACTGCCAGAGCAGTCGGCCAGTGTGGCGAGCAAGTATTGTTTAAGAACATTACGAAGACACTGGCCGTCAAGAAAACGTTACAGCTATCGCAATACTCACTTTTAATTCCCACACCATCCCAGCATGGTAACCACGGCAAGAAGAGCGACCACCAGGTGATGATTTTAACCGGCACAAAACGTCAATGCCAAGTCGTCGCATTAAGGAGCCTTTGACTTGAGATGCTTGTCTTTAGAGAACGGTGTGCTCACACCGAGAATGGTAATGTACACAATAGAAGTGTCTAACAGTGTTTCCCCAGGGGTGGCTGAGGGAGTCGGGCAGTGAGCAGACGGGAGCCCAGGCAGGTGTCAGCAGGGACCAGCAGATAGTGCGCCGTAGACAATGAAGGGCGACGCCCGGGGCCGGTAACTGCCGGCGACCATCAAGGAGAAGCCGTCATTCAGTTCTCTCCGTGTGAGGGGGGGGGGGGGTTCACATAAGGCTAACGATTGGAGGCAAGCTCTCCACCAACCCGTTGATAGTGATGGCTGCCTCTCCTGTGTGGGGCTGCGAACAAGCATGGCAATGGCACAGGCCGCGGATCACTCAGTCCTTCCTGACGTGTCACTACATACAGAATATTTTATTTAGTTAGCTAAGTTAATGTAACCTTCTTCTACTAATCAAAGAAACCTTTTCCATTTTTAAATGTGTTCATATTCTCTGGCCTGTGCCAAGGAGGAAGAACAAGAACGACAGGGAGCAAGTGGTAGAGGCCGACGAGTCTCCAACCTAAATTTAGATTCCACCCCCGCACGGGGGGGGGGGGGGGGGCAGCCAAGGAAACAATGGCGCAGCTGCCATAATGTGATTTCCCATTTCTTCCACCTGTGCGGCAAGCGGCTGTTCCACTGTTGAAACACCTTTCAGAAGGAAAAAATGACACGGCATCCGTCTCCTTACAGCCCACCGTGAGACTGATCGTTCATGGCTGCTATGAATCTCTGGCTGAAACCCAAAGTAAAAGGTGACTGCCATCCGTTATGCAGCTTAGAATAAGCGGGCGGCTCCAGCCCTTGTCTTGGATTGACGCTCCATTTGTCCAGCGAGTAAAACACGGTGACGGCAAGCGTCTCATCCAGTCAAACAAAATCCCCTTTCTAGTATTTGGCTGTGACCGGGCGGAGTGACCCGCGCTTGTGGCCACTTGTTGCGGCGTGTGCCAGGAATTACCTGTCGGTGGCTCGTCCTTAAAAAAAGAACCGAAAACACACACACTTTGGGGATTAAAACGAAGACAGAATGGAAAGGCTAAAATGTCTTTGCTTTCGACCAAAGTAACATTTTGAGTCTGAATGCCACTTTAAGAGGTGTCTCCATCTGCTCTGAGTCAGAGGAGCCCAAATGAGTCCGTCTCAATTAGACTGAAAGTGCTGAGACAGGCGATTTATGGGATCAATTTCACTGAGGCAGCTGGGTCTTTTTCGTTTTGTGATTTTTTTTTTTTTTTCTCAACGTCCCACCGCGTCACAATGGTGAATGGTGATAACACCCAATTTTAGTTGTCAAAACGATTGCTTGGGCATTTCCAAGAGGAGTAGAAAAAAAGTTTTCACAAGATTATTTTACTTTACCCCTCTCTTTGAGAGATTCACTTTATAATACTCCTGACATACTGTGGCTATAATAACTTTTTACTACAGACTACATATATTTTCATATATTTGGCTATTTTTGTTCTGTATTTTGGATTTTTCTGTACATTTGGCTATTTTGTTTTATTTCATTTTTATTTCGATTGAAAAAATTCAGACCATTGAGCCTTTTTGCACAGAAATGCACCAATCCTCGCCACGTCAAAAACCTTGTACATGAAAATGTACCGCTAAACTCAATCTGGTTCTGACTCCGATTAGACAACGCCCAAATCTGGTCTCTGATTTTGGCCGAAGGAGCCATCAACCGAATGCAAAGCCTCGATGAAGGCGCGTGGAAATTGGTACACCTACCACCGCATCCATCATCCCTCCACTGTTCTCCGTCACAGCCCCCGATCCTGCAGAGCGTGACGGGCTTCGAGGAAAATCAGGCCGGATCCCTCACAACAATCCAAAAACACGGCAGAACTTTTGGAACCAACCCCTCTGCGTATGAACCCTGCGCATTCAGTCCGCCCCTCATCCATCAGTCCACCGAATTTAGAATGGCGATCACACGTGATTACGGAGTCGTGAAGGTGTTTCATTGGCCGTCCAGCGGAGGCTGCGCAGACTTTGGGTGTCGAACGGCCGGCGGCGGATGAGTGATGACCCCCCACCTTCCGACTCGGAGGGGGCTTCAGGAGTCATTATTCCGTCACGATCATCCTTCCCAATGTCGATGGCATCGTGTCTCTCTCTCTCTCTCTCACGGAGGGTCCGTTATAGTGCAAGAAAAAAAAGGAACACGGGGGTACGTTAGCCGGTGTCCATGTATAGATGTATTGAAATTCTCCCCAACTCTCGGGATACGCGCCGCTGTGAAAGCCTAATTACCTGATCAGCGTTTTTGAAATGCGTGGCTTTGAAAGTGGAATTGACTTTTTAATTGTCTTTTTTTTTACACATCAGAGAACCACGCTTGTCGAGGCTTAGAAAGGAGGCGGGATCTGTGAATCGGTTTTCGCCTCAGCTTTCCTACGTTTGAGCACAAATAGATTCCAAATGAAAATGTTGTGAAAGGAAAACGTAAAACATGAACCACTGGTCCCGGATGTACCGACAGTATTCATATGGTATTATGATTTACTGAAAACAATGTAAGAAACAGCATCTTTTCTGACGGACATCACTCAGGTTTGCTGTATAATTATTTTGTGTTTGGCGTCTCATCACTCTCGGAAAGGTGCACAGCAAACACAGGCGCACTTAGTGAGTGAGAAATATAGGAGTAATGAGCTGGAATCCCCGTGTTGGATAGAAGAATAGAGCCCGACAGGTGGAGGCAGGGGAGGTGGAAGCAGGGGAGGTGGATGCAGGTGAGGTGGAAGCAGGGGAGGTGGATGCAGGGGAGGTGGAAGCAGGGGAGGTGGAAGCAGGGGAGGTGGATGCAGGGGAGGTGGAAGCAGGGGAGGTGGAAGCAGGGGAGGTGGATGCAGGGGAGGTGGAAGCAGGGGAGGTGGAAGCAGGGGAGGTGGATGCAGGGGAGGTGGATGCAGGGGAGGTGGATACAGGGGAGGTGGAAGCAGGGGAGGTGGATGCGGAGGAGGTAGAGGGTAGGTAGCAGGTAGGGCAGGAGGGACTGGCTGCTTAAACAGGACGGCCCATTATGGACGTGGAAGCGTGTGGCGCCGTCAAGTTGTCTGACAGTACTAGCTCCGCAAGCCATGCCTCATATACAGTCTAATCATGTGATGCTTTGCCGTACTTTTTTTTTAGTATTGTGTTTTTTTATGTTATTATGTTAATTGTACTGTTTCTATCAAATCAGTTAAAACAAGTTGAAACTTCCTTCAGGAGCTGACATGTCTCCTGTTGCTCCCTCGCTCTCTCTCTCGCTCTCTCTCGCTCTCTCTCGCACTAGCTCTCTGGCTCTTGCTCTTGCTCTCTCGCTCTCTCCCTCGCTCTCTCTCCCTCGCTCTCTCTCACTCGCTCTCTCTCGCTTTTGCCCGCCCGCTCACTCTCTCTCTCTCTCTCTCTCTCTCTCGCTCACTCTCTCTCTCTCTCTCTCTCTCTCTCTTGCTCACTCTCTCTCTCTCTCTCTCTCTCGCTCGCTCGCTCGCTCTCTCTCTCTCTCTCTCTCGCCCTGTCTCTCATTTCTCCTTTACACACACACACACACACACACGTGCAGAACATTTTCTCTCATTCTCGTGAGCGCTCATGCACAGCGCTACAAATCTCCTCCCTCATTTGCTTAGGCTCTGTTTTCGTCCGTCCCCCCCACTGGTGACACCCATACCTTTGCACGTCTTCTCCTCCTCCTGTTACTTCATTGTTCTCTCGCTTCTGATTTACAGTGTCTTAATGCAGTGCCATGCAGGAAGTCATTGGATGGACTTGTCATTAGTCACATGGCACGTGCACGCACACACACACACACACACACACACACACACTTCAAACATGACCTTTTCATTCCGCTTTTCGATCTCTTTCTCTCTCTCTCTCTTTCTTCCGCACTCCCTCCAAGACCTCTTGTCTCGTGTCTGTCTTTTTTTTCCCTTCTGCCTTCACCCTTCCTTACAGCCTCTTCACAGCCCTTTCAGTCTTCCAGTGGATAGAAACCAGGGAGAGAGAGAGAGAGAGAGAGAGAGAGAGAGAGAGAGAGAGAGAGAGAGAGAGAGAGAGTTTATTTGATGTGATTTTTAAAGCATCTTTATTTCAACATTTTCTCTAGTTCACAGTTGCAGTCAACAAAAAACACACTTTGTTCAATAAAACGTTAAAACCCGTTAAAAACAGACTGGAAGCACAAGTCGTCCTCCACCGGCGAACAGATGACGTCATTAAAACACCACAGCTTGATGAAGACATCCAGACTCTTCGTCAGTCTGTGAAAGTTAAAATCAATGAAGACTCTGGCCCTGACCAACGCCAGAGAGAGAGAGAGAGAGAGAGAGAGAGAGAGAGAGAGAGAGAGAGAGAGAGAGAGAGAGAGAGAGAGAGAGAGAGAGAGAGAGAGAGAGAGAGAGAACTTTTCATTTCTAATAACACCATAAATCTCTGGCTCACTCTGTGGTTGTGAACCAATCAGCTTTCTCCTTACATCTCTTTTAAAAGGCCTTTGATAACGGGTGGGATATGGGCAAAACGGGACCACATTGGGCGTAATTATATTTCCATTTGAACAGTTATACGTATATGTATTCATGGGATTGTTCACATCTTGTAAAGATATGAAAGTGTACATATTTTACTTCTTAATAATTAAAAGACATTCCCACAAACATTTTCAGTCAAAGATCAAAGTTTGTATTAATATTTATATATATATATATATATATATATATATATATATGCACCCCTCTCCGGCCTGGCAGGACTGGCACACAGTGGGGAATGAGGCCGGTCTTCCTGAAACGCCACCTTGACCTCAAACTCGTGCGCCTCCTAACCCGAGCCCGGCACGGCCCCTATCGCTGCAAAGGCAGAACAATTAAAGAAAGAATCCCACACGGTTGGAGAGAGACCCGTGCTCCGCTCTAAACGTCGCTGCATATAATCGCAGATTCAGGAACCTCGGATTAAGGAACCTTGGATCCTCAAAAACCCGTGATATCAATAACATGACTAATTTGACTAATTTGCTGCCTGCAGCTATATTTTAATTATTTATTTATTTGTTTATTTGTTTATTTTATTATTATTATTATTATGATTATTATTATGATTATTATGATTATGATTATTATTATAATGATTTTTACTATTATTATTATTATTGTTATTATTATTTGTATTATTATTTGTATTATTTTTATTATTATTGTTATTATTATTATTATTATTATTATTATATATACATTTTGATAATAATAATAACAACAACAAATAATAATTACAATAATTTTATATATATATATATATATATACAAATTGATGGCAGTGACAATATTATTGTAATGATATTGATTAGCATTAGAAAGTGGCTAATCCATATAATTTGAGGTCATAATCACAAGTTATCATCCTCAATAACAAGGCATTTTATCCCATTTTATTTTACTCCGCTCTGACAGTACATGGTGAATGCCAAATTGCACTCTTCAATAGGCCTGATTTGCAGCCATTTTTATTCCACCTTATACTTGTCCATTGTAATCTAATGTATGAATATGAAGAAAAGAGGGCACATCCTTTCAAGCAAGTACATTAGCCTTTGATTTTTCCTTTTCGTGTGTGTGTGTGTGTGTGTGTGTGTGTGTGTGTGTGTGTGTGTGTGTGTGTGTGTGTGTGTGTGTGTGTGTGTGTGTGTGTGTGTGTGTCTCCTTCCGTGTGTGTCCCTGCGCGCGCGCGCGCCCCGGTAGCTGGAGCTTAGCAGGCTGCTCTTCTTCTGGTTCCACTTTTAGGCCTTAAGAGGCAGATATGTGCATGAAAGTTTGAACTCGGAGCATCTGAGTTGTCTTTTCCGATCTGCTCGGGCACACTGAGCCTGCTCATGTATGAAACATGCTTTGCAAATAACACTGACTGGACTTGACGTCTCCCTCCGTGTTGTGTCTGTTTACGTCACATGATGTTGTTGCCCGTTACTCACAGTGGTCTTCGTAGTGATTACCATTTAAGAGATTAAAACCCTCTGCGGCCATATTTTAAACTGTTAATTTTGTTAGTTACTCACCTTCAGTAAGTGAACTCTACGTGGAATCTACTTTTGCATCAGGTTCTGGAAGATATAATAATGTGTGTATCTGTGGTATGAGGCACATCAGTGTGATCTTGATAGATAAAATCCTCAAAACAAAATCATTTGTTATATATCTATGTCGCTGTGTTTTATTATGAGCACTTATTACCTGGCTCTGTCGAATACTCAATTCTGATTGGTGAATAGCGGCGATCAGCGGCCAATTTTTTGTATATGAGAGCTGCTGTCTGTTAATAATAACCGTTGTCACGGGCAACCACTTCTCCGACTGAATTCACAGCCCTCGTTTCACGCCGCCTATATTCGGGAGACCACATTTTGAAAACCCTCTACCGGCGCCTTTCACTGTACTGCACGTCGGCACTCTGTTGAGCGGAGAGAGTGTACCCCTTTACACATGGTGCTGTTGTTGTTTTGTTCAATGAGTTAACGGAGAGGAAGGTCGGGGCACGGGGAGGCGCAGCGGAGTCGCCTATAGGAAGCGCCCTGCACGCGCGCGGACACACACACAGACACACACACACACACACACACACACACACACACACACACCCCTGAAAGCACACAATTCACAAGGAGTGGCTGGGCATGCCCACTTCACCGGTGAGATCTTTGTGCATGGAGTGTAGCTGCTCTGTGCTCTTTTCTGCTCTCCTGTATATACTGTATAATATATAGATGTAAGCGCTGAAAACGAGTGTAATATTATTATTATTATTATTATTATTTGAATTGTGCCGAAAAACCAAGACAATTTGGTAGAGAACCGGGACATTTTAGTGTTTCACAGATATCTGTCGGGACTCGGGACGTACAGCTCGAAACCGGGGAAAGTCCCGGACGAGTGGTTAGTGCTTATGAAACGAGGCATAACTGTTTCAAGTCAATGTTCCGTCCAGAATTGATGCCGACCCTATAAGATTTGGGACCTCAGAATGAAACGCTTTCGTCATAATTCACGTACCTATCGCAGAAGAGGTGTTTATTGGCTCGACCCGAGCCGCGGAAATTCACCAAATTCACCTTCCGCTTATCGCAGCGTTTCCGCCATTTGGTGAATTGTAGAGTCAAAATCCTGCCTCCAAGAGGAGTGAGCGTGGAGAGAAAACAGCGTTTTGATCGTTAGTTTGTTTGTTGAATCTTTAAGTCTTTGTGCTGCCGTGTAATGATCGTAACGCTCGTAACGCTGGTCTTTGCATTATCCCCGTCCCTGCTGGTGTGGAAACGGGCGACTACATAATTGTGTGGATTTACCCAGCATGGTGAACCCGAAAAGGTAATTGGTGGTTTTATGCGGCACACTCTGTTGTTTCCTCTTAAATTAAAAGGCGCCCGATCGTGCAGTGAAACCCGGAATGAAACGTGGAAAAAAATGTCAAAGCTCTATCTTTTATGTTTGTTTGTTTGTTTGTTTGTTTGTTTGTTTTTTAGGGGGTTTTCTGCCCGGTTCCCCCCACTTCACCCCTTTTGTAAGCCGGGGCGAGGATGAGAATATGTTGTTTACTTTTTTCGGCTTAACAGTGCAAAATTTGGTCACTGCGAGCGGAGCGGGTCAACTTCTCCAAAATGAAAAATATATAAATTTATATATTTATATAAGCGGTTTATTGTGGAGAGAGAGAAACAGAGAGAGAGAGAGAGAGAGAGAGAGAGAGAGAGAGAGAGAAATAACTCAAGTTTGTGGAGGCCAAATCGGCTTGTGATGCAATTATTTGTAGGCTTTATTCAGTGTTTCAACGTTTGGAAAATCGCTGTGAAATACTTTCATTTGGCGAGTTTTCATATGGTTTTTTAAAGCCACTTCAGAGCCAACTCTTTCACTTGTGCATAAGATCATCTATGTGGGGAAGTCAGGGTTGAAATCATTTCTTGTTAGAAACCCTCTTTCATATATACAGAAAAAAAAAAAAAATATATATATATAGAGAGAGAGAGAGAGATAGTTAGAGATATATAGATAGATACTGTAGAGATATAGATATACTGTATACTATTGTACTTTTATACTGTTCTATGTATATTGTATACATAACATACATAGAAGGCCAGATTATACCATGGTCTTTATAATTTAATATCAATGGATTTAAAAATATTTTTACATGAAGTACGTGCATAAGGAGGGGCGTAACGATGCGTGTTTTAAACGTAATTTGCAGTAATTCACTCTTAAAGACGTCCACTTTTCCATATTATTTATGTGCTATCATTCTTATAAAAGAATAATAATAATAATAACAATAATTATAATAAATATAGCTGCAGGCAGCATCACACGGGGTCCAGTTTAGCCGTGTTTCATGCGTTACTGGGGTTCTCTGAAATGCAGCACGATTTTCTCGGTTAACTTCAACGCAGCATGGGCTCCCCACGGTCTGTCGTCTCCTGGTTGCTCATCTTGCAGAGCAACCACTTTGCGGTCTGTACAGCGCAACCCTCCTGTCTCTCAAACAACCGTCCATGTTTGCCTGTACTCTAAACCAGAACTTCTCATTGTTATAACCCACTGTGTTTACAGTGGAAATAGAGCTGCACTCTCAGAAACAGGTGGACATTTGGTTCCGTGTCGGGCGACGTCATTTAGCTGTTGACTTTTTTCCTTGCTTTACATTTTCAGTAAATTCCGTTTCCATGAAATAAGAAAAACATATTTCTGTGAGTAATAACCATTGCATGGCTTTTATGTTTCCGACGCCCCGCTGGATCTTGTACGTATCACTGAGTCGCACGTTTCAGTGTTTGAGGGATTCCCTGACGATATTTTAAAGATACTTTTTTCTTTTTCATTAATCCGGGAAAGTAGTTGTGGACCACGGATTCAAATTTTCAATCTAACAGATCTACTGACATCTACCAGGTACGAAATTATATAAATATACACGTAAATCGATAGTTTGGCTACGTCTGAACACTACAGAGTGACTGAGTCCATGCCGCACACAGTCCAACTGGACATTCTCAATCGGAATCTGTACATTTATAGTAAATAATATGATGAGGTCATAAAGCGTCTTACTGTAAATCTCATCTCGTTCATTTTAGAACCAGGTGTCTGGCGTGTCAGTAAACCAGAAGCAGCTGAATATTTTGCCTAAAATCTGTTCGGTTTTTCATTTACATCTGCCCCCCCTGTGGATCGATTGGGATGAAATTTAAACCACGAGATCCTTGCGACATAGCGGTTTAGACGACACTGCAACCGCGCTCGTAGCTTCTGCTGAAGTATGTGTTCCAGATAGTTTTGGCCGGGTTGAACATATTTCGGCGTCAGATGTACTGGCTCGTCTGTGTTAAAATCGTTCAAAATGTGGTCGTTTTTACGCTAATATCTGCTCAGTATGTGGATCGATTTGGATGGAATTTCAACCACAAGGTCTTTGTGACAGTGCGGTTCAAACAGGATGTTATCGCATTTGTGTGTTATGCCAAGGTTGGTGTTCCAGATAGTTTTTAGGCCTCAAAATTCAGATAAGTTTTTCCCGAACAATAAGTGAACAATCACTTTCTGATATTTCATTTATTTAATTATATTTTTAGGTCTGGACGCGAAGATTGTGTCTTTCCCCACTGCATCATCACGTACACCTGCACCTCATGATAAAATCTTAATGCCAACGCACTTTCTTCCTGTAATCTATTATTAACTTAAGAGGTTCAGACTTTATCTTAAGTCGGGCCATTTTATAATTCCTAAAACCCACTTCACCACACCTTTTGTAATGATGTGCTGCTCTCAGACCCTTAATTCGTTATATATAAAAAAAAAAACAATCTGTTCATTGTTCAAATTAATAGGTCCAGGGAATTAAAATTTCTTAAAGTTTACCCCTTAATCTATTTTCTTCTTTTTCTTTCCCCGCTCTCCAATCACATCCCATTTCCTGACTCTCCATTTGTTTTCCACTTTTCCGTGTCACCATCTCCCTCTTTCATCCCTCTTTTCGCAACTCCTTCCATCTCCCCTCTCTCCATCTCCATCTCCTTCCCTGCTCCCAGCCTGCGAGCTGATGAATCAGGGCATCCTGGCGCTGGTCACGTCCACGGGCTGCGCGGCCGCCAGCGCCCTGCAGTCCCTGACGGACGCCATGCACATCCCGCACCTGTTCATCCAGCGGAACGGGGACGGGACGCCCCGCACCGCCTGCCCCCTCAACCCCAGCCCGGACGGCGAGAGCTACACGCTGGCCGCCCGGCCCCCTGTCCGCATCAACGACGTCCTGCTCACCCTGGTCTCCGAGCTGCACTGGCAGAAGTTCATCATCTTCTATGACAGCGACTACGGTGAGTCTGAGGCGATGCCGAGTGATTCGTCCGTCCGGAATGGATCTTTCGAATGACTCGGGCGTCGGGACTCACACCGGGCGAACAGAGCCCGGCCCCTGGGTCTGTCGGGCCCTAGGCGTGATCTTCAAAATGGGGCCCTCTTCTCAAACATCATTTAACCCCTACCCAGAAGGATGTGTCCCGACAGTCAAGACTTATGAGCTTTTTAACAATAACCCCAACATACCCACACATTCCCTCCCTCGTAGCGGAACCATAGTATTGTTACAGTAGTCATTACAAACCAACATAGGCCTTTTCCCTATTTAACTTAATGGCAGACTAACAAATTATAACAATGGTCAGAGAAAGAAAGATAAAGCTGGTATTGGCAGGGCCACCCTTCAGTTACCATTTTTGTCCGAGGCTAATGCACGAAAACGCACAACGTTGTGTTATGATCATGAATTAGGTTTTATTTATTATTTTCATATTTAAGCTATAATTTACTTTGAGCATCAGCACACATCAGCCTCCGATGAGTGGCTGTGAAGTAGGCCTACAGCTAGAACAAACCCTGAGGATGAAAAGGCCTGGTGTTTTATTGATGCTTATAATTAAAAAAATACTCAAGGCATCATAGGGAAACTATAAAAGGGCTTCACCAACATAATCAACTCTATTCTTTCAATAGAGCTTTCCCCCTTGGACTTCAAAGAGAATCTAAATTAATACCGGGGAACAAAAAAATATTTTACTTATTCTTTTGTTTTGTGCCAGATTCCATCTGTTCTCTGTTGATACAAAAAACTAAAGATGCAAGTATAAAAAAATATATATATTTTACATATTTCATATACGCAATAATATGGTGTGATATTTTTTGAAACACTTTCCCGACTGCACTACAAAATTTGTCAATTTTCACAAGAACTGAACACATGGGTGTATAGACAGATGCACTGCAGGTCTGAGCTGTGAATATAAGCCCATGCTATGGTGTGTAATTTGATAAAGAGATAAAGAGAGCTTTTACTCTTGTCGCTATTATTATTATTAGAATTATTTTTATAATTTGTTTTTAGTATAAAACAGAAGCACCTGGCTAATTATCATGATGGATGACGTCATCGGACCTTCCCAGGTGGGGCTAGGCGGTCGGACCTCGAGAGTGACGTAGAAAGTGTCCCCATTACGCACGGTTTCGTTCCGTAGGGAAACGGAGGAAACGGAGGAACGGAGGAACGGAGGAAATAAAATAACCTACATCTAAAATTAAAACACAATGTTGTGGCCGATTGCGCTTGGGTTGGTATCGCCGGCGCACCGTAGGCACCATCGGTACCGTCCGACAGGTGTGGAAATTGCACCCTGATCACTCCCGCTCCACATCCCCCTCGGGATGGCGCCCGAGGCAGCCGCCTATGTGGCCTATAGGAAGAGCTGGCCCTGAAAACGCATGGGCCCCTAACCATACCAGGGCCCTAGACGATTGCATATTATTGCCTGAAGGATGGGCCGGCTCTGCCGACAAAAGAGTCGACTGCGACTCAATCGCTCGGTCCGTGACTTGATAACTGTGGCAAGACTCATATGTAACTGTGGCAAGAGTTTCGATTCGGTGAGTGAAAGTGAGCTTTGACTCTGTGGAATGGATTCCACCAATATGAATGATTTCAATAGAAGAAAATCTTTTTTTTTTTCCTATTCATAATGACCATTTATCTGCTAAAATAAACAATTTTGAGAGAATTAGGCAAAAAAATAAAAAATGCTGACACAATTTTCCCAATCGTCCTTCCTCTGCCTTAAAAAATTATTTAGTCGGAATTAAGCGATTCCCGTGAGAATTCCATTCACAACTCGGAGCCGATCCGACTCTCCTGGAAGTCCTCCCTCGCTCCCTGGGCGTGACACCAACTGAGTCACGAAGAGTTTCCGAAGATCCGGAGAACTGAACGACTCTTTTTACTGAGTAACTCATCAAGGATCGAATCTCAAAAATAGAATCCAACCTTTCGTCGCTACAGGCGAAGGATGTTGGACGTTCGTGTCTCTTTGTTTGTGTAAAAGAGAGTTTGTTATCGTGGTGGAGTCATGGCAGGCACAGGAACGCTTTCAAGTTTGGCCTCGCAATTATCGGGAAAATTACGGTGATAATAATAGAGCTCTATTTGTATATAAAAGCCTGTCTTGAGTCATCAGTATTTTCATTAATCAAACACTTAACGGGGACAAACTACATACCCCTTGCAGGTTGTTTTAATCATGTTTTTTTTGTGTCAGCAGATGGTGATCAATCAAATCGTCACCAAATTAATAATATTAGAATCTGATTATTTGAAATGAGTGACCCGAGCGTTTATAATTGCAATGCTCTAATGTTTTAAAAATATCTCCATCATCAACGGGTACTTGTGAAAGCTGCAGAGAACAAACTAAGCTACGAAAACGGTAATTTGGGTGCGCGTGCCTCATTATGAACGCTTGGGCTTCAAACGCCTTGAACATTGATTTACACTCAGCAAGCCGCATAACATTTTAAAACATTCAGAGAAATAAAGTGAATGCATTATTGGGGAAAGAAGATAAGGCCGAATGCTGTTCTTGGAGATAGACACGCTATGATTGGTTGACAGCAGACAGTGTTTTATCTATTCTATTCGCATGAGATGTTTTTAAAGATATTTTTATTACTATTTCATTACCATCATATTAAAACGCCGCCTCGGGGACTGCATCTCGTCTCGGCCTGCAACTGGAGCGAGGAGAAAAGCTCTGAATTCTCTGAAGCTCTGAGGCTTTCGTGGTACGAGGGCGAAAAAGATGCAAGAGAATAAACTGCTGTATTGCATACACATGCTGTGAATACATTCTGTTTATATACAGGTAAAAAGTCTAGTCCGGCGGTTCCCGAAACTTTTCGGACTCGCGGCCCGCTTAAAAATCTCAAAGGTGTTGGCGACCCACATCCGACCAGAAGTAACACGGGAGCCAAACAGTGTGTTCTCAGAGGACGTATATTTTAACAATCATATGCATTGTCATACATACAATGCAGTAGCGGTAAAACAAAAAAAGAGATGGGTTAAAAATAACCTTATATCTATGGAACCTTCGCGTAACTACGTGAAACTAACAATAACAGGAGCACATGAATATGAACTCACCTCATGAGAAGGCTGATGGTGCACGGCAGACACCAAATGCTTGATGTCGGGCTTCAGGGACGCCAACATTCGGTTTATTCCTGTATTTCGTCTCCAATGCCGCAAGCGCCGAAAAGCCGGTCTCGCAGAGGCACGCAGTCGGTAAAGTCATCAGAAATCGCACATCTCTGCCGGACAGATCGGGACACTCAGAAGCAACACGAAGCCAAAGGTTTGTCAGGTGCTTCTGTGAGAAAGCCAGTTTCAATGCGCTGTCGCAGGAGAGATCCCACGAGGCCCACGAGATCCCCGCTCAGGCCTGCGAGGGTCTCGTCACTGTGGCTGGCCAAGGGGTTAACGAGTCAACGCTGACAAGCTAAAACAGACTCTCTCGTACGCTCGTCGTCCGCCGTCCTGACACGTTCTCGTCTGACACGTTGCCGTCTTATCAATCCTGTATCTGTCAGACGCCGTTGCGTTCTCGGTGCCCACCGATGACTTTCTTCTTTTCTTCTTGACTTTCTTGAAATTACTCCTTGAGTTTATTATCGAAAGATTCAAGCGGCTTGGACGCGTCCTGTTGGTGTTTTGTCTCGAGGTGACGGCGCAGTTTGCACGGCTTCAGAGCTTCGTTCGATAAAATCTCGGAACAAACACCACACGCGCCGGTAACGGTTCGTCTTCCGTGCCCGTCCAAAATAAATTGCAATAATAAATATTCGGTGCTATACTTTCTCTGAACCTTTCTTTTTTGTTTGACTGTTTTGGCACACCGTAAAGGCCTTTCCTTTACGGTGTGCCTGATGCTGGCCAAGCAGCCATTTTGAAGTTCAAAAATTTACAGGTGCACGTCGATCGTGGTCGGCCTTGGGCGCAGTATGCCCTAGCATGGGTCCTATCGATCAGTGATGATGCTTTTTTGAAGGTTTTAAAGAAAAAATACCATGAAATTATATTATATTACATTTTAAAAAGTTTAAATCTGTGTGTTTGCCCATGATTTGGCAGTCCACTTGCAATACCCTCGGGCCTCAACAGTGGGCCCCAGCCCATAGGTTGGGAACCGCTGGTCTAGTCTTTTCAACTCCTAGCCTGTTTTCCTGACACACCAGCCTAAAGGTGCGCTGTGTGTGTCCATTCTTTTATGTAGAGTAATGGCAGCAGGTTTCAACTTTATTCAAATGAGCAGTGCAGAGCGCCAGGCGACAGCCATTAGGAGGGAAGATCATTCTCAATGGCGCTGATCCTTGGAAAATGGACGCTCGGACCACTGCATTGTTCCTATTATTTAAAATGAAAAACGTCGCTTAAACTATCGATAAAATAAGGAACGTGTCATTTTATGTGTCTTCAACAAGGACAATTCTTAATTTTCAAGGGGCGGATGGCAAGATTATTTCTGTCATTATTTTCAGGAGCTTATCTATTTTGCCAAGTAAACAAACTACACCATTTTTATAAAAAAGTAAATAGACACGGCACCATCTATTTATATAATGTATATTAAATATGTAGAAGGAGAGAGGTTTGAAATGTTTGGTTTGCCCACAACAGCCAGTGGATTTTGAGCGGACACGCCCACAAACGCCAGGGGCACAGAAGCCACGTCGCCGGCGGTGACATTACGCAGCCCCGCACAGCGGCAGAATGAGTAAATAAGCAAAACTTTATTTATGCGGCACCTTTCCGGACAGCAACGTTTAAAAAAGTGCTTGAACAGAGGACATAAATGTAAATAAAATGCGAGAAGCATTGAGACGGATACCCAAACACACATGATCACGCAAATACCCCGAATAAATACTGCGCTAGACCAACAGGGTTGAAACAGAAACAAACTATTCTGGGATGTAACGCACACAAAGAGCGCGTCGTTTCCTCAGTCACCCTGCGGCGGGTTCTGTGTAACCGGTCCTAATATAGAAAGCAATGTGACTCTAAGAGCGCCTGACGTGAGTATACGTGACAAGTTGGACATCTACACAAATCTCTCCCCGGATACGGATGCATTCACGCCGGCTCTGCGCGAGGCGAGCGCACACGCTCGGACGCCGCCTTAAAGGAGAGGGATTACGCAAAATGGAAAATGCTTAAGCTCATCTTTTTCACGAGGGCTTTCAAGGTTGTGGCCTCGGCCCTCATCCCCTTCGGGCCTTTGTGGATGTTTCATTTCCGCCACCGCCACCCCTCCCCCGGGCGAGCGATCAGGAGCCGTGTCGCAAATACACTGTACCCACTGACATTCAGGCTATTCGGCGCTCAGTTTGGTCTCCATTTATGGTGCTGAATTGCGGTGGGCACAGAAATTTCTTTGTTTGGTTTTTTTTCTTTCTTTTTATTTTTGTTGTGGAACAAAAGAGTCGGCATGAAAACAGTGCCACATTGTTCCAATACGCCTTCAGTACGTTTTGTCCAGTGAGTTGGATTACCACTTAGACTCAGTTTGAGTAACAAAGTGAGTCACCCGAGGCGGAGGTATTTGTCACGCACACCGAGGCTCAGCACCAGCGGGAGCTTGCGTTGGCGCTTAATGAAAAGTGATACCGTCTAACGAAACGGACTATTTAGAGCCGACTAAATTAGGAACTACACAAGGCGAGCGCTGTTGATATCTGAGTCCTGGTGTTAGGCTGTCCAGCTCATTTAATTAAACAAACGACGCAGCTTATTGGGATCCACATCGCAGAAAATCCAACTACCCCCGAGTCCTCCCCCTTCCCTGAAGTGCTACTCGTGTGACCCACGGTGTAACGACAGAAAAATAAAAAATGACACTTCTGCAAGAGATGTTGGTGTTTAGGAGACACCCCAGGCAAAAGGCGCTGGCCCGCTAATCCGCTAATGGTTCCATTTAAAATAGAATAGAGGGAGACCAGCCTGTCTGTGCCACTATTATTTGCATGATAAGTCGTGTAGTGTGCTCTCAGCGTGCTTCCTCTCTGCAGTTTGTGATTTAATGGGGAATCGCAGCGCTGATAGTTCCCAACGTCTGCTTCAACCCTCTCACCTGCTTTTCCGCGACGCCTCTCTCCATCAGCGTCCAGCGCGAGCCCGGTCGCTTTCCGAGCGCCGTGCCGCTTTCAAGCCCCTGCCCGTCAGATTAAACTGCAGGAATTAGGTTACGTAACTCCATTCACCGCTCACACAAAACTCAAGATTAAGTTCTGGGGAGTGTGATCTTTTCAAAGCAAGGCCTCCTCCCCCTCTCGCAGGCTCCTTGTCTATCTGTAGAGGGAGCTGCCAGAACGGGCGCCGCGCCGCGCTGCGCCCTCAAGCCCGGGGGAAGAGTAGCTTTGCGTGATGCCTGCCACATCTTGGAGCCGGGCGGTTTTCACAGCATTTCCTTTCTCGGTCCGGGTCAGAGAAGGATGCGGAGAAGATTAGTGAGAACATGGAAATAATACCAGCAGAGTGTAGGCTGTTGCATGTCTTATATAACTCGACACAAAAAAGTGGGGAGAACAAAACAAAAACACGAGAGTGCTTACGAGATATGAGTCAATACACAATGAAGTATGAGAACTAACACTTTCATACCCCACTTCCCATTGAGAATACAGAAACATCACCAAATCCACAACCATCTCACACAGAATGATCAACTAGGGCACCTAAATTCAACAATGAGCGTATATTATCATGGGAAATTAATATTTATTGCAAATAAAATAACCAGTCAATGGAAAGCCCCAATGGACAGACGGGAAATCACAGTAAGGTCAATTGGATTTTAATCCCAATATTTTAGCATTTGTGCATCAACGTGTAATGGCTGAGAAATACATCACATGGTCAAAAGGATGTGAACACCTGGTCTTCAACTGTCTCATTCCAAAATCATGACCACTGATATGGAGTTGGTCGAGCCTCCAGTCGGACATTGTTAGAACATTTCTTTCCCGAATGATTTCCGTCCTTTTAGCCACAAAAGCGTCGGTGAGTTCAGGTACAATTCATAGGTAAATGGTCGAAGCAGAAAGGTGGAGCAGTTGAGGTCGGGGCACTGTGCCGGCCAGTGGAGTTCCTCCGCAAAAATGTAATCATTTAATTGTCGGATTGTCGGACACCTTAGATCAGGTAAAGATTTCACCTGTCTCCCTCCATCCGTGATTAGCGCCGGTGCATAACCCGAGTCATCTAGAATGTGTTGTCATTAAGTTTTCACTTTACCAGAGAGCAGGAAAAATAAAAAATCAGCCATGAAGATGTATTCCTGCTGTATTGAACTTTCCTGTTGGCATTATACATTTAGTGCAGGTAGAAATATTCACTAAAGAGCTCCAAACTGCCACTGCTTAAAATCACAATGCGCAATCCTAAGCGTCCTCTACAGTTGTGCAATGCCTGGCGCCTGAAGACCCCAGAGAGGTGGACGCTCACTCCCTGGTCTGATTGATTCCAGATTTGTCAGTCAGACGAACAGACAGTGAAGCGTGATCCACCACGCCGGAGAATGTTTTATCTCGTCTCCAGGGTCCAATCCTGCAGCGCCGTCATGGAAAGCCCCCCCATGAACTGTTTTGGTGCTGTCTTTGGGAGCAGCGACAGTTTGGAACCCTACGTGAGTGGTGCAGCAGAGCACACATTGTTTCCATGCACTAACGCACATCAGCACTTGGAAGTCCTGCTCTGGGAGCGTGCGCGTCCGACCACCTCACAGCTGAGCTGTTGTTGCCCCGAAACATTTCCACTTCACAATAACGGCACCAACAATTGACCGCGGCGCCACTCTAGCAGGGCACTCATTTGACGGACTGTCTTGTTGAAAAGTTGGCTTTCTATGACACTGCAGCATGAAAGTCACCGAGCTCTTTGGTGTGGTCTATTCTACTGCCAATGTTTGCCTATCGCATGGCGCTCGATTTTATACAAAACCCAACAGTCGGTTCTTAGACGAGGCTTCCACGTCAATGACATTTTGCCCTGTAATGTCAAATTTCATCCAACATGATACCTTCAAGCTTCTGTGCGGGTTTCATGTTCTGCTATTGGACAGGTGTAGAGCCTACAGCGTATTCAAGCCTCAGTAATTAAAATGCCAGAGTTCACTGACATCCCTGGCATGCCATGTCAGAAATGCATTACTGGTTCATCACATCTCAACAGTTAACACAGACAACAGTCAAGACCCTGAGTGACAGAGCGTTGACACAGGTGCTATGTGGATTCTGTCAGTCAGTTGCATCATCAGTTCGGCTTCTAGGTTTGATGTAAGCCCAAATGACAAACCATTCAGCGTTACTGTTTTGATGGAAAATTAGCTGTGGATCTCATTCGAGTCAATTAAGTCAATCAAATATTCAGTTTCTCTACCTAATTTGGAATAGCTGAAATTGCGGGGACTTTAATATTTCAATCAATACCATGGGTCGATTTTAAGCAGTTATTTGACTTCTTGGTGTCTCACTGTGGTGCACAGGGTAGACAACAGTGGTGGAAGAGGGACTCTTCCTTTTAATTGTATAGAAAGCAGCATTCCAATCAAAGAAAAGCATTTAAGTTAACATTAACCGCTCTTAATTTATGAAAGGTTTTCAATATCATGATCTTATATTTGGGACACATCCCATTATTGATGCATTAAGCTCCATAGGTGTTGATGGTCTAGTTTTGGTTTTCTAAGCTTCAATTTAAAAACTGCATCATTTGTACGAGAATTACTTTGAATGAAACCATCAGATATGGACAGGTAAATGTTGTGGATTAAAAAGTAATGTACTTACTTTTGAATATTGAGTAAAAAAGTCTGATAAGTCAGATAAAATAATGCGTATTCTTCTTTTTAATTCTTTAGATGCCTTATGAAATCCACTCAACCATGTGTTTTATATTTGCTACACAAATACACTTAAAAAGAAATCAATCAAGTAATACCACCCTCGAACTATACATATGTACAGAAGTTTAAATATTCAGCATGTTTTCATTCCTATTGACCAACATTTCACAGATTAATGTCATGCACAACCTTCAAATTCCCCTGCAGCACCCTGACTGGTATCCTGAAACCACAGACTCTTCCCCCGCAGCTCACATAGTCTTGTTTTCCGAGGAGTGTAAGGACAGTGTTTCTGTAAGGAATACGCCTGTTTTGCCTTTCTTGGAAGCTTAAACAGCTGGTTCCCCTACCCCGAGGGCCAAGCCATGGCTGGGCATAATGAAGCGTGTCAGGGAAGCCAATTCCCTTACATCTCCACCGGCACATTAAAGGCATCAAGCATATATTATGCAAACAACTTCAAGATCTCCCAGACACATGGCGCCATCATTTATCCAATATATATATATATATATATATATATACGTACGTAAATGCTCTTTTAGTCGTCATTTGCATGGGGGAGTGGAGAGGGGGGTGGCAGGGGTTGAGAACATTAATCCAGAACTGGTTTCACAAAATACAGTGGAGTGGTCTCTGGCTTCACAGCGATGTACAAAAATGGAAACCTTTGAACATTTCGAGAAGCTTCTTTTTGGAGGATGCCCTTTATTCCAATGTAGAGCTTTTCTCTCGCTTGTTCTCTCCATCTCGCTCTATTTAACAATTATTCTTATTCTTATTGATGATGGTGGTAGTATTGGGTTGAACTTCACAAAATATTCTCTCTGTAGAGGTGCTAATGCTGAGCACCAATAAACTGAGCACATGGAAAAGACCTAAGTACTCGAGGGTCATTGCACGGAGGACCCTCGAGTCAGTCGGTCAATCGATCAATCTTTCAATGGATCTGTCGTCTGCCTGTCCACGAGAAAACCTGATTTGATGTGCCCGGCAAGATCCTGCTTATGCTTCATTGTACGGTCAGCACAATTAGGGGGAAAACTGTTCCAAAAATAGCATACTGTCTGAAAAGAACCTTCTTGTTGGGTCAAAGAAAAACAGTTTAACACAGTTGCCACTGGCTCCATTTTACAAGCACTGCGAGTTGTTGCGTTGCCTGTAAAACAACTCCTTAAAACTAGCACGCCAGATGTAGTACGCCGAGACCTGAGGCAGTCGTTTGCACCGGTTCACTCTGGTTTGCTTAAATAGTTGCTTTCGTAGCACTTTGTATGGAAATTAGAGCAGCTTTATTGATTCTATATGGGAGAGAGGACAGCGGAGCCACCGTCTTCCAACAAAAGCTTGCTCTGAATTGGATTGTCATTCGCCCCGGCATTATGAGGAGCCGGTGTAAAAGTCAACCCGGGCTGAGCCAATAGGCCTCGTTCAAAAGGCGGGTCAATCCCGCCGAGCGGCGGCGGGACCCGGTGGACCCCGACCGTGATTACCTGGGTTTAGAAATGACTGCGGAGCTGCCACATCTCCCTCTGCCCTCCCCGCGGTGGCCGTCTCTCTGCCGGAGAAGACTGGAATTAGGCTGGGATTAGGCTCAAGATTGATTTTGCTGCCTTCGCGCCCAAGTGGGAGGCGGCCCCTAATGTACAAAGCCCCTTTATAACGCAGGCAGATGCTGAATACAGACAAACACAGAGGATATATGCTGAAGAGCCTGGGTAATGGGGTTGGGGGGTAAAAGGGACAGGGGGATATTTTGAGAGCGTGTGGAAAAGGGTGCGACAATTGATTTACTTGTCGGGGAAAATGAGCTTTTCGTTTTTCTTCTTTTTCCCGTTGAACCCTGTTTTGATCATCCAGAGGTTCCTCAGAACCGAGGGGTGGGCTTCATTTTTCCTGAAGCCAGACTCCTTGCGCATGATGCGTTACATGAAGATGAAAGCTTGTGCGCTCGTGCTCGTGCACCGAGAGCTATTTGATTTTAGGACCATACACATTTGATGTTAAATGTGCGCTTTCCTGATGATAGCTCACACCCCCGCTGACAACTCTATTTGTGACAAAGGTACGTGAAGCAGTGGCACTTCCACCTTTTAAAATGGAGTTCACAAATTCAAATATGGAAGAAAAAAGTTGTGAGCTATCATCGGGAAAATGTAATTACGGGTAATGTAAAATGTGTGTTCACTGATAGGAAATGGACTAAACTCAATTTGGTCCTTTAAGCAGGGAAAAAATTACCAAACTCTGAAGAATAAAAAAAAAAAAAAAACCCTAATTTTACATTGACCACCTCAACGGTTGCCCCGACTTGCGGTAAAAGGGACGTTAATGCTCTAGAGTTTGGAGTTTTGACGGTTCTCTCTGTGTTTTCACGGGTGACCGCAGACCTCTGCATTTTCCTCCGCCCTCCAGATATTTTCAGGGGAGCCTTGGCTGGACGGTGTCACCTCGGACACGAGTGAAGGGAGGGATAGTAATTACCCTGAGCCAGGCGATAGTGAACAGTACAGAATGTAGTTTCCACGCAATCGGTTGACAAGTATCGGGACAGGGATCCAGCTTTCCCTCCCTTCCTCGTTCTCGCTCTACCCTCATCTCTTTACGCCCCTTTATTGTTTCCACACGCCTCTGTGACACAACAGCTCCCATCACACTGGGTGCCTCCCCACGACACACTTCAAATCCTAAGAAAAAAAATCCATATTGCATGCAATGCAATAGTTATTTTACCTTGAATAATAATGATAATAATCCTCGCCCCAAATTGTGGTATCGCGGCTGACGGAGCTCATTAGAGGCGAGATTTGCGGGTGGTTCACGGGAAAGCTGAGCTCCCTCTGAGCTCTTTCATCATGACGGGTACGCTCGGCAGTCGGCGCGGCTCTAACTCCAAAAAAAAAAAAAAGAAAAGTTTAAATTGTGACTTAGATGACATCCCCAAAAGGAAGAATTTAGATACATAACTTTGCGGCCCCAATCTTCAGTCTTTTTGTTGTTATATACGCATAAAGTGAGGAGGTAGGTGGGCTTGAGAAATAGCAGAGGGTACTGCACTGAGAGAGGTGCTTTTCACTGCACTGTCCAATTCCAACACAAGCGACGACGGTGCAACCTCTTGCATTTTGACCTGTTTTCATCTCGTTTGGTCCAATGGGTGGCAAATGTACCGCATCCGCGTTTTATGTGGCCCCGGGCCACATAAAAGCACAGGCTGGCCCTGGATCATGCTTACAACTATGATGCTCCCTACTGTCTTCCCAGCCAAACAACTACAGTTGAACTGCGTGGTAAAACATAAATAAATAAATCTTTATGCAAGAGTTGTCTCCACCGTCGCTGTAGGCAGTGTTTTGTTTTTTTTGTCGCTTTGATTGCCTCCGCCGCCGTGCTGCTACCGAGACCTAATGACATCCTACGTCTTTTATGCCGCGGAAAAGATGCATACTGTTCGGAGAGGCAAAGGGAACCTTGGTGGTTTGGAGATCATTCAAAATTACAGAGCGATAACGATAATACCATGTAAATCCTCTTTTCTGCAACTGTTAAGGTCGCAACCCACCCCCCATGATTAGTCTGCACAGGTCCGGCGAACTCCGCCTCTGATACAGAATGCTGCGATCTGGAGTTCCTCTGGCCTCCCCTCGAGATTAGAAATTTGTGTCCGTACTGTGGGTCCGCGGCGATTGCAAATTTTAATGTTCTGATCTGTGTTTAACCAACAAAATGGTTGCCAATATGTATACATTTTAGAATTGACTGAGAATGATCCCATATGATTAAAACCCATATTTCAATATCAACATGGTAATATCAAGTAAGGGGAAATATATAAATTAACAGAAATCTTTTCTTTTTGGTCATATTTGACATGATTTGACAGTTGTTTTTTTGGTTTTAAAATAAACAACAAAAATCATCAAAATCTCATCTTAACTAAAATTATGTTACAAAGTTTTGCTCGGCTGCTTGATAATTACATTCCCAGGTACACCATGCTTATTTCTTTCCTGTCAGAAGGGCAACCAGACCACAACAAGATGGTTTACAATTGCCCAAATCTGGTTGCCCATGGCAACTGGGCAACCGTTAATGTCAAACTCCCCGCTCTGATGGGTGGGTTTCCCCATATGAAACATTGGGACCAGTGTCACTTGTGGAGCCGCCATCGGTTCTCGGCATTGGACCGACTCAATGACTCTGAGCACGGTATCTGTGGTATAAGTCACTTTAAACTCTGATGATTTCTTGTCCAGCTGTTCTTGGGATTATTAACTTGTATATTAGTACTTACTACTGCAAAGCGATCGGTGTAGTCATCTAACTGTCTGTACTGTCATGAAAAAAACTGTAACTAAGCGCTCCACGGCGGCCCCCATGGCGGCCCCGTGGCGGCCCCCGCGGCGCTTACTTGACCCAAGGCCTCCCCGTGCCGGCTGCCTCATACTTTCACAAGGCGGGCGTAAACAAAGTTGGCCTCCTATTAGGAGGGTGAAGGTGGGCTTCGAGTTAAACAGGAAAATAAATAATTAAGCCAAATTAATTACCCTGGCTTCAGCGTCACATTTAATTTAATAGAAATTAGAAATCTCCCACCGCCGCCCCAGTCAAAGCAGTCTGGAGCTGGACCTGCTTCTCCGTGGTAATTTACAGCATACTCCACCATCCTAATATCCACTGAAACAGTTTAACCACCTCCTCCTTAGTAATCGAGCCCACACCCACCCACTTCATTTATAGACCCAACAAAGGAAGAACAAAACATTGTTGCCTGGACTCCAAATTAATTGCAGCGGTCCAGTAATGGGACAAAAGGGAAAAGGAGGCGTAATTAAATTGTAAATTGTTTGGCGCGTTTGGAACACGACTGTTTTTGGCAGCCGGGCCGGTTCTCCTGGTAAGTGTGGTCAGAATAAGTGTAATCCTGTCTGGGGAGACGGTGGCGAGGGAAGTGGGTTCTGACAAGAGTTATGAAGAACAAGACCGTTGGCGAGGCATCAACGTGATGAATGCATCAATTCTGAGGTTTTTGTTTCGGAGGGAAGCCACCGACTACAGTAGTTGCTATGCCGAGAAACGATTGGCAAGAAAACAGAGGCACGTAGGCTCCATACGGTTCTTCTCTGGTCATGTGGAATTGGTTCGCCACACCCTCGGAAGCGAACCGAGGAGGGCGGAGGGCGCCGCAACAATAATGTGACCTCATAAGCCCGGGCCAGATCGAGGGTTCTTTCGTTTTCCTGCTTTCATATGTTGGCCCTGAGAAACAGGCGGAAAGAAACCACTCCTACCTTGTAGTCTATTCTTTGAAATAAAACCAGCACCTTGCATTAAGCAAGGTTCAAGAGGTTTATTTGCCTTACATATACATACTTTCATACATTTATGCAGTGAAATGTCTTTGCAACGCACCCGGAGATTATGCACAATAGTTACTAAACCGAACATAACAGCTAATCTAGGCAGGAACAGGCGGTGGAACACAATCGCAATTAGCTCGACATCATGTTCACACACTGTAACGCTGGCAACTCCACTGTGACTGCTGCCACAGAGTTCTCCAATCACTTCTCGGGTTATGTGGTCTCGCTAACGAAAAACCTTATTCATGGGTTGTTTGGGAGAGCGGAGGCGCCACGAGAACTCGGCTCGGCCCAGAGGCAGCGCCCCCATGTCCAACCCAATGTGTCCTCTTTGTATAATCAGCCCCTAATCAGCCAACCTCCAGCAGCTCTACCTATTGGAAATCTTTTTCTTTCAGGTGAAATAATAGCTTTGCCTGGTCTCACAGTTTCATTTGTGTCATTCCAGCGAAGTCCTTTGAGGTCTAAAAATGGAAAAAGGTGCGTTCGGTAACGGTAGAGAGTCTTGTGTGAATATCATTAATAAGAGAAGAGACGACTGTGGAGGGTGGTGGGAGGGTGGAGGTTCTGGTGTGCCAGCTGTCTCAGGTGAGCTTCTTTCAGCTCTCTCCATTGACAGTGGGTCCCAGTTTTCCTTTTTTCTGGACTGCTCAAAGCTGTTGATAAGAACTCAAAAGGTTCTCCTCTGGGCCGTATCGATTCAAGGCAACGAGCCTGGAAGGAGAAAAGTCTTTTCATGCAAGCAAAATTATGTAATGATAGACTTGACAGCGAGGGACGATGACTGGCGGCGAATTTGGAAAGGGTGTCATGCAAACTTCTTAATGCGACACCACCCAAAAAAAGCCTAGGGTGTATGGATAGAGACAATTGAGGGACATGGAAAGGACTCTTTTATTTCTGTTTCCATCTTGAAATTCAGCAGAGATCATAGCCAGTGGGAAGGAATCTTGAATCTTGAACAGCTTGGTGAAGCTGGCATCTTTACCCACTAGAGAGTGTTCTATATCCTGTTACCTGCGTGTGATATGAATCATAGCCGGACTTATTTTTATAATGCAATTAGCAATGCCCAGCTAAAAATCGGATATTGCCTGCGAACTTGGACGTGACGTAACCAGGGGGAGAAGGGGCAGAGCTGGCGCTGCAGCCAATGGCAACTTCGCAAATTGAAGAGACGCAGAGAGACGCTCAGGGGGCGTTTACATTCCAGATTTCGATTTTTTTTTTTTTGCTCTCCAGTTTCCTACTTGTAAGAAATGACCAATGTGAACATAGCTAAGAGACGGTTTTCGGCTGCAGGAGATCCGGCCCCTCCGACCCCAGCGCACGGAGCGATCCAGATGTTATTGAGGTTATCAGTTGTGTGCTGTATCACAATCTGAAAATTGAGTATTCAAAGTCTGTTCTGCCGTCCGATGTTAGTTTTTGTTGTTTTTTCTAAAATCTTTGCAGAACACCTTGTTTAGAAATCCTGCTACCATTATGTTAACACAAACTGTTGGACGCCTTCTGTGCTTATCGTGTTCGAATAAAACGTGCCCGGGTGTGCGGTCACAAGAAGCAAAGAAGACATAGAGGCCATTTATTTTTATTTTTTTAACTCAAGTCAGCCGTTTCACTGCCTTTTCACTCATGATGTGCTTATTGAGTATTTCACGTGCCAATTAGGTCGAGGTATTTAAACCGTCAAGATATAGATAGGAGATCGACACCCAACATCGACATTTTGGTTATAGCATGCTCTCGGAACGTTTCGATCAATATTTCTTCCAATACTCTAATCGTTTTATGCTGTGCTTAAAGCCTGTATAATGCCAGTGAACACCATGACTCAATCTGTAGCATAGTGTACCTAAGCAGGACTGCATTAGAGGTATTTGTACTCTGCTTGAGTAATTTAGGACGACATTATTATCCAAACTGGATAATCAACACTTATAGGTGTTAATACATTAAGGCAGGAAATGTGCCTACACACCCTGATGAGAGCTTATGTATGTATGTATGATGTACAAGTCATTTGACTGATCATTAACTTAAATTCATATCAAGTACTGTTTTATTTGAGTAAAATGTTCAATGGATGGAAAGTCCTCAGAGATTATCTTAAGGGATAATCAGTCAAGTTCAATGATGCAATCATTGAACTTATAACACTGTTTAAATACAATTTATGTACAGATTATTATATATTCATGCCTACGTGAAGAAATTACTACTTTTTTAACAGCATGTGAATTTTTGGTACAGATGTTCATGGTTTATTGTGTATTTTGAGGCTTATTTTAAATTGTCGAAAAAATTTTGGACTACTTTTATTATCATCACCTATTTGTTTTGACGTGAGCTGCTGTAAACACCGCAACTTCACAATGAATATGTTATCCAATAATGTAATCACCATAATGACACCAGAAGGGCAGAAACCCGTCAGGTGTTAAACTGCGGGATCGATATGTTTCACATCAGAGGATCACAAAGCCACACAATCATGCAGACACACTGACTGTGTGTGTGCGTGTGTGTGTGTGTCTGTGTGTCTGTGTGTGTGTGTGTCTGTGTGTGTGTATGTGTGTGTGGGTGTGCGCGCCCGCACCTGGGTGGAGTAGAACCAGCTGCTGCTTTTCCCCTGTGTACTGTCTGTTTCCTGCACCGTGGCACCGGATGAAACACCTCGAACCCCCAGAGACGCAGTGGGGGAAACATGTAAACACATATCTAGCATGTACACGCACACGCATGCACACACACACACACACACACACACACACACACACACACACATACACACACACACACACACACACACACACACACACACACACACACACACACACACTGTACATGCACAGTAGTGGATTTGCAGACACTCATTGGGGGTGTCTGGTCTTGCCTCGTTTCACCTGTCTCACCCTCCGGCGGCGCAGCGTGACCCTGGTGCATGCTGGGAGACGGGTGATCCACTCCGACACCTTCCCTTTGATTTGTCTTTGGAGTAAGTCCTTTTTTTTTTAGTTCTTTTTTTTTTTTTTTTTTTTTTTTTTACGCGCGCACACACACACACACACACACACACACACACACACACACACACACACACACTGGCACACACACACACACACACTGATGGATCTCCGATGAAGGCATCCATCCACCTGCCTTCTGTTGTTGTGTTTTGTCGGGCTTTTAGATGAGATGCTCATCTGAAAGCATCGGGATTGAGGCTCAGACGCCACAAATTAAAGTGCAGGTGTTAATTATGTACAAAGCAGATTCTGGTTTATTCATATTTGTTATAACCTCCCTCCTAAAATGCTTTGTAATTGAAGTGTGTTATTTTCCATTATGTCATCACAGGCATCACAACATCACAGTGCTGCCTTTTCTCTTCCGCTCTTCAATCCATGTCTCAGCGTCTTCAACTGTGCCATCGGTCTGCCTTCTGATCAGTCTATTTCATATGGCTCTGTTCTCTATCTCTCTCTCTCTCTCTCTCTCTCTCGCTCTCTCTCTCTCTCGCGCTCTCTCTCTCTCCCTTTCTCTCTCCCTCTCCCTCTCTCTCACTTTGTTCACTATTTCTTTCTCTTGTGAAAGCTCCTGTATTATTTATTCAAGTCAAGTTGTGTCGTGTGAAGTTCTCGGGACAGAGCTGTCAAACATGTCCTTTTGCCAGAGTTCAGTCTGGATGAATCATCCTGCTAAAACCAGTCGCTCCAATTTGGTCCCCATGGGTGAGGCGGATCTCAGATTGGCACCAATTTCACCTGATCATCCTTGACCCCTCATACGTACAAATTTGCCTCAAGAAGCTCACCCGGCTTGCGTGAGAAACCATGGGATGGACTCCCCTGCCACTCTCCCCTGTCAGATAGACACTCACGGGCAACACGGGTTTTTTTTGGGCATCAATAAAACCTGTTAACCTTAAAGGAAGACAAAGTCTTGTAGTCTATGATATCAATCTGCTGGAATTGGGAAGATCATCTCTTTCAGTGTCTCTTCTGCTTTGCGCCCCCTCCCTAGATATCCGCGGTCTGCAGATCTTCATGGACCAGTCGTCTCGGCTGGGGCTGGACGTCTCCCTGCAGAGGGTGGACCGCAACGTCAGCCGCGTCTTCACCGACCTCTTCAACACCATGCGCACCGAGGAGCTGAACCGCTACCGCGACACCCTGCGGCGAGCCGTGCTCCTCATGAGCCCCCGGGGGGCGGAGGTCTTCATCCACCAGGTAAGGCCCAAAATTATGTAGTGGGACCTTCAAAAGAATCAACTAAGGAAGCAAGCGAGCAAATAAATTCCTGCAATCGGGTTCTGATCAGATGGAGGGCTTTCATAGGATCAGCACCTTTTTCTAGATTTCCTCTTGATTTTCGTACTTGATAGGACACGTGTGAGGTTCGAACAACGTCAAGTACGAACCGCTTCACCAATGAATGTGCCACATTCTAAATCTCACCTATTTCTTTTATGAACTTTTCTCTATTTTCCTCCATCCAGCACAGTCTCTTTCAATTAAACATTTTGGCATTTTGGTGTTAAAAAGCAGAATTGGCTTCAAGATTAATCTACAAACAGCAGTTGTAATTGCATCTATAATTTAGATTTAATAGATATTAGATATTTAAGCTCAACTGATCTTCATGTGCTGCTATGAAGTTATGGCGAGTTATCATGCTGAAGGACTGAATGCTAGTTAGATAGATCCTTAGCAGTCTGACATGTGCTAGATGACAAATAAGCAACACATTGCAAACATTGAAAAACACACTGATAGCGTACCGTAGATTTTTAAAATGACGTTAAAGAATCACGTTGTATCACTTTGATATATTGACATTTTACACAGGCAGTTTTTTCTTCTTCTTGCGGTAAGAGTGTCTGTGGAAGTTCTGCCTGCCACGTGCCCCCCAAGTGGTGTTTTCAGGGCCCTCTTGGGGCACAGAGACACAGAAGATGATGGGTTGTAGACACCAGTTTATTGTAGAGAGGAGGCTAGGTGGAATTAGGCAGGAGCAGATAGAACCCGTCATGACAGGCCTCCCACCCTGAGTGTGTGTGAGGATGGGTGTTTTACCTGTTGCTCGTTAGACCAACCAACGAGCAACAGGTATGCAGCACCCAATCACCTCGATCCAAATCATGTGTGGCTGTTCAACCAGACCATCCCCACACCACAGTGTCATATATATATATATATATATATATAGAATGAAGGTTAATGTATTTTGTTGCTTGGGAAGGAAACGCACGCATGGTGGGTTCAGAGATTTTATTGGGACATCAGCTGTTTACTTATTCATCAGTGACTCACTAGAGGGAGATGAGTTTTGCAGATGAAGTGGAGATGCACAGAGCTTACAGGGGGATGTTGACGATTTCTTGAATCACGGCCACCAGAGTATGAAAAGTCAAAGTCTATATTTCCCCGCGTTTATTGCCATCGCCCGCGTCACTCGAGCGCAAGCTGTGCCCAGATAAGTTGTCCCGCATTATATCCTGATGTTGGGAAAACGGTTTGCGTTGCATGACTACAAGCTCTTGAAAGAACGGGTGAAGTTCAACCTTTCAACCTTTCAACATTTCAATTTTGACTCTGTTTTCAGCTGACACTTCAACAGCCGTACGTGGCGTGACCCGAGGGCTACTCAAGCCAGCAGCAACAATGGAGTAGAAACTGGCTGCGTGTTTCTGAGTTCCCTGAACTTCACAACATTAAAAGGTGTATCATGACGTTCTCCCGCATTGAATCTAGACGCACCGTTGAAATACAAAAAAGGGCTGTGGCTGAAAGCATATGAACTAGCCACGAAAGATTCGAGAGACCCGGCTTTTGACGAGTCACTCAGTAAAAAGAGTCGCTGGATTTTCTTTGTTGGCTCAGCGTGACGCACGGTGAGCGAGGGACGACTCCCGGTGAACCGTGAACGAGATTCGGTAGAGCCGGCTCTGAGTTGTGAATGAAAAGATCATTTAATTTAGTCAAAATCATTCAGGCAGAAGAATGCAAACTGTGGATCCCACAAAAGCCAGAACCCTTTCAACATAATTCATTTTGGCAGAGAAATGCAGAGACTGGAACCTGAACGAACGACTCTTTTGTTGGAGTGACTCCCGACTCCTGAGTCATTTAAAGGATTTGTTCACGAGTCCTGCGAACGTTTTTTCAGAATCCACGGTTTACTATTTAGGTGGAGGCCAGGAGGCACGGCAGGGATCCTAATAAACAAAAGAAGACAAACTGCCCTGCATAAGTCCAATCATGGTGCAACTGAACTCTGAGAGCAGGAAACTTGCTTTTGGCCGAACACAACCAAAAAGAGTCCAATCCCCGGTCCAAATAGCACCCGGTGGTGTTGATCAGACGTCGGGTCAGAGTTCTCTCTTCTTCCCTTTCTTGTTTGTCTCCTCAAGGTGTTGCCGTGAATATCGAGTATCCTCGATGACGTTGCTCGGGAACAAACCGGCGGTTCTGTTTTCCGTGAAGTTCTGTCTTGTGGTTTTTGCCGTCTCCTTTCACCAGCAGACCACCAACAAAACAGTAACCCCAAGTAGCTCCTCACTAATGCATACATGGACAAATAAGTCATTGCACGACAGATGAGTACACCATGGCTTCTATGTTTTATTAATGACACACTGCTTTTATCATCCTTTGTACCCCAATGAATAATATTATACGCACCCTCGCACACACTACCAGCAAGTTGTGCACACCAGCCAGAACACACTGCAATATGCCTGCACACCTTTTTTCCCCCTCTTCACGTTGCATTTAATCTTGATAATTATATTCTTTATTGTTCCTTATAAAATTAACAGCAGGGCTCTGGGGAAGTGAGAAATAAACTCAGACTCAATCACTTCCAGTACAGTGCTCAAACACACTTGATTTACCTTCCATGAATATGTTAGCATGTTAAAAGGGGCGAGGGTCTTTAATCCATCAAAGCCTCATTAGTGCCCGCCATACGGACCCATGCACCTTGAACCACGGAATAAAAGGTAAATATGCTAAAATGCAAATGAAGAATGATGTTACTGATGCACGGGAGGATTATAATACCCTGGTCGTCTTTCAGCTTGAGAAAAAAAAGGGGGGGGGGGGGGCGAAAGTGACAAAGTTGCCATGGAGACTGGAGGGGGATTGTGTAGCGGGCACACGATGATGATTTTTTGGAATTTATATGCCATCTTGCCTGTCTTCCGTTGTCCCATCTGTGATGTCACGGCTCACATTGCTCTTCTCCCTCTCGATGACCTCTGGTCCCAGATCTGTCAATCTGAAAAGCGCGCGACAGATTCGGTTCGGCGGCGGCGGCGTCTCCCGTCAGAGTGCAAACAGACGCTCCTAATCTGCACCCCAGACATTTGCCATCCCTACTTTGCTCAGTTTTGTCATGCGGAGCAGCTTCTGTCAACCCGGTGGCTTCCTGCTCTTCACACCCGGACACTTTCCGCCTCCCGCATGAGGGCTTTGTGTCGGGTCACGCGAGCCTTTTAAAGGGAAATAAAGCACCGTCTCCGCCACCGTAATTCTCGGTCCCCCGTGAAGTTTTTATTAGTTGCCATTTGCTAGCTCATTCCTTTTCGTGCAAAAGCTTAAAACATTTTATGAGTTTCCAAGGTCCTTCTGCTATTAATTGTCAATGGAGCTGCTCCAGGCAGTATATCTCGGAAACACCCAATTTGGAGTTTAGGCTCTCCAGAGTGTAATTCTTTGGGAGTCCATTCATTTTTTTACAAAGAGAAAAATATATATTCAATTCAAAAGTGGCCTTTTAAATACTGTGCCACATGTGAATTATATTGAATCTGGTGTATCCCTTTTAAAAGAGAATTTGGAAAAAGCTAAAAACTTTACAAAACAATAATTTTTCCTTAAATTTAAAAAAAATTTGTTCCTTTAAGGAACCAAGCAATAGTCCAGACATCCCAGCTCTAAGGAAACAGTCTTGTTAGTGGTTGATTTCTTTAAGTTGGGATGTAAATAGGGTCAGTTCACTTCCTCATATCATTCCTCATAGAATTCTGTTAGTTTTTCGTCCCCATGGTTTTCCTCGACTCTGCTTCCGGGGCACTGAGTGACCACCTCAGGGTTTTGGCACCAAAACCGTCCCCTGTGTGGCCGCCACGCTGAAGACAGGAGACCACCAGGGGAGCCAGAGGCTGAAGGAGAACGACAGAAAGAAGGACGGCAAACATTGAGGGAGAAACGTTAGTGAGAGTCAGGTTCCAATTTTAGCGAGAGAGAGGCAGGAGAACTTGGGGAAGCGGGAAGAAGAGAAAACCGTCGCCCACTGTGCATCTATTGCCGCCTGGCTGTCCTGAGAGGGGGATTTCTCCCTCTGTTGCGCCTTCTCTCCCATTTTTTTCCCACAATGGGGCTTTTCTGGGAGTTTTTCCAATGCCCTGGCGAGGGTTAGGACTGGGGGGTGCCGTCAATGTCTATATGAAACGCCAGCCTGCAAAGCCCTTTGTGACTGGACTGTGATTAAGGGCCGTATAAATAAACTTCAATTGCCTGAAAAACGTTTCAGGAGCAATTCAAGCGGGTTATCAAGTCTTGCCGCAAAGAGTTGGAAGTCGGAGCATCGGCTACTCTACTGAGCAGCATCTGTGCGATTAAATAAAAATGGAAGCGTCGCGCTGAGAGACTGCACACCCAAATTACAGTACTTGAGAGAAACCACTTGCTTAAGATGAATGATTTTCTAACGAGCTGAAAAACTACGCTTTATTTCGAGATTTGAATTTGGTGTGTACACGGATTAGAGTAGGCAATTCAGAGCCAACCCGGATCGCAGTGCGGATTGTTGAGACGTTCAAAGGGTTTTTAATTTATGCAAAAATGAGCATTCTCAGCTTTTCATTCGGAGCTTGAAAGCCCTCATAGATTGAGTGACACTTGAAAGGTTTGCTATGCTGTTATTATAATTGTAAGCACCTCAATACAATGATTTCAGCCTAACGGAGAGCCATTTTCCCACCCATTTAGCAAACACAAGATGGAACCCTATCTGCTTTTAAAATTGTGTCATCACTAATCACCTTCAGTCCTGGCTTAAAGTTATCACACGCTGTTCCATGAATTGGGCATATTGAACTGCAGCGGAGGCTGGCTTCAGCCGGTATGATGTCATACTTATCATTTCCACGTGCAAACAGTTCAAATTAGAATTTCAAGTAACGCCTCTAGGAAAGGTAATAGGACAAACACCATCTGGCCCCCCTTTGAATCCACTTTGAGCTTGGGGTGGATTTTTATTTTGGGCTTGTGGTGGTGGCCATGGGTCAGGCTCAGATGGTTCGTGCTCAGAATTTCGATTAAAAAAGAGAAACTCGGCTACGACTGACATTCGTGCGCCATTGGCCCCTCAAAGCACAGCATGGAGATTCAATACCCGCCCGATGACCTTGACCAGTTCCTGAAATGGAAAATAATTTTGTGTACCGGTACTCCCCTTATTCACATGTTGGCGGAGAGGGAGTGGGAAGGGGGTAGAGTTAGCCAAGATAATAGACCGGATGTCACGTCAGCATGGCAACCCTGAGCCAGAGCTTGCGGCTGGTGCATGCTAATAATTTTTGTAAATAGTGTGCTCCGACTCAATAAAATATGATATGTCTTACAATATGTCTGGTTGATTTGTCCATTTGTCCACTTTGACCACTTCGAGCACTGACCTTGACGGACCAGACTGGCTGTAGTGGATTACAGCCCCGTTCTTTGTACGTGCCTAATACCCCATAATAAATCTGAAAGCTGGTGCTATTCAATCTTTCGCCTCGTGCTTTTCTTTGGGTGTAGCTCTAACGGGCACATGGAGCCATCATCGACAATGACATCTTGCTCAGAGCTCCAAAGTTCGTCAGGAGGTTCTGAACTCTTTGAGCCTTGCGTGTGTTGACGAGCGGTGAGCCAAATACCCCATCACCTTGATGTTTGATGAGAAAAGATCATCCCAGGCTGAGGCGCGGATAGCCCTCTGTCGGTGGGATTCAGGGGTATTCAAGAGAATTGAGAAATGCCACTCCTTTTACCCTTTTATTTTACGGGATTTGTTTCGTCCAACACAAACCCAAGCTCCACATCTAGAACTCAGTCAAACGTCCTGGCGACTCCTTTCGAACGAGAGGCTGCGTGTTTGACAGGAAGCTAGATGAAGTTCTCTCAGAGGAGACGGAGCGACTCATCCAGGCTTAAGGATCATGTGTCTCCGGATGGATTGGAAGTTGGATTACAAATGATCCATTGTTTATTGCAGCTCAGCGCGAGCCGTAATAAACAGGTTTGCCCTTGCGAGGAACTGCGCGTTGATGTCAAGGACTATTCCATCCGAGTGTCACGGCATAGATGTGGCTCATGTTGACATCTTATTATGGGGTGCTTTGGAGACAGACAGCAGCTATAGCCCGTACGGCTTGGGGGAATTAAAGGCCGTTGGCATCACAACCTTGAGGACTAAACACAAACACACACACACACGCACACACACACACGCACACACACACACACACACACACACACACACACACGAAAGGTGATATAGGTACACTTAAGAACATCCTACACACCCTAACCTCACATAAAAACTCGAGAGCGAAAGGAATTGTTGCCTGTTGACAGGCAGCTCTCAATCAATATTTGGTGTCCCCTCCTATTGATTTATCAAAGTTAAGAACTTGTTTGTGTACATGAAATTGTGTGGGTGATAAATAAGAAATTTCAAATATTTTTCCACTTACATTCAAGCTAATTTTCATCTTGAATGCCCTCTTCTGCGGAGAGGTTTTTGTGCCGCATGTAAATGCATTCATCACATCGGAACAGTGTGCATCGCTTTTCCTAAGTGACGGGAAGTGAAATGCAAACCATTCATCAGACCCTTTTGAAGTTGAGTGGGGACTTTGTCATTTGTTGTCAGAATTGAACGGAACCCAACAGGAAATGCAATCCGATCCCCTTGAAAATGCATCATAACTACATTTCCTCTCCCCAGATACCGTCGGGGTCTTTGTCTCGTTTCGATCAGAACATGCCAAAATGAAGTCTAATTGCAGTCGTCTGCCGAAACTGAGGGGCGTGGCTTTCGGAACTAGTAGCGGGAAACGGCTCGGACGGTATCGATGGGGCACAAGTTACATTTTTCGGGGATTTAGTATTTCCAACTTCGGTGCAATCAGAGCGGGGATAGACACTCTGCTTTGTTAAAGTTGAGCAGCATGGCAAACAGTTGTATGCGCCCCCAGCCTCGAGAACACCCCCTGCGCAGTACATGGGATTGTGATTGGTGAATGATTTAGTTTTCATTTTGCCGCGGCCGTTTCCCTTGGGAACGCGACGAGGACCGGAACGGCATCGGGAGGAATCAAATGATTGGCTTCAGAACCTTTTCGTTCTGTCACGTTTCAATCTCAATCTCAACACAGTGGAATCCACTTGTGTTCCTTTCAATTCTACACAACTTCCGCGTTTCATTCTTTCAAAAGGGAATCCCCGCTCATTGATTTTTGGTATATAAATCAAGTGATGTGAACACAATCTAGTACAGGTTTGGCATTACATTCCGCCATGTTTTCTGCACATCACTAATGAACACTAATCGTGCTGTGTTGTATTTCAAGGTGTTTCTTGGCAGTGACGGCCGTTAAATAAGGTGTAAACCCATCTCCGTATCTTCAATGACGATATAAAGGCTAAATACATTAGGTTCATGTCACAGTGAATAAAATGCCTTAATATCCGATGATTTGCTGTAATTTCCACTCATTCATTTTGCAATTTTTTTTTCAATTTGCTTCCTTATCCCTGACACAAAGTTGTTATTTGGCCAAAGGAAAAAAAGGGCAAAAAAATGTAAATACGAATTTCTGAGGTCCAAACCTCCATAACAACAGTTAATATCCCCTGGGTCCAGACTGTTTTCATTTCCTGTCCCCTCGACTTTTTCGAGCCGCTCTTCCTGTCGCCCTTTCCCTCCAGGATCTGACGGTATCATCTCATTTTATTGATGGCGCAGTCACGGTTTGAGGCCACATGATCAGATACAGCGCTGGATCGTTTGTTAAATTCCCGGGGGAATTCAGATTCAGATCACAAGGTCCAGGTGACGGTCAAAATCAAAAACCCCAAGTAAAAATAAAAAAGAGAAAAATGGAGTAAGAAAAAAAAATGGAATAAGATCATCCATCAGATCGCGTTTCATACTTTCACTCAATTGCTGGACGGACTTTGCGTCGCCTTTCAAGGACGTTTAAGAACTAAATCTATTTTTGAAGTCAAGTTTGCCGACGTTCTCAAACTTTCAGAGCGTATAACTTTAAACCGCTTTAACTTCTTCCCCTTTGTCGTGGCCTTTTTTTTTTTTTCCTTTTTGTTTATTTCTCGAGCTGGCATCGGGGCTTGTTTTTGGCTGCCTGACTTCCTGTCCCTATGAGAACGGAAAGGTCCAGGTGTGACCGGGAAGTGTTTATAGAGGCATGGCTGATTACCCCGACGCAGACAGCATGGTCACAGACACACTGATGCGCATATCTGGAAATCACACGCCTACACGAACGTACGGCCGGCATGCATGCCTGCTCGCACACACACCTGCAAACACACGCCTGCGCATGTGCATACATGCGCGCACACACACTGCACACACGCGAATGCTCGCACACACACAGACTTTACAAGCGTTTACATACACATTCACACAAGCTCAAACATACACTCAGACATGCAAACACACACCTGCATACGTGCATACACGCCCACACACACACACACACACACACACACACACACACACACATGCAAACACACACACACACACCTGCAAATTTTTCCACACACACACCACACACAAACTCAAAATCACACACACACGCACACACACATAAAACACGTGCAAGTGCACATATGCTTCCACACACACACTTGCACGTTTACTGATACAAACACACGTCCTCTCTCTCAGACAAACATGCACACACACACACACATATTCACACTCACAGACATACACACTTATGCACAAATAATCAGGTGTGTGTATGAAGGGCCGATCATGCACATGTGCTCCCACTCTGCTCCACCCCTTGTTCCTCCCTCAGATGCATCAACAGCAGCCCTCTACACCCCTCCCTTGGCGCTAATGAGTGAGGCCAGGTATAATTAAACAGCTCCAAAGGCACTTTTCAACCAGATTTTTATTTTATTTTTAGCGATGAGAAAAACACACTCCCAGCCACCAGTAAATTCAATTAGACGGGCCCGGGATGCTAATGAGGACCCACAGCTTTTTAATTGCCCAACTGGCATTGCTTAAACGGAAGCGAAGGACGGTCTTGGTTTTTTGGTTATGGTAAATGAAACAGCATGCTGAGCTCTATGATGAGTGTATGATTTTTATTTTAATTGCACAAAACAATTATATTTACAACATGCTCGTCAAAATTGGAAGAGTTTGAGGCCTCTAGTTGTTCATTCAGGCCCTAATGTACACAAATGGAAAATGCTCATTAGGGACCAGAGGTAGGTAACACAAAAAAGTATTGTTATTTAAAAAAGAAAAAAATGAAGTAAAGTATAAGTTAGAGTAGTGTAAGGGTAAGAACATTTTTATTTTTACTCTGAAATTGTAAAAAAAAAAAAAGTACATGTTGAATATTAATGTTTTTTTTTTTAATTTTCCACCAGAAAATGTTTCAATAAACTGTCTTAACCACATCTCCCCACCTCTAGAGTCATTGAAAATGGACCATTTAATGAATATGCAAATAAGATACGGGGGGTATCTGAAGTGCGTATTCCTTATGGGGACAGGTCTCCATAGGTCTATTCAGCCCTACAGAATGATGTCCATTAAAAGATGGAACAACCGTTTGGCGGGAAATGTTATTTTCCTCCTCCACTGTTTCCCACGCATGACCCTGCAACCCTGCTCTTTCTAGAATGGAAATGTTGTTTGCTTATTTCTTTCAAATATAGACAATATCACTTTTTTCCGTTGACACAGAGCATTCACTGGGAACATTAGCCCTCACAAATAAAGGGTGTCCTTTGTGATCTGCAGAGCAGTGCATAAGAGACGTAGAGTGTCTAGTACCTTGGACCGGTGCAGTAAGTGCAATACCCTTGGTCCACATGTGGATTAGTTGCCATGAACCGTTTTCTGCTGTTACGCTGGACTAGACTTTCCAATCGAGTTTTTTAAAAGTTTTTCAAAGTTGTTCAACGATAAGGGATTCGGAAGAATCCAGGAAATCCTGCTGCCGGCTCCGGAAGTCAATCAAAAGCGCGAAGGTGGAGGATCGTTTTCTTTTCATCAATGCAGCGGTGCGGAAAGATTGATAATGGCTAAGTGATGAATTTGATATTGGGCACAATCCTGCACGCAAGGATAAACACACAAATAAAACCCTGACAGAACACCCCTTATCTAATTTCTTAGTGGTACACACTGTATGTACTGCACGTATCTCCAGTGTATATGCATCCAGGATAGAGAGCGGTCGTTAGGGCTGAACTGACAGCAGACCAGCGGATCCACTTGGTCGTTGTGATCTAGCGGTCAGAGGTCAGAGGGGAAGTGCCGCGAGGGGGTTTATCTCCCTTACTGTCCGGGACAACCGCCCCCTCCTGGGTGGATGCCGCCGCCCTCTCGGGTCGCCCGTCCTCTCCCTTTGACCCCTCGCCGCGGCTCCTCCATTCCGTTCTTGCTCCCAATGAAGCCCTGACAAATTGTGCCTGCCAGTGAGTGATCCATCACGGTGCTACATCCCATCCTCCGACGCCCTCTCTCTCTCTCCCTCTCTCTCTCTCTCTCTCTCGCTCTCGCTCTCTCTCTCGAGTCTCTTTCTGTCCCCGAGAACGGCCGTCCCCCTCCTCCCTTGTTGTGGGCTGGGAATTTGGAGTGCGTGGATGAAAGTGTTGCTCGGAGCGTGAGCTTTCCAATGTGTTTTCTCTTTGTTCATTTACTTATTTCAATGATCCAAGAGTGGTTATTTTATTTTTTATGGGTTTTTTTTACGTTTCATTTCATATTCAGCCTGATGGCAGTGCGCGGTTTGAGTCGGTCGGAAGCTATGTCTCTCCTCAACGGAGTCAGGATAGAAAGGTTCCCCAATCTTTGAGACCCAAAAATAAATTTTGTCGCATTTCTTTCCGTGAATGAAGTACGCATTGCCAGTCCATCGATTGAGAAAGGCGTTGTTATTGATGACGTACAGTATTCTTACAAGTTTCCCCGGGAGCTCCAGCACTTCAGTAAAACAGCGAGTGTCTCTAGCACCTTTGCAACAGTGTTTTAAAGATGCGAGACGAAGATGTACCGTACAGTATTGGCTATTTTCCACCGATTGGGCAGCTCTGCCACCTATGTATCCTTACAATTTTAAGGCCTTTTTTTTTTCCGTGTAGTGGTTTTTTTATGCGGCTTTTTTTTTTTTCGACACTCTTATTTTGCAGCGACACCGTGCAACACTGTGTGCCTTTGGTTTAATGCTGCTACTACTGGGTGATTACGTAGAGGGACGGCTGGCTGAAGGCAGCAGAGCGATAGAAAGCACAGCACGCCACACAACCGGAGGAACCAGGCAAGAGAGCGACTTCATAGCAAACGGCTGGCACTCTGCCGCCGCCAGCGAGTGTCCGCCCTGGGTAATTGCGTATATTAGCCATGGCAGGAAACGCCAGATGTTAAAAAAACAGCGGAAGTGAAGGATCAAGACCTTGAGGTATCAGGTAGATGTAGAGGTATCATTTAAGAAGGCGTGTAACTGCTTTATGTAATGAAAGTGTTTCAGGCATCTAATCTGAAATGGAGAAAATTGAGGAGAAAAAGTCTTGATGATGTTAAATAATGTTTTGGTGGGTCGTGCTGTGAACAGTCATGCAGTACATCATGGGAACCAACCAACATTTTAAGGCCTGGAAAAACCTTTCCTCAAGTTAAAACTATCAAATCATATTTTCTTTTCCTTCAGTGTAATATAAGCTGTGGTTTTATGGACCACACAGTTGTGACTATTAATATACAGTGTGACTGGCCCTTTCTGTAAAGTCGGGATCCTTTTGACACTGAAATTTTCCAAAAGCACACTTCGTCATTATACGACTGATATTAATTAGGAGTAATCAGGAATCAGCAGAGACATTGAGGTCAGTTTGATGGCGCAAAGACAAAGCGTGAGTATGAGGCTTTTACTCGATAAAGAAAAGAATGGAGCTCTTAATTATGTGAGATGGTAAAGTGGACACTAATGAGGGCAGAGTTTGCTTATGGGATGCATCAGCTCATCAATTCTTTTTTATTATTTTTTTTTTTGGTTTAGACAGCGGCCCAGAAAAGACACATGACACACTTACCCAGCGGGAGAATAACCTCCGAAACCTGCTGAGATGAAAAGCTTATACCCCAAATATAATATTGTGCAGAAGCCTGTGATCCATAGGGGCAGGTCTGCAGGTCTTCCAGAGGGGTTACCGTGGTTCTCATCACCTCAGACTTCGATATAAATCTGGATGAGTTGACGGCAGCAGGCGGGCGGCCGCCGTCAGCTTATTACACCATGGCGCGACGAAGACGCCACGCTTCGCCCCTTGTAGTTTGCAGCCTTTGTGAAGCGGTGCGTGTTGAACTGGACAATCTGATGGAACGCCTTAAGGACACTAAGTGATAGCCAGGGAGCTTTGTGCTCGAGAGGTTAATGGAGGGCTCCTTAGGGATCCCTGCCAAGTCCATGCAGAGCGTTTGCTGAGAACTCCACTCTTTGTGACCAGTGGGATGATGAATGCGGGAGCAGCATGGAGAATGGCAGCGGGAGCGGTCAAGTGCCGTCTTTCTTTTGACCATCCCAAAACTGTGCGTGTTGAAGGGAATTGGAAAGACATTTGATGCATTAATTTGTTTAATTTAACTCCAGTAGATTGGACAAGAAATTACTTTCAGTAATTTACCAACACCCCCCAATAGCGTAGTCAACTTCTGTGCTCTTTATCAAAATACAATAATGAATAATAATTATTGGATGTTTTAAGGTAATTCACTTAATTTTCCCTGACAATTAATATAAAATATATACGTATTGTTTTGATACATATTGCCTCTTTTTACCCCCATGCAGCATAGTAATACTATGCTACTTAAGTGCGCCAAAGCTTGAAGAAATTGTTGAAAAGTTTTGGCTTCGCGAGATTATTGCCGTATTATTGCCTGGTTCCCATGTGGCAGAACTGCAAGCAAAACAATGCACTTTAAGACACGCTGTGGAGAATGTTGTCCCCTATCTAATGTATTAAATGGCCATTTAAAAGTAATTGAAAAGCCAACCAATTGGAAAAACAGCTACTGTGTAGTTACCCAATACACAGTCTATTGCCCTCCGAGATCTATGAAGAAAATTTTCAATTAAATTTCAGCCACAGTGGAAAATAAAATGCATACACCCTTAAATTTAACTGTCCCCTACCTTGTTTCTCCTCTTTTACTTCCTGTACTTTACTTTCAGGTTAGTATGTGAACATGCATTTTAGAATGTTCGTTCGATGTCACACAATTATCTCTGTGTGAACGCCCTCATTCACAGAGGATAAGGCCGAGCAAACCTTTAAACAGACATTAACGAGTTTAATTTATTCTACTCACACTCACTCACTTGAAAGAACTCAAATATTTTATGAATACTTTTCAAAGGCAATAAGGCATCTGTAATTGGTGTGAACATTATGAAAACGTTTGCCTGGGATAATGCGAAGCAGGGCAGCCTCAACACTTCTAGTACTGTTTACTTATCTGATCAAACATTTACGATGAATCAACATAGTTTACAAACAGGATGAAAAGAAGTCGTACGAGTCTAACAGCTGCCAAAGCATGTACATTTCTCCTGCTGTGTTCATTAAATATGACCTTTATTTTTCCGAAGTCGTCAGTTCTAATCTGGCCGAAGTGCAGATCATAAACTTGGCAAACGACACATTCGTGTCTGTAAGTGAAACTGCCGCGGAGATGTTGTCATTACGAATCTGAATGAAATCCATCACAACTACAATCAGAAATCATCTGTCGAAAGTGCACACACGGTGCTTGCTGACAGATTTGCTGGATCTCACCTTTTTTGGCTGCCGGCAGCTCTAGGTTTTTTTCTCGAAGTTGACACAACATGATGAAACGGACGTAGCTGAGTTGGCGCCGAAAAAACACGGCTCAGTTTATCGCGGCGCTTCATATTGTTTCAGCTTTGTTCAACCCGAGGCTGACCTCATCGCGGCTTCCTTCTTCACCGTCACACTCACACACGTGCAGAGCGACAATAACACGCAGATGGTGAGCGTGGTAGTGTGTTTGACCACCGCCCGTGCAGTTTTTTCACCGCTTCATTTTTGTAACTAACGGCCTCTTGGACGGTGTTCTCCCAGTTTGAATTATCCAGGCCAGCTGGATGTTGTCAGTGTGACTGTTAATAACAAATGTACTTAGTGTAACTCACTTTAGACAAAAGCATCTGCTCAATGGTGTAATGTAATTTGATGTAGATATAAGCCAGATGCCGCCTCATCACAGACATGATTTGAAGACATTCCAGCTCACAACATTAAAGCTCCAACAGGGCTGGAATCAGTTCCAGCTTTGGGTGAGATTGGTTAAAAAAACAAAAACGCGCCTATCGCACCCGGTGTTGATAGTTACACGGCTTCACACGGGAGCCCGGTCCGTGTTTACAACTCCTCGCACTCCGCGCTCCTACACTTAAGGAGAGAACCTCAGGCGGCGGCGTCGTAAATCTCAATGAACCAGCTCCCCATGGCTTGGTTCACTACCAAGCTACGGCAACAACATCACGAGTGCCAGCCTGAGTATTTCACCCAGGTTGTCAAGTGGGCGAGTCCCTTTATTTTCGCCGCTGAATTAGGCCGTCAACCCCCGCAGAAGGCTCGACAGTGAGTTCTGGCATTGCAGAAAAACCCTACGTCCGGCCCTGCAGCCTCCCACTGTTCCGTTTATACATGCACGGTGAAACCTCAACCACTACCAATGGCACTGCACTGACATGCCCAGTGGCTACCCTGCATCCCCAAATACCACCATTAATGCCGTACAGGCCTTCCCAGTGGCTCACCCCATTGGCACAGTTATGGTGAAGGATCTGGAATTTTTCTCAGGGCGCTATTTGAATGGCCCACTTTATTTTTTCTTTGACCCTCTTTAACCGCATTCTCCTCAGATGCACAAAATTCCATCCACAGATTCCGCCCTTTTATACAAATAACAACGAAGCGGACGGTCTGTGCTCGATCAAACTCAAGCTCATTCCTCCATCTGCACTTGCCTCGCCATCGCTAACTCACTTAAGCACACACGCTCGCTCAGCCCGGCTGTACAAAGTTGTATTTGTGTGACCACCCTCACTTCATTTTGGGTGCAGCGTTAAAGTGACCGTACCTAATCTGTGTGGCGGCCCTCTGTCGTGTGTGTCAAATGCAATTAGTTCCACGCAGTTAAAGTGGACAGGATTTCAAAAGCCTTTGGAGATTATCTCCATACCGTTTTATTACAATGTCTTTATCCATAATTGACACGGGAGACCGGGCTAATACGGGCGTTCTACGCCCAGGGATTACAACATCTCCTCCATACGTCTATCCCCTCTGCCGTCCCGCTGATGATATGTGGAAGAAGGACGCGGGGAATGGGCGGCGTCGGCGCCCAACACACCGAGGCACATACGCCGTGTAGGTTATTGAACATACGAAAGAATAAATAGCACGGGAGTGGAGTAGGGCGGCCTGCGACTGTGAAACAGAAGCATTGAAAGTAAACAGAGGGATAAATATTAATCACTATTCATGGTATTCTCCCACACGGCTCAGACAGGGCCAGTCAAGCATGCCAGCGAGTCTGATGAGCGCAGAACCCGGAGGGGGGACAGTAATAGTCGTGGCTCCGGGGGTGGCCGGCGCGAGGAGGAAGAGATGGATGAGGAGGAGGGAGTCCGCTGTCCAGGATGCCCCGTAGAATCCCTCCCGGATCCCTCGCTCTAACAGGCCTTTTCAGGGCCCCCTATTCAAAAAGCAGTAATTGCGTCGTTTTTCAAGGCCCGCGCCTCTGTCTGACGGCGAGGCGCGGCCCATTACTCAAGCTAATGGAGAAGTAAGTGATTTGAAAATATAGGCTTTGATCACGCACCACCCCCAAGCCCCCCGGACCTCCGCGCCCATCCACCCACAAACCCCTTTCGACTCCTACGCCCCTCCACCTCCGCCCCCCCCCACGTCAGGCGTCTCGCGCTTCCGCGCATCGCTCCGTCCGCCCTCTGAAGGAACAGAACGTTCCTTCTGCCTGTGCACACAGCCTCCGGAAATTACACTGGATACATAAAAGGCCGTGTGAATGATGTGACATGGTATGGTGGTTTTATTTTATCTATATACTCTTGAGCTTTGCTGTTGTTTGACCAGCCTTGATTTCCAGCAGCCACATGATGCATATGTGGGCTCATAGCAAACTGATCCTGCCTAACGGTCTGCGGCCTATTAAGGGTAGCGTGCGTCCGGAGCAGCCTGGGTTCAGACACATTTATCGAACCCGATGAGGTACATTAAGTTAAAGTGCTCCTCGGGTCTCCTGAAAGGTTTTGCGTCCACCGTGCAGCAAAGCAAGCTATTACCAAAACACACACACAGACAAATTTGATTTCTTTTGAGTAAGCAGTAAGCGGACTGCTCATAAAACAAGCGTTTTATTTACTGTATATCTGAACTGCGAACTGCAACAACCAGGCGGGGAAAACGGAAAAAGGGGTTTATTTACATTTCCCTAATTTACCGGCTCTCCCATCATAGGCTGTTCCCTCTTGGTTGTAATTACCCCAGAGTGTTATTTACTGCAGATTAACGTCCATTAAACAATTGCCAAAGTGAAAGTACTAATGGCATCGAGAAGGCAACATACGTGCCAGGATGGCGCCGTTTGCCACGCTTTTATTGCGATGATGACCCCACGAGGCCTCCCTAAGTAGCTTGTGAAGCCTTGAGTAGCTTGAAATGCTTGAGCCGGCCATGGAAGTTTAACTCTCATCACGCTCCCAATCTGTTTTAACAGGAAAACGTGCTTTGCCCACTGACAGAGCGAATAAGGTGGGATTCGAGCTGGTCTTTGGCCCCGGCCCACCGCACCACCGCCCACCGCTCGCTCCTGCTTTTCTTTATCCTCGCTTTCTGTGGTGGTTTGCCTGCTCGTATATCCAACTATACCAACTTGTTAGGCGCAGCGAGCCTGCCGCCCCGACCCGACCCGCGCTGCTCGCCAGCCCCTCGGAAGAGCTCCGCCGCTCGTCAGCAGAGCCGAGACCCGGAGGGCGGATTTACAGTTATTTATAATGAAGCCTCGCATAAAAAAAATAAAAATGTTGCAGATGTATCCGACTTTTTTGCCACATCTTTTTATTTTCATTATTAATTTCCGTCCGTGAAATTGATCTGTTCCCGGCTTTCAAAACGGGGCTGTTTACTCCCCCGTCTTCTACGATGATGCACGGCGTTGTCAATCCTGGTTATTTCCAACGGAAGTAGATCTCGTCCAAAGGCGTCTCGGAGAGCGCCAGTTGTTGTCGACAACGATTTGCTGCTGACAGCGCGGGATAATGTGCATTAATTCTGGGCAGTATGAACATAAGTCAGGGACTATGAACGCGGCTAATGCAGCTTTGCGTGTGTTCGGCAGATCCTCAAAATGCCTCCCTCGCCGAATGGAGTGAGGGAATGATGCCGCTGTTGGCATAAGGTAGGGACTGCCCATTGTTCCGACGGCCAATTATTCCGAAACCCCGATAGTCCAAAAGATGTCGGGTTAGAGAGTGTTAAGTTTAGGGTGAGGGTGTCGTCCCTGTCCAAAGGGACATATTTCAGACTATTGGGGTTTCGGAATAATGGGCTGTCGGAACAATGCCACGGCACCCATAATGTAAGTGCAGCTGCTGCATGAACTACGTTTGATTCTCAATTATCGTGGGTATCACCACATCCATCCACATCCATGGTGCATTAAAAATTGAAATTACCATCAACGACGCACATCATCGCTTTCCCGCAGGTGTACCGGGTCGGTGTATGAACCCCACTTACCTGCGGTTCTTTTAGAGGGAAGCACATTAATGCATGGATGACATTTTTCCGCCCCGATATCCATTGTTCCGAGTGTGCACTTTGGCGCCTTAAAAATGCAAGATTAGTTTGTATTTCCTTCCCTGCTCGCCCACAAAGGAGCTGAAATCCCCCCGGCTTTGTGGAGCTGACTCTTTTATCCTTATACCACTTCTATCAGTAAGCTTTCTTCTCGTTTACCACATATCTGCCATTTCTGCTATAAACTCCTTCTGTATTCTGTAAATAATGAACTTTTCTACTAACAGGGGAGCGAACCGGCTTAAAGCTCCGCCCGTGTGTTTCTCAAAGTCAAAAGTTTGCCGGTGTTAAACCTCTACAGTATGCTAACACTCTTCATTTTTACTTTTCATTTTAATTCATTTTTATTTGTACTTTTTACTGTAATCCCACTGAGATTCACAGGCAAAACTCGCGGGGCCGTCCGCTCTGACACCGTGTTCTCTGTTTTCCGTAGTTTGATTTGATCGTTCCGCGTCTTCTTTTTCGCCGGCGAGACCGCTTGGCCTGCGCAGCGCCGCTGTTCTCGCTCGGCGGCCAAGCGTCGGTGCGAGCGGCCACCCCCAGCCGGCACCGCGTGAGGAACGATTGATTTTCACTCACGCCCTTTCTTTCCCTGGGCGGATCGCGCCCTTTATCCATTCACATATCGTAAAAACGCCGCTCTGGCGCGGACGCACGCACGCACACGCGCATGCACAAGGGTCCCAACGGAACAGCCTCCCCCAGGCTATCCCTTTGTTTCTGTTTCATATGCTGCTGACGATGCGCCGACCGGTGACTGACCTGAAGGGAGCGTCAGCATCCTGCCGGTGCAGCGCCGCCCGTCGGCATCTCGGCGCCGCCGGCATCTCGGCGCCGCCGGCGGAGGGTTAGCCGGCGCCCGCCACGCCGTGACAGATGGGATTAGTGATTATGTTTAATGTCACACGGGCGTGGCGTTATCTCGGGGAGGACATGCGGTCTGGAATGCTGACGGGGGTGGCGGGGGAGGGGGGGGGGGGCCTAGCCAAACTCTGTCATTAAATAAATCCTGGTTGTGCTCGGGTACATTGTGCTCTGGCCCTTAAATCGGGGGCCTCCAACTCAGATGACCTGGGGGGACCACGTTGAACAGCAAGGGAACAATTATCTGCGTCAGTGAGTTGGCAAATAGATAGACAGACAGACAGACACAGATACATGATAGATACAGGATAGATAGATAGATCGATAGATAGCCAGCCACATGATATGTAGATAGATGGATAGATAGATAGATAGATGGATAGATGGATAGATATATAAATAGATCGATGGATGGATAGATGAATAGATAGATGGATGGATAGATAGATAGATAGATAGATGGATGGATAGATGGATGGATGGATAGATGGATAGAAAGTGTTGCAGAATTTCCCCTGCCTGGTCGCTGAGGTTAATCTGCTCGCTACAGTAAAACAAAAGTGAGAGTATCAAAGATATTTATTCTGCAGAATAAAGAGAAAGACACAGAGCTGCTTCAAAGCAGTGTTGTGATCAGTCTGCCGCTACTTCGCTTGAAGAGGCCTTTATCGTCGTGAGAGGTCCTGTCCCATTCTGAGACGAGCCATGTGATTCACTGCTGTCTTCAGTCACGGCTGAGAACGTGTTTTTACAAAGAAGAACATCGAACACTATCGGTGCCGAGAAAGCATACGTTGAGCGTTTACACAAATGCTGCTTTTACGAGTTGACGCGAGAGTCGGGCGTCACCAAACAAACATATGCCTCAGCATCTAGACATCACCTGGTGGTAGAATTATAACATTCATTAACATTGATCATCATTTTTTAGATGGATGGATAGATGGATAAATAGATAGATGGATAAATAGACGGATAGACAAACAGATAGACATACAGATAGATAGGCATACAGACAGACATACAGACAGACAGACAGACAGACAGAGATAGACAGACAGATAGACAGATAGATAGATAGAAAGAGAGATGGACAGACAGACAGACAGACACACAGCACGTCCAAGTGTCCTTGAGCAAGACACTGAACCCTAAAGTGCTCTCGATGAGCTGGCGTGCATCTTGCATGGTTGTCGCTACCATCGACGTATGAATGTGTGTGAATGTGTGTGTGAATGGTTTTGTGAATGTGTGTGTGAATGGGTTTGTGAATGTGTGTGTGAATGTGTGTGTGAATGGGTTTGTGAATGTGTGTGTGAATGTGTGTGTGAATAGGTTTGTAAATGGGTGAATTCAAGGCGTGTATTGTAAAGTGCTTTGAGTGGTCGCAAGACTGGAAAATTGCTTCATAAAATGCAGTCCATTTAAAAAACAGTCCATTATTATCCTTAAGCATTAAACCTCGGTATCAACAATTCACATTCTGACAAAAAGGGGAAATAATTTCTATGAGTTTACTTCTGTTTTGTTCAGTTTTATATTCCGAAAACATTAAGTACAAATTGTATGCATTAATTATGCACTTAAAATTGATTTCATGGCCAGATTTAACAATATATTATAAACATGCGGCGAGCCGTAACAAATTGTGCCCCGGGCCTGTCGTTTGAGACCCCTGCCTTAAATAAAGGGGGGGGGTGTAATTAGCCTCTGCAGATTTTAATTGAAACCAAGCAAGATAAATGGCTCAATGTAAAGGTTTGATCTGTGCTAAATCACTGGGCCGCTGCGTGCACAGATGTAATAAGTTTTGCGTGGCTGTTGCATGTCTGCTCCTCCGCTTGATGTGCTTTCGATATAAAGGTCGGCCGGCAACTTTGTATTCATCTCTCCGCCGGAGGAGCGGATCAAGTGGTCTGAAGGTGTGTTTCCACAGCAACAGTGTACCGCTCGCGACAGGGTTTGGGTTCGGACGGGCTATTGTGAATATTTTATGGCAGACCTCATTACTTCTCTCCGGCTCTTTGTTGTAAGCCATCGATGGGAGAGGGAAAAAAAACAACAAAACAATGTGAGGTAGAAAAGCCTCCAAAAAAGCCGTTTCATTGTCCAGCCTAGTCAAATTACTGACAAATATGAGGCCTTTATATATGAAAGGCCCAGACTTCAAACACTGGATATTCTGGACTCAATGCATGAGAACTGACCTTAAAACCGGGACTTGTGTCGAACAAAAAGTAGAGAGACAGAATCTGATACCCCGTCAAACACCTGCATTCCATTTCGAGGATATCTGACAAATTTGAACGATGAAATAGATGTTAATTAGCATGCATACGAGATAAGAGAAGATCTAACCGAGACAGGATATTTGTCTTGGTTAGACAATAAAGTCGCATTCTAAATTCAAATTTTCGTCACCACGAGCTCTTTACTTGTCCAACTCTTTTCCACCTAACTGACAATTTGCAGGCACTTACACGGCCACTATGAAAGGCCATTATGGCCATTATTCAATATGTATTAAATTTGAATAAATGACTAAATGCTTTACAAAGACTTCACGATTGTATTAGTCCAGATTAATATGCTCTTTAACAAATTATTCATAGCTAATTAATGTGTACCTGGAAACAAAGTGTACCGTGAATTGAACATTTGCATTACATCACATATCTGAGCGTATGATGCAAATGTCATTAGAAAACCTTCTCTATGTGTATGACGCCATCTGACATCTCACATGGAAATACGTATAAAATACAGACACAGAGACGGATGGAGAGAACGAGAGACCGAGAGAATAGACACACTCGGACGTCTCCACGTCGGAACTTTAAAACCCCCCAGTTCCCCGAGGGATGAAGAGGGTGGGAATCAGCGTCGCTGCCTTTACTCATGAACTGGCCCGGCGATGTTCAGATCAGGTGTTTGGGAGAAGCCATGGTCGGAGGAGGTTCGCCTGCAGCCTGGTGTTCATGAAACCACTCCTAGAATATGGGAGGATCAGGAGCCAACAGCGCCGGCACCCTGGGGTGCAATGGCCTCGTAGCACTTGGCTTTCATACGAGCCACGCAGAGCGCTTATCGCACCCGATGGACCCACAAGATGGCTGCCCATACCATTACGGACGCACAACCTGTTGAACGGTTGGAAACAGACGTTGTGCGTTGGAGACATCCTCTGGCTTTAAAAAGCAAACCCGTCCAGATGTAGGGAATAGAGTGAAATATAATCGGACCATATCACATGTTTCCATCGCTCAGGGGTCCGGGTTTTGTGCTCACACCAGGTTATGCGCCTTCTCAGAATGGCAGCCATGCCGTAGCATCAAGGTGTGAAAGCTCTGTGTTTTTGACTGCAGTTTGTCCATCTTTGGCGCATGCTGTTAGGGTTTTTGACAATCTCCCCCTTCACCAATTAAATAATTCCGCAGGTTTTAGTGTGGCTGAGTACTCCTGCGACACGGGTACAAACTATTTGGGCCAGAGTTGGCTCTTGTTGCTTTGAAAACCCTCATGTCAGAGTCCTAATTGCCAGACCTCTTTTATCGCCGACACACACTGCTAATTGGCAATCCACCTGATATGAATCACCACCGCAGATCCCTTCGAATTGTGATTTGTGATTCCTTTTCATGTGGTGTTTCCTTGACTTTGCCTATGGACGGGGCTAGGCATATACAGGTAAATAGACTGTATCTCTAAAGGTGCGTCTGTCTGTTAATCTATTTTATACAAATAGTAATTTGTTATTCTCTCTGATGTAATATACCCCCGCCCCCCGCATAACCTCGCTTAATAACTTTATCATTTTACTTGTTATGGGAGATCATAGCACATAGTGTTCAACCAAAGCACATTTAATCATAATCACAAAACTATTAATAAGAAGGTTCAAATAAAACATGCATTCATGAGAAACAACTTAAATTACATCAAATTTGCCATTGAGTGCTGTTCAAGCTGCAGTTATTGAGCCATTATTTCAGTAGGGCCAATGTGTAGGTCTATATTTTTGGGAAAATATTTTTTTCCGCTGAAGCATGGTGCTCCTTGTGTAGGACGGTTGTAGCTTGTTGATAGCGGAGGCAGTGTATCTGGTCTGCGATCTAGAGGATGTGCAGCTTGGCGGTGGATTTGCAACGCTCCATTTGCAAGTCGTGGCAAACACCATTATGGGAACAAATGTTAGAGATAAGAAATGTGTACCTGTGCATATGTGTGTCCGTCTAACCAAAAGCGGTGCATCACTTTTTTTTTTTTATGTCTAAAATTGTTCATTTTAAGGACAAACTTGATTCCAGCACAAGGGCAAATGCATTCGATTGAATAATCATGTTTGGGATTCAGTACCAATATTAGATGCAAAAAGTGTGTTCGACAAAATGATTATACACTCTGCTTCTTATTTAAAAACCGCAGTAAGATGGGGAGACAGATCGATAAATAGTGTAACAGGAATGGGCAGGTAGGCAGAGGAATATTGACCGTGTGACACTCAGACACTGGGAGACAGGGCTTTTATTGGGCGACAGAAATATACATTTTTGATTTAAAAAGAAAACCTGAGTCCTTCTGGAGGGGCTACCTGCTGACTGAAGACCACTAACTGGGCCGGGTCGCTTCTCGACTTACCGGTTACTGTTGTATACTGTGCTGTTACTGTTGTATACTGTGCTGTATTATCCCAAACACTACCTCACACTATTCACATTCACACGCCACTTTAATTCACATGCCACTTTAAATGCACTTATCTGTATATACATAGGCATATTCCCTCTATCTATTCCATTTTATTTCAATTTATTTTTATTGTATTTTATTCTATATATTTTTATCTTATTCTATAAGTATTCCACTTACTGTATTACGTTTTAGGAGTCAGTTAGTCGGTCTATTAGAAAGGAATTTTCTACTTTTTATTTTATTTTATTTTTTATTTTTTCGTAGGACATATTGTGTGCTATCACCGTTGCATTACATTTCACTGCATATATGTATGGAAGTATGTATATGTATGTGACAAATAAAAATCTTGAATCTTGAATCTTGAATCTAAAATAAGCTGGTCCGACGGCCAGTGCTCACCCCAGGCTCTGGTCCCTGGTTCCTCCAGAGCCACCCGTCTCCAGCCCAAGCAGCAGCCTTTTGTCCCGCTGAGGTGCCCCTAACCAGCCTAACGAGCGCCTGCCCAGAGCTGCTGGGCAGCCGGAGTGGGGTGGAGTCGATGTGTGTCGAAGCCCTCCACCGCCATTTCCTCCAGCCCCTTACAATCGATAGATAGAAAGGACGGACGGACGGAGAGACAGACAGGTCTACCTCGCTTCATCCCGATGGACCTTTATCGCCATCCCTCTTCCACCTTCCCGGTTTGAAATTAAAGTTGACCTTTCTGGTTGCCTTTCTGTGGCATTTCTGCTGTTTAAAGACACTCCTTAGGGTGGTGTTCGCCTTCTTTGATTACAGATATTACTGTAGCCAGGAATTTTCCTCTGATGTCACTCGAGCTTCTCTTTTTGGTATTCCTCTTTCTATCAAACCATATTAGTTTTGGCTCCGATTCCTTATGGAATGAAACAAGCACCGTGCCTGATGGGGACACGTTCTCCGTATCCGCTGGATGTCATTACAGTGTGTTTGCCAGTTTCAAGTCAGGCCCTAATTATAGCCTTGATTTGCTGTTTAAAAGTCGAAATGTTGAACTTTCCATGTAGCGTCACCGCGTGCTGCCATGAAGGTGGCATGACCCGAGTGATGTGAATCCAGCTGGAGAAGTGCTTTCCCGTGACAACGGTCATTATTAACTCACAGTGGACATTATCCAGAAATAACTGTCCGACTAATTGCCGCTATGCGTACTACTGTGGAAAGAACAAAAACGGCTGATTTTGATGCTTTTTGGGGAGGTGGTTGATTCGCTTTGATTTAATGGATTGTTTATTCAAAGCGGTGACTAATTGACTGAGCTTTATACTTAGTATGCTGTTGAACTTGAAACATCTTGTGTCATTAATCCCATCGCCTGTTTATCTCAACGAGGCTGTAATTCCTCAGGCAACTGAAGTTGTGACGGGCTGCGTAGAGGTTATTTTAGGGTGAACTGGTGGTGAACCTTGGGCTGCAGTGTGCTGCGTGGTTCTAAACGCTGCTCCCCGGCGGTCACACCCTAACCCACCTGTTAGGTCGCCCACTCAGCATGTTTTTAATCTCCAGATCCTGGAGTGGCTACAATGGTTCACCATCAACGTGGAGCGGTTCTCACCGGTATTTCCTGCACAGTCAACAAGATTCCCTCCTTCTCTTTTGATGTGGGATGGATGTGTTCTTCACTGTGAGGGCTGTTCCAGCCTGTTCCTGTTAGCTTTTATTTCAAATTAAATATTCCTTTAAAATAAATCGGTATAATTTTCTGATGGTCATTTATGTGTCAAGAAAGAATAAGAAGTAACGTAAATGAATTCAACATTTCTAACATGGGTTTAAAATTCCCCTTCGACTTGGATGGAAACACATGATTGTGCAATCACAAAACAAATGGGATCTAGTCAAATAACTATCAAATAGTAAGTCAATGTAAAAATAGGAGTGTTGGTCGGTCAGAAGATTTGTACATGTGACAAATCCAAGTCTTTTGCTTTTGTTGTTTTGTATAACTAGGCCTTATTTTTTTGCAGCAAAAAAACATTTAGAATCCGATCTTTTCCAATCCGAAATCGGCGCAGTACAGACAGGACACACTTGTACACACTTCAGTCCACACATTTGTCATTTCATGACGGCTGCGGAAGCGAGCGACGACTGACTCGCTCTGGGATGTGATGAATGCTTTGAGATTGATTTCATGGGAAACACTCGAAGGCACGTGCCACATTTTTGACACGATCGGTCGTGAGTCATGGCCACGGGAAAACGTCGCTCCAGCGCCCGAGACGTATTTGGTTGTTTGCATACATGGCAAGTTTCAGAACTAGCGATCAGTTCACACTTTTCTAATAGTGAGCTGAAGAACAAAACAGCTCAATCAGATCCGGGCGGTGAATAAATCGGAATTGAGTGCCGCGTCCGGTGGTGCAAGCACATGCCGAGCAGCTGGCGCATCATTGCAACCCTTTACTCATTTGCATTTAAGTGAATTTTTGCATGCATGCGTTCCACACCTCCCAAACAAACGCTCAACACACACACACACACACACACACACACACACACACACACACACACACACACATACAAACCAATCCCCGAGGTGAAGGCATTTCAACCATGGAGGTAAATATTACTCAACCCGGATGGGGCCTCTCACAATTTGATGAGATCACTCTGGAACGGGGGGGATTGGCGGGCATTAAAATCAAATCATGACTCGTCCAAGGTTACAGGATCAATCGGCAGCGTCGGGTGCACCGGGCTATTATTGAGGAGCACAGTGTTATTGGGTAGAAATACAGCAGGGTTCTGCTAGAGCAGCGTGGCGTTCATCCGTCTTCATTGCTTTTTCCGTGAAATGGACTCGCTTAGGCGGCTAATGATCAATGCCATTTGTGAGCGAGGACATGCGGGGAGATGGTAAAGCATGACAGATGTCGAATGTGTCGCAGTCCAACGTGACAGGTGGAGGAGCTGCAGCTCAGTGCTCGGTACCAAGGTAGTCCATTCTCGCTCCCGGCTCTAGTGTGTACACCGTGTTCCAAATTATTATGCAAATTATATTTTTCCTAAATAGTCGATGCATATCACAGTCAGCATAATTTTCAAGTCATCAACCGTAAGGGTATAATTGTAATGTTATTGAACAAACCTCCCAATGATAACAATATTTTTTTCCAAAATAAAAAACTCAAAATGCACTGTTCCAAATGATTATGCACAACAGAGTTTCAAAACATTTTATAGGTTGTAAAGAACTGAAAATGGCCATTTGTTGAAATTGCAGCATTAGGAGGTCATATTTACTGAAATTAAAAGCTATTTCAATCAAAAACATCTTAACAGGCCAAGTTACATGTTAACATAGGACCCTTCTTTGATATCACCTTCACAATTCTTGCTTCCATTGAACTTGTTAGTTTTTGGAGAGTTTGTGCTTGAATTTCTTTGCAGGATGTCAGAACAGCCTCCAAGAGCTGCTGTTTTGATGCCAACTGCCTCCACCCTCATAGATCTTTTGCTTGCTCCAAAGGTTCTCAATAGGGTGGAGGTCAGGGGAGGATGGGGGCCACACCATGAGTTTCTCTCCTTTTATGCCCATAGCAGCCAATGACACAGAGGTATTCTTTGCAGCATGAGATGGTGCGTTGTCAGGCATGAAGATGATTTTGCTACGGAAGGCACGGTTCTTCTTTTTGTACCATGGAGGAAAGTGCTCAGTCACAAACTCTGTATACTTTGCCGAGGTCATCTTCACACCTTCAGGGACCCTAAAGGGGCCTACCAGCTCTCGCCCCATGATTCCGGCCCAAAACATGACTCTGCCACCTCCTTGCTGACGTCGCAGCCTCATTGGGACATGGTGGCCATTCACCAACCATCCACTACTCCATCCATCTGCACCATCCAGGGTTGCACGGCACTCATAAGTAAACAAGACTGTTTGAAAATGAGTCTTCATGTATTTCTGGGCCCCCTGCAACCGTCTCTGCTTGTGAGCATTGGTTAGGGGAGCCCAATAGTAGGTTTATGCACAACTACAAGCCTCTGGAGGATCCTACACCTTGAGGTTGGTGGGACTCCAGAGGCACCAGCAGCTTCAAATACCTGTTTGCTGCTTTGTAACTGCATTTTAGCAGCTGCTCTCTTAATCCCATGAATTTGTCTGGCAGAAACCTTCCTCATTCTGCCTTTATCTGCACCAACCCATCTGTGCTCTGAATCAGCCACAAATCTCTTCACAGTACGATGATCACGCTTTAGTTTTTTCGTGAAATATCTAATGTTTTCATACCTTGTCCACGGCGTTGCACTATTTGAGGCTTTTCGGCAGCAGAGAGATCCTTTTCCTTTCCCATATTGCTTGAAACCTGTGGCCTGCTTAAGTATGTGGAACGTCCTTCTTAAGTAGTTTTCCTTTCATGGGGCTCACCTGGCAAACTAATTATCACAGGTGTCTGAGACTGATTTCAGTGATCCAAAGAGCCCTGAGAACAATATCATCCATGAGTTTAATTGAAAACAAAAAAGTACATCTTTATGACACTTAAATCCAATTTGTATAATAATTTGGAACGCGGTGTAGTGTCAGGCCAGTCAGTAAGACCGGTTAAGAAGTGGGAGCCCTGGGGTGTGGTGCAGGTGGACACCTCAAGGCATGTCTCTAAGTGGTTCTGATGATTTCACTCTTTCTCTCTCGCTCTCTCTCTCTCTCTCTGTCTCTCTCTGTCTCTCTCTACCCCTCCCTCACTCTCTTTTAATCCAGGCTGTGGAGACCAACCTGGCATCGAAGGACAGCCACTGGGTGTACGCCAATGAGGTGAGGCCAAACATATACCGTCTCATCCCAGAGCCACCTACACTGCCAAAGTAATAGGACGCTAATAGTCTGGAAAAACTCCAAGGCGGTCACTTTTATTAAACATCTTTTTTCCACAGAAACATCGCATCTTTTGTACGTCGGCTCGACGAGGGTGCGTGGGCGCTTGTTTTGCGCGATATTATTTTAAATGGATTTGCTTCTCTGCCTCTTTGTTTTTCTCCACCGTTCCAGTTCTTCTACCGTTCCACGTTGCCCTTAATAGTCTGCTAATGTGGCTTTAACAGGGCAAAATGTTGGGGGTTGGGGGGAGTACTTGTGAATTCAGAACATCAGGTTCTGTCTGGAGTCAAAGGGCTTGGACGCTGAATTTTGCATTGATTGGAGACTGGAGGTAAGGAGTGGAAGTCATCTGATTGGCCGGAGACTAAAAGCATTGGATAAAAGGCAACAGATGAAAGCAGCTTCCCGCTGCTAAAGCTGAACTATTAGTGCTGCTGCACTTTATGGGAACACTTTAGACTTAATCACATGCAACTCTCTGCCTCTCTGGGTTTAACTTTATATTTCTATACATACATGCACACTCATTCGTGTGGATGAATATTCGTGAAATATCACCACTAACCCTTCATCTTGTTGTCAAACATCTCAAACTTGAAACATATCGATCCCCAGTTATACCGAAGGAGCATGATTTAGTATGTAAGTACTCAGAGTAGCCGATTTTATGATTGTTGCGCCATTATTAGTGGGCTAGTCCAGGAAAAATTCTATGATTATTCTGTTCTTGACCAACCAAAAGATCATTCTGATGAAAAATGATAAAAAAAAAATAAAAAAATCTATATTTATAAAAATAACATAGCAACTCACTATCGGATCAAACAAAATGTATAACATTGGAATTGAAAAGGCAGGCGAGTTTTATGATGTATATTTAATTTGTTTTGCCATTGATGTTCTGCTTTTCAGCACCATTCAATGTATACAGACAATACATTTCTTAAGAACCGTCTAATTATTTAAAAAACACTATTCACTATTTCATTCTAGATGTTAAAATAGCGCATTTAAATGTCAAAATAGTGCATATAAAACTGTAATTAATGCAAAGTCGTATACATGCCTAGTCGTGTCGTTGAGCAAATTGCCAAACACAGCAAGTCATTAGTTTTAATGGCGTCAGAGTCGGTGAAAAGTATGAGCTAATGGCATGTTAATTCCTGTCACTGCCTTAATGGTTGAGGTGGTTGACATAATATGCTTTGGCATATTGGGGAGTTATCTCTCCCCAGTACATTGTGTTAATGGGGAAGGATGCGCCCATATCAGTCTGTGCGCACTGAAATGCATCCCTTTCCCTCTCGCTCGTTTATCACCAAAAAGGAAAGGTGTTCACAGAGTCGAGCGTCACCGCAAAATGAGTTCTGATGTTCAGATGCTTTGCATACACCCCCTTTGTCTCGGGGGGTCTTTTTCTTGCTGTTAAACAAGTGCAGTAGAAACGCTGATCAAATATACACATTTTCACCTTCAATTGTGATAGCGATTCGAGACATAGAAATATATACAGTATATATACTGTATATATATACTATATAAATTAAACTCACCTATCTCTGGCCATTTACAGTATATTCACCTCCATGGAATCCATCCATACGGACAGTATACCCATTTGCCATTTCCCTGCGCTCCCATTTTAATTGTACACCCACCACAGTGTAGCACAGCAGCCCTGTGTATAATCCAAAACGCATTGTTAGCTCTAATGGAGGCATCACAGGAGGTGAAATCTAGACATCAATTGTTTTCATAGATTTGATTTGGTGGCTAATTGCTAGTACTGCTGTGAGCATGAAGAGTATCATTGAAATAACACGATGCAAATAACAAAGGAGAAGGTTCTTTCACTGTTGAGAGGTGGTCATTGTTTTTTGTTTATATATACACATAGATAGACAGTATATACTGTATCTGTGTCTATATCGCCTATTGTGTTTTCCCATCTGCAAATACTACAATAGCAATACAATTCCATCACTTCTGAAATTCCAGGTAGCATGAATAAAGCAAATAAAGCAGTGGTATTTCAATTAGGCGGTAGCAATAAAATCCTGCGGGAAAAACTCCTGATTGACCTTTTGCCCTGGTATGGGCCAACACTTGCTGTGGGCGTTTGTCTGTGATTCACTTGCCGCAGACACATGGAAGTGAGGTCTATGAGTTGTGACAGTCATTTTGACCAGGTAATCTTCAGGCCCGGGGCGTGCCGCCTGCCGTGCAAGCTCCCCGGGCCCCTGCCAGCACTTAGAGAACAGAACACTGTTGAGATCTATCGCTGCAGGACATAGAGACAGTGCAAGGTCTTGTGCCACATTTAACATTCCTGTGCTCAGTAACAAAGCAGTGCTTATCTGTCACGAGGCCTTGCATGGGGAACAATTGTTTTCATTTAAGGGTAGGAGATGTGGTGGTATGGATGAAGGGGGGAAATGGCTCACTCGGGCTCAGTTGTACAAAATTTTACATATTAAAGCAGCAAACTAATAATGAATGTCCCCTTGCCTTTCCTCGTAGGCAGCTTGACAGCTTGACAGGATAGAATATATTTCATTCATAAGATGACTTGGTTGAACATTGTTGACGACAAAGTAAATATCATAGTCAGAAGCCGGTACCCAAATTGATGTCGCAGATGAAATATTAAGCGCAAACCTTTGGGCATCTGTTTTCCGCTTTCTTTCTTTTGGTTCACAAAGCTGGTGTTTCAGGTTCCCCTTCCCATTGACTCATTTACCCATTTACAGTACCCTCAATCATTTGTTTCCTTGCCATGACATGGTAATCAGGGCATTGAGGTCCACTTTTCTCTTCTGCTGAGACACCAAAGACATAATTTAATTTTGCATTGCCCAACCAGGGTTGCTGTCTCAACATCTGCAGTCCCTCAAGCAGTTCATTTGGTCCAACCTCTTATTCTGTTGGGATTAATTGTAGGAATTTAGCAATCAGACTCATTAGGTTGATGATCTGGTGTAGCTCACATTTAGAAGCCCCAGGCTTCTTTGGCAAATCAAGATTGACTTGCACATATTCTGCAGAAAGGGGCCTTCATCATAGATTGCGCTCGAAAAATCAGTCATTGAATCAATGCCAATGTCACCTGCTGCATGTATAAACTCCACTGATATGCACTTTGGGCCTGTTGAGTAACTTCATCCCTCATGATTGGGACCACTTTTCCTCAGTCATCCATAAAATTATTTTGTGATGTACTTCATCTATCTTGTCAGAATCTGTTGCTTTCCACTTTGATTGATCAGTCTTTGAATTATATACAGCTTCTCTTTGCCATGTATTGTGAAGTTCATTTTATCACAATTTATCTTTCTTATATTACAGCTGTCATGCACTGGTGGTCATGTGAAAGGGTCTCTACAATGGTTGAACCATCTTCTGAGACGTATTCTCTGCTGGTCCTTCTTGACTCTTCCAGGTCCACGAATGTCTTCACCTGTCTCTTTTCAATGTTCTAGGCCATGAGGCCCGACAACATCCTGCTGCCGACCTCGACCCTCCTTCCCATCAAACTACCTCCTGTGATTTGCGCCTTGATCCATTTGCTCATTAATTATTTGTGTCCTCATCTGAACTTCCACCTATGGGAGCATGCAGTTGAGTAAAGGTGATGTTCTAAAGGTTTGGCTTTGATATTTAAAAGATCCTGGGAGATACAGCCCAGTGCATTTCTGCATGTAAGAGCACCTTCACCATGCTCACAAGGTATAGATAGGGAGACGTCCTTCACATTGTGTACTGCAATGCAAATACAGCAATGCCCTATCCAAGCGAGGGCAAAACCCTTCACACTGTTTCTCTCATTTGTTCCCTTGTCATGACTCGGTAATCCGGAAGAAAATTCAGGAGGCCTCTTCTGCTGGGACACCGGGGAGACCATTTAATTTCAGAATTCAGTACCAGAGTTTCTGCCTTGATGTCTGCTGCTCTGAAGCCACCTTCGACCAACAGGCGAGCACTAGGGCTAGGCTTGGGAGTGACCCCTACATGCCTTGTCATGTATTCATCATATGTAATGAGTGTTTTTCTTTGGCCGAAAGTGCCGCCGTCCAGCACTTCTCCCCAGCTCGCTTCATCACTGCTGGTCCTGGGGGCAGCTTATTCAACAGACAATGGTCTGCTATCACAGCGAACCTGCATAATGACCATTGGCCATTGGTCACGATGCCATGGCTATTATGAACAATACCTTGGGCATGGACGATTACACAAGAGCTTTTAAAAGGTTAATGTGAAACTTTGAGGCACTGAGTCGAACCAGAGTACTCCCCGCAAATCTTTCACTTCTACTTCATCAGAAATATAAATTTGAAACGCATACAAACCAAAGTTTTATAGAACAGCGCAATTTGATGTGAGCAGTTTGGAGGGCATCACAGAGTGGAAGGTCCAACGCTCCCCTGCCCTAAATCACACAGTAAACTAGGCCGCCGCTGTTAATGCCAGCGCGAGAGCCAGTGTCTAGATCTGACACTGTCTAGCGGATGGAGATGGATGATATATCCTGGAAGGGTTTGTTGATGTTTTCTCTTCCGCTAAAGCTCTGTGTGTGTGTGTGTGTGTGTGTGTGTGTGTGTGTGTGTGTGTGTGTGTGTGTGTGTGTGTGTGTGTGTGTGTGCATTTGTGTGTGTGTACGTGTGTGCGTGTGTGTGTGTGTGTGTGTGTGTCTGTGTGTGTGTGTGTGTGTGTGTGACACATGAGAATGTTTGATGGATTATGTGGCGCCGCCCGGCGTGACACACAGAGTTTGGGAGGACAGCTGTGATATGACTGATGTCTGAGGTAACTACACATCATCCAACTGTGATAAAACCCCCCCATCCTGTTGACCTTATCGCCTTTCCAGCACACTTGACCAACTCCACAGTAAAAGATTATAGGCCCATTTTGTATTTTTAGTGAGTTGTAATGCAATTTAACCTCTGCTGCACTTTAGGGAAGTGTCTACTAAAACAATGGACATTACGCTCAAAGGGGTGAACAAATTACAAATTGCCAACTTTTCATGTCTGTGTTTTTATTACACTCAAGCACTGACAACGTGCTATTTCATAGTGTTTAATTTTTGAATCAGTGCTATTCTGAGAAGTTTTTAACCAATCAATCGAGACTTCTTTTCAAAGTGCAGCACAAGTTAACAAAGCCTACTGTAGGAAGTGCATGTTTCAGAAAACATATCTAGCATTTCAAAGAAGCTATATGTGGTATCACTTCTCTTTTCTAAGCGAATCATTTAAAAATAATCTGTTTTTCAAATGTATCTCAGCCCAGCTGGCAAACATGTCTGATTCAGGTTGCCGCTTTAAACGCCTGCAAGGACATTGTTCATAATAAATAATCATCGAGACTCCACGATATACCATGTTTAATATTTTTAATATATGCAATATTTATATAATATAGTCTAACTTATTTCCAGTGACAGTGCTGCTGAAACAGAAAAATACAGACAGGTTGAGAGATGGGGAGGCATGTATAAAAGATGTTTTGGTTATTGTAAGAAATATTACAACAACAACACACGAAAAAACTGAAGTAAAGAGACGGGTTGTTTTTCAACCTCACTGATGTTTCCCTGTGTCAGAGAGACATCGACCGAACGGAAAAAAGGCTTTATATCCAGCTACATTGCTTTCTTCTTCCTCCCAAACTTAAAAAAAGCACCTTAACATCAAATTTAATCACTGCAGTGATTACCGGTATATTTTATGAATACATTCATTTATATATTTTCATATATTTAAAGATTAATAAGGACGATAATTTACCCTATGTGTCAAGTTGAGCTTGATTTGATTCATGTGTTTTGGTACTTGTCTGTCATTGAAACGTGACTTTATTTGCTCTTTTTTGAGTGGAGTGAGTTACTGCAAGACCCCCTCCAAGGAGCACATCCCCTAATTAGAATGTTCTGGCATTGAAAGATTTTGGCTTTAGATCCTTACGCTTCATGTCTGTGTCATTTCTGTACTCCCACTCCATGACGTTTTTTTGCACAATATTACAGCCACAATACACTCTCGCATATTCCAAGGGGAATTCAAAGGCAATGCTTGGTAGACAATGTGGAAGTTGAGGGTCAGGGGTGTCATCAAGTCAATATTGAAATCTAACGGCCAGAAATATGTGTCAGACGGAAGTTTGTGACATAAAGCGATTTGTTGTTACACCGCGGCTCAAAGACCCACATTAGATCAGCTACGCCCCATGGATCAACCTTCATAGTTCTCTACCAGAAAAAGTTTGTGGAAAAGTGAAGAAACAAGTACACTGCGGAATCAGTGATGTGAAGATCAACTATTTTTTGACACTCTGCTCTTGACGAGTAACTCAGTAAAAAGAGTTGTTCGATTTTCCGACTCCTCACTTGTTTGATTCGGTTGGTGTAACGCACAGTGTGAGTCAAAAGAGTCGCTTGTTGGAGTTGTGAACAGAATTCTCACAGGAATCCTCACAATTATTTATTTTGCTGGAATGCAAAATGTAAATCAGTCACATTCAATATGAATTCAGCTTATCTTTTTACTTGGACTTTATTTTAATCCTCAGTAATTATTTTCGAGGCGAAAAGTCACTTCTGCCAGAGTGTCTCCTGAGTCTAAAAGATTTGTTCACTATGACCGAAATTAGGAAGTCTGGCATCACTGTGCGAGATACCACCAGATACCAGACATGTGACCAGTCCCTCTTATCCAAGTCACAAGTCAGTCTCAAGTCATTTGGTCCAAGTCTCAAGCAAGTTCAAAGTCATTTTTCTTTGATCAAGTCAAGTCAAGTCAAGTCACAGGTTTTGGCAAGTCAAGTCAATTCAAGTCCTTAGTTAAGGCAAGTAAAGTACCAAGTACCTGTCTTACAATGATATTATTGGCCAATCTATCTAACCTGTTCAAAAAGTATGACATTTAATTGAATTTGAATTATATTTATGGATAATCAGTGAAATAAAAGTAATCAACCCCCAAAAAAATTATATTTAGAAAAGCTTTTTTATTTTTATTAATTTCTTCTCAATCAAAAAAATATCACTAATTGGACTATTGTTCAAATTTTAAGTAATCTTTCAAATGATTAAATGATTAAATGATTTGAATTTTTTATGGAAAATTGTGTTAAGAACGTGTCATTCCCTACCACCGTGATCACTGCGGACCTGCTCCACAGCAGACCAGCTCAACAGTCAGAACCAGTCAGCCCCCCCCCCCCCCCCCCCCGACTGGTTCTTGGCCCCCCCTGTGCCACCTCATTTTAAAAATCCTGGAATCGCCCTCACACCGGGTTACGTCACACTGACACTTGTAATGTGTACACTGACAGCATTGAACTTTTTAATATTTTATATTTAATACTATTTAAACCGAAAACATAAAATGAACCCAAACAAGTCATTCTAGTCATCATGTTTCAAGTCAAGTCAGGTCACAAGTCTTGAACTTCCAAGTCAAGTCTCAAGTAAATTATTTTCTGTCAAGTCAAGTTGCAGGTCATCAAAACAGTGACTCGAGTCGACTCCACTACAAGTCACAATGACTGGAGTCCACATCTGTGCCAGATACCAACTCAAACTAAAACGTTGATAAGATTTATGGGCAAAAAGAGATAAGTTATTTCTGACTTCATCACTGAGGTAGAATTAAGGAAAGGGTCTCTGACAGAGCGTAAATAGGGCTCATCTCTCATTCAACAAATGCAGAATTTTCTAAACATAATGTGAAGTAAATTCTAACCTCTCTGGGGACAGGTACACAGTTTGTGTATTCCACGTGAGACCAGGGGGTCAGTGCTGGGTCGGGGCGGGATTAGGTTACGACAGAGAGGTCACCTGCGAAGGTAGAGGACCGCTCACAGTGGGTGGCACGAGGAATTATTGGCCCGGACATGATGTTAAAGTTCCACAAAGCGTGTGGCATATGTCATCTGATTGATGTGCCGTGGCGACTCATGTATATTCAGTTCTCGCAGCTGAATGACCATCAAGATTCAGAGAACAAGATTAGTGCTCAGAACCTTAAAGGTGCAGTGTGTAGAATTTAGTGGCCGCGGTGAGGTTGTAGATTGCAACCAAATGAATACCCCTCCTCCATAGCGGTGCAACTTGGCTGACTATGTGGACGAGAACGTGGTTGGTTTATCCTTTCTGGGCTACTAAGTAAACATGGCAATGCAACATGGCGGTCTCCGTGGAAGCGTACCTGCTCCCTATGTAAATAAAAACAGCTCCTTCGAACATACTCAATAGTATTATATTCAATTTTTGCTAAGTCTGTTCCAAAAATTCTACACACTGCACTTTTAAGCGGCCAGTCTTGTCAACTAAAAGTTGACAGTTTTGCTCTGATTTTAAAATATCAAAACACAAAGATGTTGTGTGTCGATGACGCTGTCCAACATTCCCTCAAAACACAAGAACAATGCAGAGATTGCCCCATTCACCCATTCAGCAGGGTGTCAAGTGACCATGTGGCAAGTAGCCATGCGGCTTTGTTGGTCCTCCATCCATTTGCATTCTGGGAGCTGGCTGAATGAAGCCAAGTGTGGAGAAAACTTTGAGAGTGATTATCTCAGAAACACAGTTTTCAACACCCTCATCATTGACAAGCAATAGCTACAAAATAAATAGTTTGAGTCGCACAAGTGACACCATGTTTTGAACCTCTTATTCTTCACTTTCAAATGATGTGGGGGAAAAAAAAGTCAAATGGCACCAAATATGCATAAAATCCACGGTGGGTCACGTATATGGGGGTTGGAGCTCAGGAGGTAGAGCTGGTTGTCTAGTAATCTAAAGGTTGCTGGTTCGATCCCAGGCTCCTCCTGCTAGCATGCTGTGGTGTCCTTGAGCAAGGCACTTAACCCCTAATTGCTCCTGAGTGTTTGAATAATTGTAAGTCGCTTTGGATAAACGCGTCTGCTAAATGTAATTATATAGATCTATATTAAAACAAACTTGATTCAAAATAACATGTACTTGAGCATGTGTTGTATGGTTACTCTTTACTAGTGAGGAAAGATCCGGCTGTTTTTTGAGATTCGGTTCTTGATGAGCCACTCAGTAAAACGAGTCATTCCATTTTCCAATTCTTTGTTTGTTTGATTCAGTTGGTGTAACACACTGTGAATGATGTTTGGACCTGAGTTGTGAATGGAGTTCTAACTTGATTCATTTTATTCTGCATGAAAAATGTAAATCCCATTCTGTATGAATTATGCCAAATGCCTTCGCCTGTTTTGCACTTTAATTCAATCCCAAGTAATTATTTTCAATCCGTCACTAGCTCTCACTCTCACCCTCTCACTGAATCAAAAAAATATCTTGAGGAGCTTGTTTGGTACGAACCTCAGTTGTTTGAGGCATATGCGGGACTCGCAGCTCACGGCTCTTCTCGTTAATGAATCGATTCAACTCAGAGTCAACGTCTGAGTCATTTAAAAATGTTTTGTTCGCTATGAGCAAATCGCCTTCGAGTCTGCAAATCGTTGCTGGGTCTTGATTCACTACCGTTTAACCAAACTGTTATTTTGAACTCATTTACTTATACTGTACATTAATTAATATATTTTTAAAGTTCTTTGACTTAGCTTTACTTGCACACATACAGTACATACCCTGGAGGTTTTTCAACCCAAGTCCTAGACAATAGTCATTCTGGTCAGAGACTTGACAAACTGGATGATGGCGCTCCTACCATTTCAAAAAGCAGGACACAGATGGATTGATGACAAGCAACACCTCCTTTAAACCTCCCCTCCTCCATTTCCTCTGTCTTCAGGAGGTGAGCGATACTGAAATAATGGAGCTGGTGCACAGCTCTCTGGGCCGGATGACCATCATCCGCCAGATCTTCCCCATGTGGAGGGACACCAACATCCGCTGCATGAGAAACAACCACCGCATCTCCTCCTTGCTCTGTGACCCGCAGGAGGGCTACCTGCAGTCCTTGGAGGTATTTGAGGGGTTGTTTTTATTGTGTTTATATTATGTACACTACATACTGTATGTTTTAATCACCTTGATTACTGTATCTCGATATCTCGGTTCTGGCTCTAAATTTGAGTGACTGAACATAACCATCCATATGCATATACATTGCAATTGGATTCATAGTTTGTGTGCATATAATTTGTCTATATTTTGCAGATACACTACAACTAGAGACATCTGATAATAGGCCAGTCAACAGCTTTATGCAACATACTCTATGTGTTTGAACAGAAAGAGATGAATGTATTTCCAGCAAGGAATCTATTCACACTGCATAGAAATGACTGTACGTGTGACTTTCAAATGTTCCTTTTACATTTGTTGTGGCTTGTCTTGAGTCGGTCAGTGAAATTTGACAGTTTTATGCATTCATGTACTACATGTACTACCAGGACGTCCAATTACTGCATATGTGGAACTAATAAGACCTAAGACAGGTCTAAGAAAATTCCTTTTGGCTTCTTGTCCATCCAATTTTACATTCACAGCACATGTCAAGATTTCTAAAAATGTATGATATTTGCATTAAAGCTTCTTGGATATCACCAAGATTTTCTAAGCGCACCCATGATTGAGAGCCCACTCTGACAGAGTACGCCATCTCCGATCTGCATGGCGGCCTTGTCAACCGTGAGCACGCCTCAAGGTGAAATCACCATGATAACGAATGTTGGTGAAGGAAGATATGCCCTTCAGCGCTGTCACAACATAGTTGTTACTCCAACACGGTGTCATTTCCTTCCTTGGTCTATCGCTGGATCTCCACTCACTCCTGCCACTACTTATTACACAGTATAGTAACCAAAGACCCCCTCCCTTACAGGACTTCAGCAATCTTCTGCTTATCCATCTGGAGTGCAAAGATTTTGTTTCCTGGAGCAGGATCGAAATGTTAAGATTCCTATTCATCGACGCTCAGGACAGATGGCAAAACCATGTGGCGCGTACACCCACAGCTCTCAATAATTCACATGAAAGAGGGTTAACTACCGGTTAATGGCAGTTAAGGATTTTATCAGAGCGCTGAAGCCCAGAAGAGACCTGAAACCCTTTCTGTAGAAAACCCTGCCAAAGTCCTTTGCTGTAGTTAAATCCTATAAACACTTAACTATAAAGTAAAATTTCCCATGGATCAACGGCCGTGTGTCAAGTCATATGAACTTTGACCTTTGTGATGACTGAGGGGCGAATTCACAAAAAATGGATTGTTGCCACAAATATGAATGCTATCTGTGCCGTCTCAGCCGATAAAGTTTTGTTGCTGAGTGCAATAGGCCTTTGTTTTGCGGTGTCTCGTCATAATTAACCATGTGGCTAAGTAAATAAGGGAAAAAAACATAAAAAGCCAGCGGTGCCTCGATCCGCTCTGATGGGCTTTCAATAAGTGTATCTGTGAACTTTGGGATTTGAAAATAATAAAGACAGCCTAAGACCCCCAATGAGGATTTTGTGATCAGACGCACGGGGAGACTCCCAACGGGTCTCCCCATGCGTCTGATCACAAAATCTGATTATGCGTTCCCTGTTTGTGGTCTCCCTGTGTGTAACCCCCCAGGGGGGCCACCGGACCGTTTCCATTATTTTCAAATCTCAATGTTTAACTTGCCAGGTATATATGCCCTGATCGCGTGAGTGTCAAGCGCCGAGTGAGCCGATCGGCACCGTTGCCTTAACTTTTGTGCGCGCAATTACCACCAGGTCTTTACAGACGGTAATAGCGTCACTCTAACTGCATGTAGCTATTAATTAGAAAATGAATTGGATGTTATTTGCAACGAGGCTCATTTGCATAGAAAGCGACTAATTTAGCACCAAATGTATTCATAATACCTAATTTAAATAATCACAAATAGCAACGGTTCACAGTTAGGGGTGCATTTCACATTTGCAGTGCTTTGTGAATTAGACACTTGCTTTTTCTGTTATTTGCGCCGGTTTAGCGGTCGCAAAAGCTGCCTAATCCTTTTGTGAGTTTGCCCCTGAGTTCCTAGTTTCATCATTTTTAATTAAATTTGGCACTTCTTGGGAGATAAACATTATGAGTAGCATTGTGAGAAGCTTTCATGGCTGTAATGGATGTTATTTACCACCAGCGTTTGTCTTTGCCTGACCTAGAGAAGGTTTTAATCCGCACAAAGACACCAATGTTGTGGAAATGTCTATGTTTATTATCGTCCCATTGTTTGTCCCTGCATAGCTTTGGCGATGGGGTTTTATTCAAATTCCAGCAATAAACTTCAGAACCTTGTCGTTAAAAGGTGTCGCAAAGGGCTACCGCTGTGAGAATGTAATTTATGTCATTATAACTGGAGTGATACGATTAGAAGCGGATGCCTTTAAGGCTCTGATGCCTTCCCCGCCTTACAAGCACAGACAGTTTGAATGCATCAGCCAATCGAAACGAGCCTTCTGATGGCTTCTCACTCGACGGCACACATTAAGATCACCTCTCGGTGGAATAGGTATATAAGGCTCAGAGTGCGTCTTCAGAAGCAGGGCTCTGCTTATGGTCCCATAACTCTAGTTAGAACGACATAACTTGTGTAATGTCTCCTACAAACTGTGTCCTTCTATGTCTACATTTAAGAAAAAGCTTAAAAAGAAAAAGAAAAAGCGGTGAATCCACTTCCTCGGAAGCTATACGAAGGGAAACCGAGAGCTAAGCAACTTTTGGTGAGTCAGCTTCACTATTTCAAGCTCTGTACAACGCATCTGTTCCCACGAGCCAATTTGGCAAATGCACTATTGCCACTGTCAATTCACAGCACAACTGCCAAGCGGCCAAATTTTAGACTTGGCGGCTTTGTCTTGAGGATTCTTCTTTCTATCACAGCTCTACCTCCTGACACCATGTCCTCTGCTAACACATCCAACGTCAGCGCAATTAAAGAGAACTTGATTCTAACAATTTTCATGAAAGATATAGATAAACGGCCGATATAAGGTTATTAGATACTGTTGTTAGATATAAGGAGCCTATTACCTAACTTGTCTATGTTTGTGTTTCTAATCGAATCGAAACCCGGGGACTTGCCAAACCTTCTTAAAATACATCTGCTGATGCGCAGTCTTGGACCCATCATCAGTATTTCTGATTTAATTCTCTCGGATAATCACTTAACCCCGTAACAGCTCCCCGGGCGCCGCTATGTGGCGCCCACTGCTCCTAGATACGTCAGTTACTAGGATGGTCAAATGCAGAGAAATGCATTTTGTTGCCTCAGTACTTGTACTCTGTGCAATGACAATTAGTTGAATCTAATGTGATAAGAGGAGTAAAGAAGTTGGTGACCAGTGTTGGGGTTGTTACTCAAAAAAAAGTAATGCCTTACTTTACTTAATTACTCCCTGTAGAAAAAAAATCATAAATACACTGAAAGCTCTTTTCTGTGCTCTTTTCTATCCCTGAACCGTTTTTCACTTTTACTTTACTACTTTTTGTATTCTCCTTACCATGCTCTAGCCATTTGCAATAGAAATAGATAATGGCCCATTGCGAGATCCAGTGGTATTAATGCCAAGTATACACCAAAGGACTTGAGCTAGGATTTTCAAGTTCCAGACAAATTTTCAAGATCTTCTTGTCTCAGAAATCTCTTGTCTTAGGGGCTGTTTGATTTGAGATCAAACTCTCATGGTCAGTCCCATTCTTAAGTCTTGGCTACTATAGTGTGTGCTAGAATCCCAAAATGTGTGATCCCCTGTGATCGCCAGTCCTTGCTAAATCCTATAGTGTATGCACTGGGAAGTTTTTAAATATGTGATGCTAGCTTTAAAAAATGTTGGTACATCCCTGCCATGACTGGCACTTTACGACATCTGCGATATGGGATTAGCAGTTGAGAAGCTAAATCTGATTACTGCCTAGATTTTTTAAGTCTATTGGCAATAGTGCTAGTTTCTCAAGAATAATGAATTATTTAAAAAGTAACGAGCCACTTCGCTCCCATCTAAAACTGTGCATGAGAAAACAGATATGGCTGAAGATCTAAACAACAATTGGCAGGGTCTAGTCCGTCTGGTCCGACCCCACAGAAGAGCTACTGTAGCACAAACTGGTGAAAGAGTGAATGCTGCTGTGATAGAAAGGTGTCAGAACACACAGTGCATCACAGCTTGCTGCGTATGGGGCTGTGTAGCTGCAGACGGGTCAGAGTGTCCGTGCTGACCCCTGTCCACCACTGAAAGCACCTACAATGGACACGTGAGCGTCAGAACTGGACCATGGAGCAATGGAAGAAGGTGGCCCGGTCTGATGAATCACGTTTTCTTATACATCATGTGGATGGGTGGGGTTAGGGTCCGATCCGATGGAGCGTCTGTGGGATGTGCTGGAGCAACAAGCCCGATCCATGGGGGCTCGACTTGCAGCTTCCAGGACTTAAAGGATCTGCTGCTAACGTCTTGGTGCCAGATACCACAGAGGTCTTGTGGAGTCCATGTGTCGACGGGTCAACGCTGTTTTGGACGCACGAGGGCGAGCTACACAATATGAGTAGCGCTTTTAATGTTGTGGCTGATCAATGTATACTTTTGGTTAGCTATGGTCCCATCATTTTGATAAACGTGGCCACTGGTTGTCCAAAAAAGCAATTCTGCCTTCTCCCATTGGATTCGTTAACAGCTGTTTTTGTAGAGACAAACTTGTTTTGCTTCCTTTTCTCCCGTACGTCAGTGAATTGCCTGGTAATCCTGTTTGAAATAGCTCTCTTGTGATGTATTTAATTCTGATTTATATTTTGAAAACATTAAGAACATTTGCCTGGATTAATTAAGCATTGTATTTTGAAAAAAATATTTGCATGTAGTTTGAGACCCCAGCCGGAAACAAACCTTGTTCCTCACTAGAATTTTAAAATGACGCCAATGCGGAAGTTAGTTAAAACTGTTTAGAAACCCGAAATTTGCAACAAGGAAAATACACTGTGAGCTCTCTTACTGTGGGACGGTGCCTACCTTCCAAAAAACAATGGAAAACAAAAGAACAAAATGCTGTTTAGTATGTATGGATGTGTCTCTGGAAGGGTCTGGGCATTTGTCTTCCTTCGGGAAAGAAGTTTAATTTGCCCACCTTAATCTTCCAAGGTCTGTTAACAGTCAGGGAGGTGTTAAACAATACTTGGCTTTGTTTGCAGCATTGTTTATTCAGATAGCGTCGGGGAAAAAACGTGATTGACCGAGGGACTGACCGAGGATGTTTCTTCTTGTTAGAATCCAAAGGTTCCTGTCTCGATACTTCCATGGTTACAGCAGGCAGTCTTTGCATTTAAAAAGGCCCACTGTCAATTAGATTACACTTGATTGCTTGTCTCTGCTACGCCCCTTCTCCAACCAAGCAAGCAATGAAGCAACCAAGCATCTGGAGGATCACATTAAAAGGAAAGGGGGGAGTGAAGGCCAGCGTACCGGTCTGCGCTCCTCTGTTACCATGGACATACCACGCGTTGTAAGCCTGTGCAAACCGCCTTCCTATGTGATGATCGCCTTACCTGCCTAATCTTATAGTTCTGAATAAAATTGGGAGCCGAGTATTGAACTGAGCCCAGAACCTCCCATTGGTGGAGGTGACATCAATTGGGAATTTTAACGGAGAGGCTCAACAGTTCCGCCTTTTCACAGTTCAGTAGAGCCATGAAGCCGCAAGCGCGTCCTATGTGAAAGGCCCTTTTCAGTTGAGTTTTCTTTCAACAAAGCCGCTTATCTGTTTTGGGTTTTCCCATCAGGTGTCCAACCTCTACCTGTATGACAGTGTCCTGATGCTGGCAAACGCCTTCTACCGGAAGCTGGAGGACAGGAAGTGGCACAGCATGGCCAGCCTCAACTGCATGAGGAAGTCCACCAAACCGTGGAATGGAGGGTGGTCCATGCTGGACACCATACAAAAGGTAGAATTCAAAAGTTATTTATTTGTCGATTTATTCTCCCTGCTTTTGTGTTGTCCGTCTGGCAGGAAGGGCAGTCTTACATCACAAGCCAAACGCAAAATGATCTAGAATACAATTATTGAAATTGCGTTGGCTGACCCTCTGACCTCAAGCCTGAATCAACAAAGCAATGTGTTTGAAGGGTGCCAGTTAAAAGGGTCACGCAGATGAATCATTCGGTGTGATTCAACTATGCTGAATCATACGGGAGGAATAATTTACATCAAACAATGATGTTATCTTCCAATCAAAAAATTATGGAAATATATATATTTTTAAGAGACCTTTATCCTGTGTGTGGTTATTAAAAAAAATATATATAAATAATATCTTTTGTCGACTTCTCATCACATTTCACTGGATTGCCATTCTCCGGCGTGTGCAAATATGATAAAGTATTATGTGTGATTTCAGCACTTAGTTTCAATAAATGTCAACGAAATGAAACTGCTCAGGGGATTCTATCAAGAAAGACCTTGCTATAATGTACGTGCCATATATTCACACACACACACACACACACACACACACACACACACACACACACACACACACACACACACACACACACAAATGGATGCGTACAAACATAGAGAGATTTCATTATCTCTTCGGTGACTTATTACTCACCTCTCTGTTGTAGGGACGAATCAGCGGCTTGACGGGGATGATGGACTTCCGCGCCGAGGGCTCCAATTCCCACGTCCAGTTTGAGATTCTCGGAACCAGCTACAGCGAGACCTTTGGGAAGGACATCAAGCGGGTCAGTCCCGCAGCCGGCGAGCTCAGCATTCACTCCACATCGCCCTTTAGGAGAACGAAACATAACACATCGGAAACAATGTATTATTCTGGGGGCGGGCAGGCAGATGTAATAGGGCAGGGGTCCCCAAACTGCCCCACACATACACACACACACACACACACACACACACACACACACACACACACACACACACACACACACACACACACACACACACACACACACACACACACACACACACACACACATTTTGGCCCCCTGAATGATGTCGGAAATGCACATTCCCCTTTTCCTTCATGATATTTGTTTTTAGTGTTAAGTGTTAAAATAATAAATCAATTTTTTTTCTCAAATCCAATTTTTGTGAGCTATGTAGGAACTATTTTCCTTGCAGCCCCTCGCCCCCTACCCTGGTTCCACCCATCTTCCTTGCAAGGTCATTACAGTCCCTAACACAAGTCCTTTTGAAAATTTAACATGACGAAAGTATGGATATACAAACCCCATATTGATATAACATTTGAAAGTTGCAAAACAAACATATAGTTTGTCATCAGAGGTGATCTGGGTGTATTACGTGTATCTTGTGTATCTGGTCCTATCTGGTCTCTGGTATCACGGCCCCCCCATCGGAGGTAAGGCAAAGTCATGTGGCCCTGGCTTTGGGACCCCTGTCATAGGGGGCTGGATCCCGCGTGATGGAAGCGCACGTGTTTTAATCTCCCACGTTATGCACTTGTTTGTTATTCCGCCTGGAGGGTTTATCAGGAAGCTATTTGCCCACCTAATTAAGCATTACTGTACATTAGAACATGAGAGGACTGCCTTAAAAAAGTGCGAATACACAGTTTAATAGCACGGCCTCACAACAGGCTTTCTATCAGGTGAATTCGACTTAGACCGATTATAATTCTTGTCGTCAAAGGTTAAGTGACGGTTAAAACAAAATTTAAAATTAATTTCTACCTTAAGATTTAGATTTCACTTTTTCATTTTGAGTGCACCTGAAACGGCTGAATGAAACCTGAAAAAAAACCCTCTTCAATAACCATGTGTATTTAATTTTATACCGTGGGACTACTGAAATATGACCACGGCATTTTTATTAAAATCCATTAATCTAAGCATCCATACGTTTCCGAATTGCCTATAAATGGAACCGTGCTATACTGGCTTTCTTTTTTTTTATTTATTTTTGTTCCTTTCTTACAATAAATCACGCGTAATCCTTTAATCTGTTGTTCTATTCCACTCCAGGAAAGGCTGCTTTTTGGAGATTTAGGAGACAGTGTCCCCGAAAACAGCTTGTTGGTCTTCACCTGTAGGTTGAATGTTAGTCAGTTAGTGGGGTGTCAGGAGGAACAGCGACCTCCACTGGCACGTTTGGGAATAACCAAATCAATGCTCACGTTGTAGTCCTTCATTTCACGCCAGCACCAACATCTCGATTTGGTAGACTACAGTCGTCTGAAATGATTTAAAAAAAGAATAATAATAACAATCACACAGTGTGACTTAAAAAAAAACCTCGAGTGGTGTGTCAGTGTTACTTTCTATTCATACCATATCGTGAAGCGGTTCTCAACATGGGGTCCTGGGTCCGCCAGGGGGTCCTTCAAGAGGTTCCGGGGGGGGGGGTCCCTAAGCCAAATGAGATGTAGTTCAACTTCAGCATTATTTAATTTACAAGACACTAAAGCATGTTTGGATCATAGTTGAATTGTTATCTACCTAACTATAATATAGACAGGTATGGAAATTAGGACTTGATTGTATCCAACACAAAAAAATCTTGTCAGATTGGGGTTCCAGAGACAAAAAAAATTGAATCAGATTGAGGATCTGGTGCCGTGGATCGTAGGTGGAGGTATTTTGTGCGTTCATTATTTTGAGCGAGCGGCAGGAGGATTGTTCACGGGAGGGCTTCGGTGCACCCGTGCCTGTGTGAGCCGAGCGATATTCCACGGGGGGGGGGGGGGCGGCCGGCGCCCTTGTCTGTGCGCGCGCGGCCCGGATCCCGTTTGCCCAAGCGGGCGCCCTGATTCAGTCAGGGATTGGACTCGCTGGTTCGAATGAAGAGGAATCGGGTTTCCCGGAAATCTATGCGGAGCAGGGCTGACCAGACGCGGTAATGAAGATTTAATCACCACTCAGCCTAAGCGGATCCACCAAGCCAATTCATCATAATGTGACCGTCGGCAATAGCGGTGACAAGACGCACACCTCACAAAGGGGCCGCACAAGCGCTCACACACACACACACACACACACACACACGTACGTACGCACGTAGGCGTACATATTAACTTTTTTTTTTTTCCTTTACACGTATGGGTTAACAAAGGAAAAAGGGTGCGCAATGGCCCCCGCATCGGAGAAGTGCATTAGCGGCAGAAGGGGGAGGCCGGTATATGGGACACCAATTGCCTTCGGTGTTGTTGTTCATTGATGGGCGAGTCTGTCTCTCCGTCCGCCCGCCATTTATTGGGGGACGGAAAAATAGAACAGACTTAATTTCGACTCGTACACCTCACTCCAGTGAGCGGAGCCAAATGGAGTGGTCATGCATGTGGGGGGCCCCAGCCGTCAGACACGGGAGTCGCAGGTAGATTGAGGCAAAAATGTGTATTTTATTTATTTATTTTCTTTACCAAAAACTTGGTAAACTTTCACAGGTTTACTGAAGTATGATAGACCTAAAAATGAGGTCAAAAGAACCTAAACGGGGGTCAACATAAAGACAACTGGACACACCAAACAGACCTGACCAAATGAAACAGGAGCGAACATATATAGAGACAAATGAAATGATTAACTCTAAATATTATAAAACCATGGACTTAATAACACAAGTGCACGTGTTTAAATAACTGCAAAATAAATACAAAAACACTCACCTCTAAAATGAGATTATTGTTAAAGTAAATACAAAATAAACCATCCCCCCTATGAGGTTGAACTGAATGGACTCCTCCACAACTCTAGCTGTGGAGTTCTTGTCCTTCCCAGCAGGGTATCAAACTTGAATCCCAGCAAAAAAAACATGTATGTGATGAGAATCAAAACCCGCGTGTCCGTATTATGTCTTTTAACTTTGTATGTGCGTTATGAAGGAAACCAAGATGGAGTTTGATGAGAAAAAGCGAGCGTGCGCGCGTTATTTCGGACATGAAAGTTCGAGGTGCGCGGCCACCGTCGAGAATGAAACGGAGCGGAACGGAGCGGAACGGAGCGGAGCGACCCCAGACACGGCCCCTCGTTCAAACGATTTCTTTGCCACGGCCGAAACGTTCGCGAGGGGACGGACTCTCGCCTCGCCGCTTCCTCCCGTGGCCCCCCCTTTCATCCGGTTTCGTCTCTCCACCCCTTCCTCCCCCCTCTTTGCACCCATCCCCCCCCCCCCCCCCCACCCCCCACCCCCACCCCACCACCACCACACATTTTTTTGTCCTTTTTGTCCCTCTCCATCATCGTTTATCTACATCCAGTCCATTTTCTCCGCGGCCTGATGCCTCTCGGACGGGGCGTCTTTGCGAGTTAGAGGCTGTAATGAAGACTGAAACACTATTTCCCGGCGAGGCTGCTGTGGATTTTTTCCGATGTCCGGCCTCCTGCTGCAGAGTGATCGATTGCCGGCGCCGGCGCCGCTGTTGGTGTCGTCGGTGTTGTTGTTTTGCTTTCCCGGTTTGCTCTTATTGATGTGTCAGCTTGTCTCGGAGCTATGGCTAATGACTACCAGCCCGCGCAAAGATCTCCATTGAGAGAGAAAAGAAAATGTGATTAACCGCTCCCGTAACCCAGTTTATCACGTGTATAATAGTAATTTAGCGGTTTAGCCATTTCATTCATTCCACTTTTCATTTCTAAGTGAAGGGCAGGACTAGAGGAGAACAGAACGAAAGTGTTGGGAACAAATGAACGAGTTGACCTTTTCTCTAAAAAGCAAATTCCAAAAGTACATTTTTTTAATTGGCTATTCTTTTTTCCACTACGGGAAAAAATATAATTGCAATAACTCCATTTGGGCTCCAGCTGTCATTTTTTTGTTTCCGTAGTAAAGCACCATGAAGGGAAATTCAAGGAAACGAGAAAGGACAAAAGCTGAGAAATGGATCTCTTGGGAAATATTTCAACGGGTGAGAGCGGGAGAGGAGGGATACGGCGCCGCACGGAGCCGTTCAAAGAGCGCTGCCGTCTTCATGCCGTTGATCTCGCCGACGATACAAATGCTCGGAGAATGCGCCGAGTTACGAGCCTCTGGGTTTCGCCGCGGGGCTTCGCTCCCAACTGGTTGGGATAAAGCTGATTCGGCATTCTTACCGCGTCTCCTTATCTCCTCGTCGCCTCAGCTAATTGAATGGCTCCTGTGAGAATCCCATCCGCGGCCCGAACCGACTCTGCCGTCTATCGTGACACCGACTGAATCAAACGAACAAGGAGTCGGAGGGTTGAGCCGATCCTTCTGCCCGGGTCCCGCGTAAAGAGCCCCGTCTCCGTAAAGGGGCAAACCTCTCGCCCCTATTAATAATGCGGCCTCAAATGGGCGGACGTGGTTTTTGTCGTCGAGTCAAAGCCTCGACGGCGCAGGTAGGGCGTAAGCAGAGCGGCCTTTTTTTTTTTACATTTGGAATGTTTGCAGCGCATCCTTTTGTATTTTGGGTCAATCCGTCAGACGACAACGAAGGAGCTGTCGGTGTTAATTGGCTTCCGGCTGACGAGTTACCGCTCACCGCTGTTTTATTATTTTTTTGTCTTGTTTTGTTCTTTTTTTCCTCGGCTGCTCTGTCTTCATCAACATAAACCGTGAATAAACAGGTAATTTGCTTATCGACTCCTCCATCGATGCTCAACTTTTATTTTCCCATCCATCCTGTTTGAGAACATGGCGTTAAAAAAGTTTAGCCTTCAAAATTATCATTTTTTTTTTTCATGTTGGGTTCTGGTGGAATTCTTCTCCAAACTCTATCCGTGGAGACCAGCTGCAGGATAGTGCATTGTTCTGTTGGGATTTATTTTCTGTTCTTTTCTGTTTTTTTTCCCAAATAAATCCTTTGAGGGATTCATTTTTAACGCCCCCCCTCAAAAAAAGGCAGATAATTCGTATAAGGTTTGCAGGAGGGAGACGGCACTATTTTAAGTCCCAAAGGAAAGGGTGATGGTATCTGCCGCTGGATGAGAGGGGTGCAAATAAAAGTGCAAATAGGAGGAAGAAAGGAAAGGGTTGCTTTAGAGCTTCCGAGTCACGCTGCTCGTCTCTTGTCGTCCTTCCTCTCGGCCATGTCATCCCCACGAGGGAATAAACTCTCTCTTCTCTCCTCTCCTTTATTCTGTTCCGTGTTTTCCACCTCCTTGTCTACGAGTCTTTTCTGTCCGACCCTGTCTGTCCGTCTGTCTGTCCGTCTGTCTGTCCGTCTGTCTGTCTGTCTATCTATCTATCTATCTATCTATCTATCTATCTATCTGTCTGTCTCTCTGTCTCTCTGTCTGTCTGTCTGTCTGTCTGTCTCTCTGTCTCTCTGTCTCTCTGTCTGTCTGTCTGTCTGTCTGTTGTTCTGTTCTGTCAGGGGGTTGGGTGGTCTGTGTGCTTATATGCCTCATCTCATTCACATGCACTTAACTGCACACATCTGTATATACAAATAGCCTCTATTCCCTTCACTTCTATTTTGTACCCCCACTCCGTATTACCTCTTATTTAATTTATTTTTTTAATTGTATTTGTATGATTCTATTCACTTTCTGCATTACGTTTTAGGAATCAGTTAGTTTCTGTTAGTTGCTAGGTAGGAATTAGGTTAGCTTTTATGTTGGGTTTAGTAACTATTGTGCATAATCTCCGGGTGCGTCGCAGAGACATTTCACTGCATAAATGTATGTACATGTATGTGACAAATAAATCTCTTTTTATCTTGATCTTGATCATGTGTGTGTGTGTGTGTGTGTGTGTGTGTGTGTGTGTGTGTGTGTGTGTGTGTGTGTGTGGGGTTCTGCGGGTCCGTTGGAGTGGCAGAGCCTCCATGTCTTCCATCTCTAGTACATCAGCGGAGATAAGGCCAGGCTTTGTTTTGACTGGTTCAAAATGTCCGCTTGGTTATCGCTGTCTTTCAGGTGGGGGAGCGATAAGGAGGTGCCATATGGATCGTCCCAAATGTTTCTTCAAATGGAGGGGTGTGGGGGGAGGGGAGGTGGGGGCCGGATACCAAGCCAGCAGCTCCCACACACTATACACTGTCTTGGCCGGTAAAGAATTTACTGCACGTCTCACGAAGAGTCCATGTCAGAATCAGAATCAGTACATTTACATATAAAAGGTATTGGTCGCGGTGAGGATTGGCAAATTGCTATACATTCACAGAAAATAATGAGAAATATACAAAAATACACAGAATATACAAAATTTAATTCTATGCAGAGGATGAGTTAAGGTAAAATGCAATAGCATAACATACATAATAAATAATAAAAACATATAATATCGATGGAATTCATATTTATGCAGTAGTGCATGGATAACAATAGGTATAAATTATTACTATATTATTACTATGTTGTTACGTTATAAAATAAATTACACCATCACATGCACTAAAAACCTGGGAGAGGAACCGAGTGACATATTATGGATTTAGGTCAATCAGGAGATTAATGGCGTGATTAGCCCGTCATTGTTTGGAAAGGAGGCGAGAAGGAATGTCTCTTAACAGCTCAAACTAGAGATCTACATCCTTAATGCTATTATATGTTTTCAAAGAGTGCATCGTGAACTCCCAAAGCGAATTTGCTCCAATCGCTGCGTTTAAAAAGGTCGTAGTCCCGTTTCGGTTTTTCCGAGTTATTTGTGCATATAGTACATACAGCGATCAGCCACAACATTAAAACCACTGATCATCTGGTTCCAATGGCTCCTGTCAAGGGGTGGGATGTAGGAGGCAGCAAGGGAACAGTCAGTTGTTGACGTTGATGTGTTGGAAGCAGCGTAAGGATCTGAGCCACTTTGACAAGGACCAAACTGTGATGTCTAGACGACTGGGTCAGAGCATCTCCAAGCCGACGGGTCCTGTGGGATGTTCCCAGTATGCAGTGGTTAGCACTGTACTTGAGATGCGGCGGTACCCAGTATGTTGTCAAACCGTGCGTTACGCCCCCTACAATTCAATACTTACACCTGAACCACGGTATTAGCGTATCACTGTGGAAGACCACTGGCCATGTTAGGGTACGAGCGCGGCGTGCAGTAAGTGCTGCTTCCTATTGAATCTACTGCTGCAGCTCCACCGGCCACGTCCTCCACGCGGGTCGGTGCGGAGATGCAAAACATTTCTCTATTTTTGCGCAAGAGGTCTTTATATTTATTTAACTGCTTGTAGCTACGCAGCCTTTTCAATACAAACACAAAATAGAACGACATAGAAATGTTGTTGTAAAGAGCGCTATCAATCAGGTTGTCCAGTCGGAAAATAACCCCCTGGGACGGACGTGTCTCTCTTTGTTACAAACGTCCCTTGAAAGATTCTTTTGTACGAATGAAGGGAACAGAGTGTCGCTGGGTGATGAGACGCTCCTTTTTTTGTTGTCAACTTTTACAGCTTTTATGTCGTGTTGTTTGTTTAAGTTGCCGTCTCCTGCCGCCAGCAAATGTTTCCCCCTCCATGTAAGAGATGGCAGACGCTCCTTCCGCGCCGGGAGGTGCCCTGGCTGAAAAGGAGCGCACCCACTGTCACTTCAGGGTCACAAAGCAAAGACACACACGCACTGGTCTGACTCTGAGGTTTTAGTTACAATAACTTATTTTACTATGATTATTTATGTGGGAAAAATACTGTTTATAGCTGTTCAAAAACTTACTGTGGTACTGGGTTTATTTTAAAATATGATATGTAGACAGTATATCTATAAAATATTTAAAAAAATAATATTTTAATTATTCACTGTCCTGGACACCTCCCCTCCAATCTGATGAATTTAAATTATAACAACCCACCAATGAACTTGAACCCCCGTCTCCCCCCTCCCCCCACAGTCATACACACAGAGCGTTACACTAGTTGTCTGTGGCAGACTGCTCTAAAACCATTTTTTACAGCTTTTAAATCTTTACGTATTTTCTCTTAAATATAAAGATACCGAAACCGTACCATTACCGTGGCACAACACCGTGATACGTACGGAAGCGTGAGCCCTTTGTACCGGTGCTTCCCTGGTTAGTACCTACCAAAAGTGGTCCAAGGTAAGACAACCGGTGAATCGGCGACAGGGTCATGGGCCCCCATGGCTCATTGATGCACGTGGGGCGCAAAGTCTCGCCCGTCTGGTTCGATCCCATAGAAGAACTACTGTAGCACAAATTGGTGAAAAAGTTCATGCTGGCTATGATGGAAAGTGTCTGAACCCTGTCCACCGACCGAAAGCACCGGCAATGGGCACGTGAGTGTCAGAACTGGACCATGGAGCAATGGCCGAAGGTGGCCTGGTCTGATGAGTCACGTTTTCTTCTACATCATGGGGATGGGTGGGGTTAGGGTCCGATCCGATCCGATGGAGCATCTGTGGGATGTGCTGGAACAACAAGACCGATCCATGGGGGCCCCAGGGGGAGCTACACAATGTTGGTGGTTATAAGTGGTGGTTTTAATGTTGTGGCTGTATGTACAAGGGAAAGGTGAACCTAAAGGGCTGAATGAAAAAGGAAGTTTATTACCAATTTGCGATATCTCTAGAATTATTTCATTTCACATCATGATTATGTAAGTTTGTGTAGAATTTCAGACTATATAACTAATAACTACTCAATTGCTAATTAAATTACCACTCAGGTCCTACCACCTCTCGCCATAATCAAGTCCAAAAGTTGACTAAATGTATTATTTTCAAACTACACAGCCATGAACTTACTGTCCTCACTCCATTCCTTTGCCTTCAACTGCTTCTCATTTGCCGTGTTTTGTTGAAAAAGCCCAAAGGTGCAGCGGTTCTCGAACTTTTTGGAGCACTGACCCCATTTTTTAGCAGGGATGTATGATGTATGATATCTTCCAGCTTTTTTTTTTGGATGATATTGTATAGCATGGACGGGGCTCCGAATGGATTAGATAGAAATTATGACACATTTCGAACCAATTGAACAGTTATTTAATAAAAAAATATATCAATCAAATATCAATATGGAGTCCCCAGGTTATGACTTGGTGCTTGTGGTCTCTCATTTTGATCTTCGGTGCAGTTTTATTCAACCCCCTCCCCTCACATAATATCCGACGTTTCCGTCCCAGGAGGCCCACTGTCTTTCAACATTTAATAAACCCTCCTCCACAGAGGAGCCATATTGGCTGCACTGTACCTCCGAAACGTCCTTTGGTGGAGTCAAAAGAACGAGAAACACCGACTTCACCGTGGCACGGTAACGTTAAATAAGCCACATTAACGCTCTTTTGGGCTAACTCAACAGTTACGTAGGCGGAAACAGACGAGCGAGGAGGAAGAATGAACCCGCAAAGAACGGCTGGAATAAAATACATTTTGTGCGAAAACAATTTTGAACAATCTCATGACTGTCTCAGCCACGAAAGAGCGCCGTATTGCATAACTTTAATATCATGGAAAAGGAGAGGCTGTTTTCCCCTTTTTCCCGTCGTGGTTTCCACTCATGTCATACCTCGTTGCTGTGAAGTCCACAGACTGGCTGCGGGCGATGTGCTGTGCGGTTGGGGTGGAGGGACGGAGGGTGGTGTTGCCGCCGTCCGGCCTCGGGCCAGGGCTGGTGTCCTGTCAGCTCCGCTCTCAAGGACCACTCCCGGTGACGCCGCGGCCGCTCGCCGGATCTTTGTCCGTCTCGCGGCGCCGATTAAGAATTTAGAAAAACTTCAGCCTCCTTACGTGGGACATAACTCAAGGGGGCGACGGTGTGGAATGGGGCGTTTGAGTCCCGGGAGGGAGTTTGGACGAAGCCACATTATTCCTAACTCTCGCAGGCGTTGGGGGACGAGGGCTCAGGTCATTGTGTCGCTTCTACCTGCGAAAAAATAGCAACATTAGGAAATAGTAGACATTAATTACAGTTTTGATAGTCAGATACTACTAATTAACAGTACAAATACTACTTTTGTTAATTTTTAGGTTAATTGTTTATTGCTAATATTTTTCAAAGTTACATTCTTTTTTATTCCCCTTTTTTGGTGTTTTAGTAATTCTTTTGATTTATTGCATGTTGGGAAATGTTCTATTATTTTTGAGTATTTTTTTCATTTCATTGCATAATTACTATTTATCCTATCTGTCTGTCTTTCTCTCTATCTGTCTGTCTGTCTGTCTGGCTATCTAGCTATCCAGCTATCTATCCCTCAATCCATCCATCCATTATCCGTTATTTATATAGTTTGTATGTTATGGCTTTTGCATTGTATGTGCTAAGTTTTTTTTGTGTGCTGAACGTGAACCTACAGTGCGTCAAATTGGGATTTTCTGCCGTCATTCCCTTTGCACTGCATTTTCTCCACAACCGCCTTGAAATTTTAACACTGAAACCGGCAAAACAGATGGGGGCTCAATAGTAGATCCTGGGAGGATGCTAATGACCGTCACTGGTTGCCGTGGAGACTGGCTCAGATGTTCAGCATCCAGTCTTGGCACAGATTGATTGGCTGATTGATTAGTTAGCTTATGGCTTGGCCTCCATTGTGACTGCACTGTCCAATAATACCTTGTATAAGCGTAATGGTCGATGCCGGGCAGCTGGCTGCACATTATCCCACTTATTACATCGCTGTTCTTTGTGAAATAATACATTGAGATAGAATATTGAAAGGATTTTATAATAAATATGCCTAGTTTTACAACTACTATGCCTAGTTTTACAACTAGTATGCCTAGTTTTACAACTAGTATGCCTAGTTTTTTAACTAGTATGCTTAGTTTTATAACTTCTATGCCTAGTTTTATAACTAGTATGCCTAGTTTTATAACTAGTATGCCTAGTTTTATAACTAGTATGCCTAGTTTTATAACTAGTATGCTTAGTTTTAATCACAACAATGCCTTGTTTTATAACTACTATGCGTAATTTTAATAACTACCATGCCTTGTTTTATAACTACTATGCGTAATTTTAATAACTACCATGCCTTGTTTTATAACTACCACGGGTCACTTTAAAAACTTCTATGCCTAGTTTTATAACCACTATGCTTGGTGCAGCAGTGCACTTGGCGACTGCAAAGCTTCTGCTTCTTAGCTTGCACTAAGAAAAATAGTTCCCAACAGTGTAGACAACTGTTCGCCCTACAAAATCTTCGCCCTACACGACTAATATATTTATTCATTTATTTACTTACTGACCGTTAATAATGTGAAATTGGCTATATTCATCCCTTGAAATCTTTCCATTCTTTTATAATCTTCATGCAGCGCCACAATACGTCGCCGCTAACTAGTGTTAGCATTAGCATGCGAGCAGCATGAAAGGAGGGATGTGAATCCAGGGGGTAGCGTTGCTGTGGTGTGTCAGCCGGGACATCCCCTATATCGGGGCTGAAATTGTTTTGTCCTGCATGTTGCCTGCTACTCTACTCTGATCACCAGACGGTCTCTTACAGATGCTTGATCTGATACAACAGCAGTAGCAGATCATGTGCTGATCACGCCACAGGTGAGATCACCTGTCGTCCAGTCACAGGCCTCCTCATGCGCATCAGTTGTACGTAAAGCGTAAATGCGCCAATTCCTGCAAAAAAAAACAAAAAGGTTTTGGTATTGTCTGGTGTTGTTCGGTCGCTCTGGTATGAGCAGATATGGGAAAAAAGCAGACCTGCCGAGTTATGCCCCTCTTTTCCTCTTTTGTATTTAAAATGAAATAAATGAAAGATAATTCTTTGTTTGGTTGTTTTTTTTGTATGTTTTTTTTGCTGTAAAGTCCAACTTGTGAATTCTTTGATCATTTATTTTGACGTTTATTCACATAAGCTTACATAATGATATAGTTTTAGTTAAGCTAAATACTAAATGGAATATACACGTTTTTTGCCTTTCCAAATGAATAAGAATATGTAATATACTGTATATCCACACAACACCATACCCACACCGCATTGGCACCATGCAACGGACAAAGGGCCCTGTGTCCCGTATTTGGTCGTGAGAAAGTTGGCAACCCTGAGGTGGTTGCCCATGACAACAGTCACTATCAACAGACAGAAATAACTGACCGCTGATTGACCGATCAGAATGGATTATTCCCCAGGGGCGTGCATCACTAATAAGCTCGCCGGAGCAGATGTTTTCGTGCAAATTTTTCTCCCAAATTGTACTTTGGGAATGTGTCGAAATGTGTTTTTTTCCTCCTCCTTTCAGCTGGCGACGTGGGATTCCAGCCGCGGTCTGAACGGCAGCCTGAGAGAAAGCCGGATCGAGAGCAGCATGCACGGCGTGACGCTCAAAATCGTAACACTGCTGGTGAGTGGTGGGAGTAATTATGAATTCATCACCCCCCGAGTAGGCAGACGTATGCCGCCGGGGACATTTAGTGGACGTGTTTTGCGTGTTTTCCCTCCAAACAAAAATGTGTTCCCCGCGAGTTTCAAAACGTCGCCCCCGCCGCCGCAACAGGCTCTCGCTGCAACCCAAGAGCCATGGAGCTTATCACAGGTGAAGGGAAAGCTGATAAAGGGCAAAAGACGCGATAGCGGAAGCGCCGGACCTTCTCTTAATCCACTTTACGCCCCTTGGTCACAGTCACTGAGCGTCTCTCTCGCTCGCTCGCGCTCACTCACCCTCTCTCTCTCTCTCTCTCTCTCTCTCTCTCTCTCTCTCTCTCTCCTGGAAGTGGGATTTGTAAGGTCATCTCCTCCAATTCACCCCCTGAGTCTGCAGCATCAGGAAGCCATTAAGTTCCGCCTCCTTCTCATCCTTGACTTTACAGTTGGAGGCGCTACACTTTCCGTCTCCGTCCTCCCCGATCCCCCCGTGCTCTCGCTCTAACCCCCCCCCCCCCTTTTGTTCATTCCTCCTCTTCACACATGACTTACCCGCATCCCATTTTATTCGCGTACGGCTCTCTCGGGCTGGCGCTCTTTAATCACGACAGGTTTTGTTTCCCCAGGCGTCCCCACATGGAAACCCTCTCCCACCAATATTTGTTCTGCCAGTGACACTCCCCCCCCCCCCCCCATTAAGCACAAGAAGATGACGAGGAAGAAGCAGGAGAAGGCGACGAAGAAGGGCCATTTGAGAAACCGAACGCAATGTATCCGTGCGAAGGAGGAGCGGACCCCGTGGCGGCGTGCGACGCAGGTCAACAGTCGCGAGATGGAGAAAAGTCGCTTTTGACTAAGACGGAGTTGGGCTCAGGCGGAGCAGCCGGACAGGCTCCCACAGAGTTGTCCGTCTCGTCTCCAAGGAGATTATGGAGCGGCTTCGTCTTCGTATTTACGGTTTCCTTCGTTTGACTGTTAAGCTTCTTTTACGCTCGTCGTCTGCGCCAATGTTACGTGAAAACGGGTCCGTGACCAATCCTATCTCCTCTCATCTCACATTTCTGCGGTTTTTACTTTGAACAGGAGGAGCCTTTCGTCATGGTGGCGGAGAACATTCTGGGCCAGCCCAAGAGGTACAAGGGCTTCTCCATCGACGTCCTGGACGCCTTGGCCAAGATCCTGGGCTTCAAGTACAACATCTACCAAGTGGGAGACGGAAAGTACGGCTTGGCGCTCGCCAACGGGTCGTGGAACGGGATGATCGGGGAGCTCATCGGCAAGGTCGGTCCTACGTTTACGGGTGGCGGGGACGCTGGAGCTGGACAGCACTGTTGCTTTGTTCTGTGATAGGGAGAGAAGACTGGATTGTATTGCCCCCCCCCCCCCCCCCCCCCAAAAATTAAACATATTTTCAACATATGGTATCACAGATCAGTACCGTACATCTGTGATATGGCTGATCACGGATCAATCACACAGTCAATTCTCTTTTGCAGTTTTTGAGAAATATTTACTTAAGTTTAAATTAAATATATTAAGTCCATTTCAAACAGCAAGTCTCGACTTAAGGCATGACAAAGGGAATTATCTATATAATAAAATGATATTATAATACATATGTGTGTATATATTATGTATTCATTTACTATTATCATTAATATTAACATTTTATATTTATACATACATACAAATACCCATATTTATATATACAGTATATTATATTTATATATTTCTTTTTAGTAAAAAAATACATTTAATAAAAGTGATTATTTCCTCCCTTCTGTCATCCTGCAATTTAAAATAAATAAGATGCAGTCAGAGGCCTACAGATTCCAGCTCTACCTTTTCAGAAGGAATCTTATCACTCGGTCCAAGTGCCTCCACTCATGATGGGGATGATTGATATGGCGTTTAACTCAACAGTCCTGACAGCATTAGGTCACTGACTCTCTCACAACAGCGTGGGCCCACAGACTTGCCTTGGGGAGATTGATGGCGCTGTTGAGAAAAAAGCGATCAGAGAAAGCCGCTGAATGGGTTTCTCTGAGGGGGAGTCGTGCGACCTGAAGAGAAGGCTTTTATTATAAGCCACTTGAGCCTCTGCTCAAACACACCTCGTACCCTCTGTCCGTCCACAGCGAGCCGACCTGGCGCTGTCGGCCATCACCATCACGCCGGAGAGGGAGGCGGTGGTGGATTTCAGCAAGCGCTACCTGGACTACTCCGTGGGAATCCTGATGCGCAAGACGGAGGAGAAGATTAACATTTTCTCTTTGCTGGCTCCGTTTGATCTGGCCGTGTGGGCGTGCATCGCCGCCGCCATCCCCGTGGTGGGCATCATGATTTTTCTGCTCCGCCGCATCCAGGCGGTGCGCTCCCAGAACACGACGGGTGGCCACCCGCCGGCCTCGGTGTCAACCTCGCTGCAGAGCGCCATCTGGATTGTTTACGGAGCCTTTGTGCAACAAGGTGAGCAAGATGGGTTGACGGGTCAATGTTCCTGGACGTTAAGCTGTGGGTTATTAGGGGTGTTCATTTTACAATGTGTGACAGAAAATCGGACAAAAAGACAAACAGACGGTCACACAGACAGACAGATGGAAGGACAGATAAATAGAAAGATAGATTCTAGTTCTAGGCTTTAAAAGCTGACAGGCCACCGGAGCGCGCCGGTCGGGACTCCTAGGGCCGTAGGGCGTCGCCGTCGCGGCCACGTCCGCCGGAGCCCGATGACGCACATCTCACATCTGATAACCTTCACCTGTCACCTGAGCCCATCGCGCCACACCAGAAGAGGGCAGGGCGGGGGTTCGGGGGAGGCTGCCCAAAGGCTGCAGCTGCTGTGTGGTCCCTGACACGCATCAACAACACTTTTCATTACTCGACTCGACTGCGACGCCTCGACAGAATCGCTTCCATTTATTTATTTATTATTTTTATTTTTTTTAACAAATCCTCTCAGATGACATTTCGTGGCTTCACTCTTCAAGATAAAAATAAATAAAAAATGAAAAACACTCTGACATTTGTCCTCATCCTCATACTCCACCACCATCCCTCCCGGGCCGGGGGTTTGCGGGAAGCGGCGAATGAAAAACACAGGAAAAAAAAAAAAAAGTAGGAGAGAGAGGAACAGAGGGGAGTGGGGCCAGAGAGCGAGGGAAGATGGAAAAGCTAATCTGGCAAACAGATCTCTGTGTGTCTCGCAGACAAAATGGCGAACTCAAGGGTCGAAACGCACAAAGAAAGCAAAGTTAAAGCGTGGAGGAGATGGGGCTGGGAAAACTGATGGAGAGGTTTGCGCAGCATTACATATGGTTTGCCGGGCGCACAGCGGGGCCGAGTCGCACCAGATGGAAACACGGTTCAACCAGCGCATTATTCGATTGTTTTAACGAATCGAGGCATGGACTCCGGCTGTTGACCGGCCGACGCGAAGAACTGATCAGAAGAATCAAAGCGGGGTGATCAGTTGGCGATTCTCAGCGCTGTCGTGATGTGCTGAAAAATGGGAATGCCACATAAGGGCGACATCTCATGTGTCACTAAAATTAAAAAAAAACCCTATAACCACGGTTGAAATTACTTAAATTACTGACTACATTTACATTCATTCATTTCTCAGACGCTTTTGTCCAGAGCGACTTAGATGAGAGGCTAGAAACAATCGAGGCGTACATCGACCATTGGAGCAACATCGAACTTAAGTGCACAGATACAAGTGCAAGATGCTGGAAGGAATCAGAATAAAATGGTGTAGTTTGTTTTTTATGTCAGTGCATTTATTTATTTATTTTTTCGTGTCAGTGCTTAATGTCTGCTGGGGAGCTCGTCCCACCAGCGGGGAACCACGCATGAGAAGAGTCTGGATCGAGAACTCATTCCACGCAGCAGAGGCGCCACCAGCCGCCGCACATTAGCAGACCTCAGAGAGCGGGTTGGGGCCGTATGGCCTGAGGCGTAATGCAATGTGTGTGGGTGCAAATCCGGTGACTGCCCTGTAGGCCAGTGTCAAGGATGTGAACTTGATGCGGGCAGCTACGGGGGGCCAGTGGAGACAGATGAAGAGAGGCGTGACATGTGCACGCTTTGGCTGGTTGAAAACGAGGCGTGTTGCCGCTGCATTCCGAACCATCTTCAGTAATCTACTGGCGAGATGACAAGCGCCCCGACAAGGAGCTGTGCCGAGTGCTCGGACAGATACCGTCTGATCTTCCTGATGTTGTTCAGACTGAATCTGCAGGATCGGGAGACGGATTAAATTTGATCAGAGAAGGTTAAAAGGTTAGCTGGTAGTCAATCACTGCTCCAGGATTTCTAGCAGACTTGGAAGGTATTAATGGTATAAATGGTATTAATGATGATGATGATGATGATGAGGAGGATGAGGATGATAATGGTAACTAAGGCTTGGAATCCCCCCCTTTACAGGAGGTAAAAACAACAGTTGGGGCCGGTCGGAACGTCTATATATCCTTCTTACCTGTAACTGTAAATGTTAAAATACATTTCCCATATTCATGCCTAGAAGGGATCTTGTAATACGATTTCAGACACCGCCCTAAATAGACCCCCCGCCAACATGTGAATTATGGGAGTACCGGCACATATTTTCTCCGCTGCGTGTCCGCTTTCCCCGTATCTCCAAACAAAACAAATAGAAATAGTGTGTTTTTACTTTGGATTATTGTTTTCTTTATTTCTGTTTCCTAATTGAAAGAAGAAGCAGAAAATGCTCTGTATGTCCTGTGCCGCGTGACGCATGGCAGCTTAAACAACCATCCCCCCCTTTATGCCCTGGAGAAAAAAGTTGATCCCCCCGATTGTCATTGTATAACTAGCAATCTGACTATAATTAATAGAATCTATGATGAAAAGAGAGATTTTACACTAATTCAACTGGTAAAAAGAGTAGTCCTCCCACCCCGCCCCGAATGGATCAGTCCTGCTACCGCGTTCGAAGGCGACTGGTTCTGACAGCTGTGCGTGCGCGCATAATAGCTTGTTAACTAACTTCTCGTCATCATGTCGGCTCAGAAAAATCTGGGTCTTAAGAAATAGACACAGAAAAGAGAGGGAGCAAAGATGAAATTAGCATATTTTTTCCATGAAGCCCAGAATTCTTGGCAACGGCCCCGGTTTGGGGTAGAGTGCAGAGCCGTAACATGCTCAGCAATTTAGCGCTGCGTCTTGGCTTGCAACATGAAGATTTGTTGGAGAACTGTCTGGAAATTATTTGATTTCTGTTTGCAAGCAACTTTGGAGACCCAGAGTGGAACTTCACTTTAATTCAAAGCCAAAGTGCAGCAGTTCTCAACGTGGGGGCCAGGGACCCCCCCCCCCCCCCCCCGCCCCCTCCCCGGTGTCCTTCGAGAGGTTTCAGGGGGTCCCGAGCAAAGTTAAACTTCACCATTTACTTTAGTTGAACCACTAAACAACACACTAATAATGACTGTTTTGGTCCTAGTTTCACTTATATGTATGTAACCATAGTACAAGCAAGTATGGAAGTTTGGACTGAATCATATCTCCTCAGATTGGGGTCCCACAAACCAAATCTTATCCAATGGAGTCCATGGCACACCTACGAAATTGAGGACATTAGTATCATGACATCACTCTTTGTTTCTGTATTTATTTGGGTGTTTGTGTCTATTGCATTTAACAATTTGGTTTTCAATTCCGTCCCCCAGGGAGCGACTCCATCCTGGGATCGGTGGCTCTCCGGATAGTCATGGGGAGCTGGTGGCTCTTCACCCTCATCGTGTGCTCATCCTACACGGCCAACCTCGCCGCCTACCTCACCGTGTCGCGCATGGACAACGCCGTGCGGTGAGCACCACCGTCTTTAGCAGCACTTCTCAAAATGAGCATTTGAGGTTGAGGTGCATCATGCCCTCCTTATGGAAAAAGGGGCGGGCCAGACCTTCAACCTTAAATGTGGGGCTACTACTTAAGCAAGAACCTCAACCTCCTTTGTGCTAATGCTGCACATACGGAATGCATTGGCTAAACTGTCGCTACAGTTGCAAAACTGCTTAGCCAGAGCTCCCAGTGCTGTTTTTTTTTTTCAGGTCATTAACTGCAATTCTTTATGCAATGGTTCGACAACAAATGCTTTTAAGCACCTATCGTCCACGGCTTTATGGAATGCTTTCTTCACTGACCATGAATGCTACGCTTCGGCCTCTTGAAGTTTCAATGGAGTTTCTTGAGCTTATGTGGGGGGCGGAGACTTGAAGGAGGCTTGCATTGAGGTCAGCTCATCGAGGTTCACCGCTCAGTGTCGGAGAAGCGTGCGTTCACGACGCAGGTTGACACACTCAGAAAGGAATTTTTTTCTTATCGCAGGGGTGAAGTCGGTACGGCCGTCTTCACTCGGTACATTTCTGTAATTTCGGGAACCGCCGGCTAACAAGAACGCTCTCCTCATGGCAAATGTTATTTGTCAGTAAATCCAATTTGGTGCTCCCTCCACTCCCAAGGATCGGCAGAGTGTTGTTTGATTGCATTGTGTTTGTCTGCCCTTCGGCAAATAGACACATGTGGACCAATGAGAAGCGGGAAGGAATACTAAACGCCGCCAGGGTAATTTTGGGTGTGTTATTCTTTCTTTGTACGTGCATGAGAAACCAAAATGATGGTGACAACTAAGTAGTTCAGTTTATAGAGCAATTGACGGCTTCTCGAAAAAAAAATCTCAGATGCAAATGACTGAAATTGGTTGACCCGCATGGCGAAGGGGCATCATCGTGGCCTCACAGATGATGAGCATTAACGGCAAGCATTTAGCGAGGTCACTTTTGCACCGCCACTTGCAGACATCTCTACATTGATGGCCTTTTCGTACAAACAAATTGATTATGCATGACGCAGGTTTAAAAAAAGAAACATGGTTCATATTCAAAGCAGCTTGCTGCCGTAATTACCGCAATACACCTACTGTGAAATGAACTTGTAAAAATTCATCAAAGATGGGTCAACCAGATGTGGTTTCGCTCAGGTGTGATTCTCTACTTTATTCTCTGTTATTGTGCTATTATCCCATGAGGGCTATTAGACAAACAGCTGGTGTTTGACCACCGTATTGATCTTGACATCTCTGCGGTGTCACTTCTTATGCCGTGGACAAGACAGGAAGGGATGGATCAACACACAATCCAAAAATCCAATAATCCAAAAGCTTTAAAGGTCCCATATCTTTCCAATTTGGAGAGTCATTGCTCAATCGTGTAAATCACTCCATGGGGGCAGCTAAACATGATGGGAACTGAGAAAAGGTGAAAGGTGGAGTTCCGCTGAGTTGGAGTTGGCAAAGCCTGTCATGAAGACTGTTTTGTCATATAAAAATGTGTTTATGAGAGCAAAATACATGAAACATTCCACATAATGCAAGTTGTAGCACATGTGCCTGTCTGCAGTGGATTTATAATCGATATTGAAGGATTCCAATTAGATGGAGCCCCTGTAGGGTTGGCCAAATGCTTGACTTGTTGCCCAAACCTGTTGATTTTTTCCTGAGCTACAAGCTTGGGAGCAGGTTGTCTGTATTTGAGTTGAGCGATTGTGAGGCGAAGGCGAACTTAAGTCTATTTCTGTATTTTACTTTAATGTAAATGTGTCCCACCGTGTACTTTAGCTACATTTGGTGGCTTTTGCCCTTTTTTCACATCATTTGAAAGTGAAGAATCAGAGCTTTTAAACAATATGTCACTTGTGAGAATCAAGCAAATATTTTTAAAGCTATGACTGTTTATGACAAGGGTGTGATAATGATGATAATGATTATCTGAGATAATCACCTTCAAAGTTTTCCCCGACACTTGGTTTCATTCAGCCAGCTTCCAGAATGCAAATGGGGTTGGAGGACCTGCCACATGGCCTGCCGAAAGGGGGCTTGACACCCTGCTGAATGGCCACTTGACACCCTGCTGAATGGGGGTGATCGACAACATCTTTTGTTTAAAAAAAAAAAGCTTTTATTTAACAGTAAGAATATACATGTTTTATAAAAGTGGAATTATTTAAGATTTTAAAAGTGCGGACAACACAACAAAATGTACAATCTATTTACAATATAAGTCTCTGTATATCAACCTCGTATGCCAAATATCTTCAAAGTTCTTGGAGTTATTATGTTGGCTAACCCCAACCCTACCCCAGCTACACCCTGAGAGCCGGTATGGGGCTGCCTGATCTGGAATCAGGTCTCCTCGCCTCCAGAAGACACCTTGCCAATTCTGTTAATAAAATTGCGAAAATACATCACGTTTAGCAGGGAATATGCACATCGATATGTTAGCTAGAGATGCAGGCTTAAGCCCATAACCAGATGCCAGCGTTGTGATAAAATGATAATTACCTGTGAATGAAGAGAAACGAAGCTCTGCAGATTTGTACTGGGTCCACTGCCTCTCTCTTTTGGTTGGCGTTTTCTTGTTGTCTGAAGTAATTTCACTGCATCTCCCGCTGCAGAATAACTGCCCCATGATAAACATGTCTGTTTCCTGCTCTGTTATGGCTGCTATCATGTAGCACGATCTATAGATAAAATCAGGATCCAGTTTCTTTGTGCATGATTCCTGGCCAAGCCTGCCATTTTCTTTTCGCCCCTGGCTGCATTTGCAGGTTAATTGAGAATCTTGTCCATTGCTACTTGGTCATAATTTGTATCACCAACCTCAATGAACTTCATAACTTCATCAACTTCTTCAATTGTAACAACAACGGCCACATCATCGGTGTCCTCCGGTGGTTCTTGAAAATATTCAGTTTCATCCTCACATTCAGGTTGAAATTCACTGTTTGAAATGTTCTCCAAGTCTGGTATACGCCGGTATCAGATTCAGCATCGCTGTCGGACAACTGACTCTCATCGCGGAAAATGTAGTTGGGGATAAATAATCTTTCATTGTTACAATGGAATAGTACTGTTATGTACTTTACAGCCAAGGTGAGGGTCATAACTATTGACTTTGCTATTACATGGAATCCGATTCTACAGAATCCAACCCACCACCTCAAAATACCACCTAAGTCCTAACTCTACATACTAGTTCTGGCGATGTTGGATAGACCTACGTTGTGTCTATAGATATTGTGTTTAATGTCTATGACATTTTGTTCTGCGCCCGTTGGGAACTCGCCTTGGAAATTGAAAATGACTACAACACATTTGCGAACTGGTCTAGCGATGCCAGGCTAGGTCTCTTCAGATTCTTGAACAATGATATTGTGTAAATAGCAGCCGTCACACATTCTATACAATGCAGGTGATGAATCTTAGCCAGGATTGTGTTAGTTTTATGGTTCTAATCTGAGCGGTTGCAGCCATGGCCTGTATTTCTTAGACACTCATGTGAAGCTGTTCAGAAAAATTTTATTGGAATAGATTCACCACCGAATGCAGCGGTATTGACAGGCTCATACTGTAGCTTCGGCTGTCAGGAAGGACTCCAAACTGTAAAAACACCTTATCAGTCAAACACACACACACACACACACACACACACACACAAACACACACACACACACACACACACACACACACACACACACACACACACACACACACACACACACACACACACACACACACACACAAAAACTACACTAGGTAGTGTACTAATTAAATGGCTGAATTAACCCGCTGCTGTTATCTTTGGATGAACTCCTCGATCGTATCACCGTTTAATTGGTTTAGAGACAAACTGAGCTTCATTCAAATTCAAAACAAACTGATGTCGATCTGCTTGGAAAACAAAGCAAATCCACAGTCCTACGTGATCAACGTGATGGAATGAACCATTCCATTGAAAGGATGTTATGAAAAATCATGGGCATATTGCAGTTTTTTAAATATAATTCACTGCCTCATTATCAAAAGGTTAATTAATCACCTGTGAAAATAACCAGAGTAATTTATTGTCAGCAGTATTACATTTTTTTTACTCAACATGTAGCCTAATGATTGACCATGCATTATCCCTCAAATCTGTTAATATTGATCCCTTAAATCTATTATTTAAATTTCTGTGGCAACTTGAATTCATATTGGCTTATCATTATGAAAGAGTCCTGGAGTGTCGTGTTATGGGGTTTCTTTTTGAAAATTGTCTCCTATTTGACTTTGACATTGTGGTGACCATTCCAGAGTAACAATAGGCTTGAGTAGATCAGTTAATACGTTAAATTACTTGTGTTACAGTTGTGTCTTTAAGCTTCATAAACAATAACGCTGATGTTGAACCAGATGAGTCATTAACCCATAAACCCATAGTCTTTCTATTCTAAAGTGGAAAGAGCTGTGTCACTTGGGATCACTAGGATGAGAGCTTCTCGCAGAGCACGTTTTTCCCACCGACTCCGGTCAAACCAACTCGTCGCCGTTTGAACTTCCAGGTCGTTCCAGGACCTGTCCAAGCAGGCGGACCTGGTGTACGGCACGGTGCGGGACTCCGCCGTCTACGAGTATTTCCGGGCCAAGGGCACCAACCCCCTGGAGCAGGACAGCACCTTCGCCGAGCTCTGGAGGACCATCAACAAAAACAGCGGCCACGAGAACTCTGTCTCCAGCCCGGCGGAGGGCATCAAGAAGGTAGAGCATGAACACTCCAGTATCTCAAGTATTTCATCCATCCAACCCTCCGAGTTTACGTTATTTGGAGTGGTCATATTCCTCATATTCCATTTTACCACAGGTTTAAGACAGGCTTAGGCAGTCTATCACAGGGTCATCAAGTTTAGAATTTTTAATAACTAATATGTTTTTTTTGTATGCCAGATATTGAGCTGTCTGGTAATAACTGTCATTTTATTTATAAAGTGCTTTTTATAATGCCCGAAAATACACTTTATATTAAAACCATGAGGAATAAAACAATGCATCAAGAAAACTGTTTAGAACGTAGTGCAAGAGACTAAAAGGTGAGTTTTTAGTGATCGATCACACACACACACACACACACACACACACACACACACACACACACACACACACACACACACACACACACACACACACACACACACACACACACACACACACATTCTATCGCTCAATACTCTATTCATTAATTATGACATATGCCATTTTGTTCATTTTTGTTTTTTGTATATTGTTATATGTTATATAAGAGATAGATAGATATATAGATAGTTAGATAGATAGATAGATAGATAGATAGATAGATAGATAGATAGATAGATAGATAAAGAAACTGCCAATATACAATGAACCTAAAAAATAAAAATGTACAACCAATCCAAACAACAATACACAGTAAACCTCTGTATTAACAACTCACTTTCTGACAAAAACGGCGGCTTTGTCGGTTTATCGAGAGGAGCCAGGGGTGGACTGATTGACAAAAGAACACTTGGTGCACTCTGTGTTAACCCGTACAGACAGTATCCAGCACTGAACCCCCCCCAAACACAGATGTACAAAATGACTGAACACAGGAGGTTTCTTTGCCTCCGCTCAGCTGGCCCGTGAAGCTGTTGCCATGGAAACCAGACCAGGGTTTAAAAAAAAAATAAAAAATGAAACAAAAATAAAAATAACTCGAACAGAAACATCCATTAAGACTTTTAAACAGAGGTTTTGAAGCAGGGCTTTTTTTGTCCATGGGAGCTAAACAATATCTCTTAAATAAATGAGCGCCAATAAGAGCATCTTCTGTCGTGTTTTTATTTTTGGTTTGTTTTGACTTTTCTGGTTGGTGGTCATTTCCTGAGCGGATGAATACGGATGCATATATTTCTTTTTAGTAGTAGTAGTATTTTGTATGTTGCTATTATTAGTAGTGGTATTATTATAATTATTTGTTGTTATTGTTATTATTATCATTAGTAGTAGTAATATTTATTGAAATTGTTGTAATTGTTTTTACCATGATGTGTTGTGTTGTTGTTATAGTTATTGTCATTGTTAGATATTTTCCTCAAAATCTTTTGGGCTAAAACTATCTGGAATGGAGCAACAGCAGAAGCTACAAACACAATTGACGTCGCAAACACCTCATGGTCCAATTTTCATCCAAATCGATCCACAGATCAAACATTTGTGAAAAACCGACAAATTTTGACCCAAAGTAGCTAGGTGGTCGTGCGTGACCGTCACACCAACGTTCGAAATTTAGTAGAACGAGTCAGTGACTCTGTCGCTCTGTAGTGGTTAGAGATTACAAACTAGGCGTGTGTGTGTGTGTGTGTGTGTGTGTGTGTGTGTGTGTGTGTGTGTTTGTGTACCTTCTTACCTGTTAGATGTCTGTGGATCTGTTCCATTGACATTTTATCTCTTCGGTCCCCACTTCTTCGCCAGATTCATGAAAAAACTCGAAAAAATATGAATCCACAGAAACCCCTGACCACCTCGAGTCGATTCCGCCCGGCTGTGCGAATGAGTGATGCGTTCATGATCTAGAAAGGTGTCGGAAAAATAGAAGCCGTGATATAGTAATCAATCACAGAAATACCACAAGGTTTTTTCATATTTGAGTGCAGAAATTAAAAGCTGCTTCGCATTATTTACCTAAATTCTCATCATCTGTAATTAAGCATGGCTGACACTCAAATGGAGCTCAAAAGCAGATGACCGTCCTTTTTTTATCTTTACCCCCAGGCTGAGCTGTACAGAAAGCCAGCAAAAGTAATTGGCGCTCCCGATCCACACGACTGCGCAAGGGAAATGTCCAAAATTTCATGTATTGTCTCCCTCTCAATATTTGTCCGGCTTCAGAAAGAGAAACCAGCATGACAGGCTCAAGACAAGCTCTTTTACTCTGTCCACCCCCCCCCCGACACACACACACACACACACACACACAGACACACACACACACACACACACACACACACACACACACACACACACAGACACACACACACACACACACACACACACAGACACACACAAACACACACACAGACACACACACACACACACACACACACACACACACACACACACACACACACACACACGCACGCACATTCTGAACCCGTCTCAGGGTGTGTGAACTTGTGGAACCTTTCCGCCGTCCAAACCAGATGTGATGCAGGCTGTTTACACTTACATTCGATGACAGCGGCAAATGATAGCAATTTGGATGGGAATGGGGATGGGGATGGGGATGGGGATGGGGATGGGGGACAGATACCAGAGGGAAGAGAAACAGAACAGGACATGCAGGAAGAGAAAGAAAGAATAAAAAAATAAAAAAAACATCCTTCACGCCTCGAAAGGATTTCACGCGGGCCGAGCCTTGTTCTAGACATTCTTCGTGGCGTGCGCTCGAGGCCAGAGAACAACGGTGTCTCTGGAAATATGCTTCACGCTAGAAATGTGAGGCAAATGGAAAAAGAAGGAAAAAGCAGCCAACTTTCCTCAAGACAGTTGATGCGGCAATTTTTTTTCATTATCGGTGTGAGAAAGTGTGGTTTATCGCCAAACAACAATTTTTCGAATGACTTGACGGGAGATCATTATTGCCCTATCATTGTTGCTGCCGCCTTGAAGTGCGTGAAAATGGTAGTTCCCAAGGTTATGTTGTTAAAAAGAAAAACTGATATTTGATACTTCATTTAGCTGGCATTTTATAAGAAACAGCTCTTGAATGTATTTGTATTTTGCACAGTGGTGGGAAAATGACTATTTTAGACATTATAAAAGGTGCAGGTGCAGGTGTTGGTGCACATGCAGGTGCAGGTGCAGGTGTTGGTGCAGGTGCAGGTGCAGGCGCAGCATCACTGCTGGAGGAGGCCGTGGCTGTGGGCATCGCTCTCCAACACACTGCTCTTGTCGTGGCTCTCTGGGACACGCCTGTGCTTGTACAGTAGCGACGCCGCAAAAACTGAACACAGGCAGGGTTGCCAGGTCTCCGTGACAAACCCAGCCATCCCCCAACCTGTGGACAAAAGACACAACCCGCTTCAAAACTTCGAAGTAGCCCAATACCACGGGAAAACCACGGATCTGGCAACTCTGAACACAGTTCCAGAGTGTTTGTTTACACTCAGCTTGTTGACTCAACCCTTCATTTGAACATGAACTTGGTGATTACTGGCTTTCGCTTACATAATTTATCAGCTTTCCTCCGATTTTATTTCGTAGTGAATAATGAAGATGATCAAGAGAGATGCATTGGAGTAAAAGTATAGTTTTTTGGAGCTAAATGTAGCAAAGTAAACGTAAACAGAAATAATAACTCAAGTAAAGTACGGATACTCCCAAAAAATACTTACAGTATAAGTACGGTTACAAACTATTTTTACCTTGTTACTTTACACCACGGGCTATGCATGGGCTCTTCTACAGGCTGTTTGCAATGTTGTATCTATCTGTCTGTCTTATATACGGTATGTCTTGCCCAATGCCGCAGTTAAGATTTCCTATGTGTATGTGTGTGCATCTGCATATGTATTCCTATTGTATTGCACAGACAAAATCCGAGTCCTTCGCCTTCCTGTGGGACATGGCGGTGGTGGAGTACACGGCGCTGACGGACGACGAATGCACGCTGACCGTGACGGGAAACAGCATGAGCACCAGAGGCTACGGCATAGCCCTGCAGCACGGCAGCCCCTACCGCGACCTCTTCTCTCAGAAGTAAATCTGTGTCTAAAATCTCTTACTTTAAAAATGAATCGTCCGGCTGATTATTCATGTCTACCAAAAATGGAGGGAAAGGATTTACAGTAATATACTTTATACACAAAAATATATTTAGTACTCGAAATATATACTGTAAACACGTTTGGCCACCAGGCCGCCAGAGGGTACGCCAGCCAACGGACCAAGGCACGTCCATTGATACACAACAATAACATCACAAGCCGACTCCTCTTTTCTATCATTCCCCTCTTCTAAGGTCTACTCGTTTAAACGCCTTCATCAGTTCAGACACAATGAATTGTCCACACCATAACTTTGGACATAACATTGGCGACATTTCCCCAAACCTTTTATTCGCCGACCCCAGGATGTCATTTCTCGCGTAAATGCCTCTTGTTTATTTTGTCGTGGTGTTATTTTGGGATACACGCTGGGTGGGATCCTTTTGGTATTTGGGAGCTGATGGCCAGTCGACAACAGTAGTTTCCTCGGCAGAGTGTTTAGAAAAAAATGGCAAACGGTGCGTTCTGTTAACGTTGCCCCCTTGTGTACATGTGGGTCAGTGCAAGCCGTGGTCCCGCACGGCGGGAATCCATGTGCCTGGAATCGGACAAAAATGTGTCCTGAACGGATGCACATGCATGTGTTTGTTTCCTCGCCTCTGCGGCGGAGGTCGACTAATGGCCGCACCAAACGCCGGTCCCTCAGCGGAGGGGGAAATTCGCTCCCCCTGCCTCTGTTTCCAGTCAGCCTTCATCATTCTCCTCCACTACACCCATCCGTTCCTCTCATCCCATCCCCGCCAACTGTAAGCGAACTAATGGGGCTGACTGTAGCGCTACGCGTCCCCGGGCCAAAGCTTATTCAACCTGATGTGAAAGCCAATTATTTCGACGCCAGACGTTGTTTTCCTCTGCCTTTGTTTACGCAGAGCTGTTCTTACAGCTCTTGTTAGTACTAAGTAATAGATGCTGCGAGTCAATACCGCTTATTGTCCCTCCAACCTACTCCTGGATTTCTACCGGGTACTCCGAGATTCGGGGGGTTTCGTGTCCCAAAACGTCCATCAAGGATATTATGGGGTTGTTTTTTGCTTGTTTGTCTGTCTGCTTGTGAACAAAATATATCAGAACTTGAATTTCACTAAAATGATGTTGAGGTGCTATGTCGCTTCATCCTGATTGAACGTTTTATTTTGGCTTTGTAATAATGCCAAAAATTGATTGGTTTGTCAATTAGGCAACTCCAGAGCCCATTGTAGAGCTAACTCCCTTACTTACTGAGCTGGATTTGAGGTTTCTGGGACAAGCACAAGTTCCCAATTATTAGTCATCAGAATCCCATCCAAGACCGTAAATGTTGCGCTCTCAAGAAGAAAGGAATGGAGAAAACATTATGTTATCATGTACTTTTCCATAGGTTGCTTTTTGCAGCAGGGAATTTGAGGATGTTCTTGTCAAATACATATAACATTGTTCACCGTCAAGGTGATAAGTGTGTGCGGTCGCCTTGAAATAGACCAGTGAACCAGTTTCAGGTCTGGATCGCCTGTTAAGAAACACTGTATGAGCCGAATATTGTTTTATATGACATTTTTTGTAATCCCTGCCTGGGTGGATTTCGGTTGGGTCTATTGACATTTGGTGTGCATATACCCAAGGGATTTGTTATGCCTCATCTTCCACATGTGCTGTGGTGCTGCATGTTGAGATGCAGATAACGCCTCGGGAAAATTTTCTACCTGGGCAGAGGTCTGAGCTCTACGGATTATTTGTGCAACTATCTTATTCCTGCCATGTTTTTTGATTTGTTTTTATTTATTTATTTCTAACTTTAACTAATATTGAAATCTTGACAATTTGAACCATTGTTGTGTATATAATCAAGTCAGGGCAGAGTCAGCTATTTTTTTAATCACAAATATTAACCATGTAATTTTAATATGTGCCTTCTAAATCCTAGCCTCATAAACTGTGCAAATGAAATTACTCAGCGAGCTAATCTGTTTTGAGGGCTGCACTTATTATTAGTTGCTGGTTCAGTTTGTGTTCCTGAAAGCATTGATCGCCATTCTCCTCCTCAGAATCCTGGAGCTCCAGGAGAAAGGAGACCTGGACATCCTGAAGCAGAAGTGGTGGCCGAGGAAGGGCCGCTGCGATCTGGACAGCCATGCAGATGCCCAACCGGAGGGGAGGGCTCTGCGGCTCCATAGCTTCGCCGGTGTCTTCTGTATCCTAGCAGCAGGGCTGTTACTGGCCCTCCTAGTGGCCGCCCTGGAGACCTGGTGGAACAGCAACCACTGCCGGAGAGAGCAGCCCAAAGAGGTGACCACTGACATCCCGTCGGGCCAGGGCCAAGGCCCAAGTCTGCTAGCCCAGAACCGGGTCGTGGCGGCCACCATGGGCCCCCCGGCTCCTCCGAGGCCCCGGTCGAGACCCAGACCCCCAGGCCCCCCGGTCCTGCCCAGAGATGCCACTGCCACACTCTACTTTATGGATCCAGCAGGCGCTGACACCAGCCCCGATTTAGTAGAGCTGCAGTACACCCAGTTATAATAGGTGTGCCCCCCTGTCCAGACGATGATAGTCCGAACATCATGTGACCTATTCATTCCTGCTCATGTTGGGAGAAAAAGGTTGGGGTGCTGTTTGTTAGGGAGTACTGTGGGGCCTCGCTCTCAAAGACAGCAACTGCGATCCTCCCTCATGCTAACTTCCTAACAGAGAAACATCACATGAGTCAACAAAATGGTTCCATTTTCATTATCATCAATGGCAATGCGAGAGAACCGCAGTTGGAATGATAATGCTGCCTACGGTGTTAAACTTCATAATTAAATTGTACTTCTGAGTTGATGAGTACTTCACTTGGACAATAGCTCTCTTTAGATAATCCATTCAAGTCTTAAACTTTCGAGCCCTGAACTAATGTAGCTGCTATGGACCGGGCAGGCTCTCTGTATGAGGCCTACTGACTAATAAGGCTTGACATGGATCCCTAAACTAAAGTGTGAGCAAAAAGCAAATGCTGCATAATTTGAGCTTTGACCTCCTGGTTGACTTGACAGTTCAATAATGCAATAAGAACCGCTAGATAAGCACACGCCCCTATTCTGCCGTCTGGGAAAAGGGATCGTACCGTACCTCGTAATAACCTCATATTGCTGACATACGACACACGGGATGGCCTGTCTAACACTTGTGCCATCTAAATAAAATTACACAGCACTTTGTTTGTTCGTATGGTCCATTACTATGGTCCGTCTTATGTCTTGACAAAGTCCACGTCAGTTGCACCTCTACACCCTATGGCAGCACAAGCATAATGTGCAATATGACAGCCATTTTTAAATGACAACATACTGTGAGTATATGCAGCTTTGAGCCATTTTGCGTGACGACTTATTGCAATTATATGTCAATGTCCCGATACGCTCTGTTGGTTACATATCATTGTTTATGATTTCTAGCAGGTGACAAAGGATTACAGTCTGGAAAAGGTTTCTGGTCCATTGACATATAATGAAATAACAAGCGCTTCACCGGAGGGGAGGCGGGACATATGGACAGACAGAGAGAGAGACTGGGAGATGGCAGAGGCTCTTGACACAGGTCAGGAGAGGACTGACATACTTGATGATCATTGGCTGTTTAAGACAGAGGGGGCGGGGCATGTGGGTGGAGTTAAAATGTCAGTTGCATCATTGCTCATCTCGCACCATGATCTCTCCTGTTGTTTGGCTTCTTCGTCTTGGTGTGTCCAGTATGGCTCGCGCTGCATAACGTGCATGGGAATTGAACTGGATGTTCAGAGGGCAGGGCGCAGCCAAAACAGAGAGCATTCCAACTTTTCTTGAATAAAATGTGACCCATTTTGGCTTCTCCCTATCCTATCATGTCTATGTCGTCCATTAATGCCTGATCCTGCAACCAAAATGACAAAGAAAAAATGCAAATGTTTCCTGAATACGATTTAGGCAAAAATGTATGCATTAATGGCCCCTTTAAAAGTCTTCTACTGAATGACATTGTCTCATGGAGTTTGATTTATTGGCCTTGTTCTCCATTAAAACCCTGTCTTGTGATAAGCCGATGGTCTTCCTGCGGTGGGTGTAAGGAGGAGAACCCCCCTCCTCCCAACACTTTTTGTATGAAGAGACATCGTGGTCTAGGCTCATTTGAAAAGTGGAGACATTACCTTTTACGATCGCATATTTTCGCCCTGAGATTCGAAGGTAATACATCAACATCCTTAATGTCTTCACTTTGGCTGCTTTAAATTGAGTACCGGTGCTTGAGTTTGTGGGGTGTTCTTCAATGATTTTGGAAAAGGTTGTGCCATTTTCAGCATCATTCAATTTGACAAGCTAATTAAGTAGAAGAGACGTGTATTAACTTGAGAAGTATTTAAGTAGACTGGATTGGATCTACTGTAGCTCGCAGTCCTTATGCCTAAATCATTGTTCGTAACAGTTTTTTTTTTTTTTTTGTTTTTTTTTTGTTCTCTGCCTCCCCAATTTTCCTCTGTCTGTCCCTTTAAATCCTTTCCCTTTGCTTCCAACCCTTCTCACTATACATTGCCTCCCTGCTGCCCCTCTGTTCTCCCCTGACTCATCGACCGGCCTTCTTCCCTCCTCTTTCTTCCTCTGCCGATGTCTCGATGCCTCTCTCTCTCTCTCGCTCTCTCTCTCTCTCTCTCTCTCTCTCTCTCTCTCTCTCTCTCTCTCTCTCTGCTTCTTATTCCGTCCCTCTCTGTCCCTGTAGGACAAAGAGGTGAACCTGGAGCAGGTCCACCAGCGTTTGAACAGCCTCCTGGACGAGGACTTGGCCCACAAGCAGCTGCCCGGCCAGTCTATCGAGATTTCTGCCCTGGACATTGGCAGCATGCAACCCAGCCGCTCGCTGGAGGCTTTGTCCGCTCGGGACTACCCGGGCCATCGGGGGGGTCCTCCGCTGTCTGTGACCACCTTCCTCCAGGAGGGTCGTGGGGCAGGAAGGACACTGGGTGCCACCGCTGGCAGGACCCTGCCCCTCCCCCTCAGCAGCGCCACCATGCCGTCTATCCGCTGCAAGCACAGGGCGCCCAACGGGGGGCTCTTCAGGCAGAGCCCCATCAAGACACCCATGCCCATATCCTACCAATCAGTGCCAGGAGGACCAATCCCAGAAGCCATTGAGCCCAACCACGGGACGTCCATCTGAGCACGCGGGACCCACCCATCACAGACACTCAAGGGGAAAAAAAAAAAAAAAAAAAAAAAGGAAAGCTCCGAGCTGCAGGGAGTGCGAATGGTGTGGACGAATATAAATAAAACTTGGACAAAAACAACAAAAAAAAAGGATTTATACTACCAGCGAAGACATCACATAACATTACATGACAATAAGAGACTTCTATGTACATATTTGTAAGTACAAAGAAAGCGAGGAACTGTTAAAAAAAGAAGTGTATTTTGAATATTCTCGAAAGTTGAGTTTAAAAATCATATCTAAAAGTATTCAAAAAAAAAAATATGGCTGTTTGAATGGCTTTGTAAATGTTGTTCTCAATGAATAAAGGTGACAATTCTTTGTGGTTATTTTCTAAGTGCCAAGTTCGAAGATGTTTTGTTTTTAAATGAACATTTTACTTGAATGTACCGAGAAAATTCATGATGACAAAAACTATTCGTTTCACACTTTAAAGACATTAAAGGAATTTGATATGAAAAAAAAATAAAAAGGAAATGATAGAAAAATACCAACTGAGACGTGTGCTTTAAAAACTTCATACCCGATGCGGTATTTGTGCCATCCATGTGTATTTTACTCTGTCTCTGTGTTTGGAAGGTCCTTGTATCCCATGCACCAATGCATGCTACGTAATAGTTGAGCAGGTAACTTATACTTATAACCAGGCACGTGCAGAGGGGGTGACACCTGTCCCTTGACGTCCATGGTGCCCTTTTTAGAGAGCTTGGCCAGTGCTAAGCAAAGCGGACTAATTCGTTTTTCTCAATCTATTGCCAACTTTGTGCAAAATAGAATAATATAAGCCAAAATTGTAGCCCTATGCAAGTGAACGCTTTGTAGATAGTGGATAAAAAGAAGACAAGAACTCCTTTCCCAACATGTGTTTTTATAATAAAAAACTTTTTTTTAGAATAACGTAGAAAATACAGTGCTGCGAGTCACATATTCCAGAATAAATTACCTTTAATTAGCCGATAGGAAAAAGGAGAAGAGAAGGCCCTGACAGGCCGGTAGCGTATTTCTATTTCCTGGGATGTTTGATATGAATATTCATTATTCAAGATTCAATTAAAGACCTTATTTGCAATTTGCTCAGGTACCGGTGTGCAAGGTCATTGGAATACTTGTGCAGATCTCTCAATGAGTCAAGTCAACTAATAAAGACATATTGCACAAATTAGCACATATTTATATATAAAAAAAAGACACACAATTAACAGATAATAAAATATGTACATAGTAAAACGTATAAAGTTAGTGCAAGCTCATAATAAAAAATATAAAATGTAAAAAGTGAGTGTGTGTGTGTGTGTGTGTGTGTGTGTGTGTGTGTGTGTGTGTGTGTGTGAACCGTTATCACAGTTCAGAGGGGTATGGACTGGGGAGGGGGGGGGGGTGTATTTCACACCAGCTTGAATGTCTTCTGCAAGTGGTCTGTTGTGGAAGCGCTTCCTGCTTGTCCTGACGCTCTCCGGCCGGTGGTATCCTAGCTGGTGTCTGGAGCTTCTCCACCAAGACTGTGAGTGTCCAGGATGGTTGTCGCTCTCTGAGGATAAGCCGCTGTTCTTTCCCGCAGCGGTGGAGTTGTGTTCCTATGATCCTCTCTGCGGTTTTAATAGTCCTCCGCAGGGCATTCCCCTGCATTGGTGTGGTGTTTCCATGCCTCACTGTCCAGCGCAGGTTGTCGGAGTTCTGCAGGCCCAGAAACCGGAAGCTGTCGGCCCGTTTCCACCGCGGTACCTTTGATCCGCAGAGGTTGCGGAGGTTCTTCCAGAAATCCAGGATTAGCTCCTTGGTCTCGTCAGTGTTTTCCTCCCCAGAGGCGGGTTTCTCATCCGACAGCTGCCTGGAGTGTGATTTGTTGTCTTCCTCAATAAGTCCAAGAGTGGTTGCCTCATCTGCAAATTTGAAAATGTTGCTAAGTTTATGGGTGGACAGGCAGTCATGAGTGTAGAGGGAGCCCAGGGCAGCAGATCCCCCAAGGCAGCAGCCCGGGGGGATCATGGGGAGTCTGTACGGGAGCCCTTATTGGTTGAGTCCAAACGAGTATTCATTGGTGGAATTGGTAAGAATAAGTAAACGTACGACTGCAGCACCAAAGAAGCTGATAGACCAAATAGGTAGGGAAACTAGAAATACATTTATAAAAATGTATTAATTATTATATACATTTATTAAAATAAATAAATAAATAAATAAGCTCTTCATTTATCTCTATATAATTGCATATATTTATCTTGCTATAGCTATAGCTATTGCTATAAGTTAACAATGTGATTTATTGCTACTTTATTCTTAAAACAGAGAAAATAATTTGGTGCCTCAATATGGATCATTTGAGGCTATATTGGGGATGTCTACATCACATCACGTGATGTCACTGATCCACCCTTTTCCCAAAGTAACTTACAATAAGTACATTTTGTCATAGTATCAAACAGACTGTACAACACAGTCACAACTAAACCTGCTCTCGGAGCGAGCAGCACCAGTAGAGAAGAGTTAGAGTTTTTATTTCTATTTTTTAACAGGGAAGTAAGAGAGTGGAGAGGAAAGGGATCCTCATGAGGTAGACAGGTCAGTGCAGCAGGATCCAGGTGCAGTTTGAAGAGATGGGTCTTCACACATAATACATTGATAAGCAATCTTAAGTAATGTGGAAATTATTGATATTTTTAATATTCTATATTCAAAAATAATTCATTTCAACTCTCTATGAAGTTCATGAAATTACTCTAATGCAGACTGAAAGTGCCAGTCTCGAAGATTTTCATTTAAATAAATATCGGTTAAAGGGGACCGCTCATGCTCCTTTTCAACAGGTTAGGTTTCAATAGGTCTCTGAGGTGCCCAAAATATGAATTAGTTGCAGTTTTGGCATGGACAGTTGGTATTCATTACTCTTTCTTTACAATATTTGTGCTGGTCTCTGCAACCGTTTGCAACAACATTTAACTATATCACGGTATTACGATAAAATCCCAGACAATATATATAAATATATTCCTAATATATTGCCAATGAAGCATTACTATAAACCATAAACTATTCAAATATTCCAGATAACATAAGATACTTTATTAATCCCCAAAGGGAAATTCCAGTGTTGCAGCAGCAATGACAAAGCATACATCATTTACAAAAACACGTTGTTTTTGAATCAATTACTATATATATATATATATATATATATATATACATACTGTATATACTGTATATATATATAGATATATATATATATATATATATATATTCACACACATATACTGTGTATATAAATATATATACACACACACATATATACTGTATATATATTTATATACATACATACATATATACACATACACACATACTGTATATACAGATACACACACATATGCTTATGTGTATATAGACATATAAACATATAAAATAACTACTGTACGGTGTAAAATAAAAAGAATGAAATAGAATTTAACTTAGTGAATGGTAAAGCTTGAAAGTGGAAGTTAAATGTGAAGTATAAATGTGCCTCATGCATTGCCATTCAGAGGAGGCCTTTCCTCTCCTGGCACAGAGGGGAGTCATTGTAGGTGACTATTGAGGTGGGCGGGAATGAATGAATAACGGTTCTTATTGCAGCGGAGCTGAAGGAGCCTCTGGCTGAAGACACTGTTGTGTGACCAGTAGGTTGTGTAGGGGGCTGTGCAGTGTTGTCCAGTATGCTGAGCAGCCTGTGCGGCATCCTTCCCTCCACGAGCATCTCTAGGGGCTCCAGAGCAGCCCCCAGCACAGAGCCAGCCTTCCTTATCAGTTTGTTCAGTTTCTTGGAGTCTCTGGCTCTAACGCTGCTGCCCCAACAGAGGACTGCAAAGAAAACTGCACTGGCCACGACAGACTGGTAGAGGATATGCAACATCTTGCTGCACACATTGAAGGACCTGAGCCTTCCCGCAAAAAACAGAAGCTGCATTGGATTGCGCACATACAATCTGCCGATCTGCCAGGCCGAGCACATCTGGTACGGTACCTGTACCTGTGCGCTTGCGTCGAGAGGAGGCTGCCATGTTTTGTTGCAGCTTCTCGCCTGTGTGTGTGCGTGTCTGTTTTAGTTTGTTTCTCGTCTCCCCAAACTTTTGGCTATCGCTATTTCAGTTTTGGCCCACCTCTGCAACTACCTGAGACTATTTATTTTATTGTTTTTGGATCAACAGCTTGCCGTCTCCCAGCCCTGTCATCTCGCTGCTAGCCCTCCCTGCTAGCTTCCGCCGCTAGCGCCGCTAGCTGAGATAGGCGCTCACCTGTTGCTGAGATTGTGCTCCTAAAATACTCTGCATTAGAATTCATGAATCTCTCCTGTCACTCCACTCCAAACTGCCTCGCCGACAATTAATCCATCGGACTCCTGCACCGCCCTCGCTATGTCCACAGGGCTGCTCACTGTCAGTCTGTTTATTTGGATCGCACTATTACATCCATAATGTCCAATCGGCGGAGGCAACGTCATCACAACAAATCCCATGTGCACATTGTTCTGCAGCCGCTGGTCTGTGTTGACAGGGTCGTTCCTCCCAACTCGCCTGCCTCGCCTTCCATAGTTAAAACTGCAACATTCATGCTACAGAATGCACAATCGCTCAGCAATAAATCACTACTCATTTACCACATCATCATGGAACGGAAAATTTACTTTCTCTGTTTAACAGAAACTTGGCAAGTTCAACAGGACTTTATGACACTCAACCTCTCGCTTCACTCACCTAGCTGTTTTTCCGACCACCTTGCCATCCTGTTCACTGTTCCTGTCCCCCTGGCCAGGCAACACGTTAAACGCATCATGTTCAGGAACCTCAAGTCATTGAGTCCTGGCAGCCCTGATCAACACCCTTGCGACCCACCTGGCCCTAGATCCCCCTGACACCACGGTGGATGGCCTGGTTGCCCATTACAACTCTGCCCTCTCCCGCAGCCTCAGTTCCCTTGCCCCCCTCAAAATCCGGACTGTCTACTTCACTCGCCCTGCCCCCTGGTACACCTCTGAACTCCACACCATGAAGGCCAGCTGCCGTCAGCTGGAGAGGCTCTAAAGAGGATCTGGCCTAACTGCCCACCTTGAGGCCTTCAAACAGCATGTGAGTTCCTGCAAATAAGCTCTCTCCAAAACCAAGACCCGATGTTACTCCACCCTCATTGGCAATCAGCAAAACTACCCCAGAATGCTGTTCTCCACCATCAACCGGCTGCTCCACCCCCCTGATCCCCCTCAATCCCCTGACCACTGCTCCATGTTCCAGGAGTTTTTCCAGGCCAAAGTGGACACCATCTCCCAGCATCTCCAGTCGCCTGCCCTCCCACACACACCACAACCACAGGGTGTTGCACCCCCAGCTGCCTGCCCACCCCAGTGCTGTCTCTCCTCCTTCTCCCCTGTGGACCTGCCTCAAATTACTATGCTGGTCACCAAGGCCAAGGCCTCCACCTGCTCGCTGAACCCCATGCCCACAGCCCTGGTCAAGGCATGCCTACCTACCCTCTCCCCTGTCATGGTGGCCATCATTAACGGCTCCCTGAAATCCAGCACGGTTCCAACCAGCTTCAAAATGGCCTCAGTCAGACCGATCCTAAAAAAGCCTGGTCTCGACCCTGACAACCCCAACCACTACAACAAGCAAAATTCCAGCAAAATCCTGGAATGAGCAGTTGCTGCCCTACTCCAACAGCACAAGTCCAATCATGAGCTTCACAAACCCCTTCAATCTGGATTCAGAACTCACCACAGCACGGGGACCGCCCTCATTAAAATCACTAACGACCTTCTCACTGCTGCTGACGCAGGCTATATCAGTGTCCTCAACCTTCTCCACCTCTCAGCTGCCTTCAACACAGTCTACCACACTATCCTCCTGAACCGTCTACCCGGCTACCTTGGCCTCTCCAGTACAGCACTCTCCTGGTTCCAATCCTATCTGACCAACAGGAAGCAGTTTGTCACTATCGGAGACTCCTGCTCCTCCCATTACCCAGTTGACCAAGGCGTGACTCAAGGCTTCGTGCTTGGGCCCCTCCTCTTCACTATCTACATGCTCGGTCAGATCATATGCCACCACGGTCTATGCTTCCACACCTACGCAGCTGACACCCAGTTATACCTCAGCACAAAACCATCCACCCGGCTCCCCCCTCAGTCTCTTCTCAACTGCCTCCACGACATGAAAGTCTGGATGTCATCAAACCTGCTCAAACTCAACAATAACCAACAATAACCAAACTCTTGAGTTGTGGCTCCCAAGGCACTGCTCAGGAAGGTTGGAGATCTGCTCCTGGTTATTGATGGCTGCTCTATCTTCCCATCCCCGCGAAGTACACAACCTAGGCGTCATCTTCGATTCAACCCTTTAATTTCACTCACACATCCATGACCAAATGTGCCTTCTTCAACCTCAAGAACATCTCCAGAGTCCGCCCATCACTGTCTGAGTCTGTGGCAGAAACACTAATCCACGCTTTCATCACCTCCCGTCTGGACTACTGCAATGGAGTCCTGTCCGGGGTTCCAAGCAAAGTCCTGGACAGGCTCCAGTACGTTTAAAACTCTGCTGCCAGAGTTCTGACCCGCAACAAGGCAGCACCATCTGTTCAAAACCCGTATTTCCTACAAAACCCTACTAGTAACCTACAAATCCACGCCCTCGCCCCGCAGTACCTAACAGACCTCCTCCACCCCTATGCACCGTGCCAGAAGCTGCGGTCCTCGGACACGGGTCTGCCCTCCCATATTTCTATTCTTAACATTTTTTTATTTCTTTTTAACAGTATTTGTGAGGAGCTCTCCAGGCACTTTCAAACGTGCCACTGAGCCGCCAGCTCTCAAAAGGTCACTTGGGGGAAACAATTGCCGAGCGACCTTTTCCAACTCTGGTCCGTGAACCTGAAGCGCTCGTCCAGCGGCTTAATTCTCATCTCTGAGTCTTAAATTGAGGTGTCATCTCCTCCGATCGGCTGATTAAAGGAACCCCTGCGGTGACTCAGACGGGAAAACTGGCACTTGGGCTTGTGACGGCAGCGCTGAAAGGCAGCAACTGAACCCGCTGCACCGCAGATTCCCGCTGGGTTCCGACTCCCCTGAGATGATCTCCACCGGTTTCTATCCATCCGCTCATACGTCACACGACCAAATAACCTGTAGACCCCCATCAGGAACTCTCCCTAACAACAAGAATTCGGGTTGGATGTGAGAAGTCTGGACTCAAAACTACACTTATCACGCTGGGCTGCACCTTGTGCTGTTCTCACGAAACTTTTGTGTAATCAGGTTGAGTTTCTCCATAAATCGCTACGGCAAGCAACATGTGAACGTGGGAGCTCCAAGAAACATTTTGTCAAAAGAGGCTCCAGGGGGTCCCTCCGGGGGGCCCCCAGCAAAATGATTTATCTGGATCCCAGAGGAAATCTGATCAAATGGGCTCTGTGGCGTATGGACAATACTGTTACATACACCACAGAGCCCCGTGTTAATGTATGTGTGTGTGTGTGTGTGCTTGCTTGCATGTATATAAGCATCAGGCAAAAATAGAGGCCCAATGTCGAATAAAAAAATAATCTATAGACGTGCATTATCAAACAAAAAAGTTGAATTTTTGTTCAAAGCCACTTATGCTCAACTATTGTGAACTTTGCAATTCACACATTTATCGTAGTTGTTCAATAATCAATGTAATACTGTTCAAGATTGAGGATTTTTGCTATTACATGTTCTCACAGTTGAACACTTCTTATTGTTCTAATTTCTCTATACTCCGCCCTCTGGAGGGTTAAAAGAGCTTCATTGGATATGTTGCTTATGAATATTTGAAGCTCCAAATTTGCCGTTTTCATGTTTTGGTTCCACACAAAGGTCAAGTTCACTCTAAGGAGGAAACATTTAACTACCAGTTCAAAAAAGAATTTAGATAAACATCGAACATTCAATATTGACCACTGTTGACCAAGCGCACAGACATGTATGGCTAGGACTACTTTTTACTCGACAACATGAGCAAAAGGAGCGATTTTGTTAGTTAAATGCTTCAATGTTTCAGAGGGGTTAGAAAATAACGTATTCCTCCAAGGAGGCCATGAGGAAGACTGGAAGAGATTGAAGATATGAGAGAACAAAGCTAATGTCTCAACTTAGGATCTAAAGCACAGAAAAACAACCAGCCTCATAATAACACATAACTGCTGGTTAGTAAGTCATGAGCTAATTGGTATGCAATAACCACTCCCTTCAGGTTATGCAATCCAGGTGATATGCAGAATGTGTATTATCATAGAAAGTGAAGTAGGAGGTCTTTCTTCATTGCCAGAGGTTAAAAATCTCCTGCAATTCTGCAAAAAACTTTGGTTGATTGCATCACATGTTTTTAGAAAATGCAGCTGCAAAACAAATCTCTGAGGAACTGAATATATAACAATTAGGCAGAAAAATAACCCATAAAAAAAAAGGTGTGTACTAAAATATTACCAGTGGTTTCTGTTATATGTAGAATGCATATTATGACGGACAACTCTTAGGTTTACTTTCAAATGATTGTTTCTTATTTTGCATCGTTTGAGTTTTTGGCACCTGGGCTCTACTGCTCCTCACTCCCAGCGAGGTGTGCAGAAATTGCAGGCGTACTGTACTTACTGAGATAGAAATAGAGTGATGAGTTTGAATCTGCCCCATTGGATACAGGAGTAGAGCCAAACAGGTGGATGCAGGGAAGCACAGCAAAGCAGGAACTAAGGCAGGCGGGGCAGGAGTTGGCTGCTTGAAAAGGCCGGCCTATTAAGGGGATGGAAGCGTGTGGCGCCGTCAAGTTGTCTGACAGAACAAGCTCCGCAAGCTACGCATCATTTATTTTATCATATATAACTATTTCTTCATTGCCAGGAGTTTTAAAAATCACTTGATTTTATTTGCTACTACTTATGACTTTTTCCCAATTCCTACGAAGTAACACATGGAACTTTGCAAATTGGATGACATTTTTTGAGAAAACTTGAGAAAAAGCATTTTCTGTTGCAACAATCACCAAAAAAGACTGGAGGGACTGAAATAACACAGTAAAATAAAGTGCAAAAGTTTATCTTAAATCTTTATTCTTCAAATAATAAAAACTCAAGAGTCTGAACAAGAGTTTAAAGAATAAAGAGTATAAACAGAGCAATTAAAAGTTTATTATGCCCATACATTGGAGTGGTAGCTATTCTATTCTCTTCTATTTTAAGCTTTGATTAAAATGCTACTTGGCTGGAAAATCAATGGCCGTCATCACTCTTTTTCTCTTTACAGGCGAGAACGGGGGAGACTGATTGATTTCGGCTTTTTCAGAATTGATGAGTCGGTCTGTAAGAGCGTGATCGCTTTCAAAAAGCCACTAATGTTTTTTTCCCTCTCGGGTATCTCTTACTTTTTTGCTTCGATTTTTCGGAAAAATTTTAAGAGCATGGAAGGACCTCTGTGTTGGGCCAACGTCGCCAATTCAGCTCTATATACTGTATGTGTGTGTGAGCATGTGTGTGTGTGTGTGTGTGTGTGTGTGTGAGCGTGTGTGTGTCTGTGCGTGCGTGCGTGTGTGTGTGTGTGTGTGTGTGTGTGTGTGTGCGTGTGTGTGTGTGCGTGTGTGTGTGTGTGTGTGTGTGTGTGTGTGTGTGTGTGTGTGTGTGTGTGCGGAGACTGTGTGTGCTGATCTGCCCCCACCCCCACCCTCCCCGTCCCGTGGCACCTTCCTGTCGGTCCCATCACGAGTGCCGCTGAGCGCTCGGACCCCCGGGGAGTTCTGACCTTGTTTGTTCGGGGGCTTACTTCCTCTTCCCCCTCCCGCCCTCCCCTTACGCACGCGGAACGCTCCGCCGCCGCTGCCGCCGCCGCCGCCACTTTGAGTCAGGATTGGGTCCGCTGACGTCCGGCGCCCTGCACCTCCGCTGACACACGCGACTTCACGTGCAAATTGCTCCACAAACGGCTGTTATCACATGGTAGAGCAGAGCCGCTCCATGAATAGAATCTTTCTTGCGGACTAAAAAAATAAAAAATCACATCACGGAGTCAGTCCACCCAAAAATCTCCATCAGTTATACAGATGGAGCATTTCCAGCGGAGCAGAGAGTTTGTAATTATCCCATCTCCGCCCTACACGCCTCGCATGGATAGCCTGTGTAATGAACTTGTGTGGGCAGCGTTTTTCGAAATCTGGAGTAAAATAACTCTCATTCTCCCTTAGGGACGGAGCGCCGCTCATCCGTCCGGCTCCGCCTCTCCCGCTCGTTATCTGCTGAATCGATTCGGCTGGAGAGGCTATTCTATATCCGCCGCCGCCGCCGCCGCCGGAGAGAATGGAATCGTTTCCCTATCTTCATGGCCTTGAAACTGTAATATTCGAGGATGGACGTACATTCTGAGCAAACAAAACGTTGATAACACACCGGGGTGAACGCGGAACCACTCTGGAACCCAGCGCTCGGCGCACACCGGCTCGCCGCGGCCCAGGAGCCTCGACGCCGTCGCGCGTCGCACAGTGCAGCGTAATTGCGGCGGTCTCCTTGCAGAAGCGATTGCCGTGGCAACGGCGAGACGAGCGGCGGATAAGCCACTCGAGCGGTCGCGCCTTTCACGGGGCCTTTAAGGCAGCATTTCACTTCAACTTCCACTCTAGCTGCGAGGCCAGGAGTCACCCCGGCCACACTATAAATGTAATTAGCGGACGAGTCAGGATGAACAAAGAAAGAAAAAAGAAAAGAAAACACTTAAGAAAAGGCCATAATTTCATGGCTGAGGTAACCTGGACAATGGAAAGGAAAACGACTGTCAGAGATATTTATTTTAGTCCCGGTATTAATTTAGCTTGTAAAATCGTACATTATTGATGAAGCCGGGGTCCCTGCGGAAGCCGTGCAGGTGTTGCAGTAAAGCTTTATAAGTGCATTGCTGTTAAATAAAACATGTTTCAAAAGTTTTCGGCGTCTTAGGGGACGGTGGGGCGGGGGGCGGGGTCCGCCTAAGAGGCTGTGATTTATAACAAAACCTGAATCAAAATGCCGTCCAGAGGCCCAACCTCCCGGCGCGCTCCCATCGTTTTCGCCCTCAAATTCCCCCGAGAAGGCAATTGTGTTTCCGTCCTTCTTTTCCGAATTTGTGTTCCTTCCCGAATCGATAGCGCAAATCTCTTTGGGGTCCTTCATAAACGTCCTCCAACGCCCGCGGTCGCCGGTGCCCCGCCCTGACCCCCGCGCGTGAAACTGAATGTGGGAAATAAATGGGAGGACTGCACAAGTTAGTTGTACGTGCGCTGAGCTTCCAGAACAGCTGGTGTCAGTGCTTTACCTCCATTATTAATGACACAAGCCGGTGCGTCCGTTGTAGTAGTCGTTGGGTGTAGTAGTCGTTGGATGCAGTAGTTGTTGGGAGTAATAGTCGGCGCCTGGCCGCCTCGCCACCCAAACAGTGACCGGCGCGAGGCCACTAACAAAGCGAAAAGAAAGGTCCAGTAGTTATTATCAAAATATTGGTACCCATCACTTAAACATGGAAATATTCTCAGGCAATGTTGGGAAAACTGTATGCATTTGATCACGTCTTTAAGGGTTTTATTGACTCTTTTGCACTTTCACAAATCAGCTCCTTTTCTATTGAAATAGGGTATTGAGCCGAGCGTGGTCGCTCAGTGCTACGCCCACCACAAGACAAGACGCGCCCAAGGCAGTCTTGTAGACAGTACTAATTAATCAGATGAATTGTTGGCTCGATATTGTAAAAAGGGTTGTATCTGTTTATTCAGCCACTCCTGTCCTCTGCAGAGACAAACACATCTTTTTTTTTTTTTTTTTTTTTTTTAATAATAATAAAGGATCTTAAATCAAAGAACCTCTTCTCCTGGGTGAATTTGTTTCCCCCCCCCCCCCGCCACACTCAGGTGTGGCGGGGGCACTAAGGTGAGAAACTAGAAACAGGAAGACGCGTCGCTTCCTGCCGGCCAACGCCTGGATGTCGTGATTTACCGCCGTTCGAAAACGCGTTTATAGAGCTCACAGCGTGTGCTCAGTGTCAAATCTTTTCGACAACAGGGACCTCGCGGTGAAGCTGCTCGTGTGTGGCTCCAAGGAGAGATTCCTGTTCGTGAAAAAGTGTTTTTTGTTTGCCCCGTCGGACTGCGTTGCAGCGCAGCGAGTCGTCCCATAAATGACGGGAAACAAGATTGTAATAAATAGCCGAGCTATCCCGTAACCAGGATGACGTAACGGCTTCATAGCGACGCCAACGCTGAGGCATGAATTATAAAATCATTTGATCATTTTCCTGCTTCCATGAACAGTTTTATTTGGTTGATATTTTTCTCTCTATATGTTTATTTATTCAACACCCGTGCCATACCCATCTTCCACAATATTCCATTTAAATCATTAATGCCACGTATGTCTCCCCATACAACTCCGCAGGAAGAATTCCAATCCACTTGCAGAGCATGGACTGTACTGAGGTCAAATGAATGTGACACGTCTATTTTTCTTTTTTCATGAGTGCCGCAAAAGGAATTAATATTTATTGAGGAGCCATATTATACATATAATATATGTGGAGTTTCCCGGCGTTACCTGGCCAAAGATGTATTAGTGGTGTGATAAACAACTTCTTGCTTTCTGATGAATAATCCAATAGAAACACAGCAACCTGACAGAGCCATGAAAGTTTGATGCCCTGTGCCGCGGCGTCTTTCTCTCTCTCTCTCTCTCTCTCTCTCTCTTTCTGTGTCTCTCTCTCTCTCTCTCTCTCTCTCTCTGTCTCGTTCTCTCTCTCTCTCTCTCTCTTTCTGTGTGTCTCTCTCTCTCTCTCTCTCTGTCTCTCTGTCTCGTTCTGTCTCTCTCTCTTCAAGGAGGTGAACTGTACAAAGGAGGAAGTCTGGGCCACAAAGGCAGCCGTCCTTATAGTGGGGAGCTGTCTCAAACCTGGTGAAGAAACCAACAGATCCCTGCGTACCTAGTTACCTAGAGGGATGTCTGTGCTCTTACTGCCTATTTACCCGTTGTCTGATTTGTCTCTGGTTATTTGCTATGTTTTTTTTGGTTCCTTCGTGATCAAGTTGCTGCTGCTGTGAAATGACTTACTGCAAATAAAGGAACCTTAAAATAAAAAAAATAATAAAAAAGGCTCTCCGAGGAGCGCCGGCGCCTCTGTGACATACTGTGGCTTATTTTTGGAGCGGCAGCTTGCGTCGCCATCTGCTGAGAGTGGGAGAGGCGGGTCCTCGGAGATGCATTTACGCTAGAAACACCACGGCCAGACAGATCTTTTTTTGTGGGTTTTCCTCAATAATAACACAATAATACAATAACGGTTTGATAATCCTGGTTGAAGTGGAAATCCATAACATCGTCTGTGTCATTCATTATGCTGCAGATCACAGAATTCCATTGGAAACTGTAAGGTATTTAATGTATTTTTAAACGAAAATGTATTTTTTCAAATTCTCTAATAGATTGGCTTGGGCCTTTTTTCATTGGTTATTTGAGGTGGTGGGGGTGTGTTTTGTGTGCCTGATCTGTTGCATTTATGCAGGGGAAAGGGGGATCCCTGTAAAAGGGGGGACCACCAAAACAGCGTGTAGAGAAGCACATACTGTACATAACGCACATTCAGTACCTAAAATGGATGCTTCTTGTAAAGTGCTAGCGAAAAAAAAATAATAATTACAAAATAAACTTGCATATCGTATGTGTGTGTGTTCACACACACACACATACGAGCTGCTGTTCTCTGAATGGTCTCCAAACTTTTGGAAACAAAGTGCAACTCTAACTGTTTTTTGGGTCTGTATTGTAGTATTGTAACTCTGTTGCTGTGTGGGTGTGTGGGGGAGGGGGTTCCGGGGGATCCAGTCGATCGGTGGGTGGTGGTGTGTTATTTGCACCAGTTGCCTTCATTCGGGCAAGGTGTCCGGAAAAGAGAGTGTTTGGCCGAGGTGATGAGAGGTTCTGGGTATGTCTCGCCCACAGCCTCCTAGCCCCACTTGGAGCAGTCCATGTCGGTCTATGCCTGTCTGCCTCTGTTATTTGTCAAGGACAGGTCGTCAGGCGTTAAGTCCTTCCCGGTCTCCTCTGCCACTCCTTCCTCCTGCGCCGTCCCACACACCTGAAGTCCATCTCTCATCACAGCCTGTTAATTTTATTTGATTTTATTTTAGTGTTTATTACCCGGCTCTCCATCTACTCATCGCCAGATGGTCGGTTTATCTAACCCAGTTATTGTCGTTCGTGGCTCCTCCGTATATTGGATTTATTGTTGATCCATGTGCATAGTTCTTACCTCACATCGCTTCTTCCTAGTCCACGGCGTTCCCGTCCCGTCCTGCCTCGTCAAGCCTGGCTCCCTGTCCTCCTGGTCAGAACCTGGGTCCCCCCTTCCACGTCCACGCCCTCCCTGATCCCGCCTCGTCCCGTCCTGTAATCCAGCCCTCCGGGACCTGTCCTGTCCGACCCAGCCCGACCTCGTCTCTCCCAAATCCCCACACCAGGTGACTTCCAGTACACCTGGACTTCCAGTACACCAGTGTCGTGCATTTGAGTCCCCCTATCCCTGGTCGTGACAGCGTTGTTCTCTGCAGAGAGGATGAAGAAAGGTGAGGGAGAGGGATGCGGTGATGTTCACTTGTTGCTGGTTTTAGTTTGAAGAAGCAGCAAGATGAAGAGAAAAGTTCTCTAAAAGGGTCTCGGCCACCCCCTGGTTGTTGTTTCCCTCCAGACACCTTAGCCCCCGGGGTGGTCTTGAGCCGCTCGGTAGTGAACAGAACCGGGCTTTGGCTAATGTACCAACGGAACTATCGTCTGGGTGGTGTTCACTGAGTCCTGTCTTGTTAACGCAGCCAAACGCCACAATATTTTGCGTTGTATCGGCTGCATTGTCAAGCAGCACATCAGGGGCGGACGGGTTGACTGTTCAATTGGGCAAAACCAAAAACCCATGGGGGGCTATTTGAGGTGGCCAAAAACTTTATTTTTTATCAAAACATAAAAAAAAATACCATCTGTGTGCACCCGACATAATTATATTTTGTATTCTATGCTCAGAACCGGCCCTGCACAGAGGGGGGATTTTCCCACAGAGGGGATAATAAGTAACTCTGCATCTCTTGGGAAATGTGTTGACACCACATAATCAGAAGCGACGGGTTTCGCCCATATCTGAGGGACCCCCCACTGAAATGGACCCACACCCCTCCCACATAGACACTACACGATCCTGTACGCCTACCTACCTCTTCAGTAGACTGTCTGCCACTTAAATATATATGTCAAATGCCAATGCATGTGCTAACTTTGTCATCTGTTATTTAACCCCCAAAAAATAAAAGGGCAAATGTACTTTACTGTTTTTTACTGTGGCACGACGACACAATGTCACAAACAACGCAACAGTTCCGGGGGTCCGAAAAAAAAGGTGTTTGTTTGAATCCTCTGAGCTGACTTCAAACATGGATTTAAGGGGTGTACTGGAGCAGCACTCTCATTAGTTGGTATATATGCATATAAACGCTTCGGTACAAACACTTAACGGTTTTTAAATGGTGCGTGATGACAGCAGCCCAACACAGGAGCTCCTCCCCGGTGGCAGGACAGATGTCCCCTCATATGTTCCTGGGCCAGCGAGAAGAGACGGCTTCGATCTCATTAGCACATTAGGACGCCAGCGTCCGGTCATTAGTAGGACCCGGCCAAGTGAACGAACCTAAATTCTCAAAAATAACAGATTTCAAAGATTTTTTCGAGAAAAACATCACATGTCAAGGTGATGACTAAATTAAAGTGCACACAGTCAGGCCGGACCCTTCCCCTTCTCGCCCAGTGTATTTTGTTTACAGGACCCCAGTCCTTATGAGAACTGTCGCATACGTTTGCTGTCGTCACTGTAGTTTTGCCCAGGTCTTCCTGCCGCTGATTCCAGCACTGCCACCATGGAAACACAAACTGCACAGTCGGCTAAGCAGGCGTTTTTTGTGTTTTTCGTCAAATACAGATCTACAATTGGCAAATTTCATAGTCCGTGATGCGATTTTCAGGGCTGTGAAGTTGGTAGGGCGCTAGTCATTAGGCTTTTCCTCCCACTCGCTGGCTGCAGCTCCACTCCGCCACTTTTGTCTCGTTCTCTCCAGATGAAAATAAACGATAAAGGAGACAAGGAAAGAAATTAAGGGGCAGGACCTGTTTGTATCTGGGAGGAAGAAAAAGTGTTATTTCTTGGTATAATACCAGGCATTCATCTGTGGATCTCCCTTTCTAAATTCAGAAATCCCCCTATACAGTGCCTCAACCAATGCAATGTTTTACAGAAGTTGGGTTCCTCGATTCTGACATGAAAACCACAATTGTTGTTGGTATTAATGTTGCCCATATGCTCTAAATCATAAAATGCATTCACTTGAACGTGTATGTTGAAAGGGAAAATTGTGCTTCTGATGCTGCACCTGCTGCCGTGCCTTGGTGTAGTAAAATACATTTTAAATAGGGAAAACAATCTATATTTTACTTTAAGAGAACCAAAAAACATCAAATGTTTCACTCTTATTTTGAAGTTTGTGCTGCTACTTTACCTTTTAACATCAATCACTAACTTAATGTGGCTGCAATGATATAAATGTTTAAAGGTGAAACCAAACTATACTCTAGAGCAGGGGTGGCCAACCAGTCAGAGACTAAGAGCCACTTTTTCTACTGTGTTACTGCAAAGAGCCACGTCATACACATGGGCACACATGAACATCACCCCATCCCTTCCTCACACACACACACACACACACAGACCTCTGCTCAGCCAGATTTATTGTAAATGTCACACACCAACATGATAATGACAGAAATTGACTCCTAGTCCCCGCGACCCGACTAAGGATAATCGGTTGAAGATGGATGGATGGATGGAGTACTAAGACCACAGGCCAGTTACTTTCAACAATTAACATTGTGTGCACTGTCTCACACACACAAACTCTCAGTTCAACCAAGTCCACAAACAAAAATATAACATTGTGTGCACTGTCTCGCACACACAAACTCTCAGTTCAAAAAGTACTGTTGTTTATTTATTCATAGAGGGAGGAATTGGACTTCGGGTTTAATGACAAGGACGTATTTTTTTCATGTTGGGTCAATTTATTCAATAGTGTCCCTTAAACCCTAACCTTTAAGAATCAGCTTTGGCTCTTGCCTACCATACACGATCCGATGCTTTGGCCATCCACATATACCTGGGACTAGGTGTTCCGGAGCCCTGGCCACATTTTTGAAAATGTGTGGTTACGAGGATCGAACCCGCTATCGGATCTCGAGTTCAAAGCCGCTACCATTGAGCCAGGACTCCTAAATGAAAGTACTGCGTTTCCGCGGTATGCCTCTCAGTTCAACCAAGTCCACAAACAAAAATATAATAATTAACAGTAGCGTTTTTCTCTTACTATGCATGTTGCTTAGTGGGACTTCTGGCATTCCTTGTCTTGAACAATCCTCTTCAAATGTGGCTTGAATTCCGTTGTTGCCACTCGAAGCAATTCTTTCACATGGGTGTCAGTCAGAACAGATCGATGCTTTGGTTTCACATGTTTTTGGGTAGAAAACACAGACTCGCAGACGTATGTTGACCCAAACATTGACAGTATCTTAAGCGCAGCCCGTTTGACATTGGGGCATTTTTCCATTGGCACACTTTTCCAGAACTCAATGGTCCCTTCCCTTAAAGCAGCTTTCAGTCGGTCCTCCTCCTGCAGCTCGCGAGTCGTGACACACACACACACACACACACACACACACACACACACACACACACACACACACACACACACACACACACACACACACACACACACACACACACACACACACACACACACACACACACACACACACACACACACACACCCTCCAGCCTTCACAGTTCTCCATCGGAGATGTCCGATACGCAACGCAATTCGCCGGCCGATCCATCTTATATGTTGACTACTAACCATGTCAGTAGTGTTGAAAATAAACTTCCAAAGCTTTTCGAATCTTATTTGGTGTTTTATTAGTCCTAATGCCGCGTTAGACTCCATACAAAGTCAACGTATAGACGCGTTCCAGTCGCCTGGAACGCGTCTATACGTTGACTTTGTATGGAGGCGCGCCGCCCCGGCGCTTTTGGTGTAAACGCGGCATTAGGACTAATAAAACAGGCGTTAATGGGACATGACTCCTGCTGCTGTCCGCTTTGAGTAAATGAGGAAGTGATCCGCGGTGGAAAACGAGTGATACATCATAGCGATTTTATAATCATAATAGGGAATGAATGGCTGCGCTTTTTTTTTTTCTGAGTTTTTGACGCTTGTCATGTGAAAGAGCCGCATGAAACCAGCCAAAGAGCCGCATGAGGCTCGCGAGCCGCGGGTTGGCCAGGCCTGCTCTAGAGGAACAGAAAATACCAATAAATCCTTCCTTTATTGAAACCGAAAACATACACTGATAAAATTGGTGAAAAACAAATAAACTATAATTGTGCATATGAAAAACACTGCAACCGCTGAATGGAATGAAAGTGTCTTTTCATTTCTGCTACTAAGGTCTAACAGCGCAGTAATTACACAACTACACGGTGGAGGGTAAGGGGTTTTATGAAACACAATATAGATTTAAACGTCTGTTTAATGGCTATGCTTGGCAGGTGGCTGAGGGTCAGAAACCAAGGTATGTATAGGTTGGGACTGAGAAATGAACACAGGCAGAATCCTCATCCTTCAAACTTCAAACCTTGCCTCAAGGCAGTGTGGGGGGAAAAAATGTCCAAAGTTTGGCTTGGAGACACAGAGCAGGACAGAGGGAGAATGTTGAAGCTGAGTCGTCGTGTTGTTGCCTTGGCCAAATGGCTCTTTTTGTTAATTCATCAATGATCTTGAGTTGAGCTGTGGGGTTTGGCAGATGTTATTCCCTGTGACTAATTTTGCTCTGGTGAGCACTGTCGCACCAGGCGCAGGTCGAGCTGTGCCTGGTGCGAAGGCAATGCTTTATATCGTTCCACAAAGTCTACTAAAAACATTAGTAAATTTCTCACTGAATTAGGTGCAACTCAAGGAAATAGGAGGTGGGGTGGGCGCGTCCATGCATTGAGGGTCAAAGATGATTGGTTGCGATCCAGAATCTACCTCACACCTGGGACCAATTTTGACTTTTACATGCTGAGGTACTCCGACATGTTGGGCAAATTTCATATTCTTTCCAGTATAGCTTTTGGAAAAAAATCTCAAGATAGTGGAACTTTGAAGAAGGAAGCTTCCTTTCCATCGCAATCCTTTTCAAATATCAAGCATTACATTGCATTCAGACAACTGCAAATTTAAAATCTATTCACATGGATGACAATGTGTTTCAACATTAGCAATGTCAGCCTCCTCCAAGACACCGGCACACGATGGCCACCATTCCATGCTGGGATACTTCTATAATTTCCAGAATAGAACATGAACTATATGCCTCACACATTTGGACAATGCATGTGAGGTATGGGGATGGTGTGGTTTGAGCAGCCACACCTGTCCTGGGTCTAGCTAATTGGGGCGCAGGATCAGAGTGGCTGCAAACCTGTTGCTAGTTGGTTGGTCTACAGGTAAAACGCCCATCCCCACACACACTCAGGAGAGGAGCCCTTGTCATGACACATGTCCATCTGCGCCTGGGCTTGTTCCACTTGAGTGGTGTGTGGTAGGAGAAACTCCCACAGAATGTTTATAGATTTCAGGTGCCTTGAAGGAATGGGCCCTTGGGTGCTAAAAGTCCTTTGTAATCAATCAACCCTAATTCTATGACCAAAAAGCCCATGTATCAATTGCAGAGAAGCACAGCTAAGACTAATAGCAGAGTGTCAAATTTACAGTACTAATGATACCAAACATTTGGCCCATTGGAGTAATATACCATGACTCACTAAATATACATATAATTGACCAAATAAATTATGAAATAATTGGCAAAATAATGAATATATACAGAAATCGAAACATATTGACAAAATTACCCCCAATTTGTCCATCCAACAATCAATGTCCTTAACCTGCTTATGGTTAAAGGTTAAGGAACCCTGTAACCCCAGAGTTACACCGCAATCCCTTCATTTCTTAAAGCTCAAATTCCAAGCATCAAAAGCTGAACTCAATTTAAAACTCTCCACAGATGGTTCCTAAAACAGCCTCCTGAAAAACAATTACATTTTATTACACCATGCGACGGACAGTTCTATCCTGAGACTGCAATTAAATCTATTTGGCAGTAATTGTCTGTGACAATACATCACAGTCGTTACCAGAAAAGATTTTGATAAGAACAAGTAACAGAGTCGGGCAGAGTCACAGAGTTGCAAATTGTATCCAGGGAGGATATAAAGTGTTCAGGTGTCAAGTACTGTAGGATAGCATTGTAGAAGGGAGCTGGAGAGATTGGATGGAGAAGGGTTCCATTGACGTCCTGAATCACCCCAGTCTCATGGGATCGTCATCAAAATGTGAGTCCGAATTGATTGTTTTCACATTGATATAATGACGATCAGTGGGAGGGAATTGATGCGGGAATAAGACAAAGGCGAACACCAATCCCTCACCTAGAAAATAAGAATTATTTTATTCAAATGGAAGAGATTGTTTGTTGTTCCTCCAAAAAAGAGGGACAAGGGTGTCTGTTGTACCTCTACTCCACCTCCACCTTCTTCAACTGTATTTCCTTCTACTCTGCCTGTAATCTCTAGCTCTAATCTACTTCTACACATTACTTCCACTCTATGTCTACTGTACCTCAACTCTACATGTAATCTACCTATAGACAACCTCTACTCTACTTCTGCACCTCCATACTGTGATACAACATGAAATGTTGTCCATTATTTAATGTCTTCAGTCTCCTGGGAGAGCTTGTAGTGATTGCATCCATTGTTTGTAGTATGCTTTGTTGGGTTGAAATCTCAACTTCCACAAATCTTTTGCAGCGGTGCCCAAACAGGATATTATGCTGCAAGGTTGGAATTTAGTTCTCTGACAGGATTCAACATTTCTGAGGAAAAACCAGATTAATTCACGGTCCCTTTGCCTCATTTGCACATTTGTGACCCACCGCGGCAAAACCTGCTACCCGCCATTTCTAAAATTGCCAGGAGCAGCAAAATAAGTTGAAAAAACCTTTCCTGAAGGAAAGTTGGATTTTTCCAGATTTGTTCCTTTGTGTTTTGTTTTTAATCTCTCAACGTATTTTGAAAACCAAGTTTGATTTATAAATAGTAGAAAAATGTTAAACCGTGGAGTAAAATATTCCCATTAGATTACATGGGGAAACGCAGTTCACTTACCAAGAAGCTGAATAGCGCTGAACAACGCCGATCGATGGTTTAAAGTGAGCATCCAGGTGAAGATTATTCTTTCATATTCCATGTGATGTGAAGTCACAATGTGGAAACGTTTTGATAGAGTTCAACCTTTAAATCCTACTACTTTTACACACACATGGAGACATCATTGTGGAGGGGGCGTGTACCAATGTGTACCATCAAGGAAGAAATGCTGATTTCACTTCTGTAAACAAGCCGAGGATCCGGGTTCAGGGGTCCGGGTTTGTCTGTGAAAACCTTCGTCTCCGTGTTGTTATGGATTGAGAGAAGCGGGTGGTGGAAGATCAAAAACATATCACGGACTTTAATCTGACCAGTGCGATAGATCCAAGTCAGTGTAAACAGCACATACTGGACATACTTCCACAATGACAGTCAGTTCTCCAACAGCGACGCTGAGAACGACAGCGATGCTGAATCTGATATGATCCCGGACTTGAAGAACATTTCAAACAGTGGATGTCAACCTGAATGTGACGATAAAACTGAATATTTTCAAGAACCAAGGGAGGCAGCAGACGATTCGCCCGTTGTTGTTACAACGGAAGAAGTTGATGACCCGATGAAGTCTGTTGAGGTTGGTGTTTTGCAGATTATGAATAAGTAGAAATGCACAAGATTCTCAAGCTTACCTGCAAATGCAGCCCAAACAGACTCTGAGTATAGCTGGGGTAGGGTTGGGGTTAGCCAACATAATAACTCCAAGAACTTAGAACATATTTGGCATATGCACATTTATATATTAAATGACACACCGAGGCAGATTTTTCCGAGACTGATATAATTGATAGACTCTAAAATTTGTTGTGTTATCCGTACTTTTAAACTCCTAAATAATTCCACTTTTATAAAACATGTATATTCATACTGTTAAATAAAAGCTTTTTTAAAATCAAAAATTGTTGTGTGTCAATGATGCTTTTCAACATTCCCTCAAAACACAAGAACAAAGCAGAGATTGCCCCATTCAGCAGGGTGTCAAGTGGCCATGTGACAAGTAGCCATGCGGTTCTGTTGGTCTGCCAACCCCATTTGCATTCTGGGAGCTGGCTGAATGAACCACGTGTGGGAGCAAACTTTGAAGGTGATTATCTCAAAAACACGGTTTGTCACACCCTTGTCATTAACAAGTCATAGCTTTAAAAAAAAAAAATGCTTGATTTGCAGAAGTGACAACTTGTTTGGAAGCTATGATTCTTCGCTTTTTAATTATGCGAAAAGAAAAAATGTCAAAAAGCCACCAAATGACCCTCAACTATGTGATGGGTCACATTTGCACATTTCCTTGTAAAAAGTGAAATAGTTTATAAATCAATCAACAGCTTTTCATATAAGTCCTTGTCTATTATCATCTCAGATGGATCCTGATCATTCACTTGTGATTTGTTGTGACGTGTAATGGTGAGAAAAAACATTCACTATCAAAGCTGTTTATCCACTGTTTATCATCTATTTAAATACTCGCACACACAGACGAATGCATATAGATAAAATATGATCCCAAATGGCTCCTGAGGGTTTAACATGACAGAGTAGGAGCAGTACGCTGTCCTCAATACCATCTGCTCATGTGAATTAATGTCTATGTTTTCAAAGTTTTAAGAGTGAGATTAAGACACGCAGTCCCCATTGCCCTCAAATTAGGTTGAATAAATAAAAGAACACATGCAATTGCATTTCAGGTGAGACCCTAATTCAGGTACACCCTAATTTCTCCGGAAAAAAAAGATCAATCAGGGTTACTTTTATGACATCTTCTGCCTCTTCTGCCTCTTCTTCACTTTTTCTATTATCGCTGTTCCACACATATTTGTCTTTCTCTACAGATGTGCACATGTGGTTTGGGTGTCAACGTTGTCAAAGAAGAAAGAGGGTTTTCCTTTTTTCTTCCGCAAACGCTCATGTTGAGTTGATTGGATCTGAGCTGCAGCTGTCTTGGATCACAGCAGCTGGAAAATTCCTTATCTTCACTTTTCTTATAAAATGCCTGTTTGATTTGTGTCTAGAGACCAACTATGGAACTAAGTAAACATAAAAAGGCAACAGAAAGAGACAGTAATGCACTGGCAGCTCCGTTTTACGCAGTTCTTGAAGTGGAAATAAATCTGTGCCAGTACTTATTTACATGTTGGTGGGGGTGGGGCTATCTAAGTTGCCACTTAAATTGGAATTTCACAGGTAATCGCTCATGCCCGAGTAACCAAGATAACAGACCTGACGTCATGGCAACATGGTGGCGCCCAACGGTTAACGTTGAACAACGTTCCCATTGTATAGATTATTATTTAATTGAACACGCGTAAGATTGTTGTCAACTACTCTGTTGACTTGATGTTATGTTGACGTGGGGACTACATGGGGCATGAATTACAGTTTTCCGAGTTCCCATGGAACGCAGCATCACTGACGGTTGTCAATTTGGGGTGCTTTCTAATCCACCTGAACCAGAGCGCAGGCAGCAGCCTTCACCAACGATGGTACCAGAACTTGTGGAATAGACAATCGCTTAAACCAGCTGTTTCGACCATAAAGGTGCGAAAAGTAAAACGCAAACATGGATGCCGACAATCTAAAGAAATCCCCCGTCCATGTCCATATATGGTCAATGATGTCATGGTCCAACCTATAGTGACCAGCCAAGGGCACAGAGCGGCCCGCCTTGCGCCTCCACCATGCCGGGCAGCTCGGCGCCCCCATCAGGCCCCTAGTCAGCTCCCGCCCGCCAAGCATGCGGACCACAGAACAGAGGGCGGCAGACGGCCCCACCACCCACAGCCCGAGCAGCCCGCCCCGCGCACCCAGAGCGCCAGAGAAGAGGTATCCTGGCAGCCCGATGTGACAACAGGAGTCCGCCCCCCACCGAAGAAGGCCACATGGTGAGCCCTGCGCCGAGCACAGCCAGGTTCAGGCTCCACGGGTCACAGGACACCCCCCCTCACGGGACGCAGGAGGACATGCAAGCCCTGCCACCCTGCCCATGGGGCGGGGTTTTTATTGTTACATCTCCCCATTGTACGGATATAAGGCTATACAACACTAGCGACTTTACGACTTGCAGAGCTTCTGCTCAGGAACCCGGGCGACTCAGATCTATGTCCGTAGTTTATCTCACCGTGGATTCCCTCTTGTTATCAGCGGAGCGGCGGCGCTTCCAGTCGGCCGCGTGTTCACCGATCTCCCCGGCAAACCCAACCCACCCGGTGTCCCAGAGAGAGAGAGAACACACACTCATCCACAAAGGCAGATAGAAACGTGCGTCGGGGGAAGCCTCTGTAGATGAATCCAAGATGTGTTTTCTATTATCTTTTAAGAGACATTGTTGGGGGATTAAGGCATTCGTATCTGCTGTATACCTTCATGTACAACCTCTCTAAGCTGAATGGTATTAGAGGATGGAAATATAATTTTAAGGATAAAAGGCCGGCGGTGGCTGGGGCAGGGGTGGGACAACTATGGACTCTGATGGCTGAGATTGCTCACACACAGGACAAAGCACACACTCACACACATAACAATCCACTGGATGGATTGGAACAAATTAGTCTCCTAAATGTCAACTTTGGTTACATTTTTGTTTATTAGGGTACACTTATTTTTGTCAGGTAACATGTACCAAAACAGTCACCTCAGAGAGAGGAGATGCTTTGCTCAGAGCAAATTTCCATGAGCAGTCAATTTTGCATCAACTCAAATTTATTCAATGTTGAAGGGGGAAGGACAAACTGAGGAGAATGATCTGTGTCAGCCCCCAGCAGCAGAGAATAGTTCCCCACCAATCGGCGATTACTATACCACACTACTACCTTTTTAAGATATAACATATGGATTTTCAAGCTGCTGTTGGATGTACCTAACAAACCGTTACTATTGAGTCCTGTTCTGTTTAAATCTGGATGAAAGATTTTTGATTTTGTTTTAGGGTAAAACAAAGGATATCATAGGATCAGCAAACCTAGAAATGCAACCTCACAGTTTCCCTGCTTTAAATTGTTCTTTATGAATTAGAATGAAACACTACTTTATTAATCTCCATGGGGAATCAATCATTCTGCATTTAACCCACCCAAGCACCCCATACACAAAGACACAAACTGGAGAGGCCCGAGGGCACAACGACAGGAGCTTGCGTCTGATCTTGACTCTCACAACCCTCTGGTTGCCAGCTGTCATTATGCACCACCTGGCCAGGGATTCAAACCAGCAACATTCAGGCTTTTAGTTCACTTCTCTTACCTCTGGGCAACCAATTGTCCATGTTGCCCACCTATTATTTCTGCCAGCCCACCCTAATATACAGTAGCAGACTCAAACTGGCCTTGCTCTCCACATTCTCAATCATTGCCATTGTAAATAAAACAAAAGCTCCATCTTGACTCTGTACAAATAATTCAAGCTTCAAAGAATTGCAACCAGAATGTTTTTCTTTTCATTTTCATCAGAGTCATTTTAATTTAATCCGCTTAACCATATTGAACATGCATCCAGTGTTTATTCAACAGTTTTACTCGAATGATGAATTTAAAAACAAAGCTTGTCATGGTTTATCTTTTTGCCTTGTCATTGTATTTTGTTGTTGTTTTCGTTCAAAAGTTAGACAGCTGGGACTTGGAATTCGGATCGAGTTAATTGATTAAAACGAGCACTCGATGAGTGACTAATTTGAAGTGGGTGGCAAGCGGCGTGGAAATCCTTTGAGAGAGCGTTGGCACCGGAGGGGCCACCTGCGATTTTATACTTTGTATAATATACAAGACATCGATTTCCTGGAACTCGCATGTGGTGGAGGTGGAGGAAAGAAAGATTTCATTGTTTCGGCATCCCAGCGTGAGAATAGCATGTGTGACCGACAGAGAAACAAAGAAATTAGAACAGAGAACTTTTTCCAAACAGCCTTTCTACTCAATTGCAGTTTTAAAGTGCCAAGCTATAATGTGGGCGGAGTTAAGCGAGGGACATAAAAACCAGGTGGAGAAGTGGCTGCCCGTGACAGGGGTAGTAATTATCAGACAGCGGCCATTACTCAGAAATAACTCACCGCTGATTGCCGTGATTGACCAATCACAATCAAGTATTCCACAGAGCCACGCAATAATCAGTCAATTTTGATATTGCATTCGGTAAAATCATACCAACTTCTGAGTTTTATACTTATTATCACTCTTAATTGCATATATATATATATATATATATATATATATACGTATATATATATATATATATATATATATATATATATATATATATCAAACTAAGGCACTGAGGTGGTAGGTGGCAGCGGAGTGCTTGAATCCTGAGCGCGCTGGGGGGGCGGGGGTTTGGAGAGGCGGTTAATAAATGAAGCCCCTTCGCCACTTGCAACGACAGCCCTAAATCCACTGGATATGTTCCGTATTGGCGTGATTTGGGAAAAGCACCCGGTGTCGATGTTCTCTTCAAGTTGTTCCTAAATCTTCCCAGCTGTCGATCGAGTATCATTTGGGGAAATGCCGGCACGGCTGTGAATGGAAGTGTGCGGGAATGGAAACGGTTACATTTCCGTAAAGTAGGGGTGGAGCCCAATCCAAATAAAGCAAAAATTGTGGGTTTTTACTAATATTTATTTCGCAACATTTGCAAAAATGTTGAGTCCCATCCGAACCGTGGCGCCCGGCTGCAAAGACAAGAAACTGAAACACTCCGGCCTCTATGGAGACAGGTCATATTCTTGTTTTTATTTTTCTTCTTAAAAATTCCGGACAGGGAGCAGACAGGGAGAGGTAGAAGGAACGTTCCTTCTCCGGAAGCAGGGAGCTGAGGACAAACTGATTATAGAACACTGGCTTTAGGGTTATTGTGTCCGGGGACGAGGGCTGATGGAGCTTAAAGCAGCGAATAGAGACGAGTCCCTCCCGGCTTTAAGGTCCATTATGGATAACGATGGATTCCATGTTGGATAACGAACTTCGCACTGAGACACACTGAGTCAATATTGACGTGCAACAGTTGTTTTATTTGGATCTAACGTTGGCTACAGCTTCCTGTTTTCAAGTTTTTCAAGGATGAAAATGTAGGCACGTGAGGTCGCTTTTCTGTCTGGGCGTTGTTCTTAAAAAAATTTTTTCAAAAAAAACGGAATCCTCAATCCTGAATAATGTTTATAATAATAAAAATAATAAATAATCATTTTCTAAAAGTAATAATAGCGATAATAGGGTGCTTTATGTTCTTATTTATTAAAACTACAACAATTACAACGACTATACCAACAACTCTTCTTTTGTTCTCCCTAATGGAGCTCTTCCCAAACTGGGAAGTGAATGTTGAGAGATTGCATTGAATATCGGCTCTCCCTCCTTCCCTCCCTGCCTGGAGCGGCGCATCAATATATATTTAAATAATAAATTTATTAAATCAGTGTGATTTTCCCACAGTACAGTTTGTTATGCGTCCCACTGCAATAGACTAGACCAGGGGTTCTCAAACTGTGGGTTCGCCAGATTAAGATAAGGAAAATTTTGGTTTTTTTTATTTATGAAATAATATTTCACAAAATAAAAATACTGTTCCCGCCTGTGGGATTGTTTTCCCCGCCCTGATTAGTTCGGCCTGTCCCTCGTTAACCCTTCCCTCCCCAGTATATTTAGTCGGTGCGTTCCCCTCTCCCTAAGCCAGTTTGTCTTTGCACCATGTGCCCAGCGTTTTGCTCTGTCTGAGTTCTGAGAATTAGCGTGTACAGTCTCCATGCTAACCTGCCTTTCTCCCTTCCACGTCCAAGCCATTCCCATCCTGCCTCGTCAATCCTGGCTTCCTGTCCCCCCCCCCCCCGTCCGGAGTCTGGATCCCTCCTTCCCCGCCGCCCCCGCCCTGTCTGGCCTCGTCCCGCCTTCCGTCCGCCCGATCCTGCCCCGACCGGGTCTCACCCTGCGTCACGCCAGTGACTCACAATAAAGCTCCTTTGTTGAAGTCTGCCAGCTGCCTCCGTGTCGTGCGTTTGAGTCCCCCGTTTGAGGCCTTGAACGTAACACTACCTGAGAACCCATCCTGTTCAAGTAAAGATGGTTGCTCGTGGCACCGGGCTTAAGTAGAAGAGTTCCTCATTCACTTGATTCATTTTTTTTTTGTGTGTGTGCTTTTTGTGTTTTATGTATTTTGGAGGTCAGTGGATTTATTCTTTTTTTTTGATCAGAAGCTGATGGCATTGGTTGTGAGTTTTAAGCTTTTACATTGTCATTTTTTTTTAGGCTTTCAGACTCTTGAATGGAGCTCTTATTTATACGTATGTATGAGGGAGCGGTTTGCTTGGGTGTATTATATTACCTGGTCTGAGCAGGGAGATCTTATTATGCTACCTAGAGACTACAATGGTAGACTTATTGGATTGCAAATATGTTCAATTTCACATACAGTGGGGCAAAAAAGTATTTAGTCAGCCACCAATTGTGCAAGTTCTCCCACTTAAAAAGAGGAGAGAGGCCTGTAATTTTCATCATATGTACACTTTGACTATGAGAGACAGAATGGGGGGAAAGAATCCAGGAAATCACATTGTAGGATTTTTAATGAATTAATTGGTAAATTCCTCGGTAAAATAAGTATTTTGTCACCTACAAACAAGCACGATTTCTGGCTTTCACAGACCTGTAACTTTTTCTTTAAGATGCTCCTCTGTCCTCCACTCCTTACCTGTATTAATGGCACCTGTTTGAACTCGTTATCAGTATAAAAGACACCTGTCCACAACCTCAAACAGTCACACTCCAAAGTCCACTATGGCCAAGACCAAAGAGCTATCAAAGGACACCAGAAACAAAATTCTAGACCTGCACCAGGCTGGGAAGACTGAATCTGCAATAGGTAAGCAGCTTGTTGTGAAGAATTCAACTGTGGGAGCAATTATTAGAAAATGGAAGACATACAAGACCACTGATAATCTCCCTCGATCTGGGGCTCCACGCAAGATCTCACCCCGTGGGGTCAAAATGATCACAAGAACGGTGAGCAAACATCCCAGAACCACACAAGGGGACCTAGTGAATGACCTGCAGAGAGCTGGGACCAAAGTAACAAAGGCTACCATCAGTAACACACTACGCCACCAGGGACTCAAATCCTGCAGTGCCAGACGTGTCCCCCTGCTTAAGCCAGTACATGTCCAGGCCCATCTGAAGTTTGCTACAGAGCATTTGGATGATCCAGAAGAGGACTGGGAGAATGTCATATGGTCAGATGAAACCAAAATATAACTTTTTGGTAAAAACTCAACTTGTCGTGTTTGGAGGAGAAAGAAAGCTGAGTTGCATCCAAAGAACACCATACCTACTGTGAAGCATGGGGGTGGAAACATCATGCCCTGGGGCTGTTTTTCTGCAAAGGGACCAGGACGACTGATCCGTGTAAAGGAAAGAATGAATGGGGCCATGTATCGTGAGATTTTGAGTGAAAACCTTCTTCCATCAGCAAGGGCATTGAAGATGAAACGTGGCTGGGTCTTTCAGCATGACAATGATCCCAAACACACCGCCTGGGCAACGAAGGAGTGGCTTCGTAAGAAGCATTTCAAGGTCCTGGAGTGGCCTAGCCAGTCTCCAGATCTCAACCCCATAGAAAATCTTTGGAGGGAGTTGAAAGTCTGTGTTGCCCAGCGACAGCCCCAAAACATCACTGCTCTAGAGGAGATCTGCATGGAGGAACGGACCAAAATACCAGCAACAGTGTGTGAAAACCTTGTGAAGACTTACAGAAAACGTTTGACCTCTGTCATTGCAAACAAAGGGTATATAACAAAGTATTGAGATGAACTTTTGTTATTGACCAAATACTTATTTTCCACCATAATTACTAATAAATTCTTTAAAAATCAGACAATGTGATTTTCTGGATTTTTTTTCTCATTTTGTCTCTCATAGTTGAGGTATACCTATGATGAAAATAACAGGCCTCTCTCATCTTTTTAATTGGGAGAACTTGCACAATTGGTGGCTGACTAAATACTTTTTTGCCCCATTGTAAGTAATACATTGATAACATTAATAAGCAAATAGACCGATCAGTCGCAACATTAAAACCACCACTAATAACCACTAATATCTTGCCACCAAAACAGCTCTGACCCGTGGAGGCAGGAACTCCAAGACCTCTGAAGGTGTCCTGTGGTGTCTGGCACCGAGATGTTAGCAGCAGATCCTTTAGGTCCTGGAAGTTGTGATTTGGGGCCCCCACGGATCGGGCTTGTGTTTCCAGCACATCCTATAGATGCTCCATCGGATCGGACCTTAAACCCACCCATCCACATGATGTCGAAGAAAACGTGATTCATCAGACCAGGCCACCTTCTTCCATTGCTCCATGGTCCAGTTCTGATGCTCACGTGTCCATTGTAGGTGCTTTCAGTGGTGGACAGGGTTCAGCATGGACACTCTGACCGGTCTGCAGCTACACAGTCCCATACGCAGCAAGCTGTGATGCACTGTCTGTTGTGACACCTTTCTATCATAGCAGACCAGACAGGTAAGACTTTGCTCCCCACGTGCATCAATGGGCCTATGGGCACCTATGACCCTGTCACAAGTTATCCTTCCTTGGACCACTTTTGGTAGGTACTAACCACTGCATACTGGGAACACCCCACAAGACCTGTCGTTTTGGAGATGCTCTGACTCACTCGTCTAGCCATCACAATTTGGTCCTTGTCAAAGTCACCCAGATCCTTACGCTTGCCCATTTTTCTTGATTTCAACACATGTTCTGTTCACTGTTCACTTGCTGCCTCATACATCCCACCTCTTGACAGGAGCCATTGGAACAAGATGATCAGTGTTATCCACTTCACCTGTCAGTGGTTTTAATGTTGTGGCTGATTGCTGTTGCTCTGTTATATGTTGATAAGCAGGATAATGTGCAGCGAGCAGGTCATTATTGTAGAATAACCATGTGTGATGATGACCCGCTGGCTGCACATCATCCATTAATTAACTGAGAACTCTTGGGTATTAGCTTTTTTGTAAACCCAACAAAAAATTATGCAACAGAACACAGTGCATCCATACACATCTGTGTGAAGTTAATTGATCCACCTCAAATCACAAAGCATGATCGGTTAACAGACCTCTCTGAGTCCGTGCGTCGATCGTCTTGGTTTCGAGGGTTGAAGCTTGTGTTTTATATTGAAACTGAGGACAGTTAGTAGTGATGAACATTTGAACATCTATAATAAAGAGGACAAGTTCACTCAGTGAAAATATTAATTACATTTTCTGACTCTTTGTTGATTTGGTCCAGTCGGTACAGCACAGTGAACAAGAGTTAAAGGGTCAGTTGAGCTCCCAGGTGTGAATGGAATTCTCACAAAAATTTATTTAATTGCATTTAAATGCATTTAATTCTGTCCAAAGTATTTATTTTGGCAGAACGAAATGTGTAAATTGATCCCATTCAATACGAAGTATGCGCCTTGACCTGTTTTTGCCTTGGACTTTTTTTAACCCTCAATAGTTTAAAGTGAGTGTGCATTATAATAGTAATGATAACTTCAAATGAATATCTACAGTGGTGTAATTGGCAAAGTAAATAATAAAAATCAGGGGACCAGGGGACCAGGGGACTCACTATTCACAAAAGAAAATGTAGAATCAGAGAGAAATCAAATGTCAGCCGTTGTCTCAGCATGACCTCGCTCCGTGGTGCAGAGCAAGTGCCTCCCGCGCACGCCCCTTCAACCTCCAGGACCCAAGTCACTGAAGACGTGATTAATTGCTTCAGACGTGCACATGCAAAGAGACCATCAGGCAAATGATACGTAGCTTGCGGAGTTAGTCCTGTCAGACAACTCGACACGCCACAAGCCTCCACGGCCACAAGTATGTGAGTTATGACTCATACGATGTAGATTATACGTATTCCAACCTCAAGACGAGGAAAGAAAAGACACACACAAAAACATTTATGTCTACACTGTGTATCTTCATTTAACACTTATTCATTTAGCACACGCCTTTTTGTCCAAAGGGAGTTACATGAGAGACGAGAAACAATCAAAGAATACATCAACCATTAGAGCGACCTAGAACTTTAGTGCATGTTTCTAAATTCAACCAGATTCAAGCGCAAGATGCTGGAAGGAATCAGAAAGTCGTTCATTTTTTTACATCAGTGCATTTTTTTCAACTTGACAGTTTGTCAACATCAACAACTTATGTGTTAGTGTATTGTCAATACAACCACTTAAAGCTAGTCAACCTCAACAGAAACAGGAACAGTTAGTCATAGCCAAGATAGGAGCCGGTATTCAGGTGTTCCTGAGAGAGCAGGGTCTTCAGGTGTTTCTTGAAGGTTGTGAGTGTCTCTGCAGAGTGTAACAAGCTGGGTGGCTTATTCCACCGCCGAGGCACCACTATGAGAAGAGTCTGGATTGAGAACTCATTCCAGGCAGTGGAGACGCCATGTGACATGTGACATGTGCACGCTTTGGCTGGTTGAAAACTGAGCTGGAGCTGTGACGAGTGCTCTGACAGATACCGTCTGATCTTTCTGATGTTGTTCAGAGTGTTTCTGCAGGATCGGGAGACAGAGGAAATTTGATGAGAGAAAGTCAAAAGGTTTAAATGGTCGTCAATCACAACCGCATGATTTCCATCAGACTTCAGGTATTAACGATGACGAGCCGAGCTGAACATTTATGTGGTGATGAATGCTTGAACTTACCGGGATGATGAGGAGTTCCGTTGTGGGGAGATTCAGTTGGAGGTGGTGTTCCTTCATCCAGATAGAGATGTCTGGATGAAGAGGAGGGATGTGAGGAGGTGTTCAGTGAGGAAAAAAAGAGGGCCAAGCTGTGAGACCCCGGTCTTTACCTGCGAGACTTGTACACCTCTCCCTCCGCGACACCCTGTAGGATACACCCGAGATGTAAGACTCAAGCCATCTGTGCGCAGTCCCTGTAATACCAAGATAAGAAAGACTGGACAAGAGAACATGATGGTTAACAGTGTCAAAAGCTGTGCATAAGTCAAGCAAAATCAGAACAGACACCTTGACGCCGGAGCAAAGTGCCAACAGCGCCCCAGGCACTGTTGGCACTGTGCACCGGCGGGTTATCTCCCAAATTGGAGCCTTTCTGTGTGGAGTTTGCATGTTCTCCCCGTGCTCACATGGGGTTTCCTCCACCTACCATCAGTAAGGACCCCCACCAAATACATGCACAGATCATCGTCTGACCAGCGATGGACACTTGGTACCGGGTCCCCGGGCGCGTCGACGAATGCTGCCCACTGAGGAAGGACAAGCCAGGATGGGTCAAATGCAGAGGCCTCATTTCACTGGCCACCATTCAAAAGCATGTGTGTGTGTGTGTGTGTGTGTGTATGCATGTGTTGGTAGTGTCGTGTGTTGCTTGACAATTAAAGATTCTTCTTCTTCTTCTTCTTCTTCTTCTTCTTATGGGCAGCTCGCGCTGCCTGCAGAGTGTCCACAACCATCAGCAGGGCGGTCTCAGTGGAGTTACCACATTTGACGCCGGTTGGAATCCAACAGGTTGTTCTGCGTGAGGAAAAGATTGGTTTAAGTACTGTTTAAATACAGCACATTCAAGTGTTTTGGATAGAAAAGGCAGAAGAGAGACGGGACTGTAACCCTCTACTTGTGATGGGTTTAGTGATTAGTGAGTTTCTTGAGCAGTGGAGTTACTCAAGTCTGCTTAAATGTGGAGGGAGTGGAGGGTTGAGGAGAGTTTTGAAAGCAGAAAACAGTAATCAGTAATTTAGTTCATCTTGTACTCATAGTAAGTGGTTTTAGCGTTAAGTACTACTAGATGAGAGAGATGAGAAAGAGAATTGATACTAATTCAGATGAACGCCACTTCCTCTCAGCCGCCCTGGTCTTTGTCCAGTGAGCTCGGAGAGTCCCGGACAGCGAGGGGGTTGGAGGGTGCTCCTCGCGCTGCTCCGGGGGAGAGGCGACAGAAGCTGCCGAGACATGAGGTTGTTGTGGAGCAGAGCGTGTCCGTTGCATTATTAACACCATGTAAGAACAGGTGTTCGGGCGAGAGGAGGGAGGAGGGAGGAAGAGACCGGAGGGGAGAATCGAGTTGCGTGGGGGAGAGCGAACGAGGGTTTCGGCGGAAAGAGACACAAGGAGGGGGAACCGCTGGACATGGGAGGCAGAGAGAGTGAGAAGGGAATAAAAAATAAAAGCCATCCGGAGTGTGTAATGGGGTGACAAGAGGGTTGTCAGTGACATGTTAAGATGGGGTCCAGTCGGTTGACCTGCTTTGTGCGTTGCTGGGGTGCGGCGGAGGCTCGGTCGCTGGTGGTTTGTCCAGGTGGATGTTGAGGTCACCCAGGATCACAAGCGGAGAGGCGTCCTCTGGGATGAATGAGAGCGGCGGGTCCAGTTCCTCCATCAAGCGCCCCAGTCGACCCAGTTGACGATAGAGAACGACAATGTACATTTGAACAGGATCAGTGATTGCATGATATTCAAATGAGGTGTTGATTTTTTTTTTTTACTTTTTATTCTCATTACTCAATAAATACTGCCTAATGTTTTGATGCGAGCTGCAACGTGCCTAACTATTTGTCTATCTATCTACAGTATCGATCTTATTGTTCTGCACCCATACTACCTAAATATTTCCAGATATATAAGGAAGATTTCCTCTTCTTTCTCAGTTCATGACCACTTTTTGGCATCCAGACCACGTCCCAGCAACCCCCTTTGGGGTTACTGCGACAAATGCCTTTCCGGTCTCGAGCACGGCAAACGTCCTAATTACATTTCTTTTTAGAATGAACAGTTTATGCGGTTCACTATCCTGTTCCAAATTTCCAGCAACCCCCGAACAAAACCATATGAAAACGCTAATGAATATGCTCCAAAATTAGACCTCGGCACCAGATTTGGAGGATTGGAGGAGATAATTGGAGGAGTGAAGGAGTCTTTGAAGTCTTTCTCTCAGGGTGTCCATTAACCAAGTATCCCCCACGGAAGACACCAAGTAACAAATAAGTATTTCCAAACCCTTTAACCACATTTTTATATATGAAATTAGGGGCCGTATCGGCGGGGGGTCCATTTTTTTCTATAATAGATCAAAAAGGAAAGAGAAACATATTACAGTATTAAAATGGAAATGAAAAAATAATTTAACGAATAGAGTAATTAACGGGGAATAACCATTCGTAATCGAGGTATTTCTAGTTGAGTTGTGAAGTCGCTGATGCATGTGCCACTTTTAATTGCAAAGTTTGTTTACTCATCACAGGGCCTTGTTTAAAGCACGTATAGAGGCGCAAAAATAATACGTTTTCATTTACTTATATATTGAACAACAATCAGGGGAATGCGATGATACGACTCTCAATTATCCACGGCATTTAATTTGTTACCATATACCAGTTTGAATTCCATTAGTTAGTTCCTATTGTCTTCATTTATACAGAGAGAAGGTAATACCTGGCATGTGGATTGCCTTCTGCATTGAACCGTGTAAGAGTTTTAATGAGGTGTCCACAGCCCGGCTTTATAGTCGCTCATTGTCTAAAGTATTTACACCAAAACGCCATGACCTCAACTAACTCCCCCGTGGAAATCCACATATTATAAATAAGTACATCATAATAATTAAACATTTTTTCATCCCATATTCCTATACCAATATTTTACCCTCTGCAATAAATACAAAACAATAAAACAATAAATATTTATATAGAATATAATGTAAAGGACATACTCCTTTACAGTATATTCTATATAATTTTTTATTGTTTTCTGTAGAGAAAAGCAACAATCCTTATCATGACTAATTCCTCGTATATGAAAATGTTGAAAAAAATGAAAGATTTAAAAATTAAAATAAAAAAAAAGATTAGTAGAAGGCTGATGAAGGCTCAAATAGAAATATCAACTTTCATATAATTCATCATGATTATTTATGATGAAACTGAAAAGAGAGAAAATGGCTCTCGCTCATCATTGTGCTTTTGACTGCATATACTATATGTATGGACCTATGTCTATGTATGTGACAAATAACCTCTTGAACCTTGAATCTTGACTGCCGGGTATTGCCATGGCAACGTGCTTTCTTTTCCTTTCTGTTCTCTGTCACCTCTTTTTTTTTTCTTTGAGCTCCTCTGCGCTAAGCATTCTTAGTCAACGCTCCCGTGGACGCACCTTCGCAATCGTTCGTCGCCGCGGATATTTTTTAATTATGTCTTTAAATTGTTCCTCTGGCCTTTGATTTGTATTTTTTTTTGTTGTCAAAAGTAGCCTTTACAGTATAGTCATTTACTTAATTAAATATACAACCAGACACCATGTTTTATTCATCTGCGGGACACCGAGCAGACGACAAACATTTCTGCGGTAGAAAAACATTAATTGTTTTTTTGTTTAATGTACTTTCACGCTCCGCAAATGCTGCATCATAATGTGCAAGCAGCAAAAGATAAATTCACACACCGAGTTTCCAAATAAATATTATGTTCAAAATGCTGTAAAGCTACTGAATTTTTTAGAAAGTTGCAGAAATTGGATTTACAAAGCACAGAATGTATTTAAGTGTGGAAAATAAAATTTCTGCATAAGATGAATAGATAGACATGCACACAGTAATGTATATGGAAGTAAGAATGAAAATAAGAAAATAAGAATTGTTGTTCTTTCGTTACCTTAGAATGAGCCCTGTTATATCCACACAGGGATATATATATATATATATATATATATATATATATATATATATATATATATATATATATGCTGTACGCTTCAGGGAGGCCGCCACCTTGCACCGCCAGGTTTCTACAGTAGCCCAGAACGGAAAAACCAAACACCGGCTCTAGAGAGGGCCTTTCGCGTTTTTTAGTTTTTTTCTACACATTGCGCCTTTAAGGCTCAGGATGCAGAAGAAACGCTTAGTTCTCCTGTATGAGCCGAGCTGTGGAAAGAAAAAAATAAATGCTGCTTTACGACATATGAATTACTGTCATTAATGTGAACATATCCACCCTCCTCTCTTCAAGTCTCCTATTGGAGTTTCTATGTAGAAACTCCACAACATGGTGTGGTGTGAGGAACGTGGATCCAGGCAGAGGAATGGTATTAAAAGGCGGCGATAATTACTTAGAAATAACTGACCAGTGATTGCTGCTTTCGACCAATCAGAATTGAGTATTCCACAGAGCCCCGTAGCAACAGGATTGTGTGCAAATTGCAAATAAAATAGATAATTAACAAGAACAATTTCTAGGAAGTGCTTGAGCTACTCATTAATATTGTGCTTCAATTATCTTTTTGCCATTAGAATAAGACAGGGCAGGAGGTTTTGGATAAGGAATTAATTTAAAAAAGGAGCAAAACTTGAGAAATAAAAATAGTGTAGAGATATTTTGCGGTGACGGCACTGAGCCCAAACAAGAGGGAGTTCCTTTTATCTTTTCGGTGACATTGGAGAGACCTCATATGTGTGTTTTCTTCGCCTGTGGCTTCGATTTGCTCTTCGAGAGCGGAACGCGTGCAGCAGGAGCTCGTTTTGAGTTTCAACGGCAAAATGGACGACGTGTGTGTTTTTGAGCGATAGGAAACAAGCAAAAACAAAAGAAACTCAGCAACAGCCAATAACTAGTGAATGATGAAGAACAACTTATTAATTATTATAAATTATTTGATTATATTATACATATTTTAAACTGAGTAGTTAATCATTAGTAATTAATTATTGCAAAGTGGAAATCTGTATTTGCAAATTTAACAAGGAGCAACATTTTTTTCCAGCAACAGTTATTTATCGTAACACTTTTCGCTATGAAACTAATGTTATTTTGCATAAAGTACAAATTTAAGGATATAAATGGGGTTGTAGCCTGGCATCGCCAGACCAATTTGCAAATGCGTATTATCCTAGAACCTCTCCATTCATTTATGATCTTATGAACAAAATGTCTCTCGACACAGTTTGATATACCTACAACCAGTCAGAGCATCGGAAAGACCTTCAACTAATCAGAGCATCGGATAGATCTATAACCAATCAGAGCGTTGGATAGACCTACAACCAGTCAGAGCATCGGAAAGACCTTCAACTAATCAGCGCATCGGATAGATCTATAACCAATCAGAGCGTTGGATAGACCTACAACCAGTCAGAGCATCGGAAAGACCTTCAACTAATCAGAGCATCGGATAGATCTATAACCAATCAGAGCGTTGGATAGACCTACAACCAATCAGAGCATTAGATATACCTACAACCAATCAGAGCATTGGATAGACCTACAACCAATCAGAGCATTGAATAGACCTACAACCAATCAGAGCATCGGCTAGACCTACAACCAATCAGAGCGTTGGATAGACCTACAACCAAACAGAGCATCGGAAAGACCTACAACCAAACAGAGCGTCGGATAGACCTACGACCAATCAGAGCGTTGGATAGACCTACAACCAAACAGAGCATCGGAAAGACCTACAACCAAACAGAGCGTCGGATAGACCTACGACCAATCAGAGCGTTGGATAGACCTACAACCAAACAGAGCATCGGAAAGACCTACAACCAAACAGAGCGTCGGATAGACCTACGACCAATCAGAGCATCGGATAGACCTACAACCAATCAGAGCATCGGAAAGACCTTCAAATAATCAGAGCATCGGATAGACCTACAACCAATCAGAGCGTTGGATAGACCTTCAACCAATCAGAGGGTTGGATAATCCTACAACCAATCAGGGCATTGGATTGACGTACGACCAATCAGAGCAACGAAATGTGTTACGTAGCATTGAACGAGTGAGTTGGTAAATTAAACTTTAACCAAATCCTGTGGAAAGTACGACAAACACATCTTTCTTATCAACAAAAGCTTTTTAGAGAGAATAAAAACCGTCCAGTTGGTTTAATACTGATTCAATAAGGGATTCAACAGACCGTTCCACATTAGTCAGCCATCTTGGTAAGGTGGCACAACGGCTCTCTTCTGCGTCGTCACGGTATCAAACCCACCCCATATTAGATAAACTGTTGTGATTGGCGATTGCCGACAACTCCCGGCCAAAAAGCTTGTACTGTGGGAACCAACACACGGGCGTCGCTCAAGAGGACGTCACGCATCTACCTATGTGGACGTGCTAAGGAAAGCACAAAGGAGCTGGCCAGATGTATGGAGAGCAGGGATGACTGGAGACGCCGATGGAAGGCTTGTCTGAGGACGACGTAGAGAGAGATGATGTGCAACACAGAGAAAATAAATACAATTAATTTTCAACTAAACTATTCAAATTAATTAAATAATTTGTTGTCCTAAAATTAATATTTAATTGTTTCAATGTATTGTTACTGTAAAATAATAAAGCACAGATGAACATACAGTATGTGAAAATTTATATGAAGTACAGTAGCTCAATAGTAATACATAAATAATATATCTATGCATATGTGTAGACAAAGGACGTTCGCTTGTATAGCACGTTTCATGCACAAGGGCAATTTGAAGCATATATATATATGTATATATACACATATACATACATGGACATTTGGTACATGCAGTACATACACACACACACACACACACACACACACACACACACACATACACACACAACATATTACATTGAGAGTTGAAAAAGATGAAAAACGGGTGAACCTTTCTTCTAAACTCACTGCACTAATGAGTGCTACTGTGCTCCAAAATTGGTCAAAACACAAACAAGGAGAGTGAAGCAATGAAAGGCAATAAGCAGAGTTCAAAGCGAGAGTGAGAGAAAGGTGGTAAGAGGCCAAACTAAATAAATAAATAAATAAAAAGAAAATAAATAAAAGAAAGAAAGATTGTTGAATGATTGGATTTGGGATAACCTAGCGGCTTGGACACTGCTCCAGTTATTCATTATGGCCTAATGAGGGAAATGTTTTTCAGGTTTTCTGTTTTTCTTCCTTTAGGATAGGTTTAATTTAATGAGGCAATAACAATACTAAGCAAATTAAGATGCAGATTAATACATTTCGCGCAGTCGGATCTCTTATGTTTATGTATTGATGAACAGTTTGTTACAAAGTCCACTGGATACAGACAGATAAATGTCTTGATTGCTATCAAAGAGTTTGTGCTATTTCTTCTTTTTCACAATGAAAATGTGGATCCGTCTTGGAGACCAGTTGAGGATTTTCACATTTCAAGACACTATAAAGGTGCTTTTCCATTTCTATTTCAGTATTTTCTTGGATTTCAGTGGAAGAGTATCAGTTAAACAAGTGCCCGCGGGGCAGTGGGCTTTCCTCGGTGTTAATTGATACAAAGCAGCTCCAGATAAGAAGGTATCGCAGCGGTTCGGAGTCCTAGTCAAGGTCGTTTGAAGGAGTGATGTACAATAGACTCCACTTACACGCCTGTCACAAAGAGTTTCCTCTTCCCCGCTGCACTGGGGGACTGGTTGGTGCGTAGTGAAGCGGTAGTGGTGCGGTACATGCCAGTGGTATTTAATGCATGTGTCGGAGTGCACGGCTGTGGAGTAATTCCACGTGGCAAGCATGCAAAGCACTCTCCCACTACAATGCTCTGCCTCATCAGCATCTCGTCGGCCATCCAAACGGCAGAAGATTGCGAGAGAATGTTCTCCACTTGAGAAAGTCGGCAGCTTATATTCTCTGCATGTACTTTTCCCCTTTATCCCAATCCTGTAAAATGTGCAGCCGTTGGACTGTGTTTGAAAGGCAATACTTAATTTAAGAAAAGGTGTCAGACAGAGGTGAGGGTGCCTCTGATTTGCAGCGGTTTCAATTGAAAAAGATAGTCCCAAGGATGAAAGATTCTAGGAGGAAATGGATTGGTTCTAGTGCACACTTTGGATTAGTAATGACGAGGGCTCCTCTGTTGGGAAAAGGAACATGGATGATCCAGATCCATCCAGATGGGAGAGGAACGTCGCAGCCCTTTCCCAGATGAAGAAACTCACGGCGCTGTCAGGTGAACCCAAATACAGGACACATGGAGACACAGGCAGGGATGCTCAAACAAATGTATGTTTACTCAAGAACTTGAAATATTCACAGGACATACAGGTAACATTAAAAGGGAATTTACGACCTGAGACGGACTGACTCGGGAAGACAAACTAAATACACTGGGGTAATGACAAGACACAGCTGAGGGAAAAAGACTAGGATGCACAAGGGGAACACACTGAGGACACCTGCTGGACAAAGAAGGGAACACAGGACCTGGAGGGAAACAGAGAAAGTGAACCACAGCGAGAGAACATAGGCACATACCAAGACAGGGAGAACACAGGGGATGGTAGCTCAGGCGGTAGAGCTGGTGGTCTAGTGATCTAAAGGTTGCTGGTTCGATCCCAGGCTCCTCCTGCTAGCATGCTGTAGTGTCCTTGAGCAAGACACTTAACTCCTAATTGCTCCTGATGGCTGCGTCCGTCGGTGTTTGAACAATTGTAAGTCGCTTTGGATAAAAGCGTCTGATAAATGACTAAATGTAAATGTAAAATGTAAACACAAGACTACATACACTAGGGAGAGAGACAAAGAGATACAGTGAGGGCAAGGGACAGAATAACTTATGACAAAACAGGGCAAAACCACAACAGCTCGGGAATAAGAACAGACTGAGCCTTGGCAGCGGCGACCAACGGTTGTGGAACAGGAACGGGCTGGGCTTCGGCTCGGCAGACTGGAGTGACATGCTCGGGAGAAATGGGAGGCGGAGATTTTGTGGCACTGGACAAGTGGAGAACCGGGCGTTGGGCAGTAGAGACATGAAGGCATTTGGCACCGGAAACTCTGGAGTGCTGGGCTACGGGAACTCTTGAGTGCTCGGCAGTTGAAAACTCTGGATTGCTGAGCAATGGAAACTCTGGAGTGCTGGGCAGTGGAGAGCGGCGACGGCCTCGGGGATCCTTGACACTAGAGTTGAGACTACGATTTCTTCTGGAGGATTCTTTCTGAGGGCACACACAGAAAATGGCAAGGCACAACTCCAAGCAAGAGGACTGCTGGGAATCTTCAAGGACAGGAACAGGACAAGTGGGTAAAGGGGTAGTCGGCTTAGGACCTGAAGGCTAGACTAAGGTTAGCATGGGAATCGAGGCTAACAAACCCGATTCAAATTGACGGACGGGTGGGGGGCGAGAAGTCCAGGATGCCACTGCAAGTTCAGGAAGGCATTGCTGGCCACTATGAGGGCCAACGATAGCAGACCGGGGCTAGGAACCCAAAAGCAAGCGGACTGGTGGCTAGTAGGCTGGTAGCTAGCAGGTCAGTGACTAGCAGGCCACTGGCTAACAGGCCCAAAGCTAGTGGACCAGTGGTTAGCCGACTGGTGGCTAGCAAGCCAGTGGTTAGCAGGCCTATAGCTAGTGGATTGGCAGCTAGCAGGCCCCATGCTAGCGGATGAATCTCCCAGCTGCTCCCGGATCGAGAACCGCCTGAACTTAGGCGGCAGGCTGAGCAGGTACGTGTCTGCTGGGTTCATGGTTTGGTCAGAGTGTACTGGCAATATGGTCCCGTCATGGTGCTTTCATGTAAATCCAAATGCAAGACACATGGAGACACAAGCAGGAATGCTCAAAAAAAGGTATGTTTACTCGAGAACTCAAAATACTCACAGGACATACAGGTAACACTCACCAACAGGGAATTTATGATCTAACGCAGACTGACTGGGGAAGACAAACAAAATACACTCGGGTAATTCCAAGATGAGACACGGCTGTGGGAAAAAGACTAGGATGCACGAGGGGAAGACACTGAGGATACCTGCTGGACAAACAAGGGAACACAGGACCTGGAGTGAAACAGAGAAAGTGAGCGACAGAGCGAAAACACAGGGAGATACCAAGACAGGGAGAACTCAAGGCTATAAACACTAGGGAGAGAGACAAGAGATACTGAGAGGGCATGGGACAGAATATCTTATAACACAACAGGGAAAAACCACTTGACACTGATGTCAAGTGCGTTGATGTGAGCTTTGATGTGGGAAACGCTGAAAGTTACCTGGGAAGATTCTCAGACAACAGCTGTTAGAACGTCTATCGTTTGAGGTCATGACTGCCACACACTACAGTTGGAAAAATCTTTCAAAAAATGTATATTTAGAGGCTTCTGAACAATCAACATATACACCTGTGGCGCACACGAAATGGACCCGCAACCCAGATTTGGACCAAGACCAACCGGTTGAGAACACATGTTACTGGGAACTACACATTACACATTTTAATGTGTAGTTCCATTGGGGTGACAAAAATCGAGTCCTCCTTGTTGGCATTGCTTTTTTGATTCTAACTGGTGGTACACAGCTCACGAAAAGTGAGTTGCGATATTCCCGTTTAAATGGAAAGATTTTATCAAAAATAGTTTGTGTCATTCATTCGATTCTTAACACTTTGTGTCACGAAATGTACTGTTTCTTTTAATGACAAACTTATGTGGACTTTCAGATACATGAAAGTATTCGGGTAAGGTAAATTATATTGTGTATTATCAATATCCAAGCCTCTCTGACACAGACACGGGCAAGGATGGTAAAGGACAAACCAGTTTATTGGCAAAGATGTAATGGAAGGAGCAGGCAGAATCGTGTCATGACAAGAACTCTCCTCCAATGTTTGTGTGGGGATGGGTGATTTAACCCATCTGCATCGATTGCTCTGATGAGAAACAGGTGCACAGCCACCCCTGATCCTGGGCCCTGTTAACTAGAGCCAAGACAGTTATGGCTGCTTAAATCACACCACCCACACACCACAAAATCTACAAAAAAAACTATTTTTATTGGTTTTCTTTGGAAAAACGCACAGTTGATTGTGTGCTGCAGCCACAGAAAAGAAACACACAGTTTAGAAAGAAACACACAGCAGAATTACATACACACACATACACATTACATTTTCATCATCTGCAGTTTCTTAACGGACAGTTGGAATTAATTCCTCTTTTTTTTTTATATTTATGCTGGTCTATAAGCCAACAGAGTAGTTCCCAGTGGTGCTTGTTATTCCCTTACCCTAACCCTCAAGCTGTGGGTGGAGTTACTCAGATGGCGGGCGGTTCTAATTCTCATTGTGACGTAGGACTGAGACAAATCTGAACGGCTTGTATACATTTTCTTTCAAGTTTTGCAACGGTTTTTCATTCATTCCTGCTCCAAATATAGATCGATGTGGATCAAAGTTGGACCAAAAGACTTCTGAAATCCAACATCACCTCATTCATGTCAGTGGTTTGGCAATTGCCTTGCACCAGACACTTTCAGACGGTAAAATGCCAAGGAGAAAAAAAATAATAAAAATCTGAACAAAAACAACAGGGGTCCAGCCCGATAGCTTAATAATAATAATAATAATAATAATAATAATAAATATAGCTGCAGGCAGCAATGCACGGGGTCCAGTTTAGTTGTAGCAATTTGTTTTCCAGATAAAGGTATACAGCATAGTCATATTAATTGTCAGTAATGGAATTTGCCCTTATGTCATAATGGCAACACATTTGGCTTTAATGTGCCGTGTCGGGCAAAAATGATGAAGTGATGCAATGACCAATGATGACTCTCTGTGACCAATTACAATCTTCTGAGTTCTGTAAAATGCAGCATTACTAGTAACATGAGTTACAGTTTTCTGAGTTTCCATGGAACGCAACATTGCCTCGTCCCAGCGCATAGTCTCGACTCAGCACGGAGCAACCACTGCACACCAATGGACTCTGCAACGCGCAACTCGCCCCATGCTAAAGTCCCCTCAAAGACACAACCTGCACACGTATAACAAAGTGGATAATGATGTCACAACACACCCCGCTCCGCAAATTAATCACGCTAAGCCAACGTTCTGCCACTTCTGGTAAATTTGCAACAGTTTTCCACTAATTCCTGCTCCAAACATAAATTGATGTGGATCAAACTTGGACAGCAAGATGTCTGAAACGCCTCGGATCCGAGGTGAACAAAACCCTTTCATCTGCAATCGCGACTTATGTTGGGGTCCCCTGGGATTGGGTGAGTTCAGCCATGCTTTTCACTTTCTACAGCAACCGATTGCCGTACACCAAATTTATACATTCTAAAATATTATGATGATACAGCTCTAATATTTCTGTATGTGGAAGATACAGGAAGTAACTGGAAGTAACTCAGGCAACCCTGCGCCGCACCAACGCTGCGTGAACAGTAGTTGAGTGGAGTGATAACAGTGCTCTTGAGATCAGCACAAAGGAAACGGAAGAGATCGTATTTGGTACCATTTTGTCCCTGTCGATCCCTAAATTAAATACAGTCCTTAATCCCAGATCAAATGCATGTTGAAGGGCCTTGAATTATGTCCTCTGTGATTGTAAAGTTATATTAAATGTATGTATCGTTGTTTCTTGTCCTAATTTTTGTCTTTTCTGTGAAAAACTCCAGACTTGATCTGACAATAAAGTATTATGGTATCGTATCGTATCGTCACTTCTTAAACTCAGGCCCTCCCTTACGAATCCTTTCAACGAAGAAAAAGACGAACAGCTTTCACTACGCAATCGTTGTGCATTGAATATTTCACTTTGATATGTTTGCCGAAGATGGATAACATTTCCAGGAATATTTGTCCCTAGATCGTGTGGATTACTCCTTGCGCGCGCGGCCTGCAAACATCAAGTGAGTACTCAATCATTGTTGTTGATGGTAGCTATTCACTTGGACTCTTTCCTTGAAAGCATCCTATGGATTGACATACATGTGGAAGGATGAGTGTCAATAGTCTTTTATCAGTGGAGCCACAACAAAATCTGCTAAAATCATTATCAAACGGACATCAGATAGGATAGAATAATTACATTATTTTACCAGAGGGACTTGATGTCCTTGGCACTTCCCAAACCCCACACACAGATTTTGCGTCATATAGGGAACAATATGGCAAATGTGAATGAGAGAAAAACAAGGCATCTGCCCTTTAAAGAACAAAGGCGCGAAACAGTTTACACTTTGATGCCAATCAGAAGGCAGTTGCAAGTTAAAAAAAAAAGTCCCAAACAAACGGGCCTTTGTTCTGAAAGTCAAGCTTGAAACTTGATCCCTCCAACTCACCAGCTCATTTTTATCAAAAATCACAATGGGAAATGGGCATTCCAACACAAATACACTGAGCGTTTCACAAAGGCTCCCTTAATTATTCTATGACGAAATGTTGCATAATTGGCAGCTGTAGAAATGTCAAGGAGAGTTTGCAAATGAACTCCAAAGAAATCTCTCCTCGACAAAAGTGAGTAAAAAGGGGAAGCATCAGGGGTGCAAAAAACAAAGAACAAAGAAAAGTCAAAAAAGAAAAGGAGCCTAAGCACAGCGGGGACGCCCATGAAAAGCTTTTCTTTCAGAAGGTTACAGCATTTTAGAGTGTTAAACAGCTTTAACCCCCTTATTGGGGCACCGTTGAAGGTCCCCACCAGGCCTTGATGATTCGGGCCAAAGATCCAGCGAGTTGGAAGCTGTTGTTCTGCCGCTCCTTGGGTTGGACTCTTCTGAGTCTCGCTTCATTTTGTCAGCGCTCTGCTCGGAGGGGCGTCACTTTGGTTTGAGGAGTTGGGGGGAGGGGGGCGTAATTATGAGCATATTATTTAAAATGATATGGTTGTGTTTACGGTACGTCACAGTATATCGAAGGGGACAGCTCTCTGTTTTTCCCAGGAAGAAGGGTCGTCCCAACCTCCGGTTATTTCCGCCGCTGTCTGCTCCACCCCTGCTCTGTCCGTCCCCGTCCCGCTGCGATGCCTCCGGTGTCTGACGGAGGCTGTGTTTGGGGTCCTCGGGGGCGGAGCTGAGCCGGGTTAAAGGGGGTGCGGTGGCTCTTTCGCCGAGTTGCCCACACATAGCTTTAGCACATTAAGAGCGGCGAACATAAAACGACAGCAGTCTGTCAGCTTTCACTTGAACCCGCTAGAATGAAAGGAGACAGGTGGCGTTCGCTGACGAGCCGTTGAGTTAACGCGGAGAGCCGTAAAGAAATTTGGATTCCGCCGCCTTTTACGGGATAGTAATCAAAGTAGGCGTCGGCCGTTTGGGGTTTGCAAGTTTACGGCTGGGTTTAGGGGCCGCGTCACGGCCACAGAGCCAGAGGACGAGACAGAGGGCATATCCCAGATCCACAGCACATGGTAGGTTGGTGGGCGTTCGCTCGTGGCTTCGATACAAAACTTTTTTTTTTTTTTTAATAAATTTTTATATTTTAGACACTGTAACACAGAGGGGTTTTTTTTCAAGTGATGCTCCTTCAGGAGGACTGGCGGAGCGAACTCTGGCTATTCAGAGCATTTGAAGAAGCCCCACGGCGGTCCAAAGCATTTTGCTTCAAATAATAAGTCGTAAAGCACTTCACTTCGCTTACTGTACAGCTGAGATATTTTGTTTTAGAAGTAAGCGGGCAACGCAGTCAGGCCGATCACACGCGCGCCGGGTGATGGAACCTCTTACAAAGGATTGTCACTTCCCCTTTTGCTCTTGCTCTTCCTCCGTCAAAACCGATATAAAGGGAAAACTTTTAGACGCCGGAGCAAGGTTGTTGGATCGGAAGACATCATTTAATGCACACATGGCGGCTACATCGGCCCTTTGCCCTTTTTTCTTTTGCTAGCGGCTGAGTGTGAAAGTTAGGGAGATGCCGTTCCCAGGCCTGTGCTGATGAATATTTCAGGGAGAGAACTCCGCATCGTCTCTCTGCATCAGCTCACGCCTCCCACCTTTCTCCGAACCGACTCCTCGCAACCACGCACACTAACACACACACACACACACACACACACACACGCTCGCGCACACTCAGAAGGGCAAGCCACGTTAGAGCCACAGTTGACAGGTAACCTTTTTCTACTGTCTACGCTGATGTTACACCGGCTCAGACGCCTCCACCTGGCCGATGTTAGGTTTAGTGCCAGAGAGACGGCAAAGAGGAAAGGGCAAGGAAGGGGAAGGAAAATACTTTGTCCTGAATATTAAGTCGTCTATCCAAAGACAGAATGAAGGCAAAGGTAAATATCCTGGACCAAAGGTGTGTACGCTGTCGTTGGCCGTCAATGCATTGAGAATTTAACTACGGTACGACCGGCCCGGTTTCTCCAAGGACCCCGATAAACAGCCACGAATCTCACAAAGTATTTCCCCCGAGAATGGAAGGCCGCGCCTTTTGCCGCAGACATGAAGAGTACGCACAGACAATGAGGTCCAGAGAGAAAGCGAGGGAGAGAGACTGAGGTGGAGAGACAGGGTTCTGAGTCGTTTTGACGGAGCTCATAAATGCGTCCATGCGGCCGAGTGAGTCGTCCCGTCACCGGGGATGGAAACCAGAGAGACGCTGGGACGTCCTAAACAGATTTGATGGGGATTTTCCGCACCGTCTGACGGAGCTGACACATTTCTACCTCCGTGCCATTTCGGCCGAGGCACTTCTCACACCAGGCGTCAGTCCACATCAGCGCTCGCACTTGGCTTTTGCCAAAAAGTGCCCACCTCAAACTTTCCGACTTGTCCCATCCCGTCGAGGAGTGATTGACGAAGACCGGGGCAGGCCCCGGCCCGACATGGTGGCACCAACAAGCCCCGCGTCAAAAGCCGCGAAACGGGCCGTCCCGAGTGAAACTCTTCCGAATCTGGCGATTTGAACAATCGCAGTGGTTGTTGCTGGAACAAGTGTGCGTTTTCGTCAGGCCCGCGCAGCACACTCACCAGACGCCAACTTGGATAGCGACTGGGAAAATGCCGGATATCTGTGGGGCCGCTCTGGAAGCCTTGCGCTGGCCGGGCCAAGGATCGCTCCAGCGTATGTGCCGTCGCTAACAGCCGGCGAGGGAGGCGGCACAGCTGTCCCCCGCCGATGCAAATAGTTTCCGAGCTCGGCCTCCTCAGCCAAATGCGCGACCATTTCCAAATATTAAGAGGCAAATCTGCTTTGTGCTTGGCGTCTGCGAGCGACGCGTGGCATTTCTCAAAAGAATCTAAACGGAGAAGCGAATCAATCTGAGCAGAAAGCTGTACAAAGGCGGGACAAAGAAAAAAATACAAAAGCGGATGATTCCTGCTTCGGTCCGTAACGTCGGCCCATGAGTATTCCATCTGGTCTCGTTTACCATTTCTATTGATATTCATTTATTGACAATTTGTAAAGTTGCTTTTCTTCTTTTTTTGGCGAAAGGCTGAAGGGTTGCTTTGGATTGGAACTAAGCTGAGACAGTACCTCTGAAATACAGTATTTATTTGTTTTTGAACTTCCTCTAGACAAACGCGGTCCCTCGCTCCTTTCGAGAAGCGGATGAGCGTCACAACTGATTGTGCCGCGTTGCCGCCGGCACACAACAAAGTAATCATGCGTCTGCTCCCGCGCAGTCGCGTGATGCATTAATAAAGTTAACGCCGGCGTCGTGCGCACGATTGTGTCGAATTAAATATCCCGTTTCGGGGGCTCCACGCCCACTCGGGGGATGGGAGCCGGGGCCAGTTCCGTCTCGTACCGCGGTTCAAAGCCTCACCCTGGCCCCGGAGCTCACCTCCAACCAAGCTGCGCAACTCTCCACTCAGCCAGGTGAGAACTATGAGAATACCAATGCGCGCCGGTATTTGGTTCGCCGGTCGGAGCAGTCACGTGTCTGTCCGTCTCTGGCCTCCGTGGGGCGGACTCTCATTACCGCCGAGGCCGGGTTTAGAATGTTGGAAGTGGGTCACATCGATCTGTTTGGCCCTGGTGGATTGCTGCCCGGCCCCCCCCCCATCCGCCACCTGTTGTGGGGAGTGATGCGCTGGCGCCGGCAGGGTAATGAGGGCACCTTTAACAAGGCCCGACCCAAAACCCCGCTACACCCCTTTTGATCTCCTTGTTTAGATTCGCTCCCGCGTTTCTTCCTCGCGCTCGTCTGAAATCCTCTCCTCGTTTACTCAATTTCTCCGGCTGAGAAGCTTGTTATCGCTGCCAGACTTATTAGCAGCAGCAACGTTTGTGCGAGGGGTTGATTTTCCAGCTCCTCTCTGTCAACATCAAATGTATGATTCACAAGGAGAGTGGAAACATGACCTTGGAATTAACAAAGGCTTCTATCTGATCGTTTGGGAAAATATTTGGGAATTTCTTTGCTCCAAACCGATTTGCATAAAAGTAAAGTTGTTGTTTTTTGTATGTATGTATGTATGTATGTATGTATGTATGTATGTATGTATGTATGTATGTATATGAATTTATGTATGTATGTATGTATGTATGTAAGTTTATGAATTTATGTATGTATATGTATGTATGTATGTATGTAAGTTTATGAATTTATGTATGTATATGTATGTATGTATGTATGTATATTAATTTCTGTATGTTTATGTATGTATCTATGTATGTATATGTATGTATGTATGTATGTATGTATGTATGTATGTATGTATGTATGTATATGAATTTCTGTATGTATATGTATGTATGTATGTATGTATGTATGTATGTATATGAATTTCTGTATGTATATGTATGTATGTATGTATGTATGTATGTATGTATGTATGTATGTATGTACTTTGATGTCATCGACAACCGCTGATCTGATGGGATTCACACTTGGGTGGCGTATTGCTGGCGACTCAGGACGTGCAGTGTCGAATTTGGTGCAATTTGGACACGTCAACCATGTAATATTAATAAACAAGCGAATAGTACAGAACTCTGTGCAGTTGGGGCGCTTTGTGACATCATCATCCAATATGTGAAGCACAAGACGCACGCCTGGCAAGACACACTGTGTGCGTTGCTATCATGAGGGCAGGGGAAGCGCTGGAGATGCGAGCCGAGGGCCATAGCGTGACCTTCAACGTCACACACTCACGTGAGAGGAGGACACCAAGTTGTCCTTACACTCTATTAAACTGTGCCATTTGGAACGGGCATCCACTAGGTAATATTACATCAGCAACCACTGCCTTCTGATTTTAAACCTGGCGTAAATAAAATGAAATATCTTCCCTTCGTCGTGGCGCTCCGTAAACAAGTCTTCAAGAAATTCATTGAAATTTGGCTCAGTGGCCTCAATATTCTCTGCAATTTCCCCACCTCAAGAGTCGGCGTGAATCTTTCTGTCATGGAGGACGTACACGGCATCTTAAGAATGGAACAGACTCTGACAGATGCATGCAGGCTGGAAAACATTGTGAGATTGCGTCTGTCCATCACACAACACCTTGTTTCCCGGTCTCACTCAGGAGGATGTGGGAGGGCCTCACAGGGAGCCTCTGTCTCGGTGCGTTAGCGGGAGCCTCCTCTCCGTGTATTGGACAAGTCTATTCTATGTTTGCGGAGAGGAGACGGGGGGGTGAGAGAAAAATGTTTGGCGCCGCGCCGTTGACGAGCAGCAGGCAGACGCTCCAGCGCCTTTCAGATTGCGCTCACGTCATAGAAGCAGAAGATCCCCCGTGGGCCCTCGCTGACACTGAGGGGGTAGAGATTTAAAAAAAAAAACAAAAAAAAAACACAGACGTTCAATCCTGACTACGGTCCAAGCTGCAGCATCTCTTTCAGTAAATATCTCCACCGAGTCCCCTCAGTTGCTGGGGGGGGGGGGGGGGGGGGGCTGACACAACTGGCAAATTGATCAATGCACGGGTGGGGAAGTAACCATCAAGAGTTGATGGAGATACCTGCCACCTCAGCGGCCCGGGCTGATCCGTTACTGACAACACACACGACCCCCCGATCCCTCCAGGGAGCCGGGCCGCGGGCAGAAAGACGGAGAGGAGGAGGTTGGAAGACGGAAGGGCATCTTGTTTCAAGGGGTTCAAAGGGTGTTTTCTCATCCAAACAAAGTTAAAAGTGTGTAAAGACGCGTCCTCGTATTTTTTTGGCGGTACAGTTGAGAGGCCAGATGCGCAGTATCAGTACCATAGGCAAGCACAGGATTTATTTTAGGTCTGTTTCATTCACCTCTTCGAAAAATGGTGTGTTCATCTCCTTTAATGCTGCAAAAAGTACTAATATATATTATTATTATATGATTAAAATTACACTACAGACAGCGTCCTTAAATCTTAAGGATCTTAAGCCTTAAAATAAATGTATCTACAGTAGCTGGTTGTGATCCCTTCCCGCCTCGCCTCTAATCCACACCCATGTTCTCTTTCTTGTGAAGCGAGATGAGAGACGGAACTTGTTTGAAACGGAGAAGACATCTTCCACTTGGATCTTGTTTCCTGTGCACCTCCGGCGTGCCCTCATTAGGTGAACTCTCACTTTGAGTTCTCTTTTCTTTCTTGTCTGGGCAAACAAACGCCCATGCGGCGTGATGTTTCTGTTAGTTCATGAACTACTTCATCCTGGACTCTTGATCTCGCTGGTGTCAGCGCAACGTCAATATAACAAAGTGGGCCCTCGCCAAAGTGACCGCTAATGAGGATCTGGCCCAGGCTGCTTCTAACTCGGAAGGACACTTCCCAGACAAAGGCTAGGGGCACTAAACTTGTGAACACGGAGCGTCCTCCTCTCCACATTCCAAATGAATGTGGATCTTTGTTCAAGGGAGGAATTGATTGTTTCCTGGTGTAATCTTGTACACCTCTTACAACGTACATTCCTATTTGGGCTTGCACATCGCTGAAGTTGAATTCTCCATTGAAGTCCCTTTCTGGTGTGATCATCTGTGGTCTAGCGCTAGACCTTTCACAGACACAACCTTTCCTTAAAGTCACAACCCTTGTGGAATACTTGGGCTACAGTTATGTGTGGAGCCTTGGACCGCTTCCTTGGTTTATTGCCTCATCGATATCCTCTTTAGGAGCCCATGATATTGTGTATGTCAGCCATTTAGGATGCACAGGGTTAGTTGCAGCCAGGGAGACCTGCCATATGCACAGCAATCACTTGTTTACCGATATTACACGGCTCTCTGGAACACTCGATATTGATGACCGTTGTCATGGGCAACCACTTCTCCGCCTGGATTCACATCCTTTACACGACTCTTCCTACATGCTCCTGCCAGCGCAAGCCAGTCGCGACATATTCAGACACTACATAATAGCCACAGCGGAACACGTGAAGAGACGAATGTGGATACGTTGCTGGGGGCTCTCTTTCTTTGCAGAAGCTCTTACAGTTCACCAGACTTACTAGCTATGAAATCCTTTCAAATCAACATTCCGTCTCAGTGTATTATTTTATCTCGACGGTAGCTGTGTAATAATGGGGATAATGTGTGGCCAGCCAGTCATTATTGCAAAATAGCCCTGCACATTATCCCATTATTAGTAACCAATGTCTATTGATGACATTTGCAACAGGAGCACGATCTTTTGAGGAACTCAATACTAGAGACCCTTATTTGCATGTAATCAACAAGAATCATTTCCTTCTGGGCTGTCTAGTGCGTGTTCTAAAGACGTGTAGTGCTTTCCAATTATCTGTTGTGACAAAGCACCCTCTCTTATTAATGTCTGATTATAATCACTACACTTTCGGTCGGTTAGCCTCAGGAGCCTGCTGTGCGCAGTCTGGCCCGTGGCGAGAGAGCCTTTAATATCGAGGAGCGCTGACAGGTCGGCGGCAGCGCGGCCTCACGAGAGCACCGGCGCCACCATTAGTGCCAGGCGTGGCTCCAAACAGGGTGGTGGCCATTTGTGCGGCGGTTGCGTGATCTCTTTGAAAATGCAGAAAGCCAGCCCTCTACCTCTCTCTCTATTATATTTCCGTCCGACATTATTCGCTGGACCCGGTGATCTCCATTGTTTTCTGTAATTGAAAAGCATAATTTGCTTCAACCAGAGCAAAACAGGAAAGACTGCAAAGGTGAAGTCTGAACAAAGTGAAGTGCATTCATGTTGCTCCGTCCATAAACCCAGCAACGAGTGAACAAACCACTTTGCCCTTGGGTACATTGTCAATGTCAGAAAACACAAAGTGATCATTTAGCAAGAAAACTCTTCCAAATTATACAAGAGAGATGAAGAGCGAGATGAAAACTTGATACAAGAAAGGTCAGGGTTTGACAAGGAACAATAATAGTAAGGAGTAATATTGAATTATCTCTACTTTTGGCCAAGCTATTGTATTTTAAAGCCACATTTTGCAGGGACCTTAGAGGACATTGAAAACTTTGGGAAGTGTACTCCGAGTGTTGCAGAAGCGTGGGGTTTTGGCCTTGCCTACGGCTGCCTTGTGTGGCTTTATTTGATGAACACCAAACTGCTGTACAATAAGTCGTACAAAGTGTTTCAAAGAACTTTTTTTATCATCACAATTTCAGAAAGAAATCAGTAGCAGCTCACTCGGCTCGTTCCTTAGTCTTCCTTAGTCTTACTATGACAGGATATCCGTTGTGATTTAAGCCGGATGTTCACAATACAGGGAAAATGTTCCGATACGAAAGGTTATTTGTGTATACATAGTAAAAACTTGTGATGCCGATCTATTACTCGTGGGACAGACCGTCAGATCACGTAATCCAATCAAAACGCTCTGCAAACACGCCTTAAAAGGCAGAGGAAGTGACAACGTCTCCTCTCACTGAAACGGGGCTGAACTGGTATATATATTAAATGACCATGGTTTACTCTCGTCTCTCTTTGAAGGTGTGAGTGCTCCATGTGAGTGTCCCTTTTTCACATTCCTTCTGTTGGTTTTCTTCTCTTCCGGATACTAAAAGCTCTGAGTGAGGCCACAAATACATGGTACTGTGATACCCGCGTTTGGTTGGAGTTGTTCTATCCTCTGCCTCCAGCAGCTTTTCCAGCAGCTTCTTATAACTGGAATTTTGCCTCCCCTAATGGCCCGGTGTTGGCAAAGGCTGAGAGCCTCCGCTATGTGTATGTCCTCCTCTTCCTCAGGATGCCCGCGGGGTCTTAAAAGTATTTTTTTAAAAGCATTGAATTTAATATTCTAAAAATAATTCCTTAAAAGTATTGCATTTGTTTATCAAAGGTCTTGTATTTTCTTCTGCTCTGGTTTCTTTCGTGTGATTAAATTTTCACTGTAAGGTCATAAATGCGCCCTCACTTTGGGGGGTGGGCAGGTTGGGGGCTTACCAAAAATGATTTCCTCTGTCTTTACTGAGTTAATAATAAGGGCGTTCTTGTCACACCATTCCACAAACCAATCAACATTTCTCTGATACAGCGTGGGATCATCAGTACTTTTCAACATAGTCAATAAGGTGGAGTCATCTGAGTATTTTAACAGAGACTGGTTTGGTACCGAAGAGGTGCAGTCTGACGTGTAGAACGTAAACAACACAGGTGAGCTAATGCACCCCTGAGGCACCCCTACGTTTGTTATCCTGGGAAATGACAGTGTATTGTTTTCCTTGACCAGCTGGATCCTATTTGTAAGAAAGGAGAAGTACCAAAGTATAAGATGGGGGTTGATCTGAAGCTGAATCATTTTTTCTATCAGTATGTCTGGCTGAGTTGTAGAGAACGCCGCTGAAAAATCAAGAAAGAGAGCCCTAACGCATGTTTTGGGGGAGTCCAGATGTTTGGAGACTAGATGCACCAGTGTGGCCACTGCATCTTCTGTGCTGCGCCCTTGCTTATACGCAAATTGAAAGGGATCTTGGTGATTCAGTAGGGCTCTGTTAAGACGCTGGACCAAGATTTTTTCCAGAGATTTCATAATGACTGATGTGAGGGCTATTGGTCTATAATCGTTGTGTTCCTTCGGGCATTGTTTTTTAGGGAGGGGCTTAACGTGTGAAGTTTTCCAAGGTTGAGGGATGTAGTGTGTGTGTTAACTGACAGCTGAAAAATTGGTTGCCACACAGGGGCTAATTCCCATGCAAACGATTTTAAAATAAGGGCGCTGCTGTGGTCGGGTCCAAGGGCTTTCCTGGGGTTGTTGCGAAGGAATGTGCTCCTGACTTCTTCCTCTGGTATGGTGACCAGTTCAGCGTCAGTGGGTGTGATAGGCCTAACCAAATCAGTGCATCTCTCAACGTGACCATCAGATTCAAAACGGCAAAAGAAAGAATTTAAGTCATTTGCAAGCATAAATTCATTACCTGACACGATAGTTTTGTTGGACGAGGACAAACCTGTCATCTTTTTCATGTTATTCCAGAGTCTTTTAGGGTTTTTCTCTCTGAAAGTCTCCTCCAATTTGCGTCTATGTGCTACCTTGGCTTCTCTAAGCTTGTTTTTCCAACTCCCTCTCCAACTGTTTGCAATTTAAGACATCCTTGTTTTTAAACGCCCTTTTCTTTGAAATGATTATATTCTTGATGTCTTTGGACACAAACTTTTTATTGTTTGGATAAATCCTAATTCTCTTAGAGGGGATGACCGATTGAGGCAAAGGCATTGTTAACATTCACACAGCATTTATCGAGTATTTAATTTTTTCTTGTCCCATTTTTTACTACTTGGCAAAAGCCAGGCAGTACACTGTCCAGACTGCAGTGATTGAGGTCCACAATTGCAGGAGCGTCTGGATGTTTCTGTTGCATTTTGTGGTACTGATCCGACAGTACTGATCCGAATTCTCGCGGAAAATAGAAAGGTCTTAAAGTCAGACAGAGCAGCTCAACGTTGGAATCGCAGACAGTCTCTTTAACGGTGAACTGACGGCACCAGAGGTCGTTGATATAAATACAGATTCCTCCGCCCTTACATTTCCCCGAGTTCTCATCTCTGTCCAGCCGGGTCAGGGTGAACCCGTTTATCTCGAACAGAGAGTCTGGCATGTTGGATTGAGGCCAACTCTCGGTAAAACATAGAATCGATGCTTCACGGAATTCGGCACAGTACCTTGTGTAGGTTCGGACTTCGTCGATCTTATTGTTCAAGGAGCGAAGATTGGAGAAAATGATGGAGGGTAACGGCGGTCTGGTAGATCTACGCCGCAGCCTGTTATGAACTCCACCTCTCCTTCCTCGTTTCCGCCTAGTAGGCCTTCGTAGCTCCGGGGGAATACAATCCAAGATCTTCGGGAGCAAAGGCGATGGTTTGTGGCGCAAGGCAATCAGAACATCCCGACTGTAGTGCAAGCTGTGTCGAGGTACGATCCCAGTTACTATTCGCTCCTTCATGTCCATGATTCGGGCGTGTTGTACAATGCCCTCCTAGGCCGTGGCAACAAGCCACAGGGACACAGTATAATCCACAGGTGGCTCGTCTTCCCACTCACACACCCATCCACAAACGACGATCAACATTATTAGACGGACACGGTAGACTCGGACCCGATTTACACATATTACACACAAAGTTAAAAACTTTGACGGGCTCAAAGTCAGGACGCAGTTCACAGCCGTGCAGCGCGCCAGAAGTTGGACCCTGTTGTATATAGTATATATAATGTATAGTATATATAGTGTATATAGTATATATAGTGTATATTGTATAAATAGTATATATAGTGTATATAGTGTATACTGTATAGTGTATATCATGGATATAGTGTATACTGTATAGTGTATATAGCGTATACTGTATAGTGTATATAGTGTATATAGTGTATACTGTCTAGTGTATATAGTGGATAAAGTGTATACTGTCTAGTGTATATAGTGGATATAGTGTATACTGTATAGTGTATATAGTGTATATAGCGTATACTGTATAGTGTATATCGTGGATATAGTATATCAAGGGTGATGCGAGATGAGATGCTTGACGCGGCGGTACTGTACAATACAGACTGGTCACAGAGCTGGTCGTTAAAACAGGTAGGTCATTAAGTGAGGAGTACCTGTACCCGTACAATGTCTTATTAAATTGAAGTACTTGGTAAATAATTGTTTTCCCGGGCTGAAAACCCATAAAGATTTCCCTTCATGTCCATGCTTTTGCCGGCATGGCGCGAAATTGGCATTACATTTCATTCCAAGTGGCATTACAAAGGTCTTCAAAAGTCTTGGATGTACCTTGGAGAACCCTGGGGGTACCCTGCTTCCTGCTTATCGCCAGGCTCTGTTATTACTTTAATAGAGTCCGTACCGCTGACGGTTTGTGAGCGCCGGGCTGCTCCGCGGATCGGAGCAGATACCGATCTTGATGCTGCCGTCTCTCCTGCGGTGTGCGGGTCGGCGTATTCCCTCTTCATGTCTAGATGTTGTGCCGCATGTGATATGGATAAGGCCGAGATGGAGACAGTCAGCGAGCTCCTGTGTGTGTCACTGATCCTTTCCGATGCATTTCCGCAAAGTCAGCCGCCGGTGCTTTGGGTATCTCTTTCATCTCCGTTATCTTCCTTGGGAGATCCAAAAGAGTCGCGGCGGCTGGAAGGGCATCGCCTTTTGCGAAACGTTCAATCTGCCGTTGGATTTTCACTGACCTGAGAGTCGGCGGATACCCGCAACACCAAGTAGCAGTTTAAGCCACGTTTTTTCTGCTTGTCCTCAACAGCCTTTGTCTGCCGGCGAAATCCTGAGAGATTTGCTTTGCGTCAATGACGGGAAAGCCGACCATTCATCCCTGCTCTGGACATATCGGATGCTCGGCTATCGGAGCTCGGCTGACTTGAAAATGACGCCGACCGTTGGGGTCTCTTTCATTTCCGCCCCTGATGAGTTTTTTTCTTTTGACAGGCTGATAAATTCATGATGGGAAATTTACAGCATAGTTTAGACCACAAGCTAAAAGCATTCAGAGCATGAAACTGTTTAGCAGAATTTTGTAGATAAATATAGATAAATATAGTACCAACATAATCTCTCCAGAAATTATTCCCATTTTTTCCCTTCCATGTGGAATACTCTGTATTATTTATTTTAATTTAGTTTGCACAGACACAAAATGATAATCCAATCCACAACCCCTTTGTTCACAGTTTTTATATTTATTTGTCAAAAGATCCTCAAAAGGGAAAGGCTTTTTGGGAGTCTCTCGGATAAGCTCTGAAATTGGGAGGGGTCCCTCTGATGTAAGCATATTAACTATGGCATGTTTCAATAACTCTGTGAGGAATGGACTTTACTCATAACTGTCATTACAAATAATAAAGTACCAATATAGCTGCAGGCAGCAATACACAGGGTCTAGCTTATTCATGTTAGGCAAGTATTACAGTTTTCTTTGTTTTATGTGAAATGCATCACAATTTACCTAACATACAAACATCAAACATCGTTGAGTTACATCTTGCAGTTGTGTCCATGGAATGTTTTTTTTTTTTATTTTGTGACTGACCCGGACATTTAAACACAACGTAGTAACGTCCCTGTTATTTCATGAAACTAACTTTCATGGCATTACGTACGAAGCATTTCCATTTCAAACAGACGTCAAACGTTGATTTTAAGTTGTAATTTTGTATGTATTTGTATGTATGTATGTATTGTGTATGAGAGGTCAGTTCTTAATAACTGCTGTAAATAGCTGAGTTATACTTTCAATATTGTTTTTAAGTTCCAAAGTACATTAATTAGTAAATTAGGACAATTAGGACAAGTATTCATACATTTGTGGTGTATATGTCTTAATTTCCAAAAACATTTTCGGTATGGTCAGCAGTGACAGTTAAATGAGTGAGGCTTTTTTTTACTAACAAACTTGTCAGTCACGGTGCGATTCTGATGAAATTCACGTCTATCATCTATGTTTTTGCTACTGGGTGTTACGCAATTTTCACTTTCTTGGTGTCGTAGTTGTGTGTCAATAATATCTGTCTGTCATGCTCATTCAGACCTGTTACGATCCTTGCACGTGAATCAACAATTGCACACCACGGTTCCCTTTTGATAATTGCACATGTATTACTGGAGATGCATCACCATTATTCAACAGTGATTCCTTCAGTGCGCTATCAATTGGCATTTTATACGACTCAGAGTCCTGGTGACCTACACCAACACAGCCCCTGAACGGATCTGCACATGTTATCAAGATTCAAGATTCAAGAGGTTTATTCGTCACATACATATACATACTTTCATACGTATATGCAGTGAAATGTAATGCAACGCACCCGGTGATAACACACAATATGTCCTAGGAAAAAAAAATATTTCTAAAAGACCAACTAACTGACTCCTGAAACGTAATACAGTAAGTCGAATACTTATAGAATGAAAATAAAAATATATAGAATAAAATAAAATACAATAAAATAAAATGAAATAAAATGGAATAGATAGAGGGAATATGCTTATGCATATGGAATAGGCAATTATGTATATACAGATATGTGCATTAAAGTGGCATGTGAATAAAGTGAGGTAGTGTTTGGGATAATACAGCACAGTATACAACAGTACGGCGCAGCAATACGGCATCACGAACAACCCTCAACAGTGACACAGTATGCGGTACAGTATGGTACATAATAGTAGAGTACGGTAGTGGAGCCTATTTGTGTGGCTCAGTGAGGACCCCTGGTGAGGTCAGCGTTGGCAGTTCTAATGGCTTGAGAAGGGAAAAAACTCCGTCTCAGTCTCTCATTCCATGTTATTTGGAATGTTGTATGAAATATAATTTGTCCTGTTGGCAATTCTGTTATTGCAATAAAATCTCTTCCTGAAAAATTATCATTTGTTCTACCAGACTTCATATCCGGAGAAAGATTATTTCCTTTAATCAAAACATGATCTAGGTCATTTTGTGTCCACGTTCATTCTGAATCTTGTTTATCAGAACTGCGGTAAAACTCAAAGCTGCACTATGTTTATTTCTGGAGTCTCCAAATTGTAAATCGTCCTGGTGAAATGACTCTTTTAATACTGATATGTGTGGGGAATCAACACTTACTTTGAAAGTTTTTCCATTAGCGTTTTTTTCATCTGAGTTTTCTTCCGTACTTTTCTTTTTAAATATTGTGACCGACCTTCTTTTTTGGATAATGGCTTCTATATTATCTTCGATTTTTGACTATTTTTCGGCATTTGTAACAATAACAAAAATATATTTTGCATCTTTTCCTAACAATAACAATAAATACATTTCATTTAAAAAATATAAATTCATGTTATTTGTCATTACTACTTTATTGTACTTTTTTGTTAATAATGTACAACTGTAAAATTCACCTCAATAGATGACTTGTCTATATTGTAATGCAGACAACATTTATGCAATGCGGTGGGGAAAAAAAATCACCCTGGAGAAGAGGTTCTTTAGTTTAAGATCCTTTATTATAAAAAAGATCTGAGTTTGTTTTCTGCAGCGGACAAGACTGGCTAAATACACAGATGCACACCCTTTAATAGTATCTAGTCGTGGAGTGTGTTCTTAGCAGAATATTCCAACAGCTCGTCTGATTAAATAGTACTGTCTACCAGGCTGACTGAGCTCTTTGGAGGGGCATTGAGCGAGAAAGCCACGCTCAAACCACTATTTCAATAACCACATACACATCAATGTCAGATGTTCCTTCCACTGGCCATGGGGTAGGGTTGATCTTTGTTCTTTTATTCCATTTGTTTGAGCATTCTTGGATCTCTTCTGATAATAGGGGGGTGTTGTTTTGTTAATATCCCGACAGGCGGTTGACAGTTATTAATTTAGCGCTTAATAATTCTCTATTCCGTATTCTCTGAACTGTGTCTCTCCTGCTTATGCAATAATCCAAACAATAATTGAGAGCTTCTGCTTACTTGGCACCGTCCACACTTGGTTTTGTCAACAATCTCCAATTTCCTCACAGAATCAAAAGCCCCCACCTTCGTTTTTTCTCCGTTTCTCCCTGTTCTGAGTGAAAAGCATATATATAATCCTTATTAAAGGTCACTTCAAAGCTTTTAAAATTGTAATTTTTTCTTATACGTACTATTCCCGTTAGGTTGTTTTTTTCAAGGCTTTTCTCTCCTTTTTAGTCCTCTTCTTGTTATTATTTGAATTGATTTGTGCTTCAGATGGTTCAAACAGAACTCGCAAGCCCACCTTATTTCTCTCCTGTTCCTTTCCAGCTTTCCCAAGTGTCAGATAGCTTTAACGCTGTCTATCCCTGGTATGATTTCAAAGACTCGTACAGTGCTTCCTCTGGTCCCCAGAAGATTAGGCCTCCTGTAAACTCACTGATTCGTCTTGGACGCCGAAACGCAGGACGAGAAGCGTCCACACCTACCGGTCATGTTTGCCACACGTCTGTAGCAAAGGTGGGGATCCAGAGGGGGTGCGCTGCTCCTCCCCCCACCCGACACCTCTTCAGAATTGATATAGTTATTACTACTCTTTCTTCTATCGTTCTCCAAATTGTACCGGCAAACCGGAAATACTGTTAAAAACAAACACATGCAAATGGCGACCCCTCTCCTTGTTTGCTTCTTAATAATATCTTGTTGTGCGGAATATCTCAGTTTCTGAGGCATAAATCTTTCCTGTGCATTCGTATCTCTCCTTTTTTTCTTTTTGCCTGTTTTAGCAGCTGTCCAATTTTTTCGCACTTCCTCCCGCACTTTCCTTCTGGGCCGGTATTGGCTTCATTATTATCAGTCTGCTTTTTGGAAGGGGAACTTTGTTTTTTGAGTTTCCCAACTCTGCTCACAATTTTAGTTGTGCTTTGACAGTGCTTTGGCTTTTGACTCGCTTGCAATTCACTGAGGATATCATAGCTCTCTAGCTATAGTGGTACAACCAGACCATGTTTCCAGGAAAAACACCCTGTATGTTCAATAACCAGCCTCAAAATGACCTATTTATCTCCAGGCTGAAACGGGCCTGAGGTTAACCTTTTAACCTTCCTAGTGGTGCGCAGACAATACAATAACCACTAGTCTTATCTCTCTCCGGCGAGCTGCGGACCCTCACTCTCTGTTTACAGCGGTATCCACAGCAAAACTTCTTATGTCCTAAATCCGTTTCCTGTCCGTACAGACCTGTCAAAACATTTTTAGAGTGCCTGTCTTTTACCTTTTCACGAGGCTATTTTGGTTCATTCTCTTTTTAATAATATTTCATTTGTTAGTACCTCTTCTCCACTGCATTAGTTCCTTGTTTGGAGAGCCAAATTGATGCTGGTCTTACCTGTATCGGGAAAAACAGCAGTTTCCTCCCCCAAATGGAAATGAAATGAACAAAACGCTTCCCTTTGACAATTTTTTCCAATCTGCGGGAAGGATCACCGCTCCAACGACACCGGTGCCCGGAGGCACTGAAATTTCCTCCTTTTTGCTCTTTTTCCGATCCGGTTCGTGACACCAAATATGTGGCGGAAAAATCACCTTGGACAAGAGGTCCCTAAATTTAAGATCCTTTATTATAAATGGATCTCAGTTTGTCTCTGCAGCGGAAAAGACTGGCTAAAAACACAGATACATACCATTTTATAGTATCTTGTTGTAGAGTGTTCTTAGCAGAATATTCCAACAATTTCTCTGATTAAATAGTACTGTCTACCAGACTGACTTATCTCTTGGGAGTGGCATGAGCGAGAAAACTACGCTCAAACTTATTTCAATAACCAAAACAATGTGTTGTGCTAAGCACATTCTGTAACTTTTCCACTGCAGTAACTTTTAACATTAATTTGAAATTTGAATTATTATGAAATAATTTTTCAATATCACAAACACTTTCTGCCTTGTCATTACAGTTTGTTAAGTTCAGCTGTAGGAAAATGTTTATACATATTGTTCATTACAAAAAAGTATTCGTATCTGTGTCTTTTCATTGTTATATCTTACCTTTTTGCATTGAAGTACAGTCTCGGTGACGGTACTTCAATTTTGGCGTTTTTACGTCGATTTACGATAGCAGTCTGTGGCCTTTTCGCCTACCACGTGCCAGCCAAGTGGAGTGTTCAGGGGCCTCTGGCACAGAGACCGAAGACGGGGTTGTAGAAAACACAAGCTCATTGTGGAGAGGGGGCTTGACGGAACAAGCCCCGAAGCAGATGGACACAGGTCGTGACAGTTCTCCTCTCTCCTGGGTGTGTGTGGGGATGGGGGTTTTAACCTGTTGCTCGTTAGACCAACCAAAGAGCAACAGGTGTCCAGCCCCTCTGATCCGGGGTCCCGAATGACCTAGATCCAGGTCAGGTGTGGCTGCTCAAACCACACCATCCCCGCACCACAGAGGCCTTTGTACATCTAAGAGAGACGGAGTCCACGCCGCACACTGGACACGGTCCAACTGGACATTCTCGATCTGAATCTGTACGATTATGGTAAATAGTATGATGACGTCATAAAGCGTCTAACTGTAAATCTCATCGTGTCCATTTTAGAACGAGACGTGTGACCCGTCAGTTTACCAAAACCAGCTAAGTATTTCAGGTCAAAGTGTGTGGATCGAGTTGGATGAAATTTAAACCACAAGATCCTTGTGACACAGCCATTTAAACGACACCTCACCTGTGTTCATAGGTTCTGACGAAGTATGTCTTCTAGATAGTTTTAGCTGGTTTGGACATATTTTGGGCATGAAATGCATCGGCTCATCTCTGTAATATCGATCTAAATTTGATCCTATTTTTGCTAATATCTGCTCCGTATGTGGATCGATTTGGATGAATCGTCAACCACGAGAAAAAGAAAATTTTAGTAGGGGTAGGGGTCCATCCCATAGGGCCCACTGATCCTGGGCCCAATATTACCATTAAAGGAGAGTGTAGTGTGGGTGGGTGGTGTGGTTTGAGCAGCCACACCTGTCTTGGGTCTAGGTAATTGGACCCAGGAACAGTGTGGCTGTACACCTGTTGCCTGTTGAGTGGTCTAACGAGCAGCAGGTAAAACCCTCATCCTGGGTCCAATTACCTAGACCCAAGACAGGTGTGGCTGCTCAAACCACACCATCCCCACACCACAGGCCTTGTACATCTAATATGAGTGAGGACTCAGCAACTGGATTGCTTAATATTTTCAGCAAAAACCTTAAAAACATGTTTTTCTGTGGGCATCCGTGATCCTTTACCCTAAACAAAGGCAATTGAGCACATTTAGTCCGCAAGTGGGAGATAATGATGGAATTACCAATTTCTGACTTCAACTGGAATGCAGCGTTAGGTCAAATGCAAGGTTGCCAGGTAATCCATATATTTCCAACCTCAAGACTGCTGAAAACCCACCACTTCATTTGAACACCAAAGACGCTGGAAAACCATAACAAAAAGCGTCAAAGTTCCATAGACAACACACTGAATGCTGCTCTGAAAGTTATTGCACTACAGTAAAAACTAATATGTGGGGCCATTTTAGCCTTAAGTTAAATCATTTGGAAAATAATGTTGCTTTGGCCATCGCGGCAAAATATGAGAAACGCTGTTTATACAGTACACATGAGAATTGCTTTGCATTATTCTGCCCCCCAAAATGAATCCTGGGAACCTGTCTATTCCGTCCTGAAGCGCTGGTTCCGCTCTCTGCGCTCGGCGGAGAATCTGAGCTCCTTCATCCCTTTGGGTTTTCTATGGAAATATTCCATCAGTATGCTTAGACTTAAATAGGCTACGGTCAAATTAAATAATCAGTTCGGAATACTTACATATGCCGACGCAATAATTAACCCCAAATCCACTACCTATCCAGGGATATCGGAAGTTTTAATGAAGAAGATAGTATAAACACAGGTCATTAAATTCAAATATCCTGTGTGTATATATATATATATATATATATATATATATAGTGTATTTTTTTTCCCACTTGTATGATATAATTGCTGAACTAAAGGCAATCCCGACCAGGCTAGAAGGAAAGCGTTAATGCAGTTGCCATGGTAACATACCTGAAATTATTTCTAGCTGGCTTCCTGGAACAGTTTTATCTCAGAAATTTGACCAGGCTACAGGAAATAAGCATTGCTTTCTGGAAAACCGTGCAGTCTTATATCCTGCCTTCGTTGGTTTGTTTTTTCAATGCAGTATCGACATACTGGCAAATACTGATGTGACGACTGTACATCATTCCGCTCTGGACATGTTTCTTTGCTTGTCAGCATTGCATTCCAGGCCAAAAACACAAGGTAAAGTAAAGCCTTGTTTGAACTGATGCACGCTAAGAACCATCAGCTTGTTGCTTCTACAGTATCTTGTGAAACCGAGGAACGGCAGGAACATCTGTGAAAGAGACGATTTGAAGCCTCGGGTTTGGGTGCACGCTCGCCGCCATCATGGCAGTAAATGGAGCCAGGATTCTCCAAATTTGGGTGAGGGAGGAGGAGGAGGAGGAGGAGGAGAAGGAGGAGGAGGTGGAGGCGTCTTGGTGTGCCACCAGACAGCTGGAGGACAGAAGAATGACAAACACAAATTGGCCGTGGTAACCTTAGCGAGAGACCCTAACGTTCAAACGTTGTTTTGTTTCTCGCTAGAAGCTTGATCTTCTTTCATTGACTTCAGCTCCGGTTTTCGGGTTATCTTTGGTCATCAGCACAGCTCCATATTGGCTTCAACCTTGCCGCTTCTAGTTGAGCCACACAGTTATGACGAATGTGGTCCGGTTGTGATTCCAGGTGCTATTCTGAAATCAACACAGCGCATCATATATCAAAGTTAATATTGTCATTTGCTATAGCTGTGGGATTAATGTTAACGAATAGGGGCGAGCCGATTACGATCGCTGTCCGATCATTCAGGGTTTAAACCCGTGACCGGAGAAATCAAATTCTCGTTGGGTGTATCTGCTGTGCGCCAGGGCAAAAAGCATTGTGTGATCTGATCGCGCTCGTGTGATAGGACAGCTGCACATAAGGTCCCTCGCCTAAGCTGCCGCTGTATCCACGGCTCATTCGCGACATGTGGCACGGTAAACAGAAGCGCCGTGGTGCCGGAGGAGTGTGTCTGCGGTGTGGAATCATTTCAGGACGGGGCGCAAAAGCAACACGGCGGAATGCAATGCAGCGCGGGCGTTTCGGAGTCGTTGGAACTTGCACGAGGGCACCATGCGTGGATTAACATGGATTTGCCGTCTGCTTCCACGCCCTGACCCCACAACATACGTCAGGTGAGGTACTGCGTCTTTTAGGCAACTTTAGGTTTTCCGATTCGACCATCCGACCACGACTATTGGGGTACATTTCACGGTTACAAATCCGATTACGGCTATCATGTGATCGCCCCCCCCCCACTCCTATTAATAAACCCTTATTTCAACGCCACCCCTTATCTCCATCATTGGCAAATCATCACCGGGGGAACGTCCCGCTATTCGTGCATCCGCAGCGTGTCGTCCCGCGGGGGCCTCTTTCAGCCCGTCTAGACGTCCTTATCACACTGGTTCATCTTTAATCGGAAGGTTCGTCAATACAAATTCTGTTTCTGTCAGCTCAATGCAAATCTGCTAATCCTCCAGATGTGCCTGCCGTCAGTTCAACTTTGCCGGATATGCCGAATCTCGCTGCCGTGTTTGTTGAATTTAAATTCGATGTTTGCAGCGCTGTCGTCTTACAGAGTGAAAAAAGACGTGAGGCTGCATAGTGGAAATGGCTCAGATTTTGTTTTGGAAATGAACACGTCACAACAACCTGCCACCGTTGTGAGGGGCGCAGATACGTACACTGAAACTAAAACAAACCTGATGAAAGTACGTCACCGCGGGGAGGTTGGGTGGGTCAAAATTTAAAATGCATAGGTGTACATTTCATTCTATCACAAAATAAAAGCGGGATACTGGTCTCGCTTTTTCCCTGAATGATCTATTTCATTCAAGGTCGGGCGAGAATAGGGATATAGGGTCACACCCTCAGTATTAATTTCATTCTTAGATACATTTCAACTGGATATAAATATGAGCGTTATAAATATGCGCGCCTGGCCGAAAATTTTGATGTGTCCATCAGCCAGTGCGGTAAACATTTCAGGATTCAAGAATCAAGAGGTTTTTTTGTCACTGCATTTGCATGGTAACAAGGAGCTCCACCAATCAGAGACGTCACTCAGACACTTTAGGATTGTGAGTAGTGAAGTACTTCTCTGTGACATCGCAACTAAAACATGTTTTTCTTAAAACAAGGTTGATATCATATGGACTTAGGTTTAGCGGCCACAAAAGCCGCGCATACCTTTTGTGAATTTGCCCCTCAAGCTTTTGAGATGCTGGAAGGTATTTTCCCTAATTTCACAGGCGCTAGGCTAGGCGACACACAAACTGGATTATAACTTGAAGGATTTTCAAAAATTGAAACAAAGTGGATCTAGTATGCTCCTTTTCACCAAGTTCATATAGGTCTCAGAGGTCCCCAAAACATGTTTTTAAAGTTTCTCGCTGAAAATACCACTCAGATTATGCTTTGAGCCATTGTAACATGCCTCCAATCCACGCTGTCTGAAGACGGGCTGTTTCAGTGAGAGGAGTCAACCTCCTGAAGCCCCTAGTTCCGTGAGCCAATGGGATTTGAGCATGGCATTCGTTTTATTTACTCATAACTTATTTCTTATTTATTATTATTTCACCTTATCAGTCCACCAAAATCAGTTTCTGATCAAATGTGAGGCGAGAAATAATCAATCCAGTTGCTGAATTTTCACTCAAATTTGATCTACAAGGCCTCATTTAAACGTTTGTTCCCACTTTCACTAAAACGTCCGGAGCAGCGCGAGGCTTTTTTGTTTCATTCAATTACGGAAATGTCGGAAAATCAAATAAATACATCAACAGATTTGTTTGGAGAAACGCGAATCGAGCGCCGCATCCTAAAGAACAGTCAACCTAACGTGGACACACACACACACACACACACACACACACATACACACACTGAAAGAAACACACAGCAGATACTTACATTTCCATCGTCTGCAGTCTGGTCATGGACAGTTGGTATCAATTCAGCCTTATTTTAAAAGATTTGTGCTGGTCTCTGCAGCCAACAGAGCACTTCCCCTGCTCGGCTCTTCGATGCTCGCGGGTCCGGTCGCGCTCCAGCCGTGGGTGGAGTTACTCAGATGGAGGGCGGTTCTAATTCTACTGAAGTGACGTATATTGCCGCGACGACGTGTATTAGGGCGTCAAAGCTGAGCGGCTCGTTTTAGGACGTGTTTTTCTGAAGTGACATCTCACAAGAACCTGAGCGGGTCTTATTCCACAGGTTGTGTGTTCGAAGGCCCGTCAGAGCATCACCACACGTATGTGCACAAGCACTGAAAAAGCTTTTGCACAATAGGTGCCCTTTAAGTTTATTATCAAAGCGGCAAATAACCCACAATACAACTTCTCATATGGTCTGTTACCCTGGGATACAATCATTTTAACCGTGACTTACACTGACATCTCAAGTTGATAAGTCACAAGCTTTACATTACATTACATTACATTACATTTCATTTAGCAGACGCTTTTATCCAAAGTGACTTACAATTATTCAAACACCGACGGACGCAGCCATCAGGAGCAATGAGGGGTTAAGTGTCTTGCTCAAGGACACTACAGCATGCTAGCAGGAGGAGCCTGGGATCCAACCAGCAACCTTTAGATTACTAGACGACCAGCTCTACCTCCTGAGCTACCACCCCCCCCAAGCTGTGGAAGAATGGGAAGTTGTTATACAGCCATCTGTTCTGTGCCCACCACTGTAATGAATTCTGTTGTGTGTGTGTATATATATATATATCTATATCTATATAGATATATATATATATGGCATTAGGACGCTGATAAGGTGTTAAAGAGACACGTGTCATTTAACATGTTTTCACGTGTCCTCCCGTGAAAACCAATTTGAAAACCTTTGAGGAGACAAAGTAATAAAAACCTGAAGTGCATTTCCTTGGTTTGTAAACAAAACGACCGCCTCTTAAGTCAGGACACTGGAGTAAATTCACTTGCAACACTTTAAGTACATTTAAGAAGAGGTACTTACTGTATATACGGTACTTCCGTGTATAAGTACTAACATGGTACTTTCACCTTTACTAGAGGTGGCCTATTTGTACTTTTACTGACGTAAAAGCTCCCTGTACTCCATCCACCACAGGCGGCCCGGCTGTAATTGACATCTTTTCTTTGTTTGGAGGACTTTATTGACCTGGCCGCCCTGGAGGATCCCTGCCCTGTGACATGATATGGACCCAGTAATGATCGGTCTCGTCTGAACAAAGTCCGATCTGCTTCACATCATGCAGCTCTTGCGTGATGTGAAGTCATACCCTGCTATGCGCTGTATTCCATAGGATGCTGCAGCATCTTTAGTGGCTGGTCACACTAAAGATGGCTTGACTGGTCCCTCCATCTGGCCCCCGCTGGAACGGGCAGATGGAGGGACTTCCAGACTGCACCCGTCACGTTGCATCTGCGCTTCCCAGAGGAAAATTGGAACTAGTAAGGGTTTTTAACGTGGACCCCAAGCACTTTACAATGAACCTTCCTTGTAAATGAAAGCACTACTTGAGGACATTTTCACAGATGGCCATTTTCTATGTATGTATTAGATTATGATAGGATGACTAGGATAATAATCGAGACTATTTCCGTATTCATAATAACACAAGCGTTAATTAAGTTAATTAAGAATTAATTGTACCACGCTATACATGTCAATCACATACGTAGGTTCATGGCCGTGGTCACGTACATCTCTCGGTTCTTTTTTTATCTCTATTGTTCTCAGCGATTGGCCCCGGCGCTTGTGAATGGCCGCGGATCAGAGGGAAGTCGGGGGACATTGTTTTAATAGGCGGAGAGTCTTCGCCCTTCGCCGAAAGAGCTCGTGGCATTCGGTGTTTTCGTGGGAGCGCCGCAACCCCGGCGTTTTTATTATTATTGTTCTTCGAAGCCCAAAGACTGTGTATCTATAATTGAGAAAGTGAGATATCAAAGCGAGTCACTTCAGCCGCACGCTATTTGTTGTGTTATTCATAAGGTGGAATTAGTCGGCGGTCGGCCAAGGGCCGTCGATGTACGTCGCTTTCAATGCATCGCAGGCACATGGTGCCAAATGACAAATATAATTGCATCCCAATGTCTGCAGCTGTTTTAATATCATTCACTGCAACGGAAGATCACACCGAAAAACGGCAACGTCTGTGTGTGTAGGTGTGTGTGCTTCTGCGGGCCACTTAAAAAATAAAAATAAAATAAAGACTCCAACCCAGACAATAGTTAAGATTGAGCAGCTTTATTGGCCGGGTACTGCGCAGGTGGAGCGACTCTTTGGTTACAGTGGATCACAATGCAGACGTCCCACGGTGGGATATCAACCGGACACGGGTAAAGGGTTTGAGACCCAAGGGATTGTGGGGAATACGGCTCTTCATTTGCCCGGTTACCCACCGAAAAAAATAATCTAAATCATCTCCTCAATCAAGTCTTCTCAATCAATAAGTCATTCACCAGAACTGTTAATGGCGTGTGGTGCACGGTCCTTCCTATGCTACGGTGAAAGCAGCGACTATTTCGGCAAATTCTGACCCATGCCTAATTACGCACTACTTATTGTCGTTCCATCTCTTCGGTAGATGGGCACAGGAAGCTCCACGCCGGCCATTCTTCCTCGCAGATAGATGTGGAAATGGGATTCTGTGCCTGCTGCAAGCGTCTCTAAGATCTATAATCCAAGTCAATCATCAAGTTGTGGACGTACTGTACCTAAGTATTAACCAGCGGGAGAGATTACGCTGGAATAGGTTGTCCTGACAACAGCAATGTGAACAACAAAGAGAACGGAGGGAAGAGAAATAATATATAATTCATAGAAATAATAATAACAATACTTCACTTTCACTTGAATAATAATTCAAGTGAAAAACAGAATCACATTCGGCAAAAAAAAACAAAGCAAAGCCCAGTTTTTAGTGTCCATTCCACATTCTCACGGCCATGTTGTTTAAAGTGCATTGATAAGATTCGATTAGAAAAACTCTTTTCCAATTTGCATAGATTACCAACACGGCAGGCTCCGGCGCTTTCAACCGGGCGACGACAGACCGCTCCACGGCGTACGATTGCACGGCGACAAATGTGCGGGACGTGCGGCGGTCGCGGGGACGACAAGGTGGGACGGCTGCGCCGTAACCCTCACCAGGCAACGGGACGTGTGCTTCTCCAAGGCAGAAGAACGTGGCAGAGATGTCACTTTTTCTTTTTTTTTTTTTACTTATTCCTCAGGGATGATCCTTCTCAATGGACTGCACGGTCTGGAGCAAATCAGAAACGACTTTTAGATTCAACTAAATGAATTGTATCCCTCTGTATACTGTATAGACTGTGTAAACTGTGTATACTGTGAATACATATAAGCTGTAGAAGTACATTGTGCCTAATATCGTAGTTCATCAGACGGACTTTCTGCTCTTTGCCCTGAAACCCAGCTGTAGATTTGTCCAGAATTCAGTGTTGGGATTGCTCCGAGAGATGTTGTTTTCGGCATCGCCAGACCTGGCGATTGGCTTGACAGTTGAACCGGGGGAGACATCGATTTCGGAGAGATACAGCAGAAGGGGGAATAAAAAAAAAAAAAGAAAAATTTGCCACCGCCGCCGACCCCTCTCCCTAACACGGGCTTTGGCTTTTGGCCTGTGGCCAGAAACATCCCCTCGCTCTCCCCACCCCCACCCCTCCACACACGGCCAGAAGAGGAACATTGGCACCCAGTGGAGTCGAGCGCGCACGCACGCACGCACGCACGCACGCACGCACGCACGCACGCACGCACGCACGCACGCACGCACGCACGCACGCACGCACGCCATTGATTTCCTGTTTGGCATCGCCAAGCAGTGAGTGGCACAGCTGAGGGGATTAGGGTATTCTCTGAACCACAGCACAGACAAACAAACTGCAACGTATTTACTCTGTTCACCCCCCCTCCCCTCTCTCTCTCTCTCTCTCTCTCTCATATAGTTTTGACTAAATTTGATGCAAAAAAGGATTCGCCCCCACAGCCCCACCGCATAACAAGCCCTTTTCCCTCTGCCGCTCTCTCCCATGGTCTCCCGCTCCCACGTTCTCCAGACGTCTGTCTCTCTCTCTCTCTCTCTCTCTCTCTCTCTCTCTCTCTCTCTCTCTCTCTCCTCCCCCTCGTTCCTCCCTAAGAGAAACTCGACCTTCCCCGCACAAAGAGGTGTCGACCGCTCGGATCTCTCAACATGACACCCGTCAGGAATATGAGCTAAGGCTCCGGTACATATATACATATATACATATAAAGATATATACATATATACATATATACAGCATAACTGAATGATAGATATTGAGGTATTATTGCCACCCATATTAACATAATTAAGATCCAAATCAAAGTAAAAAGCTAGTGACAGAGCCTGCATCCTAGAGACGATCCAGTCAAAAGGAATTTAACCTGACAAAGTTCACTGTGCCGATCAAACCGCTGTCCATTCAAATATCCCCTTGTGTAAATATACATCTGTAGAAGGAAAACAGTAGTTTTAATGTGCGAGTCCACGCACAGGCAAGTCTGCCTGTACATTTCTGGCCCACAAAGCCGTGTGTGTGTGTGTGTGTGTGTGTGTGTGTGCATGCGGCCCCCTTCCCACTGCTTATGCACGGTGGATATTTGGACGTACCGGAGCAGACGGCACCGGAGGCGCACACCAAATGGTCGCACAGCGCGGCGGGACACGGAACAGAGTCGCTGTCACAAGAGCTTCTTTAACAGTCTGTCGCTCTCCACATCGGGACGGGTTGAGGAAAACATTCAAGTGGGGGGGGGGGGGGGGTATAAAAATAAGCCGTACACGATCCCTGCCGAAACACCCCTGAAGGGTCCCTGTAACAAGAAAACACCCCACACGAACCACAGGGAGGAATAAAGAATGAACGCAAAGAGTACGACCTGCGAGAGCATTTATATCCGTCCTCTGTGCCGCACGTTTTCCTTGCCTACTTTGGCTATTAAATGACCTCGGCAAACAAACCACGTTTCTCACGTATACCAATGACACGGACCCTCGATGACGCTGCTCGCACTCGAATCGCATTTCAGACGAGGCGCGGAGGCCGCTGAGCGCGAGGCCAGAGGTTCACTCGGAGGTTTGCGAGCGGGTCAAACTGAACCCGAGGAAACTTGCCGCCATCGCACCCGCGCATGGGTGTCGTCGCTGAAAGGGCCCCCGGAGGGTGAACAGGTGAAAAGGCCACTTTGCTCTCGTTCCCCCGCCTCGGTGTCTCTGGCGGCTCTGCTGACAGTTTACCCACAACATACAGTTCTCTCTCTCTCCCTCTGAAAAGGAAAAACCTCTGGAGATGCTTTACTCTGCTTTTCAGCGGCCAATCCCAATTCCACCTCTGCTGCCTTTCTCTCTCTGCTGCCTTGTTAAATGTTGCCATCGTCCCTGAGGCTTCCTGTTACACAGCGAAGGTCGCGGCCCCTGTGTGTGTGTGTGTGTGTTTGTGTGTGTGTGTTTGTGTGTGTGTGTGTGTGTGTGTGTGTGTGTGTCTGTGTCCGCGGCTACATGTGACGGCAGATGGACTTAACCTCTACACAATTTCAAAAATGTGGCATACATACCGTTGGGGAGAGAAAAGAAGAAAAAGCAATAATTATGACATCTATGAATGCCAAGTTAACACCGTCTGTGTGTGTGCGTGTGTGCGTGTGTGCGTGTGTGCGTGTGTAGACATCAAATGATGAGCAAAGGAAGTGGACTGCACATTTACCAAACAAGGCTTCACCTCGAGGGTCTAGTCAGTGCTGAGCCAACTTCAGAAAAGTGTTTATCGTTGCGAGTTGGTTTTGGGAGCTTCCATCCCCCATTTTGAAACACTTGGGCAGGACAGTCACAGGAACTCCGTGAAATATACAAAAGCACAGTCGCACAGTATCAAATGTTCTGTGATGTTCAAATACGGAACAAATGTTGTGTTATGAGCTCGTACTATAGTCTGCAACAGAACTGGGACTGGAGACATCTTGATATTTCAGTCTGTGGTTTATGTTTTGTGAGCTCCGTAGTGAATCTTTGGCTTGCTGAGGCATGTGTGGCTCGAAGGGATGAGACGCCTGGATGCCCCTGGGTTCCTGAGCCTAGGGGCAGGCTCTTCCGAGCCGGAGTCCGGGTCAGAACCCGGAACCTTCAGAAGCCCCCAGGCGGCGCGGGGCTTGGTCAGCAAAGTGTGGCCCGGGCTCTGGGCCGGGGGTCCGGTGTCAAAGCAGGGCAGGCCTCTGGAGGGAGGGGGCAGCTGCTCGGCCCGGGGATTCGGCAAAAGTCGCAGGGAGTTGCCCCGTCTGGGTTGGGAGGAGTCGGCGGCGCCCCCTGGGGGAAGCGCCGGGACGCGGATGCGCTTGTGGAGCCGCGGCGGCTGCAGCATGCGGGGGCAGCAGGACGCGACGGGACACTTGGACGGGATACTCCTCTCGGCGGGGGCTCGCTGATCCGCCGCCATCCCGGATTCAGCGACGACGCCGTCCCCCCGCGGCGCCACGGAGTGCGGGCGGTCGAGGAGGTGGAGGTGCGCGCTGAGAAGGCTCAGCTTGTCCACGTCGGGGGCCGAAGGAGCGGCTATAGAAGCAGCGTCACTGTGGACCTCGGTGGGAGTTCTTACTTGTCTTTCCTGCCGGAAGAGCTCGTTGAGGCAGGGGTTGGAAGGCTGTAGTATTTGAGGCTATGGAAGGAAAGAAACAATATTTAAGATATATATATTTTTTAAGTAGTTCCATGAAAGGGTGCACAAGATAAATATAAAATATTGGACCCTGGGCTGCTTTATATAACGTTTGAGAAATTGTTGGTTCTTCGAAAGCAACCTCATTCTTTGCAGTTTTAATCCGAGTAGAGGCCAATCCTTTGAATAATAACCTTCAAAACCCAATTCCCTTTTTTTTAATCTTTGATTTAATTTCCTCATTTGTTTATTTGGTTCAGAAAGTCATCCCCATTTCACGGCCCCGGCCAGACCGCCTGCCACTTGCGTTCCCCCGGGGAAAATAGAGCGAGCGGAGGAAGCACCGAACCAGCACCTGATGGCGGACGGCCGAGTGTCTGAGATCTGGGCTGAGACCGACCTGTCAGCCGGTGATTACTGCTTCAAAGAGGGGCCTTGAAGACGTCTCTGAGACCCAAGGTGTCGACTGTCTGCCTGCCTCAGATAGAGGGACCTTCGCCGCCAAATGCGAGACAAAATCTGGCGTTGGGGCGATGGCCCAGCGCACTGGAGAGCGGCTCCTTTATCTGTGCGAATGTCTGCAGGGACAAGCGCTTCTGTCTGCTTTGAGCATACAAAAAGGATGCGATCCAAGGGGATTATTCCATTGCTTTTAGAATTCAGCTGTTATGAAACATTTTTTAAATCATTTTTGAGCATGGCATCCGATGCAAACAAGACAAGATGCTATTGATTTGTGATGCTTGATAAGATTATATGATGATAAAGTTGTAAACGAGAGCTCTTCCTCCTCCCAATTGAGGCCATACAGCAGAGAAACTGACAGCGGAGGGTTATGAACTACAAAGAGTATGCATTGTATGTATATATGCAATCTAATCAGTATTTCAGTTCGTATCACGTTAGTTCCCTGCAAAGAGTGGATCACACAGCGATATTTTTTTTTTAAACTGAACAAATTGAAGAAATCACTTTTTTCCAAGAACATTATTTTTTAACATTCATGAAACACCTTGGAAGAGAAAAGAAAATGGATGGATGGAAAGGATTATAATGCATGTGTCAGGCATCATCAATGCGGGTCGCAAATCCAAGCAAAGGTTTTGCATTGGATTTGTGTTATGAATCGATTGTCGCTCATAAATGCATAAAAGCCCTTATTTCAAATGCACCTTTGATATTTATGAGGTGTTAGTTTTCCCTGATAAGCCGCTCACGTGGCCAACTGTAGGCTTCTGATTAGGTCGCAAAGCAGGGAAAAAAAAGGCAAAACCCCAGTTTCATCGTTTATGCAGCGGTTATTGCTTTGTGCATAGGAGCAAGTTTTGCAGATATTGACGACAAGACGCCGTCGGGGGTCCTTAGAAACCACAAATCTGACTCAACGGTGGAGTAATCATAATTCAGTGAGTTCCTGGTCGGGTCAAGTTTCTAGTTTATTAGGAAATCGGTTTTGCAGTTTACTAGTTAAAATGGTGTTTTTTTATACATAGTGGTTCCATTATTTTTAACAGCTCTCTCCCAATTCATCTTCTCATAATGTTATCAGATGACACTCATTTACATATAAACAACTGGATCAAATTAGGAAAACATGCTCTTCTATTGAGCCTGTGGTTGGCTTGTGAGCGAGGTCAGCTCGTGAATGTTAATGAAGGCTAGACCACTCCCTCATGAGCTGACATTGGACATTTGGATGGATATGGTTGTTTATCTTTGAAAAATGAACCCTTAGCGCTTTCGCGCTCGGTTTTCAGTCCGGAACAACAAAAATGTCTGTATCTCCCCAAGACCTCTGTGTGTCCCGGTCGTCTCCTGCGACCGCGTGAGGAAAAACACCAGAGCTGGAAACGTGTGGTTTGTTATTACACACGCTGTAGCCGCACAGGCCACCTGAAATAGCAGACAAGAGACAAGTATAATGCAAGAGCGATATTGCTGTGTTAAAATAAAATCTCATTACTGTCCAACGCCTGCTACATCGTTCTCCTGTGTGTGTGTGTGTGGGCGGAGCTGAATGTCCGAGGCCACAGCTCCATCTGCTGGTCTCCTGTCACACCGCACCCACTAGGGCTGTCCTCCAAAAGCACGCTCCACTCTTGTCTTTGCGCTGAAGACCACATTTCCTCTCCACGATACGAGGTTTGCCAGTCCAAAAAATAAATAAAAAAAATAAAATAAAAACAAATACCTTCAGCAAATAAAAAACGTGACTGTGCGGTTCCTTCATACCGGCGCAGAGCCGTATCCCTCTGCTGCCCCTCTAGCAATCAGCGGCGGGAACGGTAGAGATAATAGTAATTCTGAGGGGATGGACCACAGAATGTGAACGCTGAGTGACATTCCCCTTCGCTGGTGTGGTCTGGATGTTGAGTGTATTTCACTGCAAACTCACTGTCGAGGAAACACCGATTTCAGGAGGTTGGATGGTGAGGTGGCTCCCGCAGTCGACGAAACCGGTTTACAATTCACCCCTGGCACAGTGGGAGGCATCAGAACTGGGGCTACGAGGGGAGATTACCTTTGGCCTCCATGCTGATGTCTTCAGCATAAAACACTGACTCAAACGCCCCTTGTCGGAATACAAAGTGGGATATTATTTCCGAGTGTCTCAAAGTGGAAATCTTCCCCTGGTGATGAAGCTGCCACGTCACGAGATGCGTTGTGCAGAGTCCCAGACGGCGTCTGCTCCGGGCTTTATTTATTTATTTATTTTTATAACCAGCAGGAATTATTCCAGGCTCTTTACTCAGTCCCAATAACTCCCAGTTCAATGATGATAAGTACCACTTTCACACCAAACCGCTTGTCTAATCAAGAAACTAAGTCAATTTGTGAGGCCCATTCGGAGGCATTTGGAAAAGCGTCAGGCGCCATCATAACCAATTTCCTTCCCAACCGGATCTCATCATGAACGCTCGGCAAATTTCTGAATATGATTGGGAGGATCGGCAGAGGAAAAGTAATCTCGATCGTGGAGAGCAAATGATGCTCGTTTTCGTCTCCTGGGAAGCAATGTGATTATACCGCTCCGGACTGGACAGGGGCTCTTGGGAATGCCCGGTTCCGGTTCTGACTTGATGGCGAGGGCTTATCGGGGCGGCTGTGGCAACAATGATTTGGATTGCATTGGATTTTGAAAAGAGCAGGTGGATTTCATAATGATTTCATAAAAGAGGCATAATGACTTGCAATCGCTGCTTGCTATGCCTAAGTGCTGACGATGGCAAAGTTAGTATGAGAGCCACAGCTGATGGCGGCAGTAATAGACTTTCAATGGAGTTATTCACAAACAATATCTTGTCACATGCAACAACCAGGACATTCTTTAAATCCAAACACAGAGGTTAATGCGTCATGTGAAAATGTGGACACAAACAGAATGTATTAAGAGAGACATGCAAGGTTAATTAAGTTTAATGAATGAATGAAAGAAAAAAGGATTAAAAAAAAAGGGGAAAATAAATAAATAAGAAAAAAATCAACATATAATATAACAACGAAAAAAAAACATGGAATATAATAACATATATATAATTAATATATATATAATATACCAAATAAATTTGCAACAGCATAAAATATGTGTAGCCATCCTTGGGAATTGTGTTCCAGAACTGCGGCAGGCTGAGGCTGTAAGTGCACGGGCAACACAAGGTCAGAACAACAAGCATCACCAGACCGGTGCAAAGTGCATGCATGCGTAGCGAGCGTGCGCGAGAGCCGTGCGTCCGCCGCACCATGTCATGCCAAAGGCCTCGGTCGGGGGCGACGGGTGGAGAGCACGTGAGAGAGAGAGAGAGGGAGAGAGAGGGAGAGGGTTACTGTACCACGCTCTGTCAGTGAAGTACTGCACTAGGGTGTCCACTCCTTGCCACAGGCATAAAGAAGCGTGCGGGGGCAGCGAGAGAGAGAGAGAGAGAGAGAGAGAGAACATTGGAAGAGTCGTTTACGGAGGTCAGAGGTCAAGAGGGGGGCGAGAGAGCGAGGGATGTGGGGGGGGGGGCATCGGGGAAAAAAAATGAAAACTACAAAACAAAACAAAAATCTCCTCATCTTCTCATCCTCTGGAGCTGGTTTGTTTGTTTACCAGATGAGCTCCCAGCGAGCAATGGTTCCATTCAGTGGGAACTGTGTTTATTTTATTTTATTTTTTCATACTGTCATTTATCTATCGATCTATCAATCAATCAATGTCATTTTTTTATTTGTTATATGTATGTTATATTTATTTGCTTATTATATCATTTACCTATTTTATTTACTTTATATATATATATAAGTAAATAAAAAAATAAAAAAAATATATATATATATATTTACTTATTATGTCCATTTACTTATTTTATTTACTTATATGTGTTTACTTATATTGATTTGCTTATTATATCACTTATGACTTGTTTGATTTACTTATTATATATATATAATTACATTTATTTACATATTTTATCCATTTACTTATTTACTTATTATATCCATTTACTTGTTTTATTTACCTTTTATATCCATTTACTTATTTGATTTACTTATTATATGTATTTAGTTATATTTATTTACTTATTTTATCGATTTACTTATTATATATATATTTACCTATTTTATCCATTAACTTATTTTATTTACTTCTTATATGTATTTACTTATTTGATTTACTTATTATATGTATCAGATAATTACTGAGAAAACACACAACCTGCTCCAGGACCTTCCTGGATTTCCCCCTGGGGATTAATAAAGTGCCATAAACGGGAAATTAGTAAAACTGGACTATCGGAGTTACAAGGTTTTTCAACCAATGATTACAAATTTGTGATAATCGTGTCCTACTTATATATCCTACTTCCCTCTCACTCTCTCGCTCTCTTTATCCCACTGTATACAACCACAGTGCTGTCTATTCTCCCCCCTCCTTGCACTGCGCTCGACAAGGTGGCGCCGCGTGCCAGACTTTGACTGATATTGGGTGCGGTTAAAAAAAAAAAAAAAAAAAAGAGGAAGAAAGGAAAGGGAAAAAAAAAAAAAAAAGAGAGAGAAAAGAAAATTTCTCGACGTGCACCTGAAGTTGAAACGCACCCGGGGACGGCGTCCCGCTCGATTCCGCCCTCAAACCCCGTCGAGATTGATCAAAGTGAAACAGTGGGGTCTCTCCCTCCCTCCCTCCCCCTCTCCCTCTCTCTCTCTCATCAGCAGAGTGCGAAAACACCCTAAACTGCGGCGGGATGGGCTGGGACGCTGCAGCTGGTGATTGTGCTGTCAGTGGGTTTTTCCTTCAGCAGCGCCGTCGTTCTCAGTGGAATTAAATTGGATCAAACTGGAGACGAAGTAAGGGAGGAATAACTTTCTGGGGGGCGGCGGGGGGGTTTGAAGAGTATAGCACAGTGGTACTCAACCTTTTCCAGCTCAGGAGCCACATTAACAAAAAAATATTTTCGCAAGGAACCAAATTTCTGAAGCGCGCCTTTCCTCCATAGCACCGTGATGCATTTAAAAATAAAGCTACTAGAAATAGGTTATTGAGGAATGAAATGACGGATGCAATAATTTCGAATTTTTTACTATTACCATTGCCATATGATTATTACCACCATGTTTTTACTACGAGCTTCTTGCTAAGATTGTTTTCCCGCTGTCACAAGGAGTTCCTCACGCACTCCAAACAGAGCCACCTGCGGCTCGCGAGCTGCGGGTTGAGTATCACTGGTATAGAGTATAAGACAGCCTTTATACCGACTGTATTTTTTGGGATGTATTGCAATGGAGAAGGACGATTTCTCCTTGGCTAGATTAAGTGTACGGTGTACAGGAAAACATTTGGCTTCTGAGGGCCTAACTCCACAAAATATTATTCTCCCTCAGCTTTTAACAATCAAGACACCACCCTCAACCCAAACCTCCACCTCAACCATTTAAATATATATCTCTTCCCTTACCTAATATCTTCCAACTAAAGTGGCTGAGGCGCTGTGTAGGCAGCTACGTTGACACCCCCCGGGGGTCGTATTTTTTCGAGGTAAAAACCAAACGAGGCAGATGGCGAAGCGGAGGGGGAGGTTAGAAGGAAAGGGGAGTTTCGTGGCGGTCGCGAGGGAGGGAGAGGAAGAGGAAGAGAGAGAAGGAAGAGGATGTTAGTGACTCACTCTGTCGGCGCTGGAGCATGCTGGTGCGGGCAGAGCCCTGATGCTGCGGCTGCCACGTAGACAGCAAGGGGGCGGGCAGCACAGCCTGCACACAGAGAAACACACAGAGGACAGAGGCATGACACTGGAGCCACACACACACACACACACACACACACAGATACACACAGATACACACAGATACACACGGATACACACGGAAACTGTGGCGAAGCAAGGGACGTGGTTAAGCTGGGGCTGCAGTGTGGCTTCCTTCCCGTGGTCACACAGCTGTCCCGAATCAGCCGAATTAGCGCCCAAGCGGCGCTGATTTCTCAGAATCGGGGCAGGTTTAATAACGTTTGTCCGTCTCGCATTGAGGGATCGGCGTCTGGGGCCCGACAGCCGTCCAGGAGCCCGGCCGCAGAGCCAGGAGCTAGAGTGCCGTCATCCCTCCTGTGCCCTGATTAATCGTAATTGTTTATCGTTTTGGCCAGCACACCCCTCAGTTTGGTTATTAAAGAAAGCCAAAGCGGCACACCTCTGGAATAAACCCATGCCAAAAAGGCGCTGAACCAGTCACCCACCCACCCTGCGAAGTGGCGTCCCGGCCACAGGCACACTTCAACGCACAGACACACACACACACACACACACACACACACACACACACACACACACACACACACACACACACACACACACACACACACACACACACACACACACACACACACACACACACACACACACACATCGTGTCAATGTCACACCTTCACCAGAGTTCATAAAGTTTTGTTTTGGTACAGTTGATGAAATAAACTTTAGGAGGCGGCAATAACTCAAGTTATTGAACAGATGAGTTATGAACTACAAAAGCTCTGACATTGACGGGCATTCAAATGCGAGCACTAACAGACACACACACACACACACACACACACACACACACACACACACACACACACACACACACACACACACACACACACACACACACACACACACACACACACACACACACACACTTTACTACCCCAGGTTCATGGTTTCAGGTAAAATAGAGGAAAAATGGACAGATAGATAGACAAACAGTATAGACAGATTGACATATTGTAATGCTGTAATTTTCGCTGTGTCAACTGATTTCCTATGTGCTACTGCTTCAGCCTGTCAGGCTGCCAACTCATCTGCCCTCTGGGGGAAAAAAAAATTGAGGCTATTCTAGTCTGAAGTGGTGTGTTTGTGACAAAGGACGTCGCTCTGACTCGCCGTCTATTAGTGTGTCCATGTGAAAGCATCATAAGTGTGGACACTGGTATTTTTCCAAAAGGGGAAGGGGGGGGCGAATGCCAAAGTTGGCTCTCAACAAACACCCTGATCACTCTGACGATGGTGGCTCAACACAATGTAATGGAAGCGATCGGTACCTTGGCAAACGTTAGCCAAGTAAACCGTCGGCTCGATAGGGGCTTCAACGGTGGTGGACTCGTGACGCTCCGAAATCGCGTAGACAACCAATAGGAAGCGACTTTCACGGCGTTGACCCCCGAAGGGGTGGTCCGTTGTAGCCAATGGTATGACCGGGGCTTTTAGATGAAGTTTTACAATTCCTGGCGGCAGAGTGAAAGTGAGTCACTGGGAGTGGGGTCACACTCTGCACACAGACGGACGGACAGAATACCACTAACAACTATAGCCTTCCCACTGCTGCTATATGCAGGGCCTCAATTCTCTTTTATAAAGAAGGCAGGAGGTGCAGGGACAGAGAGAGAGACGGGGGGAGAGAGAGAGTAGAATGAGATGGATGGATTGAGAGAGAAAGAGAGAGAGACCGGCAGAGACATGGGGGGTGTATAAAGAGAGAGAGCAATGTCATCCCCTGCACGGTCAAGTTGAGCCTATTTGGGAGCCGGACTCCCCAGCCGGCGCTGAGCTGAGGCTGTGGGATGAGATGATGAGATGAGTTTTCCTGATCTACCCCACACCACACTCCCACCCCCTCCACCTCCACCTCTCCCCCCTCATCCACACTTTGTGACGTCCCTCAAACGAGGGTCTCAGCGGGAGGCCGCAGAGCCGGACCCCCGCTGAGACTAGGTAGAAACGGGTGGGGGGGGGGTTGGAGGGCTCACCCCCTCCAAGTATTTTGACAGTGATGGGCAGTTTTATTGGCCCATCCAAGCAGCTATTTCACCATCTATGCGTTGCATTCTACCCGGCGCCGTGAAAGAAGAAATATCCGGCAAAAAAGTCTGACAGCGCATCAGAGGGGCAGAGAAACAAAAGAGGGAGTTAGAATTTGAAATACTGAGCAAAAAAAAAAAAACAAGAGGAAGGATGTGTGGAGGATGTACAGGAAACAAATGAACCGCGCAGTCGTTCTATGGAAGCCGGCAGAAATAACAGCGGCGCGGACTCTCAAACCGTCCCCGCACTGAAGAACATTCTATTCCGGTCTCGGCTTGTTGACATTTCTGCACATGTAGGGTGGTTTGCACGCACACGTGTCCTTACTTCATTCTGGTTCTTTCACATTGTTTTGTTTTGTTGAAAAATTCTTATTCAATACTTTTTTCAGCCGGCACTTTTTTCAAATTTCATTTATGCATGTACTCCTCCGCTAGTTGTGTTCGGTAAATCGTTGATATGGATGAATATTCACAAAAAAAAAAAAAAGAGAACATCCCCGCCACCCCAAGTGACGGTGAAGTGAAGTCATATTACAGTGAGGATGAGGGTCAACGAAAAAATATTATTATTTTCAAATTTGCAGTTTTAAATGGAACTCTGGGACTTGCAGTGTAATCCAAACCCAACACCGATGATCTTATGGATTGTCACAATTGCCAAAAGACTAGAACTAAGTGGAACACCTTGTCAGTAGTACAGCAACAGGCTTCAGGTGGGTGATTTGATATTTGATATACATTTGATAATATCCAAATGTTCAAAAATATTTGACCTATTTCATCGAAATGCTCGATTGCTTAATTATAATTGAGCGCCTTGATTCTAATTGGTGCTCTTGTGGGTCCCGTAGTGCAGCGTGCACATTAGGACATGTACGTTCAAGTCAAGTACACAAAAGTATGCGCCGCACGATTACTATCAACTCCACTGAAATGCAGCCTGGCACCCAATCAGTTGTGAATCAATTCTTTCTTTTAAAATGTTGTCGCACAGATCTGGTGAAACGGCAGAAGCCAAGGTGAGTTTTGCGCCTCAACAGCCTCCAAACTGCAGCAACGCATTTCCGCTGGCAGGCGTACGAAAATGAGGATTTGATTTGAGTTGATTGGTAACTTCGTGAAATCAATAGAAGCCTTGCCGCTGTGCGTCTTCAACCGAGAAATATTTTGGAATCAAAGCAAGCTACAGGATTTTGTCAGGATTTGGTGCGGGGGTTCCCTCACCCCCCCCCCGTGGTGTGGGGAAACGTTACACAATATAGATACTCTTCGACGTACGGCGTCGAAGCAAATGTTTGTCCGGCCACAACAATGGTAGGAAAAAGGCGGAAATCTCCGTGCGCTATCGAGGGGATTACACGGGAGTCACAGCGCTGTGTCGTTGTCACAGTCCGCTGCCGCCGCCAACATCCTGCATCAGCTTTATCCAAATCACCCGCTACGCAGGGCTTCTCATATCTGGCTGGCTTAAGACACTGCCAACAACAACATCTGGCCCGAGTCTGGCCAAGGTACACTCTGGCCATAGTGTTGCACTTCACCGGATTTGCCAATTAAGTTGTCCATTTTCCACGGGGATGACGCGCCAGTGTGCGTGTGCAGTGTTGAGGTGTGTTTGTGAACATGTGCTTGCGTGTGCGCCGATAATTATGAGGGGGATGAATGGAGAAGAACGGTCGTCACGCCAGTGCTAAATGCTGGCCCCATTGTAAGTCCACCCTCTCATTCATACCATAGTATTATCTTTTAATGTGGCGCGCGCGCGTGTGTCCCTCTGAAAGAAACAGGATTAAGAGCGACCGGTGTACCGAGTGCAGCCTTATGTACAAGCGGAAAGAACAAGAGCGCAACAGGACCACAGGAAAAAAAAATACCAACGAAGGAACAGGGCTCTGAATGGGTTCAACAAACAGAAACAACACATGTCATTTCTTTGAGCTGACGTGATGGAAATGCATAAAAAGAACCTGCCCGTTTCTTTAGTCAACGCCTCTGCTTCCTGAAACAAGCACACGTACATCCAGACAATGTTGAGTTTGAATAATGGGTTCAAAGGATACTGCATGAATGTAAATAACTTTCATGTATTAAATGAAAAAAAAACAACTAAAGTTTTATTTTATGCTGAACGGTTGAGGAACGTTGATGACAGGAGGTGGTGGAAGGCGGTGTAAACGCTAGAACCCGAAGCCAAAAAATACAGAATCCGCCGGGAACGTTTTTTAAACCCTGATAATAAAGGAAGGGAGGAAGGAAAGAAGGAGGGAAGGAATGAAGAAAGACGGTGAAAAAAAAGCAGGGCGTACGGGGTCAAGGCTGTGGGTGTTGGAGAGGCAGACAGGAAGCAGGAGGATGGCATGGCATATTTATCCCTATGTTGGCCGCCCTGCCTGTTGTGTTTCCGGCGTCTCCCTCTGCTCGTGTGTTTGTCTGGGTTATTAGCAGGGTCTGCTCCCTGCGGCCCAATCTGCGACACTCATCACACTCATCACACACACACACACACACACGCCCACAGGCATACACACATGCACACACACACTCAAATTCAACGTAGCATCTTAAGTGAAAGCCGTTAAAATGTGAAACATCACGTTTCTCCCTTCGACGGAGTTTTGTTTTGCGATTGCACCGGAATGATTATTTTGGTGACAATTAAATAGTTGTTGATATATATCGCCTCCTGTCCAAATTTTGTGTCTTTTATCAATAGCACATTCACGGTTTGACTTCTCTATTGCGGCAGTAGTACCGGGTGAAGGTTGGCAACATCCTTCTAAATGTATTGTGAGGATATTGATAATAACATATAATAACACACATTTACTTGAATCAGTTGTCCCCGTCTTTTTTGTGGAACTGTTGGTTGTAACTACGAGTCTCCAAGTGGTGGCCAATGGGGATTAAGTTTGACAGAGCTACAAGTGGATTTGGGCAAATATGACAAATTGATATGAAGAGAAATTAGCGTGGGGGTTAGTTTGGGCTGGGCGGGGGTTTTATGTAACACTGTACAGTACACACGGCACGGTGCATGGCACTGCTGCCTCACAGCAAGAAGGTCCTGGGTTTGATTCCCGCCTGGGGCGCTGTTGGCACCGTGCTCCGGCGGGTTATCTCCCAAATAGGAGCCTTTCTGTGTGGAGTTTGCATGTTCTCCCCGTGCTCACATGGGGTTTCCTCCACCTCACGTCAGTAAGGACCCCCACCAAAAACATGCACACATCATCGTCTGACCAGCGATGGACACTCGTCACCTGGTCCCCGGGCGCGTCCACGTATGCTGCCCACTGCTCCTGGCTGTGCCCCCGGAGGAAGGACAAGCCAGGATGGGTCAAAAGCAGAGGCCTCATTTCACCGGCCACCATCAAAGCATGTGTGTGTGTGTGTGTGTGTGTGTGTGTGTGTGTGTGTGTGTGTGTGTGTGTGTGTGTGTGTGTGTGTGTGTGTGTGTGTGTGTGTGTGTGTGTGTGTGTGTTGTAGTGTGGTGTGCCGTGTGACGATTAAAGATTGTTCTTCTTCTTCTGTTCTTCTTCACTGCAGTAATTACTCTGAAGGGAGCACCGCGGGTCAGTCTAATCTCTAAATACCACCCAAAATCCTCCAAAATAGGATCAGAACCGAAACATGGGCTAAGGGGAGGCCAAACATAACCCCCCCATTGTTTTTTTAAACAATGGGAGACGTTCTCCTGAATAATATTTCCATTCTGCAGATGGTGCATCGGCCCTTGGTTACTAATGTTTTAATTATGTTTCTGAGAAATCAAGATTGCCCACCGGTTTTGGGCTTGTTTTCAAAATGTCTTGTCACAGTACGCACAAACAACCTTTTCTTCTTGCTCCCGTTTAAAGCATGGGACCTGCGTCAACTAATCCGACCTTCTTCCTGCTTAGGGATCAGGATGTCGCAATACAGGTATCATTTTACAGTGTTCCCAAAAAGGCCAAGGACGGGTGACGGATCGACGCCCTCTGACCACACTCGCGATTCCAGAAACGTGGACCGACACGGACACGAAAAAAAAAAGCGAGCTGAGCGCCCATAAACCAAAGCCAAAACCTCAAAAAGACACCGTAATAGGAAAGAAAACAACAAGTTTGTTTTCCTTCAGATGCCAATTTACAGTGCGCGCTGTCACAATTCTGCAGGAAGCATGGAAGTCACTGAGGCAGCTTCAAGCAGGAGGATAATTCTGTTTTTCCTACAGGAGAGGCCGTCCTCTGGAGGCTCACTCCCAGAAAGACAACTTTCACCAGCCACCATCCCCTATTCCGGATAATGCCCCTGTGCTTGCAGACCCGAGTCTCTCCCGGAGGTGAAAGCTTTGATTGGCTCGGCTCACCGATGGTGGACGTCTCATTGAGGGAGTAGGGGAAGAAGGGGAATAGCAGCAGCTGCACTGGGGTTTTGGGACTCACGCATGCGATTCACTTTTTCATTTCAAGGCGGAGGCGGCAGAGCACAACAGCGCTAGGAGCTCGCGTCAGAGAAAAATATTTTATAGGTAGCTGAAGACGGGAAGGAGGAGAAAAAAAATAGAAAGGCAGAATGCGGTGGAAGACTCAAAGGCAAATGTGTGTGAGGAAGAATAGACAGTATACAGGATACAGGATATATAAATACACCCATCAGCCACAACATTAAAACCAGTGACAGGTGAAGTGAATAACACTGATCATCTGGTTCCAATGGCTCCTGTCAAGGGGTTGGATGTATGAGGCAGCAAGTGAACAGTCAGTTGTTGAAGTTGGTGTTGGTAGCAGGAAAAATGGGCAAGCGTAAGGATCTGAGCCACTTTGACAAGGACCAAACTGTGATGTCTAGACGACTGGGTCAGAGCATCTCTAAAACGACAGGTCTTGTGGGGTGTTCCTGGTATTCAGTGGTTAGTACCTCACAAAAGTGGTCCAAGGAAGGACAACCAGTGAACCGGTGATAGGGTCATGGGCGCCCAAGGGCTCATTGATGCATGTGAGGAGTAGTCCAGCCCGTCTGGTTTGATCCCACAGAAGAACTACTGTAGCACAAACTGGTGAAAAAGTGAATGCTGCTGTGCTAGAAAGGTGTCAGAACACACAGTGGATCACAGCTTTCTGCGTATGGGACTGTGTAGCTGCAGACGGGTCAGAGTGTCTGTGCTGACCCCTGTCCACCACAAAAGCACCTACAATAGACACGTGAGCATCAGAACTGGACCATGGAGTAATGGAAGAAGGTGGCCTGGTCTGATTAATCATGTTTTGTCATGCTCATGCCGTGTCATGCTCTGGGCAATGTTCTGCTGGGAAACCTTGGGTCCTGGCCTTCATGTGGATGTTACTTTGACACGTACCACCTACCTAAACATTGTTGCAGACCAAGTACACTCCTTCATGGCAACGGTATTCCCTGATGGCAGTGACCTTTTTCAGCAGGATAATGTGACCTGCCACACTGCAAACGTTGTTCAGGAACGGTTTGAGAAACATTACAAAAGTTCAGGGTTTTGACTCCAAATGCCCCAGTTTATATATGTATATATGCAAAATTAAAACATGGTGGTGTAAACAAAGGACTAAACGCTAGAGGGAGAGAGCCTTAAAGGAGAGAGAATGTTTTCAGGTAAGAAAAAAAAAAAAACACGGTAGAAGATGCGAAAAAGCATGCTGAGACAAACAACCCCACGCCAACGGCAGACATTGTGCGAGGAGGAGGAGTGTGAACCCAGACTCCGTGCGGAGGTGCTAAAAGGCGCTAAAACATAAATGTGCGAAAAGGTGACGGCCTGATCCAATGGCGTCTGTACGGCATTGAAATTATAGAGAGCTTCGTTCTCTCCCTAAATATTTCTCTGTTTACAGTTTGCAGCAGGGGTTTGCAATTGGTGGTCTGGGGTCCGAATCAGGGGACTCCTGGACCCCGAGCTTTAGACTAGCAATTATGACTTTGTTTTTCTACTTGTATTTATTCATTCGGGAATCTTAATTTATTCATCTTTATTTGTTTAAATGAAAGCTATTTTAAAACTGCACACACTGCCAAATCTGGCCACCCAAAAGGTTTGGGTTTAGAAGTCGAGTAGAAAGGTCTGAGATCAGGGGGATGATAAAAACATTAATATAGGCACGGAACAGGGAGATAAAATAGTGTGTGTGTGTGTGTGTGTGTGTGTGTGTGTGTGTGTGTGTGTGTGTGTGTGTGTGTGTGTGTGTGCGTGTGTGTGTGCGAGACCAAAATGTGTTGCAACAATGTCTTGGGCATCCGTGCCCACTCACACTAACCAGGACTCTTTATTATTATTATTTTTTACAAGCTGTAAAACAAGTGCTGGCATCAACAGCACATTTTTGAAAGCATTTGCTCGTGAAAGATTACACCGCAGCAAGCTCCGGAAGGGGAGAGAAAAGAAACGGGTATTTATTCATGCACTTTTGTTGATTTATTCGCCAAATAATTATCCCCGTCGACGGCAACTCCAATCGGTTTTTGCAATACGTGTCATCTGTGGCCGCCATGGACGCCTCAGATTTAAGAGAACAGAAATGTCGGTCCGCAACATTAAAAACAACAAACAAAAAAAAAAATCAAGCTCTTCTTTTCCTCCCACGGGGCAGATCTGGAAACCTTTACGGTACGTTGCAAAAGAAAAAGCGTTTCTGCTCTCACATACAAAAAAAAAAAAAAAAAAGACTAGAGAGGTAGTTTTAATAGGAGTTCAACACTTGAAAGCAGACACCGGGAACAAAGGAAAATAAAGGTCATTACATTCTCCAAAGGCAACACCAGTTCCACAGCGGTGATAAAAAAAATATATGTTATTCACTGGGACTGAGACGCCTCATCTGGTTTTTATAATTTAAGTAATTTCCTTTCACTTTTATCCGCCATCTAGCTAACCAAACCAGCCCGTTCATGTATTTATTTCCCCCTCACTCAATCGCAATCAAAACTCTGATGTCTTTTCTTCGAAGGCTACAGCCATGTGTAGTCTGGCTGTGCGCGACGCAGATTTTTGTCTCTCCCACGATACCGCCGATGGGCGCTCGCCAAAACAGTGTTTTTATTTTAGATGTAGGTGATTTTACGTCTCCTTATGGAACGAAACAAGTGCGTACGGCACAGGCCGGAAGGAAACCGGGCGTAACGGGGACACTCTCCGTGACTCTCTCCCCGACCGCACCCTCTCCATGCGTTACGCTCAGAAAACAATCTGCACGAGTCCGCAAACTGTTTTTATTCGTTTTGAAGGAACGGGGCACGGCCATCGATTCACACATATAAAAATATATTTATGATCGCCTTATTTATAATTCCCCATCGTAACCACTGCATTTTGTAAGATATTTGTTTTATCCTGTTATTGTAATGCACAATGACTGAAAATAAATAAATAAATAAATAAAATAAAATAAATACTGCTTGACTTGAAGAATCTCAGTCGACTGACGGGTTTCCGACTGATGATTCCACTCCTCCACTCCTCGAAGCGGCAGCCCTAGTGTCTAGTTCATCATTCTTACTCCGAGTAAAACAATGGTAAAAGTGTTCTCTGTCCAAATCTAATTTACAAGCCCCAATGGCCTGAAACCAAATTTGAGTTTGAGAAGTCTGGGTACTTTGAGAAGTATAAGAAAGCTTTTCCTCGACTTTCAATATAATTTTTTTGTTGTGTGCCAGCGTGTTCCCATGCCTATGGCATCCTTTATATTGAATCCTGCATCCTCCACTGTGTATCTAGTCTATTATTCAACCATCCTTCGACATTTCTCTCTCTCTCTCTCTCTCTTTCCTACAAGCACACTGACCTTACACTGACCTTACAGTGTGGAGAAAGTTTGTGGTATTGTGTCTGAGAATCGCAGGGAGCTACAGAAACCCTCGCGAAACACTCGGCAGCGAGACAGGTCGGTCTGCTCGCCTCTCTGTTTGGACAAAGCAGAGTGAGTGAAGGACAGAGCAGCTGTACTTACAACCTGACCGTGCGCTCTCCAGTGTGTCTGCGTGGCTTTGTCATAGTGCTGCTGCCCTCGTCTGTCGCCCGGTCGCATTGCGGAGGGCGCCCTCTGCTGCTGACACGGGTACCTGCCCTGTCCCCCTTCCACCGGCTGGAGAGAGAAAAAAGGGAGATTGCAGTGGACGAAAAGAGAAAAAAAACTTTGATTAACAACAATCGAACACACAATCAAATAGAACCTCAAACCTTCATATTTAATCAAAATAAATCTCCATTCTTCATTTTCTTTGTTATTATTATGGGCCGCTTTGAATAACTTCCGCCGATGGCCAGATAGCGGCTTGTTTAGTCAAAGCGACCAGTTTAATTTGAAAGTGCTTAGAGCTTGCACGTGGGCCAAAACACGAATGAACTTGGGATTTATTTGGCATCTGAGTTAATGAGAATTCTACTGATATAGTCCCATCTCATCGGATCTGATCCTGTTAGAATTAGGTCATCCACGGCACAGAAACGTGCGTTTTTGCTGAAAACCGAGATATTTCTCTTTTATATATATATATATATATATATATATATATATATATATATATATATATATATATATATATATATATATATATTGATATAGATATATCTTTGGCAGCCACGGTAAAAAATAATAAAAGAAAAAACTGACTATAATGAGTGAATGCATAATCATGCAAGTCTGGCTCAACAGCTGTGGGAGCCACACCCTCCAAAACTGCATTCTGTCAACTACGGCTGACAATCTGAGCTTCTGAAAGCTCTGCTGCTGTTTATTTATTTTATTCTCTTGTAATTTATTCAGCCCTCGTGTCATATCGCAGAGTTTCTTACTGAGGCTTCATCATTTTCCCTCTGTTCCCCCTGAGCCTTTGCCTCCCCTAATGCGTCTCTCGGACCGAGACCCCCCTGCAAATATTGATTTTGCGCACCGCTGAGTAGATCCAGTCAGAGCTTTTTGTGTTGTTTTATACTTCTCTCTACTTTATTTATCTGTCTATTTTGTGCGCTCCCTCCTGTGATACGAATGTGTGTTGTTTAGTCAACTTTGCAGGTTTTCACAGAAAGGGGCCTTCTTTTATTATTATTATCATTATTATTATTAATAATGATAATAATGAACGTCATTTTTTTATGTTTTTTTATGGTTTCCTTTTGTTCTATTACCTGGCGTCAAAGCCGCCTACGGCCGCTACACGACACAACTGTCAAAACCAAAACATCTCCCTAATCTACCTCTCTCTTCTCTCCCCCCTCCCCCCATTCCTTATGTTCCCTCTGTGAACCTGATTAAAGATCTTCAGTTTCCTTGTTTCGGCGGCGTGACAGCCGTGCGGCGCGCTCAGCGGCCTGCGTTCGGGTGGCGACTATATTCTAATTGGGAGGAGGGAGGCTGGCAAACAGGCCCCACATGCTCTGACATTTTGGTATTTCTGGAAGGCGCTGGGAATTTGAATAATGTCAGCCGGGCATACGGTCCCGATGGCTAATAACAGTGCCCGGCGGTCACGACGCTAATGAATGTTAGAGTAGAGATGGATCCAAATTAAAGTAAAAAAAAATAAAAAATAAAGGACCATGGTTATTGGTTAGACAGACGCTGAGCATGTAGGATTTTAACAACTGAAAATAAAGCCTGACATGCTCTCGTACAGTGCTCTATACGGAGCTTTGAGAGTCTGGAGGTGTTGGCGTACATGCTCTGCCGCTCTTTGCGTTAACCCATCATATGCTTGACGATGGTGTAAATCAGCCGCTCTGCAGAATTGCACGTGGAACTGGCACTTTTTCTACTACTATATAATTTCAAATCATAATATCTATTTATTTATTTTAAAAATGGCGTTTGCCGACGGGAATTATTTTATTTTGAATATTCAGTAAAATATATTATAAATCGACATGCCCTCATGATGTCAATTCTTTTAAAGCTCAAGAAACACAAATAATATTTGACCGGAATCTTTCCCATTTGTCTGGGACATTTCAATCTTCCAGGACACGTGGACCGGCACCAATTAGTTCTGATGGAAACTCTGGTCTGGAGCCACTCTACACTCATTATTGACTAACAGAGTAGTGATAAAGACTGAGCATATTCGGATAACGTAATTTACCATATTCGGGAGGGCTACAGAATGATGCAATATGTGGTAAAGTGTTCCAAACTTTTCAGATGATATGACTTGCTTTATCAGGGAAATGGTGTATAAATTAGGGCTACTTACGTTTCATATATAGACTTTTTATACATAATGAGAATTTCTACAAACTCAGTATACCATCTGACATACATTATGAAAACATATCATGGAACAAACTCAGTCTAATAACGACATTTAATATTACAATACATTGATTATGGTGGTATTTCATTTCAATGAGAAATGCTTGCATGGCTTCTAAACAATGTTTTTTATTCGGGGTCCATCGACCGCCGCACCTTTGGACACGGTTGAGGTGTCGTTGGAACCGGCACATGGCAGACATTTCGCAGTTCAAGTTCCATCCAGATTGATCCACATACGGAGCAGGAATAAGTGAAAAAACGACGACATTTGGCGGGAGGTAGCCGAGCGTTCGTGCCACACCGACAGGGCGGCGTTCGAAAACATACGGTCGGGTGGTGGAGCGAGGTGAGTTTGTGGAGTAAGATGCTTTGTGACATCATCATGCACTTCGCCATAATTGTGCAGGTTGTGGCTATGAACATCCATTCGCACCGTGGAAGCTACTCCATCACTCCTTAGTGGTGATAAACTGCACGCGCGCGTGTGTGTGCGTGCGTGCTTGCGTGTGTGTGCCTGTATGTGTGTCACCTTACCTGCTTGAAGTCGGCGGGGCGTTTGGTTTGATATTTTAGTCCTTTGCCCTTTTTGCAAATATAAACGCAGTCTGTTCCATGAACCCCCGGCGGCATTCGAGCGAGTCCAAACACACAAACTGTAGGTTTGGAAAAGGTTCCAAAACATATCCCGCGTCTGTGTCCTCACACATGGAGTTCACTTTCAGCTCCAGAGCAACGGGTCTGAATCGTGGCCGTTTTATTTTAGTCCCAAAAGTTTAAAAAGTTGATGAAATGTCTCTGAGGGACGTGCAGTGTTAAGTCTGTTTGAATGGAAGCGTGTTGCTGGGAACTTCCACACGGAGTGATTTCCTTCCACAGGGACACTGTGAGACAGGAGTCTGTGCACTACAGGAAGTAGACAGACACCTTCTCATTTTCAGTGCAAAGTGTATCCCTGTATTAGTAATTCAGCGTGTCACCAGGACTCACCGCGTAATTACGTGAGTGGATGCTGTGTTCATTGGAAACTCTGAAAATTGTATTTGTTTTAGACATAATGCTGACGTAAAGAGGAGTGGCAGCATGAACCCATGCTACATTCCAAGGGAACTCGAAAATTTGTAATTGGTGTCGACAATAGGCTCTGTGTATTTCTGCCTGCAGCTACTGTATATTTATTATTATTATTATTATTATTATTATTATTGTTTACAAAACAGTTTAGAAATGGAACCAATATAATTGAGTAGTACTGTATCAAGAGTATCAATATTTTTACTCAGCCCTAGTTAAAATGTCATTCGGGCAACAATATCTCAACCGTCGTCATTAAAATTTGGATGATCAAGTACATCATGATATATTGAGCGTATCATATATTTATGTCGTTCTGAGGTGGAAATCAAAGTGGTCATGAAATAAATAAAGTGAGATGTGGTCAAGAGGGCAACGCAGACTGCTTTTAACTCAACAAAATATGTTTGGCCAAACTTTGTGTGGTTTGGTCTGCGACGCTTGATATCGCCTTTGTGAGAGGGCATCTCTTCTGCATCCCAAGTATTTCCAAACAACACATGCCATTCCATCTTCAGCCGATACTCCTCTGCACTCGAGACAATAATGGACAATCGCATGCCTTCCGGACTGACTCACCGCGCCGCCCTGCTGCTGCTGCTGCTGCTGCTGCTGCTGGAGCTGTTGACACTGCAGCGTGAGCTGGGCGATGGTTTTATCGCGACTGCTCAGCTCCTCTCTCAGCGATCGCACCTCCTTCATCAGCTCCACCAACTGGAAGAGACACAGCATACCAACTGTGATTCTGCAGTACTGTACACTGCTTGTCTAGTTACACAGCAGACAATAAGGACATTTTGTCCCGTTAACCCTCAAGTTTAGTATATAGTATATTGTGTCTATAGTATATGGTGAACTGAACCAGAATATCTGAATACCACTAAAAACGATCTGGGTATGTTTTGTATCTAAATTGCTCCTAATAATGTGGTTTGAGTGGTTCATTTAAAATAGCATTCCTGTCAAAAAATGTCAGTGTATTTAAATAGAAAATAAATTCTGTTAACTAAAGACTTTTATAGTAGAAGGATGAATTGAGAATTAAGTATGAATTAACTGTAGTTAAATACATAGTATCAGTATAACATTCCGTAAAATGTTCCCTGTATTAAATTGGGAAAAAAAATCTTGGGAAGGTATTTCCATAGTAAATATAATTTCTGTATGCACCCGCACACGATAGTGAAGTTTCTCACTTGTAAGGCAGTCGTGTTATCCTCACTCTCCTCAACATTGGATGCGCAGTCTGCATCCTCAAGCTGAAATCACACACACGCGCACACACACACACACACACACACACACACACACACACACACACACACACACACACACACACACACACACACACACACACACACACACACACACACACACACACACACACACGCACACGCACACGCACACACTTGATCAATGGCAACCACCTCAGGCAAACTCCAATGCTAATACTTCACTCTTGTGGATCTCTTCAGCTGTCACTGCAGGCAAAGGAGTGAAATTAATGTTTTTGAATACCTGAAGAATATTATCGATCCGCCTCATCCCGTATGTGTTGTTTCCTCTGCAGAGGCAACATAAATGTCTGCAAAAATAAATCCGCTGTGCATGAGCGGCATACGTGAAACCTTTCATTGTCCACCTAACTGGAGTAGAAAAGGCTGCTTACGCACCTACGGAGGAAAATAAAAGCCGTCAAAGTGCCGTAGCACTTTACAACCCCAAACTTCTGCATCGGCAACATTGTTCGTTGCGCTAGCCGATGAGGGAGCCCACAAGCTGTTGTCCATACTCGATGGCCGTGTACATTGGCCATAAGCCGTGAGGTAAATCGATGAGCTAATGAGCGCAATGATTTTAATGTTTAAATACAGGTTGGGATTAGCACTTGTTTACACTTAAAATATAAAATAATTAAATGCAAAGCCCTTCATGCGCCGTGGGGTTGGAGAGATAATGCAGTCGGAGTGTATAAACGGAGTCACGGCGTGCAGGTCTTTCAGCACAGTGAAGCGGAGGAGCAATTAGTATTCAAAGAGACCAGAGGCTCGTCTTACGGTCTGCCCCTTGAGCTAACTGTTGTACAGCCCCCCTCGCCACCCCCCCTAAAAAAACATAATTAAGGAAGCGAGAAACTGATGTTCTCGCTCAAGGGGATTCCCTCTCGAGGCCACGCAGCCAGACCACCTGGCTAATTGCGACGAGCGCATCTGAATCAATTGATTAACATGTCAAGTCGACGAATTTGGAGATAACCGCGCAATTCCGAGGGCATGCCTCCAAGATCGCGAGTTTGTTTCACAAGTTTGCTATTTAATATTTTTCTTCTCCCCCTTTTAAAGCTCAAATGTGGGAAACTGCCCCGGCCGGTATTAGAGCAAAATTTCCCTGAAGTTCAAACAAAAACTCCCTCCCTCTCAAACTCCCAACCCCGTAGCCACCAAATACGCTAGTTCCATTACATAGTGGCTTATGGTATGGGGGTCAGCACCGAGGAGAGGCTTACAGCGGTTAAAAACATCTGTGAGAATTCAGGGAGGGGGACCAAGAATGACACAGAGAGCTAAGCCGCCGGTCGGCCAACACTGTCGACGAGGTCCAGAACAGGAGGGAATTACCCGCGACCAAACCCACTGACAGAACTCAGGGCTCATAGCAGAGTATCTGACGTGGGGACCGGCCAAAGTCACCGCCTGATGTATTTTTCTAAAGCCACTGGGGAGCAAGTCAAGGGGAAAAGTACATAACGGTTGTGAATTAACACAGGACACAGGACGCAGTATTCCCTCCCAGAGATCAGATATGGAGGTGGCCCGCAAATCTGACCAATATATGAAAGCATATTCACATTAACGGTGTATGTTGAGTTTGAGGGGTGGGGTGACAAAACATGAACGTTTTGAAGGCGATTGTCCTTCGGTCAAGTAAATGCACCTCTCACTTGTCCAGACACAAAAGTCACTTAAGTCTTTTTTTCCACATTGTCTGCGAATGCACAACTGAGACGAAACAATCAGTTGAAAGCATCCAAACAGCGTCGACATGTAACTGATTCAATTTTCAATTTCATTCAAGTGGCTGTATATTGAGTTTTCCCCTGAACTCCTCTGGGTCAAACCAGAGTGAAACTTTACGGGCATCTGCAGCTGCCACCGAACGCATCCAACTGCCGCCGGGAGGCAACCGGAGGCTATTCATCTACTTCCTCTGTGTCTTCGTCCCGACGCCTTGACTCCCAGGGGGTAAAATCCTGGGCAACACCGCCTTTGGCTGTAGGCCCACCACGTCCCCACCACCAATCCAGCATCAAAGCCTTGCGACTGCGGGCCCCTCTGCAAGACGGAAGCAGCCGCCTCCGACGCCGGACCGAGCCGAGGCTGCTCCTCCAGCCTTTCATTGCTGAGAACCCCACCGTCAGCGGTGCTGGCTGGCAGCAACAAGCACCCTTCCAGGAGTGTTGCCAAACTCCTGGACCTTTCACATCTCTCCCCCGAGAGATTCTTATCTTTCTCGTCTCTTGTACATTCTAATCTTTTATTCTTATCTTTTCAGAGAATATATAAGAAAAAAGGTAATGTTATTAGACGATAGGAGGGGTATAGGAAAACTATTGAGAATTAATTCCTACAGTTCCTACAGTGTTTATGAAGTCAATCAATGACAGATTGTTTTACTTAGTTCTGAACAGGGCCCTTCCCTCATAGTTTCATGAACAGTATTCCTACAATCATCAGTTCCACTCAAAATAACTATAAACTCAGGCCTCCGGTCTGTTGAACATCTCAATTTCTGTGCACTGTTATCCTTATGGATTATCTTTGTAAACTGCCCACAAATGATTTATTTTAATTTTACTTCCTTACTTTGTGTACTTACTGTATATATGGATGGGCTAGTATATATGGATGTCTACTAGCCTGTGCAATCATTTGTCTTTTTTCCTTTTCCATCCTTTTAATATTTATTTAATTTAAGGTACGTACTGGAGAGTTCCCCAATGGAGCCAAGTTTCAGTATAATGCAACCTGTTACTATGCCTGAGTTTTAGGAGCCAACATAACTAACATGGAAAAGTGTAGTTCAAACTTCAAATGAAAGTCTCTTTTACTGTTAAGTGCAAATTTCTTGCCAATTCAAAATAAATTTCAATTGCAAAAAAATCAATTATGCATTTTTGCATTCTGTTGTAATTTTATCTTTGATGACCTTGAGGAACCTCCAAACACCCGACATTTTCTTTCTTTCGCTCTTTTTTGAGCGACAACTATGCAACTACGTTAACATCACGCTGGCATTGGGTTTGAGTATCAGAGATACATTTGTTGCAAATCAGTATTCTCAATGTATTAATTTAACTAAGATTAAATAGCCCAGTAATGAGTGGCATATAACGTGAAGACACACTTTCCCCAGTGGGACAATTTCTTTACCACTTATCCTACAAAAAAATCCATTTGTCCCAGACAATTGGACAAGCTGTTTTGGGTTGTGCTTCAACCCTGGTTTTAAGAATGGAGAACGAGTGTTCCTACTCTAGCTTAACCCGTCTCCGGCAGCTCCGCTGGATAAAGCTGAAAGTCTTTTAAACCAACAAAGTCTCAGCTTGGCCTCGACAGGCTGTGATTGGGCCACTCGGGCGTGCATTATAAGCCCCGCCCCCTTGTGTATATACTGGGTCACGCCGTGTCATACTTCCTCTGAATCATCATTCGGCTCTTGAGGGACCAGTGAAGCCCAAGGTAAGAACTCCCGCTCTTCATTCGCCAAACCAGGATTGTAGCACAACCCCAAACATTTCCAGCACGTTGTATCATTTCTACCTGCTGAAAACATCTGTACATTTAAGATCACGGTGACACCGTCTGAAGGCAGTCCAGATGAGTTTCCTTTTCCCCAAGGTGGAATCAAGCTTTTTTTTCTTAAGTGGAAACCAGTTTAATCTGAGACTTGAGTTCAATTTCAATTCACAGTTAGACCAAGGCCTGGGTAAGTGGATAAACTGATTTGTCTGCAAAAGTCAAAAGTCTGTCTTTAATGGTATAGATACATCATGTGTGTACACAGTATGTGTGTGTGTGTGTGTGTGTGTGTGTGTGTGTGTGTGTGTGTGTGTGTGTGTGTGTGTGTGTTCCTGTATCTATGTGCACGTGTGTCTAACCTGCAGTAGGGTCTTGAGTTTGACCAGCTGGTCCTTCAGAGAGCCACAGTCTTGGGCCATGTGTTTGAGCGTGAGCTCGTCCAGCACCGATGTGTTGACGTCCTCCACCCGCCCCGACAGGTGGTGCTGACAGGGGGCTGGCATCCGAAAAGAACCTTGAAACCTGAGGCCGTCGTAGTGCTGGGATACTGGGGCTCTGGAATAGAGGGACAGACCGTTATTGTTATCTTATTTTTTACATATATAATTTACATCTAAGAACATTTGGCTGAAAAATAAACATCCATCACTGCCGAAGAAGTACACAATACCAATGCGGCCGCTTCTGAAAAGGCTCAAGATTTCAGCTATACACATCCCAATTGTAGTTTCCGAGGAGCGCTGTGGCTGTAGGCTTGTGGCTCAATGTAACACACCAATTTAACCACCAAGGTAATAGACCAATCCCCCTGTATTATTGCGGATGATCAATAGCAAGCCGCACAGCCTGCGATCCAACAAAGAGGAAAAATGGCCTCGTTATGTTCACTTTTGTCAGCCATGCCAATACCACATCCAGAGAGCTGGAGGCCGAATCGAGCGATGTGCAAACCATGTTGTATCGGCGAATCTTTGAATACTCTTCATTCTTAGCTTTAAAAAAAAAAAAAAAAAAGCAGGCGACAGCGCTGGCTTTGTCCTGCCTTAGCACAGCTGTACCGGGTCGGCCCAATCAGCCCCATTGGCACCGATTGGGCCGACCGGGCTGGGAGATGTCATATGTGTTCTGACTTCCATATCTGGATCGCCAGGTGCAGGAGCCAAGACGCTGCAGACCAGATCACAAGACGGACCCTGATGCCCATTATTGACAACAGTGATTAGTACAAATCAGTGGGAAATCAAGTCGTCGTGTCTTATCTGCCAGATGCCATTCGCTTAGCGTGTTTGCAAATTGCCACGGTACAAAATCAATTTTCTCAAAGCATGACAACTGTCACTATTATTTACCAACAAACGCATGATGTGCACATCCAGTCCTTACAGTGACAGCATGTAAGAAAGGGGTTTGCCCATTTTATGTAAAAGTACCACCTACCCGTTCCTTATTTACAGGTTTGGAACGTTTCAACGGAAATTGACTGCTGTGCCGATCGAAGACGACAGGAAAACACGTCGGTGTCGACTTGCAGCATGGATCAAGTGGAAGAGAGATTGGCAGAGGAGGTCCAAAAATATGTACATTTGTATGACACCTTGTTCGCAAATTGCAAAGATTGGCAGACGGGACTGAAATTATGGTGGCAAAGCTCACCACTGCCGTCGACGCAGCGCAAATACCGGCATAGTTTACGCAGAACCATGTCTCGGCCGTAAGCGACGGCGGTTCCAGATACCAACAGGGGCCCGTGTCTGACACCTTAACATAGTACCTGTCGTTGTGGAAGTGGTCCTGTCCGTTCCACCGGTGCTGCTTCCTCCGCCAGTGGCCTTGCCGGCTGGCCCGGTCCGAGCGCTCGAAGTGGGACATCTCGTCGGTGTCTGACAAGGGAGAGGTCGAGTCAGTCAGGAGTTCAGGGGGGTTGAAGAGTTGAACCGTGAATATAAACAGATGACCCCTGCTTTCTGCCAGTGACCCGCTTGAACAAACACAGTCAAATGTTGAGCTCGGCGCCCACAACTGGCAGCGGCAGCAGTCGTACAGAAAGGTGAGAAGATAGTTTGCATGAGAACCTGGGTAGAAACATGCATGTATGAGTGGAATCTAGGAGGTCGGCTAGTGTGTCCACATGACTTGCTGTTAAGACCTTCTTGCCTTTCTCATGAATTACTTGCCTGGATTAATAGTACTGAAATGATGCATATTTCAAAGATCCAATTGCTTTCCTCAGGATATGTGCAAATGAATCCTGATCTGATCTAGCTGGCTTGCGGTTTCTGTCAATGGACCCCCCCCCCAAGTGCATAATCACACCCCTCCAGAACACACACACATGCCCAATACACATACAGACAGGCCATTCCATTTTCAAACACTGGAAAAAGGACAGCAGTATTTGGAAACACTCAATGCCATATAGCGTTGAAATGAACCATGACCGCAACAAAATTGACAACTAACAGAGCGTAACCCCCCAGGAAATCAAAGAAGAGCCCTCGATTTTCTATATGCCAGGCACGGTTGGGAGAGATAGGGAGGGAGGAAAAAATAAATACGGCAAAGCGCCCACAGATCTCAGCCAACATATTCGGCAGATAGCGGTTGAATAGATACCTTGACCCGAGTGTGGTCACACCACACAGGGAGAGACGGCGCTGTCCCCAAACTGGACGCGTTACATTCCAAGAACTGTTTCTTCAAAAAAAAAAAAAAACCCAAAAAAACTAAAAACAAAAGCAGCGAGAATATGAAGGCGGGTACGGGCCGGATTAAAAGTCCAAATGAGGTCGGCGGGTGAGCAGTTTAAGGGCCTCGGTAGGAAGACTTGGGAAGACTCTACCCGGCCCCTGGTGTTTGTTTAAAGGCCTGTTTGTTCCCTCTTCTGGGAACTCCCTAGGAACTGGACGGAGAGAGAGAGAGAGAGAGAGAGAGAGAGAGAGAGAGAGAGAGAGAGAGAGAGAGAGAGAGAGAGAGAGAGAGAGAGAGAGAGAGAGAGAATGGCTGACTCGGTCTGTGGCCAAGCGAGGAGGTCACCAGCTGAGGGAAGAGGAGGGAGGCGAAGCCAGCTGGGTGGGAATATACTGCACGAGGCCCCTGTCACTCCAGTGTGTTCGCTCTCTCCCTTCTCCTCTTCTCCTACTTCCTGCTTGTTGGCAGAAAGAGGCCGCCCACGGGAAGGGGGACATGATTGGGGAAGAGGGGGACCCAATGGGTGGAATCTGACCTCTCTCGCTGTCATTCTATCTGTCAGACTCTCTCTCTACCCAGTGAGAGGCCAGCTATAAATACAAACTCTTCCTAAAAGGAGGGACGCCGGCCCGGTCTGCATCTCTCTCTCTCTCTCCCTCCCTCTCGCTCTCCCGCTCTCCCTCTCTCTCCCTCCCTACCTCCCTCTCCCTCTGACGTGAATGTTAACAAAGACGTGACGGACGACCATTCAGTGTGTGTATCAGATATCGCTTCTGTTCTACTCGAAAATCGGTTGTCAGAGAAAATCCCAAATCCGAAGAAATTCCAAAACCGAGAGTCACGTCGTAAAATCTCACGCATGAACAGTCCCAGATGAAAAAAATAATAATAATACTTCCCAGATGTCATTTCGGTGGCAAGGGAAGCCAGAAACCTCAGCCGCCACCTCGGTCTCCAACACACACACACAGAAGCTCAATAAACACCAATCATAGCTTGCTGTGTGGTCATTGTGTACTCTTTGTGTAAGGAAAACCTTTCTCGTGAGGAGATCTTTTTCGTGACTTTGTCCTGATCACATCTAGACGTTGGGACACAGTGATAAAGAAAATGCAGCGGTTCGTATGAACGCCATTTGAAACGTAATTCTATACTGTCTGAAATATTTAAAGTACAATTTTTTTTTCTTAACTGCGAGTGAAAAATATAGATGATTAATGCTTTGAATGGCGTTTCATATGTCTGATGCAAGGAAATAGTTTCATTTGCAACTTGCGTAGCTTTTCAAACACATTGCGTTGTGTTATAATGAACTTATACAGGGCAATGGACACAATGAAGAGACACTTTCCTTTGAGATAAAGATTTCACTCAACCTTGTGTAAAGATAAGGATAACCCCAGCCGGGGGCTCATGTTGCAGCAGAATTTGGGGAATCCTGCCCATGCATTCATCTTCAGAAGACTCGACTACTGTAAAGATGGATCAGACAGCTGCAGCTGATTCAGAACGCTGCTGCTCCAGTCCTCACTAAGACCAACAAAGTGGTGTTGGTCCAAAATATCACTCCAGTTCTCACAGCTTCACACTGGCTTCCTGCCGCTCAAAGAATCGATTTCAAAATACGACCGTTGGTTTATGAAGCACAGAATGGTTTGGGGTCAAGATACATTTTTTAACTGCTGCTACGTGATGAACCATCCAGACCTCTCAGGTCGTCTGGGACAGGTCTGCTTTCCGTCCCCGGAGTTAAAACTAAACATGGAGAAGCAGCGTTGGGTTTTTATGCTCCACATATCTGGAACAAAGTCCCAGAAAACTGCAGCTCTGCAACTCCAACTCTCACCTCATAAATCAAGGCTGAAGACTTTTCTGTTTGCGGCTGCATTTTACTAAAAACTTATGAAAAGCACTTGAATTGACTTGTTGTTGAAATGTGCAATACAAATAAACTTGCCTTGCCTCGCCTCAGAGAGTGTGGTGGTTTGTTCTAACAAAGTAAGACTGTAACTGTGACAGAAGATTGACAGTTAACCATTGTATGAGGGAGACACCAGGTGATATGTGATAAGGGGGCATAGTCTTTTGAATGACACCCAACCCCACACAGTATAAAACCCTCTTCGGCATAAGCAAGGGCAGAGTGAACAGCCATTCAGTGCTTTTAAAGCTTATCTGTGTATCTCTCTTATTTTGCAAAATAAATATCTTTAATATTCTCAGTATTGTTCCTGATAGTCAAGCAGGTTTACCTCACCATCCACGCAGGGGAGGTTTCTTCAACATAACAATCATTTAAAGTAATATGGCATAGAGAAGGTGTTAATCACTAGAGAATCCATCTAGATTTCCTCCAGAAAGCCAAAAGCACAGTTCACACTGTTTCTCATAGCTACAAAATCACTAGTTATGTAGTCTCCGCGCTGCGCCGGACACCGGGTGTGTGTGTGTGTGTGTGTGTGTGTGTGTGTGTGTGTGTGTGTGTGTGTGTGTGTGTGTGTGTGTGTGTGTGTGTGTGTGTGTGAGAAACTCAAAGGATTTGTATCGCTGTCATTCGCGACCAGCGGCGGTAATGGCATTATAATGTAATAAGTCATCAGCAGCCAAATAGAAAATCAGTCAGGGCGAATAATACACGTTAAGGTGTCCATTAGAAGATTTTAATGGATGTTACAGAGGCAGAGATCCACCCCAGGCAAGAAATTCCATTTATTTGTCCCATTATATGCCGGCACATGCTAGATATAAAACGCTTGAACCTTGCTTCTACATTAATTTACAATTGTGATCAAACAGCTTTGCTGGAGGTATCCGATTATGCAAAAAAAAAAGTCCAGCCATGAGATTTAAGACGCTTCTGTGGACATCATATAACCCCTATATACTATTCAAATGCTGGGTAAACTATCACAATTTCAGAAAAGTCAACATACCATATATTTCACCTGTGTTTGTGTCTGTCTGTCTGTCTGTCTGTCTCTGTGTGTGTGTGTGTGTGTGTGTGTGTGTGTGTGTGTGTGTGTGTGTGTGTGTGTGTGTGTGTGTGTGTGTGTGTGTGTGTGTGTGTGTGTGTGTGTGTGTGTGTGTGTGTGTGTGTGTGTGTGTGTGTGTGTGTGTGTGTGTGTTTACCGTGTTGCAGCAAGCCATCTTCTGGCAGTTCCACGTCCAGCATGAGGTCATCGTCTTCCAGCTCCTTCGTTTCCACAGGGTCCAGGTTGTTGAGGACATCCTGAAGGAGAACCCCAAAATCACAGATATAACTTGTAATGTCTTGTAATGTCACCAGTACACAGGAAGAAATGAATATTAATCATTGCTTGTTATTTGTTTTCTAACTAAGGTGTCTCCTGCTGTGTAAGCCAAGGGAAATCCCATTCGAAGGTCCCATTCGTTCCATTTATTTTTGTTTCAATACCCAAGGTGTACTAAACACAAGTTTCCTTCACACATGCACTGCAACCCTGAAGATATCCGGACATTACCCGGAGGAGCTGTATCGAATCAGTTGGACTGGACATTAACTAGACTTTACCCAGCCAGCACCCTCGTACAAATTTGGCATAATTTCCGATTGAGTGCTATGTGTGAACTGGGCAGGTGATTGTCCGGATCATTCACAGCGAGGGAGTGGGCGTGTCAAAGAGGTCTTTATCATGCGGCAGTCGTTGACCTTCGTGCAAGGAGTAGCTGCTTGTAGTAGTAGTGTAGCTGCTTCGTTCTCCTTTCTGCTTTCATTAGTATTCCTTTCCACTCATTCATTTATATTGCGGATACGTCCAAATACATGGAGAATCAACGCAAAAAGTCACAATTACTGAAAAGTCGGCAGCCTCGTCCGCCATCTTGGGTGTGTTGCAGACTCTGCAGCGTCATGCGTCATGTCCTGCCTCCTGCATAGTCTACCCAGGCTCCGCCCCACGTCTGAACAAACGGATTATTTCCAGTAGGTGTGAACCAGTCTGACACGGACAATTTCTGGTTGTGAACTACATGTGTGAAAGGGCAACTCCGGATAATGTCCGGACCTGATTATCCGGACGGTGTCCAGAATTCATGTGTATCCGGACAGTGTCCAGAATTCATGTGTGATAGCAGCTATAGTCAAAAGTTACTTTTTGGGAAAAAGTTTTGATCGTAATGCAGCAACTTTCTCTCCCTTCCATTTTGAACAGGTTGTTTGGGCCTGTTCAATCACCCTGTGTTCTCGCTGAGCAAGGTTCCACTCCAGCTAAGCATTGCCTGGGAACGACTTTATGCAAATAAGGGGAGGGGGTCTGCAGTGTGGGAGTGGTGTGGTTTAAGCAGCCACACGTGTCTTAGTCTAGGTAATTACGCTAGGTAATTCGAAACAACGCAACTGAGCAGCCATTCGGAAACATTTGGAACCGTATGAACGTGACATTCAGTTATGCCACACCTGTATTACTTATATTATGATTTATTCCGCTCTGATTAAATCAGCGCAACAGTCAAACTGTAAATATTCAAGACTATATCAATACCCTCACGAGAACGTGCTAGGCGGTTATAATCTTTGAACACAGTTATGGGGAGGTCGCTGCTATTGAACGTTTCAAGTCCCAGAGAACGACTCAGCCTTCCTGGGAATATAACTCCAGTATGAATGATAACCGTACACTCTAAAATCCAATTAATTAAAGCCCCAAAAGATATAGTTAGTGTGATTACTATGCTGCTGTCTGTCTAATAATTCAAAGCTTAACACAAATTAGCAAAGCAAAACACAAGTCAATAGTTAAAAAATATACATTTTCCCAGGCTATTTCGTGCTTTAGCAGAAAATGAAAATACATTGGTGAGGCTCTGGGTCCGAGACGCAACCTTAAAATTAGTCCTTATTGAATACATGCTTTATTTAAGATTCTCAGATCTAGAATTGATCTCAGAGAAGGGCAGTCTTTTTTGGAATAGGGAAATACCTGCTGAACCCCCCACCCAAAAAAACAAAATAAAAAAACCTACAATTTCTCTCCATGTCAAATACCAGGCAAATGGCACCGTTCTCCAGCGAGGACAGGATGTCCTGTTCAGGTGTTCCCCCAAAAATGCACTCAGCAGCAAAACCTTATGGGCGTGTTTGCGCCGGCATATCATTAGTGCATTATCGTTTGTGAATAGGACGCTGAGATGGCGCAGATAGCGGGCGCAATTAATGGTGCCATTAGCAGCTGCAATCCATTTCTTTGTGAATTCGCCCCAGAGTGTTTTTATTGTAGATTCATGTATTGCAATAGAATAATACCAAAGAAACGCCGTGCCCAAAGCGTGCACAATGGGAACTGTTCTCAGTCACTCTTACAGTCCCCACCCATGCCCCATCCGTCAATAATGAAGATAACATTGTGTATAGCGATATTTTGGCGGGACTACATCACAGTATACAATTTGGGATATCTCCCAAGCTGAGTGCAAATCAGTCACATTCAATATGAATTATGCTAAATACCTGGCCCGTTTCGCCTTTGACTTTTTAGTTTGTGAGTAAAAGATTCACTCTTTTGACAGAGTGACCGCTGTCTCCTGGGTCATTTAATACATTTCTTCACTATAAAGAATCATTACATTACATTTTACATTTAGTCATTGATCAGACGCTTTTATCCAAAGCGACTTACAATTGTTCAAACACCGACGGACGCAGCCATCAGGAGCAATTAGGGGTTAATTGTCTTGCTCAAGGACACTACAGCATGCTAGCAGGAGGAGCCTGGGATCGAACCAGCAACCTTTAGATCACTACACCACCAGCTCTACCGCCTGAGCTACCATCCCCATACCCATATCATCTGCGAGTCTTGCATCAGTACTGTGCAGGAGTTTGGCCCATTTACAATGCACTCTGTAGCCATTTTTAAACTTTACCATGCTGTAAAGGCAGTTGGTGTTGACACGACAGAATCAACCCCTACTAGCTATTCGCTATTCTCTGTGATCTGAATAGTGGGCGAAACGTGTTTGGGACATTTTTGGGGTGGATCTGAGGTGTCACTCTTTATCCGGAGGCATACACATGCAAGGTAGGTGTGGGATCAAAACCGAAATATTTATGGCGAATCACGTTGGCAGCGGCTTGTGAAGGTCGGGAAATTCAAACATCGCGGAACTAAAAAAGAAGCGCGCGTGGCTCATTCTTAAACAAGTGTGGGCTTAGCTTTTCCTCACGAGTTACAGCGCATGGTGGGTGAAAGCCAAGGCACATTTTTTTAAGTGGGATGGGGTGGGTGGAGTTAACGTTCAAGCAAATAGACCAAATAGGCATAGGGGGAAGAAAATGTTTTCTTTTAAAGAGGACTTATTATGCTTCTTTTTACACAAGTAAACACAGGTCTTTGAGGTCCCCAAAACATGTTTTGGAAGTGTTTTGCTGAAAATACCACTCGTGTTTTTGTTTAGATCTCTAGCCACGTTCAGAATGGATGGAAATGATTCGTTCTAGCAATTCTAAACATGGCAGAAGTTCCGGGTTCTGTGAGCCAATGGGGTCTGAGCTTTACTCTGGATTCCATTCTATTTCTCTGTACTTTCACAGATTATTTCTTATTTATTATTATTTCACCTTAGCAGTCCACCAAATTGTGTTTGGAACTCAATTTGAGGCAGAAATAAGCAATCCAGTTGCTGAATCTTCATTCATTATGGATCTACAAGGCCTAATTTAAAGTTAGTTCAGACTTTCACCGGGGTGTCTGGAGCAGTGTGGGAAATGGCGGGGCTTGGATTTTTTTTTTTTTTATTTCATTAAATTATGAAAACGTTGGAAAATAAAAGATATACATCTGCAGTTTTGAGAAACGTGGAAGGGATTGCGTGCAGCAGCCTTAAGTACAGTCAACCTGCTGTGTGCGCGCACACGCGCACACACACACAGTATATAGTACGTGACATCACGTGACCGTGGTATTGCAGTAATGGTCACAGCCCTAGTTGCACGTGTCGCCCCCGTGAGTTGTATTTAAGAAATAGAGTTTCTAGCCATTTTTCTTTTACCATGCAAGAAAACTTTATATTATCATTATTTTTTTTAATAACATATTTTTTACTGATGGTAATAATCAGTCAAAATTCTTATTGTCGGTTAACGGTTAATTATTAACACCCTTAATAGCCGGCCTTACATAATTGTTGTAATTGGTCAGTACACCTTTGGAGAATCCGTGCCTGGCGCATTTGGGCACCACTGAATAAGACTGAAGTATTGACATGCATTTGAAGAGCGAAGTTGACATCGGGCAATTCAAATTGATGTGAGTTTTAAATAGTTGTGCAAACTCTTGCTCTGAAAATAGTGACTACAAGTATTAATTGGACAGCTTATTCACTCAATACAAGTGTGTCCTGAATTCCTGTAGTTGTCCATCACTTTCCAGCCTGCATTATGATAATGTATCCCAATCACAACAGACAAGGAAAGGTCTTCACTTTATTCTACCCCGTGGACTCAGAATCAGTCAAAACCTCAAACAGGCTGTGATCAAACACTGATTGAAAGTGTACAAATCGACTGGGTAGCCTTTGCAGCTGCAGTTCTTTTCGCTTTGACAGTTAACCGCCAAATGATGCCGACACAGAGGGCAACCGACGAAGCAAGATATAAAAAAAAAAAAATAATTAAAATTACAAAAAGACATTCATTACAGAAAGACTAAATTCTACTCCTAGATTTCTGTGAGACTGTGCCTGGATCTTTGCTGGACGCTCGGCGGCTGTGGATAGAATGTTTATTACCATTTGGGCAAGCAATCAGACAAAAGGGGCAAAGGGGAGCAACCGAGCTTCAGCTACGACAAGCAACTTTGGAAAAAAAAACCGCAAACCTCAGTTCTGGAGAAGCTCGTGAAGTTAATAGATTCCAGGTCGGCTGTACTCGTGCCACTCCAAAATTCTCTTTCTTTTCCCGTGTTTTGCCTCACCTGAAATACCCCGCTCTTCTCCAGGCAGAGCTCTGAGTAACTACGGTGGGGATGTGGTGTTGACTGGAAATTACTGCTTCGCCACACTTTCTTTTCCCGGTTCCCGTTGGTCTAGTTGAGGGTCAATTCCATTCCACATGTCACTTCATGGGAAGAACTCGATGCTACCTCGCCCAAATACCCAATGACTCCATTAAAGCAAACGAAGCGTCTCTAGATAGAAGTGGATTGGCTGTTTTGGGTAAGACGCTCAGCTATGTCTGTATATCCAGGGACAGGCCGCCAGTTTGATGGACAACACGCCCTCTACAGGGTTCCTCCACATTTTTCCATTTCAAAATCCTATACTTTTCCAGACTCAAAAAAGACTTCTCGGTAGATTTTTCAGAAACCATATTCGACATTTTGTTGTGCTGTAACTAGGTACTGTAGCTCAAACACAGTCAAGTTCAACCAGAGATTGCGAAGACAGCCCTCGGAAAACTTGCATTTAGCCATTGTGGCCGTTTAGTGAAATAATTAAAATTTTCCACGGCGTCTATGCAGCCTTGTATTATTCACCGTGTCCATGGAAACGATGACGGATGCAGCTATAGAGGTATGGTCCTCTTACGCAGAAAAGATGTTCCCTTTTCTGATAACTACATCCCTGCATAACTCATAAATGCTCAGACAAGCTGAATTTTTGGTTGTTTGTGATGCTATGTCTATATGTATTTCAAAGATGTTGCCACCAAATATTTGACTTTTTTTTAATACTCTTCTTTTTTCCCCCACACTTATCCAGATCTGGATCTAACTTGGTATGGAATAATTAAATTCCATACCTTTCCATACATTTCATTGCATAGGAACCCTGCCTCTATTCCGACAATCAAGACATTTCTTCGTAATACTATTATCCGAATCACTTGCTGTCCTTAAACGAACGAAACCCCCAACCCCTGTCCCAAACCCTCCGCCAATCTTCCCCATCACCTGATCCCATACTTCCCATCGGAGAGATGTAGCCTCCAAGTGAAGTAAATGACAACACACTCGGCCACAACATCCGTGAAAATGTGAGCCAAAAGCAGATGGCAAAGACTAAAAAGCCGTTCCTTGACAACTAGACATGTGTGAAGTATCGCTCAGCTCAACTGCCAGGGGAAACAAAAACCTCCTGTAGCGCATTGATTATATAATATCGGCCTTTTCAATAGAAGAGATAAAACGACATAGAAATGTTGTTGTAAAGAGCGCTATCAATCAAGGTGTCCAGTCGGAAAATAACCCCCTGGGACGGACGTGTCTCTCTTTGTTACAAACGTCCCTTGAAAGATTCTTTTGTACGAATGAAGGGAACAGAGTGTCGCTGGGTGATGAGACGCTCCTTTTTTGTTGTTGTCAAGTTTTACAGCTTTTATGTCGTGTTGTTTGTTTAAGTTGCCGTCTCCTGCCGCCAGCAAATGTTTCCCCCTCCATGTAAGAGATGGCAGACGCTCCTCCCGCGCCGGGAGGTGCCCTGGCTGAAAAGGAGCGCACCCACTGTCACTTCAGGGTCACAAAGCAAAGACACACACGCACTGGTCTGACTGTGAGGTTTTAGTTACAATAACTTATTTTGCTATGATTATTTATGTGGGAAAAATACTGTTTATAGCTGTTCAAAAACTTACATTAGTACTGGGTTTATTTTTTATTTTTTATAGTGAAACGTTTAATCACGCGTACACCCACCCACCCACCCACACACACACACACACACACACACACACACCTTAATGTAAATTAATATTTGAATTATCCACCGTCCTGGACACCTTCCTTTCAATCAGATGAACTTATGCAAATTATAACAACCCACCAATGAGCCTGAACCCCCGTCTCCCCCTCCCCCCACAGTCATACACACAGAGCGTTACAGGAGTTACTTGTGACAGACTGCCATGAGAGGCTGAATGGGAGTCAATCTTTTTAAATTCCCATTAGGGCTTCTCATGCTAAAGACGTGGACATTTTAATGGGGTTTTTAGTCATTTCGTAAGGTCTCATTTCATTTCCATCCCAGCTCTTACAGGGAACAGGAATTGGCCCATAGTTTGATTAAGAACAAAACAATCACTAACTTAAGAATAAGAAATATGTCACAATTTCTACTGCCTGTTCTATTCTTTAGGCAACAGGCTTCAGCTAAAATACTGCAGCAAAGAACGGGTTGGGATGGGTTCATTCTTTTTATTTTTTTCCCCTGCATTTTCCTAAAATGCAGCTGATCCAAGCTTTTGGCCAGTTGATTCCAGCCACTGGCTGGCGACAGTGAAATTATAGTTCCCAATTTTGGTTCTGGAAAATATAACGAGCGGGTGTGATGAGGGTGATGAGACGACAGTCTGTAATCTCCTCAATGACTCATCCCCACTGTCGTCATGAGCACGAGTTTGTTTGTGTGTAAGCCTGTGTGTGTATGTGTGAGTGCTTTGTGTTTTGTTTTTCTCTGAGTGTAATGGTGCAGTATGCGCGCGCACACACACACACACACACACACGCACAGGCACACACACACACACACACACACACACACGCACAGACGCGCGCACACGCACGTCAGGCACTTTTACTGTTAAATCATCTGAGTAAATTAATAACTAATTAATACAACATGGGTGCAGTTCCAGGACATTGTGCATCATAATGGCCAAAGACTCTACAAAGGGCTTATAAGGACTTTAACACTAATGAATTGACCCGTCTCAACTCAGTGCCAAAAAAGGATAAATATAGAGGCCAAATGAACACATCGTGGAGCAGAGGTGGCGGCAACCTAGCAGCTTGGATGCAAACAAAAACAAAAGATGACGGAGCGTGTGAGATGGACTGCATCTACAATGATACTGATTCAAATAGAAAAAATGTAATTAAATTGGCATCATACCAGCCAATACAACGGAGATGTGAACGGTTTAAGGTTTTTTTGGGTTTTTTTCCATCTCACGTTTCATGCTAGGTGAGGGAAGTTGTGGTACTTTCAAGGGAAATATATTAGTTTTAATGAGAGAGAATCAGAGATGCGCAGTTAATGAAAGCAGCCAAACTTCCACTCCCAGGCAAGCAGCTGCCAACTGAAACGCTCCCCTCCCCTCACGGAAAATGTATTTGGACTAATTTGTCTAAAAGGTCCCATCTAATTTGAATGTGAGGGAGACAGAGGTTTGGGCTTTAAACAAAAGCCGGCTGTTTCACGGTGTATGATAATCACTTAAAAAAATAAAAATACTCAGCATCATAAGAGCATTGGCTGGATAGAGCTCAACCTAAGCGTAAGCTACAATTAGGTTGCGCTCTCCCCGCAAAAAAACCAAATGCAAGAAAAAGACCTTGACTCCCGCTGCTTTTCATTTTGCGCTGAACTGCAGTGCCTCTTTTCTTCCATGATTTTCTGACAAATAAATCAAACTAAATCTAAGTTCTTCAAATATTTAAATAACTACAGATAATTATTATCCCCCCCCTCCACAAGTCATGGTCTACCGATGCCTCTGCAATGCATAAATCACATATAATTGCTTTGTCATTCAGGGCCAGGGAGACGCCGACAGTAACCAAACACTCCAGCGGCTCTGCAGGCTTTGTAAAGGTGCACCTGCATGGGGACCGCGCGGCACATCACAAGAACATCATGATGAGGTCCAGCGTCCCCGCACCCTGATTTGATGCGAAGCCACGGAATGCACAGGGGGACGACGCTGGCCGAATAATGCATGTTCCACGTGGGCTGGCGTCGCACGGAGGCACAGCGCCCCCACGTGGACCCAGACGATCACTGCGGCCTGGCTTACTGAAGGACGGGTGCTGAATATTTCCTCTCTCGTCTCGGGGCAAAACAAGAACAAAACAGGTCCAATTACATACATAATGGAAATGCAATTTGCATTTAGGTGGGGGGGTGGGTTGCCTGTTTCCAGAGCTCTGACAGAATGCCTCGCACTGTTGTTTCATCGAGAATGCAGATAAGCCCAGATTGGGCATAATTGGCCTTGATTTCTTTCCTCCAGTTGCCGCCTGACGAATGCGCCGTCACCATCAGCAGGATTTTCGCGTGCTTGACTTCATGAGACGCGGCGCCCCAAGAGGTTTTCGCTGTCAAGACTCCCGTGGCAGAAGAGAGATCATTAAATCCGTGCAGCCGCGACAAATGCGCCGTTCTGAGCCCCCCACTTACCCAGAATCCAACGGGGTAGGATGTACAGTACAAAACCCTCCCGATGGGAAGACTTACTTATCATTCTGGCGCTTTGCGACGGAATTCTATTCACAGTTAATCTCACAAAAATGGACTGTTTGCTCAATAGATGGAGGGATGGAGAAAGACGAGAAGGAGGCAATGGGGAGGTGGGGGAAAGAAAGAGGCAAAGAGAGATGAATTCTTCCAATTAAATGGGCTCAGTTCCTCCAATCCAATAGATCGGTTACATGCTGTATCTCCAGGGCAGACTCCCAACAGAGTCACACATCAAACAGGAGTCGCTGACTCAATCGCCCACTTTTTCTACTTCCTTGCTCTCTCTCGCTCTGTCAACATCCCTTCCCAACTGTAACCGCTGATAGCTCTTCCCTTCTCCCTTTATCCCAGCTATCTAGTTATAAGAAAGATGAAGAGATTTGAAGTACCTTTTGGGGGATATTTCACACCAGCTAAGAGATAATTTGCATTTTCAGACCAACAAAGAAAGCAGATGGACACTCTATACCACACAGAAGACCTCTACAAAGGCTTTGCTTTTTAAATACCACAGCTAAGGGCAGTAAAGACTGGTGCAACATACTGCATCTAACAATAGCCAACACCGAGTGACTCACACAGGTGGAAATAAACACTTTCACTGAGGACTACACCATCAGCCTATTGGCTTGCTTCAGGCACTATGGTCAGATAGCATGAGTCCATAGAAAATCTATAGAAAAGAATGGATTGGAACACAAAAAGTGGAATAGATTAAATGAGAATAGAATGGATAGAGCAGCTGGTGAAACCACAATAGCAGCCCCCTCTCCTCTATGTACCTCTTCAACTGCCACAACAGATATTGTAGAACTCATTTACACCGGAATGTCTTCATGTGGCCACTTGATGGCACACTTTACAATGTAGGGGCTGTATTCTCCATAACTTTAAAATGCAGAAATTTCCATCGTAAGTTTTACAGCTATGCCAACATGTACAACATTTTCAGTACAGTCATGAAACATAACATAAAATAAATAAACTGAAATGTATGTCATTAATTCAAATTGGCCACATGAGAATGATTCATATTGGCTCCACAATGACCTATGATGCAAAGACAAATTTCTCCGTACATGTACACAACAACACTTGGTCTCTAGTTGCTACAGATTACTTAATTATTATAGCATTGTTTTCAAAGCCTTAAGTTTTTTGTCTATAGCGCATGGTGAATAAATCCCCATCATAAAAAGAAACACAAAGCTGATTATATAATATCTTATCCAGCATATTAAGCTCTTTAAACATTCTTGAGCTCAGGCACCGAGGCAAAACAACACAGAGCAGCACATGCAAAAGTAAAGACCAGACAGATTGTTAGCAGAGTGTCTGCTTGTAGGTCAGCATTCCTCTTCGGGAACTCGCAGCGATAGCAAGACCTTGGTGTGAAACAGACGGCAGGAGCTGGCGAGGAAGTGTGAGCCGTTTTTACTTTCACTTTTAGCCTGTATTCCGCTCGTTTAATCCCTAATTAGTAAGGGAGGGCCATCTTTCTCAAGCGGGAATCCATTAAGGGGCCAGCGCAGTGGAGAGGCAAGCTAGAAAGTGGACTGGAGTTAGAGGCCAAGTGGCAGAAGGAAATTAAACGTAAGCTGAATGACTGCCAAAGGCATCAAAGTTCAGATTCTTACCGATAAATACTGAAAAAAAATATGATTAATAAATGACCTATAAATACTGCATATTATTGCTTACCTATAATACATTTGTCTCCGAGTCATCAGATGCTTCAAGTCCAGATGGTAACCACCGTTAGGATATAATATACTCTAGATTCAACTGTGAATTTCAGATTCGGTACCAAAAATATATATTTTTGGCTCTACAAAAAACGTTATAATATCTGGCTAAGTTAAACTTTTCGTTGACTGTTTAGTGTCAAGCAGTACAGGAACTTTAACCGGCAGATACATTTTCTTCTTCCTTTGTTTGGTTTTCTCCTTTCTATATCCAAATAGGGAGCAGTGTATTATGTCGACTTCTTCCTGCTTGCAATTACTAGGGTGTTACCGATTTAGACTTCTCTGGTAGTTTTCCAGCTTTCGAAACTGTATCATCCTCAGAAAAAAAAAAAAAAAGGGATTTTAGCAGCTCCCTACTTGCTTTTTCCCTTGGAGGAATAAAACAGTCATTTGTGAACTGGCGCAAAGGGACTGAAGGAAGGGACTTGGCTAAGTTGGCCAAACACAAGCTGCGACCGAAAAAACACTATCTAACCACTAACTTCATGACACAAAAATACTAATTTAATAGTCAGCATGAGACATTACTTTTTGAAGACTGCATTACAAGTTTACTAAACATTAGGGATGTTCCTTACGACTAATTTCCCTGTTTTTTTTTCCAGGAAGTTTAAAATTAGACTCGTCAACTAGTCTAAATGTTAGAAAAAAGATTGCATATATTATAAAAGATATTGCGTATACTCTAAGAGCCGTTTGAAACTGTTAATCACATTCCTCAATAACCAAATCGTTCACCATAGTTCACCATCTTTCGGGTACTATCCCGTGCACTCAAGCTCCCCGACGGACTGGGCAGAGGCGGGCCTTTTTTTTTTTTATCTGGCGTTGTTAACATTAGTAACATTAGAGTAGCAAGGTTTAAGTCGACTAATCGCACACATCCCCACTAAATATTAGTGTCAATCATGTAGCCTTACCATGTTGTTCAGTCCTGAGTCATTGTAGCTGTCACAAGGAAGTATCGTTGGCCCCCCCAGCGGCTCCAGACCCTCCTCGTCCCACATGTATGTTCCGCCGGAACTGTTGGAAGGGGAAAGCTCCAGGGAGGAGCTCCGCTGGAGGTCACTCCCCTCTGGGAACATCGGCAGGTGTCCCTGGGAGCCCTGAAGGGCCGCATGCTCTTTACGACCTGTGGATTTTAAAGTAGACGAGCCCACGCACACAAACCCGCCCCATTACACAGCATACAGACACAAACAAACCCAAACATACACACATACCAGTAAATGTACGGTGTGTACACTATTAAGTGATAAATGAGGAACAGAATACAATAAGATTGATATTTGATGCATCAAAAAATAGCAGGATATTATCTCTATCATATCTATCCTATGCGTTTGGCATTAAAATTCTAGTGTAATCTTGATTAGTCTACACTCGACTAGGCTGTTACCTGGTATGTCTATGTTGGTCATGTCCATGGTCTCATTGAGGAAGCTGCCAAGGCTGCTCTGGTTGGCTCTGTCAGTCTTGTGGTTGGTCAGGTCGCCGTCACTGAGTGTGTCCCCTAGGCTTTCAATGTCATCCGGGAACTCCTCGCTGGTGTCCACTCGTTCCAGAGAGGAGGCTGAAGACAGGGACATGTCCTCCAGGGTCTCTGCTGCTATCTGACCGGAACTCTCCCTCAGCAGACCCCCTTCTGCATCTTCTTCAGCTTCTCTCCCTGCAGAGCTGTTATTGTTGTCACTACGCAGGTCTGCTTTATTGCCCTCACTAGTGCACTCAGTTTCCGCCACATTCCCAGATTTCCCTCCACACCCACCAGCAGCTGTTGGCCTCACATCTCCTTTTACACAACCTGAGAACAAGGGCTTCTGCTGCTTGGCCTGCCCAGGTCGGGCCAGCCTGTAGCCAAGAGACCCACCAACACTGCCCGATGGTTTCGTCACCAGACAACTGGGGAGCAGAGGCTTTTTCAGTGTATTGGGGGTGGTGGGTGTAGGTGCTGTGGGTGAAGGGGTAGTGGTGGTGGTGCTGATAGAGCTGAGAGAGGTGGAGGCTGAAGAAGTCCTGTTGTACTGGATCCCACTGGTTCCTCCACCAAGACCTCCAAGGCTTCCGCCTAAGCCTCCTAAACCCAGGCCCATCCTCCCATTGCTCAGCTGTGGGGGTTTGAGGAAGCTGGTGCGTGGTGGCCTGAGCTGGGTGTTGGCCAGGGGCTTGGCCAGCTCCACAGCTCGGTTGAAGGAGAAGGACCGCGTCATAGGCAGGCTGGTGGGTGACGGGATCTGTTTGAAGTGGGTGAAGCTGTGTGAACGCACCATGTTGTCCAGCGGCAGGGTCTTGAGGCTGTCGCTGGACTGGGAAAGGCTGTCCTGAGAGCTGCTGAGAAGGGAACTGGAGCTGGCCTTCGGCCGCACCAGCCGAGACTCTGAGCCAGACATCGGTCCTAGCCGTGTGGGAGCACTGGAGCCATTCTGGTTCACTTTAGGACCTCCACTGTGTGGGCTCTGGGTCAGCTTGGTGGCTACTTTTGGACTTTGAGTCTTAGAAGCCTGCTTGGGGATTGTCTTAGGACTTGAGATAGACAACAGTGAAGACCCACACCTCCGAAATTTGGGTGTTCCAGGAGCTAAATTCTTTGTCTCCCTGCCCAGTGGAAGCTGAGTCTGAGGCTTATCACCGCAGGCTAAATCTTCGGGGCTGGTGGGCGTCGTGAGAGTGCTGCCACCATCTTTTCTCCACTTCAGAGTAAAAGACGACTTACGGACCACTCCATTAGGATGCGTTCCTGGCGGTGTAGTCTTGCCATCTTGGGCAGGTGAGGTAGTTTGTGGGGAGCCATTGGGGAGAGTGCTAGTGCCCCCTGTCGAAGAGCGGGCACCGAACTTAGGCAGCCTAGACACCATGGCAGACTTGAGGGACGCCTTTTCTTCCATTAGATGCCAGCAATGGCATGGAGAGGCATGGAATCACACAGAACTGGGGGGAGGGGCAGAGAGGAGCAGGCAAGAGAGGAAGAAAAAAACAAAAAAAAAAAAAGATAAGAGGCTTCATTAGACTTCTTAGATCTCAATCAGATTACATCTGATATTTTTTGTTTGTTTAATTCAATCATGATATGGACGTCTGCACTTGCCACAGACACCACATCTGAACTACTTCAATGAATAATTAAACTTATCTAACAAACCGTAGAACAAAACAAGAAACAACATATAGAACAGAAACCTGAAATGATTTGAACATGTTTAAATGAGCTACAATGTAGGAAAAAAGGTGACACCACTGCTTTTTATACATCATTTACACAGAAATTAACTCGACTTTATTTTACTCGTGCAATGCCTGTTCAAATCATGCCTGTTTGTGAAAGTAGCAGCAACTCATGGTGAAAAACACCTGTGAAATACACTCACGTTAAAAAACAAAAATACAAAGAACAACAAAAAAAAAAAAAAACACACCCAAGTCATGCTTTTGGATAAATTTGCTCTTCTCTTGTTTATTCAAAGTTTATTGATATTACACCTGTTGCATGTCCGTACTAAACATGCCTGTTCGGAACTGGCCCATTGCTTTCACGGGAAGCCCCGCCCCCCACTGGGTCGCTTTTTATTGAAAGTTTATTAATATGACTCCAAACGTCCAAACTTATTCCAAACGTCCAAATTGCACCAAATTAGACACTGCAGGCCCTTGGATCCTCAGCGATACACCCGCCGAGTGAGAAATAGATCGGATGAACAGTTGTCGAGATAATCCAAGGACATAAATACATACCCACATAAATACAGACAAAGATTCCTGCCTTTATAGTTATATTTATATTATTATTATTATTATAATTATTATAGTATATTATAGCTGTTGTTTGAACAGTGTGGACCCGTAACCTACCATAAAGAATAATTATTCTTTGTGAGTTCTGGTCAGTTTTTGTGACTGCATTTCTGAATGTAGGTTGATATAGTGTTGATATAGAACCAACACTGGGGTGAGAGAAAAATAATTCAGTACTGGATAAGGGAGATTTATCTCAAACTACTACCTAAATCAAAGAACAGGAAAAGTATTTCCAATCTGGCTTAGGTCCAGAACACTGACTGGACTGACACACACTGACTCTGAGCCGTCACACACGCACGAGCACATGATGGCATGAACACAAACCCTAAGCAGAATTCTAATGCAATTAAAGCAGTAATGGTATTAGTGCTGATCTTTTTGCTGGCTCCTTAAGGTCGCATGGTTGGGGGCGGATGCAGAGGATTTGCCTTGCGGTCTTATCGGGGAACTTTCAATTCAAGCTGGTCTTAATGCTTTCATATAGTCCCCGAATGGGAGGCTAGGCAGGTGTTTGGCCTTTGCGTGACTGGATGTTGGCTTCCTGGCCCTAAATCTCATACATAAACTCAGTCGTCTCTTAAAGTACCTGTAAAGTCAAAATAAAATAGTGTTCTGAGTTTGTCACACCACATGAAAAATGTGTTATTAACCGCTGGGCTTAATTTGAATTATTAAAAAAAAAAGAAATCGCCAGGCGTAGAAAATTTGGTTTCAAAAACGTGGAAAAAAGGGGATCGGGAGGACTTGGGATGAGTTCACAGTCTCCCTGAGGGCACTTTAACTCCAGGTGTTTTTTTCCTCAAACAGTATTTTATCCCAAACTCTGGGCTGTTAGCTTCACTGAGCTGAGCTTACTTAATTTCACCACCGATGCTCAATTTCCGACGGTCTGACCTGGTGTTGCTATAGTGTTGTGGGCGGGGCCATGCAAAGTATGACCTCGTATAGGTCATCAGGTCATGATTTAGCCCCACCCCAAAAAAAAAACCAAAAAAATAAAAATAAACGGAGCACAAAAACGGTGAGAAACAGTTTAACGATCTAACTCCACAGGTTTGTACTACATGTAATACATCTTTTCACATGTTTTCAGCAATTACTTTCTAACATGTATAATATGGTTAGAAACTGAATTCACTTCACAGGGACTTTAAGCATTCTCAGTATATTCAATTCATAGACCAAAAACACTTGAAAAAAAATATTCAGAATGGTGCATGGCAACCGGATTATAACGAATACTTATAATCGGTGAGTTAACCCTTATTTTACCCGGTGGGCAAGACATTCCTCTTTATAATCTTTAATCTTTAAATCAAAGGGGAACTAAGAGGGAACAAATAGGACATCCTTAATAAGAAGATTATGAGCTAGTGGGTTCAGAGGTTTGCAAAGTGCTTCCCATGTGACCTGCGGTTGGCACGGGCGATGGCGGGTATGGCGCCAACGCGCCCGACACAAAGCGGGACGGTCAAAGGGATGGACAGCGCCTGAGGCACAGGGGAGTACCGCCGCCGGGAAGGGAGCCAGCTCGCTGTGAACAGTGAAAGGAGGATGGCTGGGCGCTAAGCCGCTGGAGAGCAAACACAATGCCACTTCCATTCACTTCAGCAGTTGATTTCAATTTGTCACGCAGCCAGTGCAGAGGGTCCGCTGGCGCACCTGCGTTCGGCGGCAGGCGTGTCATCAATTGAAAAAGGCACCTGCTGATAGGGAAAGCAAATAGCCACCACGCACACGCAGCGACCGGGGGAAGGCCATCAGATTAAGCGGCACCAAAGGGAAGTGTTTGGGCGGACAAAGCTTTGGAATATTATGGAAAATGTGTATCGCCTAATTAATCAAAAACAAACAAAAAAAACCAAAAGAAAACACCCAAATTGTTGTAACCGGTACCGGCCGGAAATTATTGGAGCGATAATCCACACATTTGCCTCAAGTGTTGGGGGGAGGAGTAGTCTGCCAAAATGTGGGTCTCCTGTCTGGAAGAAAGAAACACTGCACCACAGTGGCCTAGATTCCCGTCTTCATACAAATGAGATCCGTGTCTCACCCACCCCCTCCCCCTCACCCAGCCACCCACATACCCTCTCCCCTGTCTCACAAACACCCTGTCTCACAAACACCCTGTCTCACAAACACCCTCCTACATTCAAACTGTGTTGTCCAATTTGAATTTAAAAACACAGGCCTAGAATTTTTCCAGTGAACTTTTCACACTGCTCTCGTACTTGTACTATCTTGGAGCGTTGTGTAATAATTCGGGGTTCTGTCGGTGCTCGTGGTCCCATGTGAAACTGCCATGTTGGTCATATGTAAAGTAAAATAAATAACACTGAAATCACTTATTTTAGGTCTAATATTTTGGGCCTCTTGGGGAAGGACTATTTCTGCTCATGCAGTATGAATGCTGTGATGGAAATCTGTGTTTATATAGCATGATGGTGCTTCTACAGAATGTTGGTGTTTCTACAGCATGTTGGTGTTTCTACAGCATGATGGTGTTTCTACAGCATGATGGTGTTTCTACAGCATGTTGGTGTTTCTACAGCCTGTTGGTGTTTCTACAGCATGTTGGTGTTTCTACAGCATGATGGTGTTTCTACAGCATGATGGTGTTTCTATAGCATGTTGGTGTTTCTATAGCATGATGGTGTTTCTAGAGCATGATGGTGTTTCTACAGCATGTTGGTGTTTCTATAGCATGATGGTGTTTCTAGAGCATGATGGTGTTTCTAGAGCATGTTGGTGTTTCTATAGCATGTTGGTGTTTCTAGAGCATGATGGTGTTTCTATAGCATTTTGGTGTTTCTAGAGCATGTTGGTGTTTTTACAGCATGTTGGTGTTTCTACAGCATGTTGGTGTTTCTACAGCATGTTGGTGTTTCTACAGCATGATGGTGTTTCTACAGCATGATGGTGTTTCTATAGCATGTTGGTGTTTCTATAGCATGATGGTGTTTCTAGAGCATGATGGTGTTTCTACAGCATGTTGGTGTTTCTATAGCATGATGGTGTTTCTAGAGCATGATGGTGTTTCTAGAGCATGTTGGTGTTTCTATAGCATGTTGGTGTTTCTAGAGCATGATGGTGTTTCTATAGCATTTTGGTGTTTCTAGAGCATGTTGGTGTTTTTACAGCATGTTGGTGTTTCTACAGCATGTTGGTGTTTCTATAGCATGTTGGTGTTTCTAGAGCATTTTGGTGTTTTTAGAGCATGTTGGTGTTTCTAGAGCATGATGGTGTTTCTAGAGCATGTTGGGTCGAAATTCTCCAACATCTCATATGTGCATTGGATTTTATACACTTTTAGTTGAAGCTTAGAAATTAAGTTATGGGGGACAGCAATTCCTAAATTATATATATTAGATGCACATTTCTATCTAACATATACAGTATATACACGATAGATAGACATAGTTCTACCACCCTGAGTAATCTGATTCATAAAACACACACACCCACCCACACACACACACACACACACACACACACACACACACACACACACACACACACACACACACACACACACACACACACACACACACACACACACACACACACACACACACAATGAGGTCAGACGCCGCAGGCAAGGCAACCAAAGCCTCTTTGCCTTGGGCGGGGTTGGGCGTCGAGGTGGGTGTCTGTGTTTGTTGGGAAGGAAGTCGGATTAAAGGGTTTCCCCCCCCCCCGCACCGCTCATTCATGTCCAGTGTAACATGTCACTGTCACATTGCGGCACATTCCAACACATTTGGGACAAGTTCATATCTGGCTCATCTGGAGAGTTATCCAACCAACCATATATATTTCATCTATTCACGTGCCCATTTTAGTTACCTTCAAGAGAAAACACTAATGGACCACCACAAAACTCCTGTGAAACCTTTGCACACATTTCCAATAAAGAAAAAGTTCCAAAGACAGACTTTTATGTCTGACACAGTGGCTGAGCAGCCTCTATGAAGTGTGCAATCCAAAAAGGGAGACAATTACATGAGACAGATTGATTCATGGCGGATGCGATTCCCTTTCCACTAATCATGGCCCCGGTTCATTCTGCGCGGCAGGTCAGTCCGTTGTGCCCCAGGCGGATCAGTAGCCTACATTTCCCCATTCACCATTGTGTTTCGGCATCACAAGCTGTGACCGGCATTAAACACACGACCCGGCGTGACAGAACTGAGGCAAACGACGCTGTACGGGACTAAACAACCACATTTTCATTCAACGGCTCAGCCGAATGACACATATTCAGAAGGTAGGGCAATAAACCGTGCATGCCATCTGTCAACCGCTCAAATCTGAAGGCCCACCCCTCCCCCCACCCACGATGCAGCGTTGTAAATAACCATCCTTAAACAACGCCGGCATAGAGTTTGAGCCCTGCGCCGGTCAAAACGTAAAACCAGGACTAGCTCGCTGGTCAGTGTAGGTCAGGAAGGGGTCAAATGGGTGAGCCTGCCAATCCATCAAGTTATGCTGTTCATTCTGGGGACGGGGTTTGTGTATGTGCTGTCTTATATGTTTCGTTGGCGGTGATTGCCCTCCAATGACGGTAAGTTAGTTTAATTACAATCTCAACATGGCTGGACGAGGGGGGTGGTGGTGGCTCCAAATACAATACAGTAAATCATGGATGAAAAAAAATAAAAACACAGTACATAGTAAGTGGTTTAGGGCAGATTACTCTGTCCTGGATGCAACGGTATACAGATCTCCATGTTGTACGCCCTGCCTGCCACAGGTCATAGCCAAGACAAAACAAAAAAGTCACCCTGTTCATATTTAGAATATTTAATTCTGACATGGCACCAAAAAAGTACTATCTGTTCCATCACTATACTGCCGCTGTATATTAGGCAGGTATGGAGGTACTGCTTGCCGATAGTTCTTCTTAGTATTCCTATCTGGAGACTTAAGAATTCCCATCTGACTTTTTGTTGATTCATCTTTTATATGCAGGTGTTTGGAAAAGGTCAGGAGATTGCTCTATTACACCTCGACTTCAGAGAATCTGACACAGTCAAGCTGGTGTGGGCTCGCAGAGATATTACATTGCATTGGATACGCAGCTGTTTCCTCTCAATAGCGTGTGTGTGTGTGTGTGTGTGTGTGTGTGTGTGTGTGTGTGTGTGTGTGTGTGTGTGTGTGTGTGTGTGTGTGTGTGTGTGTGTGTGTGTGTGTGTGTGTGTGTGTGTGTGTGTGTGTGTTTAAAAAGACGGTGGCTCTGGATGACATCTCGTACTCTCGTATCGACAGAGAAATACAGCCTCACTGAGTGCCTGCCAAAGAAACCCTCTGCCCTGACTTTCATTTCCAGCCCAGAGGACAGTCATTTTGCACCTGGCAGAGAAACGGAATGCTGGAAAACACAGAGAAAGATGAATCACAAAATCAAGTGTTACGGAGGGCTGATGGTTTGCAGGTGTTTATCCCGTGGTACGTGGAACGGATGATATCAGGAAGAGATCCTCCCAATCTGGTTTAAGGTATGCACTTCGATATATTTGGCTGATGGGGCGACTCGTTTTGTTGCGTCAACATTCTCACGAGAAAGCTCGTTATAATTCAAAACATATGTTTCCAAAGTTTTGGGTCTGTCAGACTCTGAGGAGCACTACTGAGGGTGCCCTCTTCTACCGTCTGCAGCTCATTAAAACATTGCCGACAAGAGTTCTCTCCAGGATGCGAGAGACAGAAAACATCTCACCCACTCTCAGATCGCTGCGCTGGCTTCCTGTTGACGGAATCCGAGCGCCGCCTGGCTGGGGCTCCTCGGTGCGTCTCAGAACTGATAACAGACCACGAGCACCCCTAGGTGCAGCAAGGAGCAGTAAAAAGCAAACTCGATATCTGCTTGAGATTGCTGTCAGTTGCTCTGCACCGTGCGGCTGGAATGGACTCCGCTCAGATCCGTCCTTATCCCGAGCACCCCCCCCCACCTTTGCAACTACAGACGTCCATTCTTCAGGATCAAAACAACGGATGCAGATAAAAGATGACATCCCTTTGGGCTCTGACCTATTGGGTCAGTGGGGCTCAGCGTGATTGGAGGATTTCTCCGACCCGTGATCAATCCCTGTTTCGTCCACTCACCTCCTCAGCTGCTCCCAGAACTCACAGCGCCCCCGTGGATAGAAGGCTTCGAGTGTGAGACCACATCCGTATTTCCTCTCTGCCCTCTTCCTTTCTTGTTCAAATGTTGTTGTTTTTTTCAAATGTCCCTCAGATATTAGAAATTCAAGAAAAGGGTTTGGCTTTACGAATGAGGGAGGAATAGAGACGTTTCAAATGTCTTTCCGGGGGGATATTAATGTTTAGAAGTAAATGCACCCAGAAGGAAAAACAGGGCATTAAAGGTGGGGTAATATAAGGAGATGGGTGAGGTGGAAAAAGACGGAAAAGAGGTTAAAAAAAAACAAGGTTATCTTTAATTGGTCTTGTGAGGGAGAAATTGTTTACTTTACTATATTCACCGGCCGGGTGGAGTTTACCCCCCCCTTTCAAATCCCTGTGTTTCCCTACACAGTAATAAAAGTCCATCTGGGAAAGTTGTGCACTCGAAACAAACCAAAAGAAAAACATGAGCTTCTGTGATTTGAAAACCATGATTGTATTATAAAAACAATACATCACTCAGGCCTTCGTAGTAAACATTCCCTTCAATTCCCTCTCTCCCTCCACCTCGCTCTCTTAACCTCCAACCACCTTGCATACGAGGCTGACTGCCCAAGCCAGATCTGTCCTTTAAGCTGCACAACTAATCAATCACACGCATCAACGGATCAATAACTCTCTAACCCCTGCCCAGCGGAGCCCAGAATGACATCCAGCTGGCGTCGCTCTCAAACCAAGGGCCCCCGTGGATTCATTTGGGGACATTTATTTTTAATGGAAGTACAACACATGCGGACTGTGACACTCCCTTGTCGCGGACAGTGATTTATTCTTTCCATATAGCGCGGAGAAGAACACAAGACGAGTAAGGTCGCCGACATACGGTTCAAGGATATTAAAATATCACATGTGGAGGGAATGGCAAAAATCACATTCGGACATTGACAGTCTTATCGATAACATGCTTTACTCCGTTTCTGACGCAGCTGCGTCATTGTAGCCATTAACCCCTGAACGGGTTTATGCCTTGCTTCCGAAACGGCAGAATGCTTTAAAATACATTGATCGAGGACGGTCTCGAGACAGTCGTAACTGGGGGTCGTCTTCCGCCAGGGAAGTAAGCAGTGACTCATCACGGCACCCTGGCCCCCGAAGGGATGGTCAGAGCACCACTTAAAGGATGGTAAAGGATGAGAGCGGAAGCGAGCCGTACGCACACCACACTCATGTTGACGGGAGCGAGAGGGGAAGGAAAACACGGGAGTGAAGTGCTCGAACCCGCTAATCCGACTGGAAAGCAAGGGAGGTGCCCTCATGTCGCAGGAGTTAATCCAATCAGAGATGGGGGGGGGGGGGGGGGGTAAGGGGGTGGAGAGTGAGGGTGTGGCAAGCTGCAGCATTAAGACGGAGCCCGCTGGGAAACCACATGCTGCCCCATCTGACTCCCACATTCCAATGTTCCACACACACACAAAATTTATGAAACAAAGTACAAGAGCTCTCTAGTGGTGTAATTTTTCACAAATAATGAGCGTGTTACCAAACAAAAAGCAGATTAAAAACTAAAAAAAACATTACCTTCGCTCAACGCAGTCAGGCTGACCTCGCAGAATCGTCCCGACAAGCATGGTTACTAAGGGAACGCTACGCCCCGGTCAGATCATTCTGCATTCTATTTGCTCGTAAGGTATTAAGTGAGGTCAGGTAGCTCTAACTCAGTGGAGAGTACGGAACAGGAAAAATAAGGGACAATTTTTGTTATATTCAGTTGAAGGTCTGTCTGCTCCCAGTGTGTGTAATATCCACCACGTGACTGGTTGTGTGTGGTGCAGCGGGATGTGTGTGCCTCTATGTGGGCGCGAGGGCTGAACCGTCCTTTTTTGGAGGCGAATCTTTAATATTTGATGGGCCTTCTCCAGGGAGAGACACTGAAAACCCAGTCACTGCAACAGTGATTAAAGGAGAGGGGGAACCGCTCCATCTCTAGCCAAGTATAAATGTAAATTATTCCAAAACTTGTAAACATTATTAGTTTCTATCATGGATGCTGTGTTACCCTTAAAGGATAGGTTTGCTTCTTTTTCAAAGCGAGGTCTCATTAAAATGTCGGTTCTCATCATTTATAATATATTCATAGCACAACCTCTTTGAACGCACTGAGTTTCTCACTGTGCTTAAATGCAGTCCAATGGGATGAAGGTTGAAGACATAAAACTAAACTTGCATTAGGCCCATATGTTGGCTACAGCAGTTAGTCAGTAGGAAGCAACAGAACTTCCTGTTTCTAGTCTGTCAAGTCTGTGAATGTAGCCAAAAAAAGAGAGAAATGGTAAAAGAGTTGATAAAATCTCTCTCTCTCAGCCACGCCCGTCAGCTGCGCAAAGCGTCCGGCGACTTCTACCGTCAGGCCATTGCCTCAGTCACAGCGAACCAAAAATGGGCTCAAAAGGTTTTGAGCGGCGATCCCCCAGTGTCCACACGAGCTCAAAATATCACAGGATCGACAGAGGAGACAGTGACTGTGAAAACTACTTCCCTGAAGTCAGCCACACATGAAAAGTGACAGCAGGAGGAGGAATTGGCTGTGATTAGAAGACTAATGTCAATTTGACAACCCTCCCCCCGCCCGAGCAGGTTCCTCAGTTCCTTCTGTTCAGTGTGTGACGCCATTAAGAGTCCTGACTGAAACCCTGCATCCAACAGTCGACACCATCCATGCAATTAGTTTATAAGCAATACAACTGTTTAAAAATGCAGACTAATCCTCCGTCCTCCCATTTTCTTTACCAGCTGAGTATGAGCTTCAGGCAGGGAGGGGGGGCACAAACATTCACTCAGGGTGGGCCATGTGGCAAAAATATCAAATCACAATTATTTCCAGGCAGGATCCCGATCCTGAGACAATTCTTTTTCAAGGTGGTTTTTGAGACCATTTTGCAAGTCACTGAACCGTACACCCAAACTAATTTCCCTTTTTTTAAAAATACAGCCCTGTGAGGTAACAAAACCTAAACTAGAAAAGAAGAATAAGTACCCCCCCGCCAATGTGAATTACGGAAGTACTGGTGTTGTGCCAGGTTCTGCTTGCCCATGAATGGCTCATCAGGCAGGCACAGCGCGAGTTCATATTTTCCGGCCCATATTGTCTCCGCTGCACGTCCGGATTCGGCGTTTCTCCAATCAAAACAAATAGAAATGGTGTTTTCTTTTAGAGTATAATATATATATATTTTTTTTTTTAATATAGATTTTTTTAGTTTTCCATACAAATAAGAAACCAAGGAAATAAAATAAATAGAAATCTTTCTATACAAGATTATATTATATAGTGCTATATTATCATCATCACAAGATTTGCATATTGAGTGGCAGGTATGTGCCGGGGGGGGGGGGGGGGGCGGTTCCCAACGGTGCCCTTCTTATCTGTTATCTATATCTTGTTGTCTGGGCAAGACGTTTTCAGGAGGAATTCCTCATGAACCTCGAAACTCCTGCGATGTGCGCACAGCGGCGTGCACAGCGGCGTGCACAGCGGCGTGCACAGCGGCGTGCACAGCGGCGTGCACAGCGGCGTGCACAGCGGCGTGCACAGCGGCGTGCACGTCACCGGCGCCCCGACCGGGCGTCCCCTCCCGGTGATCAGCGCTCCGCTGTGCTGCTCCGTTTGACCAGAGCGGCAAAATGCTGAGAACCGGAGCTGGGGTTCCATGTGCCTTTTCTTTTTTGTTGAGCACCTGCCCCTTTTAAAGTCTCTATACGGGACTGCGGAGGGGAAGTGAGAACCAATCACCGGTGGTTACTGGTCAGCTCTGAGTGGAGAGGGGGAGAGCCTCTGCTCCAGTTTCAGAAACCATTAAACTGAACTTACACCGTTTAAATTCCCAGATTTTTCCTGGCGGATTAAAAAAAAAAAAAAAAAAAGACGTCAGTCATCAATGTCAATCGCGATCGATTGAGTCGATCTCTGATGTCGGAGTCGACCGCAGATACACAATTTAATGGTAAATCGCCCCAAGCCTATTTAGTAGTACATGTGTTACATTTTTTTTAATGTAGATTTGCACGCAAACATGTAGACGAAACTTAAGTTTCCAATCTTGAGCAAAAAAAAAAGTTAATTTACCCTTTGCTGTAAATATGATCACAAAAAGTCATCACTAGCAACTCCAATTCTCTTTACCCAGATAGCAGATTTATTCATTCACTCATACCTCCTTGTGCTACTGTAGCCTGTCGATTGAGTATCCTCCAAGTGTTCACATCGTGTCTGTCAGAGACGGGAGACAGAAAGAGAAATTAATCAAGAAAATGAGTCATATCCGTGCAGCCACGAAAAACCCCAATGAAAAACTTTTCAATTTACATTTAAATCCTGCTTTGTTTGTTCCTGTGATTGATATGCGGTCTGGCATAATGGACCGATGCTGAGGAGGCAAAGGGTTGGTTGATGGTTAAATATGTGAAATCCAATTTGGTTCGCCTCGCGAGCAGCGCTGATATCCATACTTCCATCAATCCTAATTGCATTCTTCCTGCCACCACTCCCATCTCAGCGCCTCTCTCTCACAGACACACAAACAATTATTATAATTTTTCAAATAGACGAGACAAATGAAAACCCCTCATTCACAGAAATTCACTTTAAATACTATGAATAAGTACAATAAGTAAATATGTGTATGTTTGTGTGTGTGTGTGTGTGTGTGTGCGCGTGCGTGCGTGCATATAAGCTTCCCACCTTCATCCTTTTACGATGTATGGGAGGTTTGCTGTAGTGTGGGTTGCTCCCTGTATGTTTTTGTGTGACCATGTGACAGAATTGCCCGTGTCCATTCCCTCTATAGTGCATCTAGCAGCCCCCTTTAAGTCCCTCATTCTGATTCTGGCAGACGGGGGGGGGGGTATTAAGCATCTCCTGGTAACAGCCGAGACGTCAATCACTGTCAGAGAAACTATTAGGAATCGTTTGTACAGACGGGAGCCAGAGAAAGGGTTGCCAGTAATAATCTGATGACATACGTTTCGCTGGAGGACAGCTCTTAGTGCATGACTTTAAGCTAGTCATAACAAACCACCGCTCACTCGAGAAAATGAAGCCTGCGATCGGACAGTTTACAGCTATGATCCGCTGGACTACATCCAAGGACAATCATTTCCCCAAGACCTTAACTTGCTCCTTGATGATTTGGCAGTAGGCTGTTGGGATCATAGATCAACGCAAATACACGGGTGTGTGTGGCACTCACTATCATTGAGATTGATATTTGGCTTTCCTTTTCGTGTCTCCTCATTCCTTTTCCTCTCCCCGTCTAAGCTTAACAACTACTCCCGCTTGAAGCTACAATAATAATATAACAATTTTATTCACTTGTGCAACTTGATCATGATACAGAGACGGAGGGAATCGCCGGGCTGTGCTCTCGGTTAAGGAGGAAACACCCTCATGCCCAGAACTGTCAGTCCCCGCTCAGTCCCCACCCCCTCAACCACCCACTTACCCCCGCGTTTTTTTTAGGCCTCGGGTCTGTTTTTCCGGCCACAAAGCGTAAACTGGAGTGTGGATTCCCTGAGAAGTGCATTCAAAAGTGAAAATATTGAATTACCAAGCCTGGTATGCATCAACCTCATACATGCATCACATATAAAATCACATATAAAATCACATATAAAATCGCCGATGTGCGGTCCTAACGTGGATTACTTTTTCACCACAACAAATCCTCACTTATGTAAAAGAATATTCATCATTCCTGCAGGAAAACCAATATCAGGCCCAGGAATACACTTTACTTCACTAGTGCATTCAAAATGTAAGACTTCCTCAGACATTTAAATGGCAGTTTAACAAAATGTCAATGATTCAGTCTTGTGTTTCACGATGGAAGATGAAACTGCCAGTTAGTCATACTGTGGGAAAAGACTCTTTGGGACGCGGAGCCCTGAAGCCCCCGCTGGTTCCCTACTCGCTTGTTTACTGAATGTGCATTATGACATGTGTCCCGTGTCCAAATTGCACCAAATTAGACACTGCACATCCTTGGGTCCTCAGCAAAACACCCGCCAAGTGTGAAGTAGATCGGATGAACGGGTGTCCGCGCACGCACGCACAAACCTACAAAATGATGTGACGCTTTCGCGGTGGTGACATGTCACTTGTGGAGGGTTAGAAGCATCTTGGAGGAGGAGCAGCCATGTTTGGCGATGCTCATGCTGAGACCAAGGCTGAACGATTTGGGAAAATTATCAAATTAAGATTTCTTTGGACCAATATTGCGATTGCGATTTAGTATGTGAGGTTTTTTTAAAGTTCTTATCTTCTGTTTTATTCACTAAACACAAGCAATAAATTGTATGACCAACACAACATTGGATACAGTCAATATATGAACTGCTCTTTCCTGTCGGCCAGGCCCACATGTTATGGTGAAAGGACATGGATTGATGCATGAATTGATATGAATAACATCTTTATTTAACTATTGATCTGTAAAAATAAAAACCTTCAATCACAGCAGAATATTGAATGACTGATTTAACTTCACACCTTGTAATTGTTCGAATCTGAAAATTTACATTTGAAAAATATGCTGCGTTTCAGCAGAAATGTAAAATTTTCCACAAAAACGTTGCACGCATACATCCACATGTGCCCACGAACAGCTCTATGCTCATTAATTAAAAAAAATAACATAAAAATGGTCAAATAAATACTAAAAACAAACGCAGTGTTCTAGAAGAGGCTCCGTGCAGACTCTACAGGTATCCGTGCTCTGCCAGCAGCACACTCCGCGCACAGGGCACCGCAGGCCAGGCTGGAGCACCTGGTCACGGAGAAAGGGTCCCCGTTGACCCCGTTTGGGTCCATAAAGGAGACGTAAAACAAAATAAAAACACACTGTTTTGGTGCGCCGACCGCGGTCACCCCATTGCTGCCACGAGTGATCTTCCTTTCCGGGCGCCCTAGGTATCGCCTCTGGGAAGAGACGACCCTGGGAAAATTAAAAAAAAATAATAATAAGAATATAGTTTTTCTTTTTTTTTTATAAATCGCAGCCTTTGCAATTAGAAAATTGCATTCTATTAAACTGCTTTGCATTTGATTAATCGTTCAGCCCTAACGCAGACATCAACCGTCACGAAAAAGCATCGTTGATCCCTATCGCTCAGAACAGAGTTAAGATAGTGCTGGTTGTCGTTAGCCTTTCAAGGTTAAATTGTACAAAAGTCAACTTGTCCATACACATGCTGCTTGAGCCAAGAGAAACTCCATCTCCTCGCGCTGCAAGCAGATTACTAAGGCCACATTTCACCAAGCATTATCGGCATTACAGAATTACCACCATATCACGTGTTAGAGGTCCTTTCAATACTGCAAATACTCAGTCAGCGAGCACAGGATCCCAACGTGGGGAGGAAGGAAACTTGGTGCGACGGTTTGTTTTGTGATGTATAATGCGGCTTTGTTCTGTGTTCTCTTAGAAGCTTACAGGAATTCAAAGAATAAATGTGTTTTTGCTGCACTTACAGATTCATTCGTTAAGGGTCTTTAATTTAATCCCCCAACTTAATCCCTTGACCACATGATTGTTAGACAAAGACACACGTGGACACGCAAAAAAAATAAAATAAAATACTGGGAGCAACCCACACCACACCACCTTAAAAGGTTAAAGGTGGAATGCTTATATGCACACAAAGCTAGGAGTAACTTGGACGTTCTGACAAGGAGATGCACAGGTTATAACACACACACACACACACACACACACACACACACACACACACACACACACACACACACACACACACACACACACACACACACACACACACACACACACACACACACACACACACACACACACATTCCGGCTGCATCCTGGCACCAGCCCAGACGTTCTTTGATAACATAACAATGACATCACTCACTCTTCTCTACAAAAGGGCCTCCATTCGCCCTGACGGTGAATTAATTCCGTCACGCCTCGAGCTTAACCCTCGGCTGAGTTGCTCACTTGGCTTAAGTTCTGATTTCACCCCGAACAAATGGGAGTGAGTCATCAGCACTGCGACCCAACCCGCGGCAGTAAACGTATCACAAAGCTACAGCTCTCCATTGGACACTCCAGACAGACCCTGAGCACACGGCGCCTTTTTAAATAGCTCTCTTTAAATAGTTGCCTGTTCGCTATGGATTCCTGAATTAAAAACGGATGAGGCAGCACTGCAGACTTCAACTTCCTCCCTTTCCTTACTTGCTGCCTTTCTTTTTCCTGTCTCTCTCTCCCTCTCTCACGCTGCTCTTCCAAGCAGTTTTGTTACCTTCAACAGATCGTCCTTCAAAGTAAATGGCCAACAGTTACACGTGGACAAGGGAGACGATGCATACTCAAAGGACGTCCTATGATGTCATGTGTGACGTAGTGGCCATTTTATACTAAATTACCATCAAGACCTACTGGGAAAATCGAAGAGCTGTGCCTTCTCTGAGCCTTCCCAACAAGTGTCCGCCTCCTACAGCCAGGAGGTTAGATTAAAAAAAAATAAATCTCCTCCTTTCTAAATGTCTAAATGTTTTATTGTGGAAGGAACTGGGCCTCTGCGAGACTTTGACTCACCCTCTGCTAGATTCTGCAATTCAATTCTGCACCGGAGCCTCAATATTTGACAGACAAGGGAGAGAGATTGACAGGGTCAGAATTTTTATTTATTTTTATTTTTCACCCTGAAGGAATTACAGGTGCAGGTGGAGACAACATTGACAAAATACAGTTGTGGCTGAAACAATTGATAGAAGAACCAATTCAAGACCCGAAAGAGAAAAGGGAACATTCTACTCTGTTCATCGGCTGGCTGCTATCGCAGAGCTGCCTTCGATGCAAATAAGCTATTTGAATGCAATTTTTATGGCAGGTGCGAAAGGTCGCGAATGGAGTTTGGAACAGCCATTGGTTTTGTCGGGGAACGCTCTCATAAAAAATATGTAAATCATCATCTTTGGTTAAATAATCCAATACCCAACCAAATTCAGCCTCAGCTTTCACATGTTTCAAGTGACATCTTTAAGGGCCCCATAATAGTTTTACAAAAGCAGCAGATTGCTAGGAATAAAGACAGCATGTGCTAAAAAATATATACACTAATTTTGACCGAATACCTCGATTACGCTCATATTTTTGGGGTGGCAACTGGTGCTTTCATAACATATTTACACACAACGGGCATTGATTAGAACAGCTAGAACAGTCTATGAAGTTCTAAAAATTGCACTCCTTTAACTCTAATGAAGCCTTTGAAACAACATTTAACTGTCCCACAATATCATCCCAGATGATAACTGGTCTCATATCACAATGTCGATGGTGTAGGTCAATATATTGCCGAGCATGGCTTTACAGCAACTCGGTGTCTGGACAATGAATGAAATCATCGTCGCCGTGATCCCGACGCCTCTTGAGCCACAGTGCAAACGCACACTCGACCTGAACGGTCATGACACCTGACACCCGAGTAAACACAACTTAACCCCCTGTATAAACAACGGCAGGACATGTGTATTGATTTAAACTAAAATACTTTCCCATCACTCAACCGATTCAAATTCTTGACGTACAAATGGGGATTTCAACATGTTGTCATATGATAGCGGTTTGGCTCTTATTCAGTAGCAGTGTAGTCCCCATGTGCTGGAACCCACACTGAGTCGGGAGTTTGATTCAACGCTGTGTTCATCCATGTTAAAAGTAGTTTGAAGCGCAGTGAGCTGTTGTGGTAATGATTATCTCAGAGAGAACAACACAGAGCAATAGCTGTAACTTGAATAATAACTCATTCCAAATGAATGCTGTCTAGGTGTCCCCTGCTTTATTAATTCATTTATTTATTCGTTGCGTTGTGCCCGGTCTCCACAAAAGTTCAAGTCGAATTAATCACTTCAAAAAGTCACCGACACCTCCTCCAGCGTCAGCACGACAGATTTACTGAGCCGGCATGCGTGTAGACCGGCGCTGGGAAGCGCGGTTAAACCTGTGGTCTTACGGAGGCAACTCGGGCTGATAAGCGCGGCTATGTATATCTCTAATGATAGGCCACATGCGGGGTGGGGTGGGGTGGGGTGTGGGGTGGGGGTGGCAACTAAAAGGGGAAGCTGGACCAGACTAAAGTCAAAGTCACATCAGCTCGCCGGTCCCTGAGCACATCACCGCAGCCGCATGCACAAAAGCAGCGCGTCTGAATGACCTCACCTCTGTGCCGTGTAATTACCGCGCCACCACACTACACTGATATTTAGTTCCAGTCAATGAGAGTGACATAAAGCTAGACACCTAAACACACATACAGTACAATGCACTTTGCATACACATAATGTGTGTATGTAACATGCATCATTTATGAATACACTCACACCCCCACACACGTTCGGATTAGTCATATATTTTTATAGAAAGTAGGTCAACACCATGATACAATGAAACAACACACGCAGGCAGACAGGCGCACAAACCCACTCATAACAGACATAAAACAAAGTCCAATTATGATTACGCAAAGCATCCAATACTAGTAATGTTGTGCGCCAAACACTCACCGTACCCCCCGCCGACCCTCTATGTCTCAGTTTGTGACTCCTGGCACCGGGATGCAATGCAAGAATATGACTCAACACCTCTCTGAGCTGTGGGCACGGTAGCTCTACGCGTTGGGCTTGTGTATCTTCAGGGACGTTGTGGTCTCCTGGAATTCTGAACATGCGCTCCTGCACACATGCCATGACAGTGAGGTATATCCTCACACACGGCCAGCTAAATGGGCCGTAATAATTATTGATGGTGAAGGGCCCCCACATATGCAGACATATACCCTGACGCGCAATACAGACAGGCTGTTAAAAAAAAACAAAAAAACCTTGCATACTAACTGCGATTTGGGGGGTCTTTATGAAGACCCACAGTGGAGACACTCAGCTGTTGTTGGGCGGAATTGTATCGTAAACACAGCCAGCCAAAGTGGCGCGTCAAGAAGCATGCCAACAGGTGCCTGCGAAACACACACGTGGGCGTGCGGGTGTGTGTGTGTGTGTGTGTGTGTGTGTGTGTGTGTTGTGTCTAAGTACGACCCCACCCACACATAGGAGCACCACAGTGGTATCCATCTCACTTACACATATGGGATGTATGGGCAATCCGTCATGCTGTGAGGAATGCCTTCTCCCAATGTTTAATGGGGTGTTGATGCCAGTGCAGTCTGGGTCGCGATGGAGTGCAGCCTGAAATGGCACAGGACCGGGTGCAGAGCTGCCGGACAGCCACGTCAGACATATCAATGCGTGAGGCACATTGCACATTGTATCGAGGGTTTGAGTGTTAATAGGTTGTGAAGTTTGAAACTACTGCCCATGTCATCTAACGGAGTTGTGCTTGACGTGTGCATCATCGGGCCTGACACACACAGTTTCCATTGTGATATCACAGTTAGTGCATTAGTATTATCATCGGCACGTTAATTTTTTTTATACAACATATTTGTATAAAAGCCCGGCCATGCCCATCGATTCACAGCACAGTGGATTTTGGACGGGGGATTGAAAGGGCGAGTGGGCTGCTGTGCCCACTCACAGCCCGAGGAGAGGAAGTGTGAGGAGCACTTCCATGAGATACCCCGGGGGGTGGGGGTCATGTTTACGGGGACATTTACCCCGGGTGGCGGCCAGGTGAACAGTTAAAAAAAAAACTTTTCTCCTCAACTGACCTGATTTCAAAGGATCGGGTTTGTTTGGTTGTTTTACATTGCAAATAGGAGTAACTGGAATATCACACACACACACACACACACACACACACACACACACACACACACACACACACCTCTCTAGGGAATAAGGATATTTAGGACTTTATTAAGAAGGCATCGAATAAGATGGAATAGCACATGTATAGTAAAATATAATGTAGGAAAATAAAATATGTATAAATAAAATATATAATAAACTTATCTTATCTCATATAACTAATAAATAACAATAAAAACAATGAAACTAACAATAATAATAACAATGTGAACTGAACGATTCAACGTATTTACCTTGGTCAGGACGCATCCATCCAGTGGTTCTGCCTCTGGGGCTCAATATTCAACCTGTTACGAGTAGGGTGGAGGTCCACACTTCACGGTCCATCCCTCAAACGGAGGGGAGCTTGTCTGGGAGGCGGTGAATCCGGGTGAAGCGTCGCGCTGCGGCTGAAGGGAAACACAGCGGGAGACTTTAAGAAACGTCCCCCGGCGGTGGGACGCCGACACCCGGCGCCGGGACGCCGACACGCGGGGCAGGCTGGAGTAGTCAACCGCGGGGCGGTCGATACGCCGGCCGCGGCGACGGTGGACGCGTCCGGCCCCTCCGTAAATACCTCGTTTTGTCGCCGGTTAACGGGGTTCCTGGGCTCCGCGCAGCAGGGCTCCGTGCTCGTTCCGTCGCCGGAGCATCCTCTCCCCGTCGCCGCGCCGCCCCAGTGGGTGGAGAGCTCGGGTGTCGACGGGCTTTCGTGGTGCGTTCGACTGCGACTCGGAAATCGGAAATCCCGGCCCGGGATTCCCCAGCGCCGCCCCGACTTCCCACCTCAGCGCTTTACGTTGCGTCTGTTCGGGACGTCATGGACGCCCTGTGCTTTGACCAAGTTCCGAAACTGTGCTAAATGTGAAGCGAACTAAGTTATTTTAACATAGTTTGAGCGAAACCACTGACAACTTTTGATCGCGGTTTGACGTGTTTTCAAACAAAACCCACGCACAACTGCGCTGCCGCGCGATTGTGACGTCGGGACCGTTTATCCGTTACCGGTCGTTCGCGCTTCTCCGAGTTTCGAATTTCAACAGGACGCGGAAGGTCAACGTCGCACAATGTCGATTTCAAGGCGTTTTGGGGGTAAATATCAGCGTCCCCCGTTGTGACATTTGCGCGACTTTCCCTACGCTGAGGCGTTCTGACTGGTTTGCAACGCAGACCCGTTTTGGTAAAGTCCTCCCACTTCGGCGATCACAGGGCTCCAGGTGTGACGTCACACCGTGGGGGTCAACTCGACAATAAGAATAAGAACAATAACAACAACGACAACAACAACTTTCTGTGTAAAGTGCCTTTCGAAGGCACCTCTTGAAACGCCGCGAGTAACTTCGACCTCTCTCTGCGGGCGGAGCGTTCTACATAGGGAGCTGTAAAGGCAATGCTTGAAAAACCACCGGACCTGTAGGTCCAAGCGGTGAGCGAACATGTGCGACTACGGAGAGAATAAGTCTACGTGCTTGAAATCGCACACTTGTAACATATATATATGTATTTATATTGTAAAACCCAGGTTCTGTGCATCTGCTACCGCCAGGAAAATCAATTCCTTCAATATTTATTTAGTCAATTTTACTTTTAGAATCAGAATCACCGTATTCGCCAAGTGGGTTTTCTCATACAATGAATTTGCCGTGGCTTGTTGGTGCATAACATACAACATAGAGAATAAACAATGTGCGCGATATGTTCAATATATGTCTTTTTTTATAGTGCACTAACTAGGGCAGGAATGGGGGGGGGGGGGGGGGTTGACCAGGGGAAAAGTAGAGAGAACAAGGATGTCCTTGATGTGCGTTACTGTAACGCATTTTGGCCCATTGCATTTTATTATATGTATTTATATTAGATTTATTTTGTATTGTTTATTATTATTTTATTATAGTTTCCACACCTTTTTCGTTGGACTTCGGATGGACCTAAATGTCATCAACCAATTTGACCACTAGAGGGCAGTCTCTCAATAGTTTCTCTGTACCTGACAGCAGTATTTGTCCTGAACATATTTCTGTCCCACCTTTGTGTGTTCCACTGCAATGCAAGGTTTTTTTTTAGCCTGCCCAGTGGTATTGACCTCTCTGCGGCTTTATCCGCGTGTGTTTTGTTATGGATGTTCATTTAAAAGAAGGGGGAAATAAATCTTGTTCCACGTCAAATGTTGCGTTTCTGTCTCTCTGTCTCCACCGCTGAATTTCTCTCTAGATGTTTTTGAATATGAGGAGTTTAGGTTTGGCATGGTTCCATGGGTAGATATATAGGCCAAAGAGAACACATGGTTCTCTCGCTCTCTCTCTATCTCTCTACCCGTGATTTGTATCTGGTTTTGCTGGGGTTTTTTGTTTTTTTTTGGTTCCTTCGTAATGAAGTTTCTGCTGCTGTGACATGACTTACTGAATAGAAAGGAACCTTGAAAGTAAAAAAAATAATAATAAGTCTCTCTCTGTCACTCTGTCACTCACAATTTTGAGCGGCCTGCAGCATATATTCCCATCTAATTTGAATATTAGAACCGCGTCTCGCACTGATTATAGACATGATAAAGCAGGGACCAGCACGGACCTCCAACAAACCTCCAAACTTTGACGTCAGCAAAGAACTAATGTTGAGACAAAGAAAAAAAAAAACGGGGGGGGGGTCGCAAGGGGAAAAAGTACATGTTGAAAGCAGAGAGGAGGGGCAGATAAGGCAAGAATGCAAAAAGGAGGTATCAAATGGAAGAAGAGGACGAATAGTATAGACAGGCAGTAAAAAAAAAAAAAAAAAGAGGTGAGAGGGAGAGAGAAGGGTTCGCTGCTGGCACTGGCGTCCAGGAAAAGAAGCCCGGAGCACAGCAAGTGAAGAACGCCGGAGGAGGGAGAGAGAGAGAGGGGGAGAGAGAGCGAGAGAGAGACCCTGGTAAGATGGAGTTTTTTTTTTTTGTTTTTTTTTTGTAGAAATCGACACGTAAAACGATAATGACTTCCTGGGTGAAATGCCCACTCTGTGTAACCTAACACCCTCAATTCCACCCTAATGGGTAGAGATGGTCTGTATAACTCAATGAGCCGCATTGTTCCTTGTGGCATTACTGGGCTGACGGTGGACTCTTACTGGCCCCCTGACGTAACATATGCTGCACGCTGGACTGAAGGAAATGAGGGGAAATATGTATTATGTGTTCATCATTTGTGCACACTTGACCCGGACATATCGCCGAGTCAGTTTCGCTGTATTTTGCCATCTTTCCCCTTGAAATGACTCCCGTCGCGACTCCCAGTCATGACCTCGGCGTTTTATTTCCCTATCTATTTCATTCTCACGTGTGATCTTGGAAGCGTATCCTCTTGTAAGGATATAATTCATGGCTCAGTTTTGTGTCGCTTACCCCCTTTATGAAGTCACATTCGCCGACACTTTCCCTCTTTCTTTTCCGCCAAAGCGGACGATTCAGCCATGTCTCCCAAACTGACCTTTGGCCTCTTTGTCGTCCTGAGCCTCCGGACCGGTGCCGCCCCGGTGAGTACAACGGAAATCGAACGTTACACCAAAAATACACGGTTGCCCCTAAATTTGCTCAACGACAATATCGTATATAACTACAAAAGAATTACAGGTTGGTCCTGGAAAAAACAGCGTGACCTTGATTAAACACATTTGAGTGTTTAATGTCCGTACGACCACGAGCGATCCCGCCTCTGAGGTCTTAAATCACTCGACTTGAATTGAGGCTGACTTGGAGCGAGGGGAAAGGTTCTGTATTTTCACGTCGGGAAGGCACCTGCTCCCCATCTGCTGCGGGGGAAACGTCGTACAGCAGATGCGGCGCCTGGCGCGCACTACAAAGGTCAGAGAATTATTTGTTTTTGAAGCGGCGGGGGATGTCGGGCGGGAGGGGTCGCGATGGGTCCAGTCGCGTTTTTGTCTGTTATCCCCGCGGTAGAAGCTACCGTGCTGCTGTAGGTTTGAAGGGAGAGGAGAAGTCAAGCAAAAATGGATCATTTTTATTTAACCTGTGACACATACTTGTAGGGGGGTTTTGCAGACGAGGTTCAATCGATATCAAACTAAACTGATCCCAAATCCTAAAAAATCCTAAATGAAGCCAGACTTTGATAAATATTAAATATGGAAAAGGGAGAGAGTTTGAAATGTTTCGCACGCCCACAACAGCCAGTGGATTTGGAGCCAGGGGCACAGAGACATGGAGACGAGACCAGAGCCACTTGGCTTCACGGTGCAGCACCATGGCGGGCGGTGTGACACCGGCATTCATCCAAAGATAGACCTGCCTCTGGGCAGGTTCAATTTAAGCCTTCACTTAAAGACCTGGATAAGCTCTAATTCTCCATCTGGAAATCTATTTTTTAAAACCCAAGGCTAAGTCTGAGGCTACTCTAATCCATGAGGGAGAAAGGCCATTTCAATTAGTCCAGATTGAAAGTGTAATTTAGTCCAAGATTATTCGTCATTTCAGTCATTTTGTGTCCGTGCAACCGCCCCGTAGACTTCTTGGAGTTTTTCTTCAGTTGAGATAAGGGGATGCAGTTGATTTCTATGTGAAATGCGATTATGGGCTGTGTAAATAACCTTGACTAACTTGACTTCACACATTCTGCAGGGAGTTATCGGAATACGCAGAACATTGTGATTCTTTACTCACAGTTTAGATAACAAGCGTTTGGAACGGGGACATTTTTGTCCCAGTTCTAAAGCCCGCCTCACACCGAATCGGTCAAATTCCAAGCAGCAAGAACCAACTGGAAGTGGGTTAAATCCTATGGAGAGTCGAAAGAGCTATACCGCGCCGCTGTGCCGAATTTCCGCATCCGATCCAGGCTCCGGGATGCGTTCAAATTTTTCGACTCATGCGACAAGGTTTGGGCCGAGACTACGACCGGAAGTTACGCCACGTTTTAAAATCTCTTAGTGTGTATTATAGATATAAAAAAAAAAAAATCACACTTTGTAAACACTATTTAAAATAGAAATGTAAAGTCTGGTTCATAGAAAACGGTAAATTTCCAGCTGATCATTTTCCACCAGACACAGTTCCCCCTGACGGCCACGAGGGGGGAGATTCAACTGTCAGATAGGATTACGGATTCTGTGTGAAGTAGGCTTAAGCACAGCT
>NC_137202.1:22048647-22051147 GCF_960531495.2 Zeus faber
GCGTTGTTTTTTCGGCTAATTGCCGCCGCCCGAAGGGTTAAAAAAATGTCTCCGCCTGGGAAGCCTCCCGCCCCCGCCCCGTGACCGCGTCGCACCTCCCACCATGCTGTTCCCGCCGCACCTCATCCGTCCTCTCGTCTCCCCTGCCAATCCCCCCTTCCTGCCGTCCTCCCTCCGACGCGCCGTCGATTTGAGCACTTCACTCCTTCCTTCCTTCCGATCACACTCTCCAATTTTCCCAAATCGTCCCCGCTGCAACCTCCACCAACCACCCCCCCCCCCCCCCGCCCACCCCGTTCACACGTCTCTCTCCGTCGAACGTCGCCCCGTCTCTCTCCTTCTGTTGCTCTCTCTCCAACACCGTCTCTCTCTCTCTCTCTCGCTCGCTCTCCGTCCCCATCCCCCACACACCGACACCACCCTCCTCCTCCTCCTCCTCCTCCTCCTCCTCCGCCAGTGACAGGTTTTGTGGGAGTGGGACTCGTGTCAATGTCAACCCATTCCCAGCAATGATAATGTTTATTACCCACTGTGCCTGCCACCCGTGGATTAGCGCAAATGGATGCTATACCCTTCAGAGATAACGACGGGGTGGGCGGAAAGACGGTGGCCGGCGAGGGGCATCGCTGCGGTTGTTCCCGTACCTGCGAACACGCCTCGACATCGTGCCTCGACATCGAACTTTTTCCGAATTTACAACCCTTGTGGCATGCCGGCCTGTATTTACATCCTGCACATGGTGTATTTGTCTTTATATTGGTATCTGTCACTTTGATTAACCATGCATTCCATCTTGATATAATGTGTATGTGTGTGTGTGCATGTGTGCGTGTGCGTGTGTGCGTGTGTGTGTGTGTGTGTGGGTTCGCGCGCGCAGGTCATGTGACGCCAACAGGAACAGGAAGGTCACCCTGGGCGAGTGGACGTCCTGTCTGGTGGACCGCTCCGAGGCCTGGTTCTACGCTTTCACGTGTAAGTGACGAGCGCGAGAAGCCCCATTTCCTGAGTTTCCCGTCGGCGGAGCGGTGTGTGACTGGCGGGCAAAAGGAAATTTGAGTTAAAGCAATGTTATCCTTTTTTTTTTTTTAAAACAGCAATGAAAATGGGCTCACGGCAGCTGTGCCCCACGACCACGGAGAACGACCTTTGACCTGAGGGATGGGGTTAGTCTCCCATTTTCTCCAGCCCAAAGCGAAACCTTCCCACGCACCATCTATGGGAACGGTCAACTCCGAAAACAACAGCGTCACAGTTACGATCAAAATGTTCCCTCCGTGCCCTTCAGAGCGCGTGGCACCATCCTGTGCACACCGCCCCCACCTATCTGCTCCACCCGGTACTGCAGCTCATAGAACTTCAGTGATTTACGACGTCATACAATTCAAAAGCCCCTGGCTTTCTTTGGATTCATGTGCATTCTTTAGAAACAGCCCATAGTAAATATCTACCAGCTGGTTGACGCTATTGTTCCGGTTCTTTGTGTGAGGCCGGAGGAAAGACATCTTCAAAGAAGCACCAGACGATAAAAATGAATTGATTAAATAATCATAAGGAGGGAGACGGCGGTGACGAGGAAAGACTTCGAGACAATGCAGAGATAGTTAAGAGGTGAAGGTGAGAAGGGAGCTTCGTAAGGCGAGACAGGACAGGGGAAGAGACGGCGAGATAAAAAGTGAGAATGAAGGCGGTGGCGGCGCCAGTGGGGTGGGGCAGGGAGGGGTCGAAAAAAGAATTAGCAGAAGACCGCTATGATGCACCAGAGGGCAAAACCAAGTTGGGGGTGGTGAGAGGAGCCCGAAAGGAAGGAGCGGAGAAGCACAAGGTGTCGGTGAGCGGATTGGCCGAGGAGGTAATGCACTGTGAACGGGAGTCGGCAGGAACGGGGGGCAATGCATAAAAAATGGATCAGAAATGAGGAGGAAGACGGAGAACGCACGGTAGGGTGGGTTGGAGGGCTGGGGGATGTGGGAGGAGAAAGAAGAGGTTTTTAATGCCGCAAAGCATTTTCCTGTTCGGCACGAGCGGTAAACAAGGTCCTAAAAGGCAGAGCTTGCATGGGCGTCACAAGACCGGGTGACCTCTGCTGAGGTCAAACAAACCAGCACACTTTTCCTGTATTTTCCCAAATTGCATTTGGCTCTTTACAATAATCCTGTTGTATTTTCACTTTGTGATAAATCCCAAATAATAAAGATTGCTGCTGTATATTGCATTTTCAATACAAATGCAAAAGTGATGTGTACACACAAACATCGCAAAAAAACAACTGAATTTTAATAAAAATTTAAAATTCTATGAATCACAAAGAGCACGTGTGATGTCACGCGCGTGTGCGTGTGTGTGTGTGTGTGTGTGTGTCTCCGTGTGTTTTTGCATGTGTTGTTGGGCCGAGATCAATGGGCGTGGCCTGGGGTTGGTTCTTTGCCATCTCTGGACTAATTATCCTAATTATTTTACATGCACTATGCCTGAAGGACGAGGGGGCGACAGAAAGAGTTTT
>NC_137202.1:22056147-22061147 GCF_960531495.2 Zeus faber
TTACAATTCCAAACAGCATCTGGAATCACCGGGAGTCCGTTGGCTGTGTGGTTAAAAAGAAGGAAAATAAAGTTGTTTATGTTAAACAGTCCAAAAGGTGGGGAGATGCAGAAACTGTGGACATCAAACCTCAAACCCATTACGTTACGACTGGCTCGAGTGCCGCAACGTAAGGTGGGACACTACGCCGGGTGGATGTGAACAGAATGCATTTATTTGCAAAAAAAAAGAAAACTGAAGAGGTAACGTCTCAAACAAAAAGCTGGGCCTGGTGTCAGGGAGTTGAGAGAGAGAGAGTCTCGTCAGAGGAAGGAGCCACCCGTATGGTGCGGTGTAGTCCTCCATCTTCACCCAGGTGCCCTCACTCAGCCATCAGTGAGCTGAGCCGCACCGACAACACAAAGACATCGAACGGACGCATACGCAAGCAAACTGACAACAGAAAACAGCACGACATGCAACACCCCCTCCCTTAAGATGACAACCATACCGGCGCCATCCCAGGGTGCACGCGAGAGGGCATCGGCCACCAGATTGTCACACCCCCTTTTGTGAAAAACCTGTCACCGGCTGCGGAGTCAAGCCGACGTAAGCCTCTAAATGCTGGAGGCTCATGGGCTTCTGCCTTTTAACTGGGATGGGTATTTATTTATAGAGGTCTGTCGTTAAGTTCACTAAAGCTCACTCGCTATCTCCCCAGTAAGACCGAGCCTTATGAAAATTCAAATGGCCATAGTTTGCCGAGGAGTCTTATGTATATTTTAGCAGCAGGCATGTTTTGAAGAAACAAGCCCGCCAAGCGTTTTTTTTTTTTTTTTGTGTCTGCATCTTTATCAAGATTGAATGAGCTATAGCAGGTTACAGAGCCGGCGTAGGAGAGACGGCGTGAAGGAAAGAGAGAGGAACGGGTGGAGGACACGAGGTTGCGCGGCAGCCCGGCGATGAGTGACACATTCGGACGCATTCGACACGGGGCTGAAGGGAACGCAAATCAGCCGGCTTCATTTGGCCGCCTTAAACACCAGAACAAATTGCAAGTTGCCTTGAAGGAGGGCAGTGAAAAAACAAAACAACAAACAACTATTAAAATCCGCGGCATTCCTTTGAATGTTTCCCCCTTTTGCTCCCTCTCTGCCTCCGTCTCCTAATCTCTCACTCTCATTACTCCGGGACCCGTCTTCATCCCCCACCATTAGTCCGCTGTCTCTCCGCCCCCCTCTGTCCCCTTCTCTCTTGCCCCATCCCATTTTGAATTTCCCTCAATCTGTCTCCTTCCTGCTGCACGTCTCAGTTAAAGCTTTATGGGTCGTTCACTCCCCCCTCGCTGTGCGAAGATAACGAGCCGCTGCCTCCGTACCACTTTGTAGCCATGCGGTGGGTAGGGAGTTTGGATTTCTCTACGTCCCGAGGCCCGAAAGACTCAGATGTACCTTCTGCTGCTGCTCCTCCTACGTCGCGCCGCGATTGTTATCTGATTTGTAGGACACGGCGCGGACATGAATCGCATTGCGTTCAAAGCGGGCGGGAGATGGAGAAACGCCTTTGTGGAGGCCGCGTGACTTTGAACAAATGCGTTTTCTCCCTGGGGACTGAGCTGGAACTCTGCGAAAACACAATCATCCAATCTACAAAATAGTCGTAGCGGGCGTGCGATAAACATTTGCATGCGGGGAGAGAATGAAACGTTCTGTGTGAAAGAGACAGAGGTAGAATGACAAAGGAAGCGCGTTTGTCTGAATGTCAGAGTCTTTTCTCACAGTGTATTTTTGTCAGGGAGAAGTAACCGTGTGCGCAAATTGGATTGTGTTGTGCTGGAACACCTCTAGGAGCCAATTGTGTGCCTCTGACTGATCCGTCTCCCTTTATTTGGAGACTGCACCCATCGTAACTCATGCACGGCGAATAAAAATGGAGACATACAGATGTCGACTTAGAGTGATATTAGCAACCCACTTCACCCTTTGAAAAGTGGCGGAGCCTCAAGCTGCGCTCTACAGCTCCCAGAGTATTGCAATTTCTATTCCCGCATTAATAATTCCGGACGCCATTGACCTATCCACCCTGCACTTTTTAGTGCCCCGGAGTGTTTCGAGAGGTGGTGACAAGAGGCGAGAAAGGAAAGAGAGACAGAACGAGAGAGCTGAGAGCCGGAAAGGGGGATGGCGCTCATTTCCCTGCCCTGGTGGCCGGTGGCCTTGGCCCTGTGCTGCGGTGTCACGTGGCCTCCGGTACACTCGGCCCTGGCACCTGAGAACGAGGTGCCCCTTCGCTCCACTGCGTGGCTACCGGAGGGAAGGATCACCGCAGTATCCCTTCCCAAAGGACGAACTCGCAGGTAGGATAACACGAGGTGTGGCATTAACAAATTCAACTACTCACGCTTCATTTTTGTGCCTATTATAGTCAATATATACTGTAGATATATAATTCCACTCATACTTAAGTACTCAGAATATTGAAAGGTTCATAATATTGATAGCAATCATCTATATACTAAGGTTGGTTCATTTGTGTTACCGGTATTTCAGTTGAATGTCTATTCTTAGCGTTCTTGGCATAGTTCATAAATCAAAGGTCAAAATTTTCAGTCAGTTTACAACGGTCTATGCTATACTGTTATGAATGATAAATAAGGGCCGAAAAAATAAAATAATTTTACTACATTTGGTTATATAACCGGTAAAGCAACCGTTCTCATTATCATTGCGAACCAGTCATAAAAGGCCTGTATTCATTTTACTCTAGTCCTTGACAAACAAGTCACAGGTATGTTAGATGATGAATGATATTTTCAGAGGGTGCGGCTCATTTTCAGCAACACTGTAGACCTGAGTGGGAAAGTTGACCCCACTGGGCCAGAAAAACCGGGAGCTGCAAATTGGTAAAATGCATCACTCTGTACGTTGCAGTCTGTCCGTCTGTGCAGTCATGCAGGACAGTATGGTAAATAATAGAGGGACAACAACGATTCATAAATAAATTAGCCAATTAAATGAGTGACAAACTGCCCTTGAGAATGACAGCACCATACATCTGTTCTCTAAACAATGCCTGTCTGCACAAAATCATGTAAATGATGTTTGCGAGGATAACAAAATCTTTATGATAAAAACAAATGCAGTAATACATCATCATTAATAACACTTTGTCATGTCGGTATGCACAATATAGGTCAAGTTGTGCATTTTGAATTCTGATAGTTAATCTTAATAAACGTGATTTTTCAGAAGTGAGCAGCTTGGCACAACAGCAATTCCATATTTGACCTTACTAGTTTAATGTTTCATAATGAATAGATATATTTACTTGCCGGACACAGAGAAGAACAGCGGTCATATTAGAGATTCAATAAAAACCTAAAAGGGAGACGAGTCCAGGTTTGGGTTTATTCACGGTGTTGAACCATTAAACAGCATCTTTTATGCAAATCTAAAATCAATACGTCAATAAACAGTTTCACAGAAACACCTAATTGAAAAAGAGCGAGAACAATGTTTTGACTCTTAGCACTGCTTTAGATATTTTTAGCAAATTGGAAACAGATATACATCTGAAACGGTCGATAGCACCTTATCACTGTCTTTTAGTTCACCTCTGCTGTTCTGTTATCAAGTCACTGATCAGTCCAGGGGAGGAAAAGGGCTTTCTGAAATGTGGAATACTAACGACTTACAAACTTAAAATTATTGCAGGCAAAACAGTGTCCAGAACAGGGAAAATCATCAAAACGTAAGAAAAAGAAATGTCACGTGACAAAAAAATATATATATATTTTCATCTGATCCATCAACTTGGGGCTGAGTAGATAAATGATGTTATCTTTTTGGCAGTCCTTATACAAAAACTAAAGCACCTCCTAATTGAACGCAGTGTTTCCCCTAAAGGCTTTACTTCACCCTCAAGAAGAAGGCTGCGATGATGTCAGTGACTGTCAGCCCATGCGACGTGCCCATTGAATGGAGCCTGTCTGCCCGCACCCACAAGGACAAGCCCCTCAAGAGCCTGCAATGTAAGGACAGCATAAAGACGCACATTTCACCTCCAGATATCAGCTTACCTAAAACCAAACCCCTTCATTCAGTTACAGATCAATCAGCTCTATTGTTATTGGACAGTAATTAACTAGTAGGCAAAAACATCATCAGTTAAAATAATCATATTGATTATCATATTGCAGCCCACAGCCTTATCACTCCGATTTGACTACAGAGTAAAAAAATACTTTTTCCCCAAAAGGCAATCTGAACTTTCTGTTGGAGTCAGACGTAGATATTTCTAACAAATAATGTGATCGTATGATATCTTGTGATAATGTCAAATATATCTTCACAATGCCTCTATGAAATTATCATAACACGGATTCTTCAGGGTTTCTCGTACATTCAGTTAGTATCCAACAGTCACCCAAACATAAACAGATCAACACAGACACATCAACAGCGGATGTATAGTCTCTAATTTAACCTGCCCACAAGCAGAAAGAACATCACAGAGAGACCAATCTACAAAATACGACAAAGCTAAGACAGGCCAATGCACATTCCAAAGAGATAATCACATTTTTCCATTCAAGGTGCAGTCTTCTGAAACAGAAGGAAAAAATAGAGCATATGCCAAAGCACTCATTACTGCAAATTGGTACCTTCCCTTGTTAACTGGGTACCCTACATGGAAAAACTACACTTTGACGTTATAAAATGACACATAAATCATTCAAAACCAGAACCCATGGGTCCCCATCGCTAGCCTGAATTATTCACTTTGATTGTGTAGCATTCTCATTTGAAGAGATTTCTCTGCTTGTGCATGAGGGGGGATTCTGAAAAGATATTCATGCACATATTGCAAAAAAATAAAAGCAGAGGTGAATCTGTTTCTGCACACAGGGAGTACCAAAAAGAGCGTACCGGAGGTTTGGTGGAGAGGTCCCGGGAGTGAGGAGAAATTACATCGCTACACTGGCAATGCTCTGGACACCTACACAAGTTCTCCCCACGCTC
>NC_137202.1:22066147-22241147 GCF_960531495.2 Zeus faber
AACACCTGGAACCGTTTGTAATGTTCCTCATTCCTGAACAACGTTTGCAGTGTGGCAGGTCACATTATCCTGCTGAAAAAGGTCACTGCCATCAGGGAATACCGTTGCCATGAAGGAGTGTAGTTGGTCTGCAACAATGTTTAGGTAGGTGGTACGTGTCAAAGTAACATCCACATGAAGGCCAGGAGCCAAGGTTTCCCAGCAGAACATTGCCCAGAGCATGACACGGCCTCCGCCGACCCGACTTGCCTTCTTTCCATAGTGCATCCTGGTGCCATCACTTTCCCCAGGTAAACAACACACACGCACCTGGCCATCCAAATGATGTAGAAGAAAACATGATTAATCAGACCAGGCCACCTTCTTCCATTGCTCCATGGTCCAGTTCTGATGCTCACGTGTCTATTGTAGGGGCTTTTGTGGTGGACAGGGTTCAGCATGGACACTCTGACCCGTCTGCAGCTACACAGCCCCATACGCAGCAAGCTGTGATGCACTGTGTGTTCTGACACCTTTCTATCACAGCAGCATTCACTTTTTCACCAATTTGTGCTACAGTAGCTCTTCTGTGGGATCGGACCAGACGGGCTGGACGTCCATGACCCTGTCGCCGGTTCACCGGTTGTCCTTTCTTGGACCTCTTTTAGAAGGCGCTAACCACTGCATACCTGGAACGCCCCACAAGACCTGCCCTTTGATTCAGAGTCTTACCTGTGTCCACAGAGGCTCTGCCTGGTCGTCCTTGGCCGATGTTGTCCAACACCGTGAAGGACCTGCGGTACGGCGTGTCGGACTGAAAACAAAACCGTCCAATTTTAACTGTTTTACACACGCAAACAAATGGAAACGTTCTGTGATGTTAATACAAATTGTATAATATAAACCAGTGGTTCTCAACATGGGATCTGAGTACCCTCCAGGGGTCTTTCAAGAGGTTCCAGGGGGTCCCCAGCGATAGCATGAATAGCTACATTTCACCATTATTTACAAGACATTCGCACCCCTGGAGAACGTAAAATAATGACTGTTTTTATCTCACCAACAATAGTACAGACTGGTATGGAAGCTTGGGCTAAATCATCTTACCTCTTCTCGCATTGGGGTCCCAGACACACAACCTTATCAAATGGGGTCCGTGGCCTCATGTGTATCAAACTGAAGGTCCCTGATATGAGAAGGGTTGACTACTACAACTACTTGTGGCTAGATTAGATTAAATTAGAGTAAAACCAATTTTTTTCTAGCCGATATATCCAGTTACAGGAGCTGGTCTCAGTGTGGAGGGACAAACTGCACCCTACCCTGTATGTGTGAGTGGTGTTGGGCCGAGAGAACACGTCCAGCGGGTGGTAGCGGTCCCTCGGGTGTAAAGTGCCGGCCTCATCGGTGATAGCACTGTTGGCGCGGCTGGACGAGCCTCTTTGACGCTAGGTGGACAAACACAAAATGTTAGTTTCTTTTCCCCCCTTATTTGGTGCCATTAAGTGTCTGATGAACTACCCATCCAGTCGCTTCACCTGTTCAGGGACACATACCAGCTAACTGCCGACATACGGCTCGTCCTAAAGTTTGTCTAGTCACAATATATAGTCTAAAAGGGAATTAAGTACCTACACTCGTCTTGAGTGATTGATTTTCTGTTAAAATGTGGCTTGAGTCGAGTGGTGTTGCACCTGTGTCTTGGGGTGAAGTCCTGGGTGGGAGGACTCTGGCTCTCCGGTGGCTATGGGGGGGAGGAGAGTGTTCCGGCTCAGAGCGGTCGCTGGGGAGCTGAGGCGGTCGCTGGCCATGGGCCTGCGGAGAACAACACACCCGCTCGCTCAGACGCGGCAGCCGCCCGCTCCACGGGTCTTAGCTGCCGAACGTTGCGGCGGAATCCAAACGCCAACATGAAAGAAAGCACCTAACTGGCACACTTAAGCTAACTGCGGTTCACGATGAGTTCATTCTTTAAGTTGGCTGCACGCGCACGACTTCCCTTCCATCCCCTTCCTTAGATCGCTCTCCCCACCCCCCACCGTTGCTGCTGAACAGTGCCACAAGGCACAAGTTGAAAGGCAGGCTGGTTTCAAAGTAATCGCTATCTCTCTCTCTGGGTCTGCACGACTTCAGAGAAGGCGGCGGGGGGCGGGGATGGGGGTGGGCATGGGGGAGGAGGAGGGGGAGAAAGGAGGGCGCAGGATAAACGGAAGAATGACAGAACGAAACTCACAGACGCGTCCCGCGGATCACCTCATCCATGGACCCCGCCACGCTGGCCTGGGCGAGGCTGGGCACCATGGGCAAGAGGGTGCGCGGGGGAGGGTTTCGGCGCCGCGCCGACTGGGCGGGCCGCGCCAGGGAGGAGAAGCTCTGCTCCAGGGCCCGGCGGGGGCGGGACTTTCCGGCGGGGACGGCACTGGACCCCGGACGGTGGGACACCCGCTCCGCCCGCTCCGCCCTCTCCTCCGGCTCCCTGCACGAGAACACAATGGACAGCTGCTACAACCGCCACCTGGTCATGGCATGGCACATGTTATTGAAAAGTCACTTTTATTTCATTTTTGAGTGAGGTTGTCTTATAGAGGTAGGCGCGATTGTGCCAAGATTTGATCCAGACAATAGGCAATCAGCGAGCTGTGTCAATGCCCCTCTCACATCCAGGATGTTTTCAGGGAACGTACAACCGTATGAAACATTTGCTTTCTGTTGTACTGAGAACATGTGAGCGTCCATGGGCGGTGGTGGCTGGTTGTGTACGTACATAGCTTTGTCCAGCACTCCCAGGTTCCTCTGCTGCAGGGGGATACCCTGTATCACGATGAGATCGTTCAGATTGTCATGGGGCACCGCTACTCCGGGCACCCTTCCCGGCTGCGGGGGAAGGGGTGCATGATGGGGAATGTAAAGAACAAAGGTGGTGATGGGCGGGGGGGGGGACCAAAGGCCATGGCAGGAAGGGACAAAACAGAGGGAAGGTAACAAAAATACATGGTTAGAATAGAAAAGAGAAGGGCCAGACACCTAAGTATAAGCTTCTTCCAAATGTACCGTGTTTACAAAAATAAACTATTATACATCATGCGGTGAAGTCAGGAGACAAACATTCTGATGTTCTTTGTGAGAGAAAGGAAAGTTATGAAGGACAAACATTTCAATAGAAAGCTCAGCACTGGCTGTGATGATTGTTTTTTTATCAACAGGCACAAGCACATTTCTTATTATTATTATTATTATTATTATTATTATTAGTTTAATGAACCGCCGTGGAAGGTGTGCACACAGTGCGCCACCCTTTTGGCTCTAAATGAAGGAGTTACATACAGCGGATGGCTTTTTCTGGTTTTTGGATTTCCGTCTGGACTTTGTGTTCTTTAAGCAGGGAAATGTGTGATCACAGGGATGAGGAGAGAGAGAAAGACAGAAAGATTAAGTGGAGGAAAAATTGGTAAAAGGCAGGAGGTGAAATCGGGAAGAAAGAAAAATTGACACATTAATAAATTAGCAGCACGGAAAGAGGGTGAACAGAGCTACAGGCAGGTGCCGACAATCAGGTGTGTGAATAACGCAACAGTGATTTGCAAACAGGAATTAAATCCTTGTGGCTAAGGATACTGGTAACGGCAATAGACACTACTTGTAAAACTTACATTTCACATACATATCTACTTAGGTACATATCTACTTAGGTACATATCTACCTTTTTTATAACTATTTAGTTACTTATCTACTTAGTGACATAGCTAAGTTAAACAGTAAGAATTGTAAAGCACAGATAAAACCATCACCCCAAATCTGATCAACACAAGTTGACAGGCGGAGCGGTGATGCAAATGCTTTTGCCAACATGGCCCAGAAGAGCATTTGACCTGATCACCTGGAAGCAGAGGGAGTCGGGTGGACACCACTAACCTGGGACTGAACGCTGGCGGTGAGAGGTGGCGCCCGGGTCTGGCCGAGCTTGGGCAGCATCGTCGGGGGTGTGGACAGCAGCACGAAGGGGTTTTGGGGATCCGGCTGAGCAGGGCTGCAGCTCTGGGAGTGATTCTCATCATCTGTCAATCACAGTTGAAACCCCTTTCAATGACGGTAAAGACAGGACTTGAACACTCGTTAAATTATAAACAAATTGGGTGTATTTAAAATAATTATGTTCCTGTGGGATTGTATATTTGAAACTCCTATACTGTATAGTCACCACAGAATTCAGGAATATTTTAAGTACTGACAAATCTCTATCCTGAACCTTAGCAACGCCAAGAACCAAAATTTGAGAAGGACGATCGCCACCATCCAAACCATGAAGGATCCCGTCTGCTTTCCATAAACATTGGACTGGCACTCCTCTCCTGCAACGCATTCACCTCCTGACGGTCAGTGAGTCCAACACATGCATCCACTATACAGTCACCTCCTCCATCCTCTACTCCAGCTGCCCACTCAGCTCTCCTAAACGGGACTGTTACGCCTTCCACCATAACCACCATCATTTCCCTTCGTAGACCTACGGTGGCGCGCTCATTATCACGCCCCCTTGCTGCTAACCATAATGATATCATTTGAGTTCCCAAACAACCTCTGTTCCCTTCTGCTGCTGCTGCTGCTATCTGTAAACCTGTAAACGTTGGTCTTTTAAACATCAGATCTCAAGATAACAAATCATTTTTTTGTCATGATTTCTTACTTATTATTATCATTTGAATTTTTATTATCATCACAAAGACTTGGTTAACTCAGGAAGACTGCAGTCCTCTTAGGTGTAAAAGAAATGTGAAAATCAGTCCCCCCTGACTTTTACATTTCTCCATCAACCCAGGCTCTCGGGCGGGGGGGTACATCATTTGAACATCTTGGTTTTAGGCTTAATTATAAGGCCCCGGTGATCATTTTAATAATTTATAGACCGAGACCAAATAATGTTTTTATCCAAGAATTTCTTGAGTTGTTATCTCATTTTATGTCAAATTATGACAAAATTCTGATTTTAACATTCTTGACTGCTGCCCCAGCCACACTTTGGTTAGTGATGTTATGGATGTTCTTGACATGTGTGTGCGATCTCAAAGTGGTTTTATTCAGTGTGATCTGATCCCAATTTACTATTAATCATAACAACCCTGTCTGCCGTCATGTTTTTAACTCTACGTCAGCGAGTACGTTTTCTGTGCTTTTCAATGCTGCGGCTTCACCTTTAACTGCCTTTTATCCAGATTTTAACACAGAGGAGCTCGTCTCCCATTTTAATGACACATGTCTGACTGTCTTGGGCTTTTTGTTTGAAACTCCATCCCACATTAAATCAACCACGTGCAGCCTTGACATTATCCTCACCACATTTCTGAAAGAGGTGATTGACACAATTGGACCCAGTTTATTATCAATTATAAAAAACTCGCTGGAAAAAGGCATTTTTCCTTCTGCTTTTAAACATGCTGTTATCAATCCTCTTTTAAAGAAACCAAACCTTGATCCCTCTGAGCTTAACAATTTCAGGCCCATTTTTAAACTTCCATTTTTATCAAAGGTTATAGGAAAGGTGGTATCATCCCAGCTTTGAGCTTGTATGTGTCATAATAACATGTTTGAGAAATTTCAGTCTGGTTTTAGAACTTTACATAGCACAGAAACGGCCCTCCTCAAAGTAACCAACAATATCCTTTTTGCAGCTGACGGGGGAAAGTACAATTTTAATTATTTTAGATCTAAGTGCAGCCTTTGACACTGTAGATCACGCCGTTTTAATTGACCGTCTTTACACCTGGGTTGGCATCAGGGACACTGCACTGCCTGGTTTTATTACTACCTTTGAGAAAGAACCTTTGCAGTCTCCAGAGGTAACGACTCGTCCTCCACAGCCCAAATGACCTGTGGTGTACCACAAGGTTCCATTTTAGGTCCAATTTTATTCTCATTCTATGTGCTGCCTCTTGGCCAAATTATCCAGACACACTGTCCCTTTTCATACAACACACAGATATACCTTCCCCTCAGACCTGGTGACCCAAACAGCCTAGCTGCTGTTGTAGATTGTCTCAATGATATCAACTGTTGGATGGCACAGAAGAACTCAATAATTCTAAATCAAAAATCATATTGTTCACTCCCCCAAATTCTACCAGTCATATTGAGAGTGGCCCTGGCACTCTGTCCTCAAATGTGGAGTTTGTTGCCAGAAACATGGGAGTACTGTTTGACTCTGGCCTAAATTTCGAACCATAACTTAAAGAGAATTGTCAAGTCCTGCTTCCTTTGACTGAGAACCAATTCAAGAATCAAACCAATACTATCACACAGCGACCTGGAAAAAATAATCTACGCCCTAATTTTCTCACGACCAGACGACTGTAACTCCCTCCTTTCTGGCATCAACCAAAAGTCACCCCCAACTAGTTCAGAACTAAGCAGCTCAGCTTCTTACTGGTTCCAAAAGACACATCACCCCAATCCCGGCTTCTCTCCATTGGTTCCTGTTCAATTCAGAACCGATTTCAAGATTTTACTGATCACTTTTAAAGCACGTCTGGGTCTGACTCCAAGCTACATAACAGAAATGTAGGTCCCATATGAGCCAGTGAGCAGCCTCAGATCCTCAGGCTTTTCCAAAGTCTAGACTTAAAACTCAAGGTGACTGCGCCTTTTCTGTCAGGGCCCCTCGACTTTGGAACGACCTGCCTGAGGAGATACGATGGCAGAGTCAGTGACTTCATTAAGTCACTTTGTCAAAACCCATTTTAATAGATCTGCTTTTATGTGATGTCACCCCCTTTCTTTATTTTATTTTTTACTTATTTATTTTTATTTTATCCTTTTAGTTCCATTTCTTATTATTACATTGTATCTATTTATTTGTTTTCTGTCTATTTATCTGCTTTTACAATATAATGAATGAATTTAATCACTGGTTATTAATGTTCCTTTGCCTTTTACCCTCTTGATCTGAACACTTTGCTTTTATTTCTCTGTCAAAGCACTTGTTAAACTGTGTTTATAAAGGTGCTTTATAAATGAAGCTGTTATTAAAAAGCTATTATTATTAACCTATTATTTATATTAACGCATTGAACAATCAAATTAATGCATATATTTTCATCAAGATATATTGACAAAAAATGTGGATTAGAGGAGACACTCTTGTCCCTCCCATTTAGAGAAACTGAAATTGCTTCTTTTTGGAGCAAAGATGTTTCAAGTACCGGGATTTGATGTTTGCATACTTGCTATCAATGTAAAAATATTAATTAATCAATCAATTTATCAAAATGTTTACAAATGATGATCTCACGACCCTGGACTGGAACAAACACATATTGATATGCTGTACGTATAGGTCGGGTCTTGCCAGACCTGAGACGCAGCCTTCCCAGTGGCGTTGCACCAGCTCGTCCATCCAGCCGACCAGCTGCCGCCACACGTCGTCGAACAGCAGGTCCAGCACGGCCTGGCGCCGGCAGCGGTGCGGCGACACCGGCGGCAGGCAGTGCCGCCTTCGACCAAACTCCGAACCCTCCTGTGCCCATTCGTCATCCCTGCGGAAACAAAAGAAAACAAACATGGAAGATATGACTATCAACCGCAGAAAGGTACGTGATAGTCGTAGAGGACTCTGCGACTCACAGGTCCCTGCTGTCTAAGGCCAGGTATTCCTCCATCAGGCCCTCCGCCGCGATCACTCGGGGCCAGTCCGGACCCTGGGAGCCTCCTGGAGTGTCGGGGGGGCTGCCCGGGTCCTCTGCAGCGGTAAGAGCCGCTCTCCTGCCCTGTACGTTCAGCCTACACACACACACACACACACACACACACACACACACACACACACACACACACACACACACACACACACACACACACACACACACAAACACACACACAAACACACACACACACACGTTGAGGAATCAAATCAGCACTAGGGGCCAATCATCGCAGAACTCTTCCGACAGAGAAGCAACTTGATTGTTTGACAGCCGTAGTATCTAGGTCACAAAAACACAGAGCCAACTAACGCACATCCATAATTGATAGTCTAACAGAAGTCAGATGTTTAGGCAGCCAGCCAAGCAGCCTGTGAACCAGCCAGCCCTTCAGCCAGACCGGCTTAGAGGCACGCGCTGGGCTTTCCCGAGGAGCGATTGAACAAGTCTGACGCCTGTCATGAAGTCCAGCATTACACCACGCAGCAAGGACGATTATGTAAATGTTTCACTTTTTCCACTTGATTCTAACACTTTTTATTTTTTATTTTTATTTTAAATCACTAGATATAGGAATGTGACCGAAATATTAACATTTATTTGACTTTGATCAAAGAAAGTATATGCTCACTCAGTGCTTCCCTTGTCGCTGTCCTGGCTCCTGGCGGTGCCGTCGGTGTCTGCTGACCGTTCACTGGCGGGGACGCCCTTCCCCGAGGTGGCAAACCATTGAAAGCCCTCATCGCTGGGACACACCAGCTGAGTGCCAAGGATACTGGGAACGCACACGCACGCACGCACGCACGCACGCACGCACGCACGCACGCACGCACGCACGCACACACGCACACACACACACACACACACACACACACACACACACACACACACACACACACACACACACACACACAGTTTTTATACCCGATACAGTACACTGACTTAAATCTTGGTTGCTGAACAGTACTTTTTACAGTGCCAATCAAAATTAAATACATTTTTTCCAGCTAAGTAATGAAACTCCTTTTTCAAATACAATCATTAATCACACTTTTTGAAATAAGTAAATCACCCATAGTATTTATATGGAACTGGAAAATTTTAACTGGTGACGAAGGGCTGTGGAAATTGAAGTCGTACCGTACAAACATTAAGTTTCACTTTCGGCTCACTGATGGTGCAGAGATATAAATAAATTAGGTATCGAAATCTGGGATGGAATGTTTTCACACTTGATAGGATGGACGCAACTTGCAACTTTGATGGCTTAAAATAATTGAATTTCAATACCCAGCACCGAGCGATGATAATTTAAAATCAAGAAATATACCCTTTTGGAGACGTTAAGAGAAAAGTGAAAAAATAAAAATTAAACCTTGACCGTGTTTGTTAAACAATCCCGTGCATTTGGACAGAGGTCTGGCTTGGGGTATATTTGCGATACTGCAAAGCATGGCGAAGAATCCTCAGGAGGTTTTAGAGCAAACTAAAACCTTCATACAATGTATTTATACTTCCAAAGGAAAAGTGTTGATTTTGAGTGTTGATCCCCAAGGGGGGTAAGGGACCATTTGCAACTTTTTTTTTTGTGGGGGGGGTGACCTACCGGAGATGTGGGAACCTGGCGGCCCACTGCTGACACTCGTCCTGAAGACCGCCGAGCTGCCCTTCTTCACCTCCGCTGCCCTCGTACAGCTCTCTGTCAATCTCCTCGAACATCAGCTGCACCTGGCGGGAAGCCACCCTGTCGAACTCCTGAGGGGGGTGGGAGGGGGGAGGAAGGGAAAAGCTCAGGGGGATGATCTAATTGTTCCTCCACCCCTAGGACACGGGCTGGATCATAGTCGAGCTCCTTATTGGCGGCTCGCTGCAGAGCTTTGTTTATCTCACAAACGACAAGCTCCTACGGCGCTCCGATGAATTTGTGGTCAACTCGGGCTGTTCACATATTTGGATGTGCTACGAGATAGATTGAGAGGGAGAGAGAGAGAGAGAGAGAGAGAGAGAGAGAGAGAGAGAGAGAGCGAGTGAGCAAGCGGAGAGGACTCGGTGGAGTTGTAAGCGTTGATGCTGTCTGTGTGTGCGTTGGCCCAATATATATTTTTTTTGCAGAGGCAGTCTGAGGACAACGCTAAATAAATCATTGAGTTCTAGAAAGTTTTTGACTGAAGCTAGAAAGCATAGGATTACAACAAGGCAGTGCCCGGGGGAATCCAGCCCGGCGTACGCGGCAGACCAACTAAGGCTGGAACAGGGTTCCCACTGGACTGTCAGAAGCAGACATGCTACCAATATGAAAATCAGATCAAATGCAATGTAAGGCGTGTAAAGAGTTACATACCAAAGCCAAAGACAATTTTTGTAAAGTAAATCAGCATCGGTTCTAATATCTCATAATCTAGTTTATTCATCGTAATAATTTGTATTTATAATTGAAATCCCATATAACCAACAATAATTCATCCTGTGCATAGTATTGCATTTTGTATATTCTGTTTATTTTTCTATATCTGACTACTTCTGTTCTGTATTTATATATATTTTTTGCTATTTGACAAAAAAAAAGTTCTCTCACTCACACACACACACACACACACACACACACACACACACACACACACACACACACACACACACACACACACACACACACACACACACACACACACACACACACAAACACACACACACGTACCAACTGAAAACCCTCATTCTGCTGGTGTTCCGGGGACGGTTACTCACATCGTAGCCCCAGGAGAAGACGGAGCTCCTCTCGGTGGAGACCCCTGTCCCCGTGTAGCTGTGGATGCCCGACCAGGACTGTGGAGTGTCTCTCATGGCGGCTGTGGGACACTCGGAATGGCCGGACGCCTGAGAGCTGGTGGAGAATGGGACACGGGACGCGGACGCTCTGTACATCAGGGGCTTCCCGGCATTTAGACGCAATACCTTGTTTTCCCCCTCGTGTATATATTAACGGCTCTGTTGGTCTGAACTGGTTTGGTTTTCTTGCTAGAGAAAGCAAGGTTTTTAGGGGGCACGCTATATTAGAATCTGCGGTCTTGGGTTTTGTTTGTTTTTACAACCAACATTTGACGATGGGGAAACATACGCCTCAAACCTACCGAAGGCCTCGCGACCCTCCTGCAACCTGTGGGGTTCGCTGCTGTAGATGAGGTACGGTGGAGCTGAGAATATGCCAAAAAAAAAAATCCATATTGTGAGACGACACTGTCTCGGTTTATACTCATATACTTTAGAATGTGTCCTTTCCCGGCTTTGAATGGCTGTGTTACAGTGAAGCAAATTTAATTTGTTTTACCCAAAATATCATATCAAAATTGAGGTAACTGGTCAATCACAGGAATATGATCGTGGTTTAAAGAATCTAGAATCGAGAGCAACGTTCATCCACACTCATCGATTAGGGCTCTACACAACACAATGCTTCTTTATTTACAGAGTTCACAGGTCTACAACAAAGTCATCTTCTACCTCTGCCAGGGGCCAAACTTACCTGAACAATAACCACCCCTCGCAATTTGATGAAATTGTATACTTTGATTGCATATAATTCGGCATTTTTGTGTCGCCGCCATCCACTCAGACAGTCTAGAGCAAGAGAGATTGGAGTCATTCTTAACAGCATGAGTTTCCGAGTGGGAAGCAAAGAGTAAAAGTTAATGTGAAATGTAATTGAATACTGCTTGCACCTACTGGAATTTGAAGGAGGCAATGTGATATGAGGCCCGAGAATCAGCGGCCCGTTCAAGAAGGTGTAACATTACAGAACGCTCTTATCAGAGCAGGGATAACTGAATATGTGTGTCTATTGTGCAGCCTTCATGTGGAGTGACTTGACTTGTTTCAGTTAATATTACACCTGGTTCAAAATGACTCATCTTTTTGTTTGCTATGCACAAATTACATTCATCTTTCTGCTTCACTGTTTATTTCATAAATTATTGCATAGGACTGTGTATGTCATTGTTTGACGTGACCTTTAATTTTTCAGACCTTTTTCATTTTTAGCTTTTTCCATTTTTTATTGTTTTTTTTTTCCTTTTTTTTTTTATGTGAGCTGCTAGGACATTGCAATTTCCCTTCGGGGATAAATAAAGTACCTATCCATCTATCTACAAAATCCATGACTTCCCTAGCTAACTATCTGTCTGTAAACAGTTTATATTGTTCTATCCATCTGTCATTCAGTACTTAGCCAAAGCCCTCATGTCTATCAGCTTCTCTGTCACAAAGTCAGTCTATTGGTAGGTTTGTCTTACCATCCATTTTTGTCTGTGGACAGGAAAAGTTGCCTTTTTATATAGTTGACTAATTATTCTTTTACCTATACATGCATACATATACACACACACACACACACACACACACACACACACACACACACACACACTCACACATTGGAATTTGTCATGGTGATTATTGGTGCATGTCTACAGATGATTAGCATTACACACACACACACACACACACACACACACACACACACACACACACACACACACACACACACACACACACACACACACACACACACACACACACACACACACACACACACACACGTATTAGGTACACCTTGCTAGTACCGGGTTGGACCCCCTTTGGCCTTCAGAACTGCCTTAATTCTTTGTGGCATAGATTCAACAAGGTGTTGGAAACATTCCTCAGAGATTTTGGTCTATATTGACATGATAGCATCACGAAGTTGCTGCAGATTTGTCGGCTGCACACCCATGATGCGAATCTCCCGTTCCACCACATACCAAAGGTGGTCTATTGGATTGAGATCTGGTGACTTTGGAGGCCATTGGAGTACAGTAACTCATTGTCATGTTCAAGAAACCAGTTTGAAATGATTTGAGCTTTGTGACATGGTGCATTATCCTGCTGGAAGTAGCCATCAGAAGATGGGTACACTGTGCTCATAAAGGGATGGACATGGTCAGTAACAATACTCAGGTATGCTGTGGCATTTAAACCATGCTCAATTGGTACTAAGGGGCCCAAAGTGTGCAAAAAAAATATCCCCCACACTGTTACACCACCACCACCACCACCAGCACCACCACCAGCCTGAACCCTTGATACAAGGCAGGATGGATCCATGCTTTCATGTTGTTTACGCCAAATTCTGACCCGACCATCTGAATGTCAGCAGCTGAAATCGAGACTCAGACCAGGCAACATTTTTCCAGTCTTCTATTGTCTATTTTTGGTGAGCCTGTGCCAATTGTAGCCGCAGTTTCCTGTTCTTAGCTGACAGGAGTGTCACCTGGTGTGATCTTCTGCTGCTGTAGCCCATCTGCCTCAAGGTTCCACGTGTTGTGCGTTCGGAGACGGTATTCTGCATACCTTGGTTGTAACCAGTGGTTATTTGAGTTACTGTTGCCTTTCTATCGTCTCGAACCAGTCCGCCCATTCTCCTCTGACCTCTGACATCAACAAGGCATTCTCGTCCACAAAACTGCCGCTCACCGGATATTTCTCTTTTTCGGACCAGTCTCTGTAAACCCTACAGATGGTTGTGCGTGAAAATCCCAGTAGGTCAGCAATTTCTAAAATACTCAGACCAGCCTGTCTGGCACCAACAACCATGCCACGTTCAAAGTCACTTAAATCCCCTTTCTTCTTCATTCTGATGCTGGGTTTGAACTTCAGCAAGTCATCCTCACCATATCTACATGCCTAAATGCAATGAGTTGCTGCCATGTGATTGGCTGATTAGCTATTTGTGTTAACAAGCAATTGAACAGGTGTACCTAATAAAGTGGCCAGTGTGTGTGTGTGTGTGTGTATGTGTATATGTATGTACACACACATATATATATACATACACACACACATATATATACATACATACACATACATATACATACATATATATATATATATAGCTACATACACACACATACATATAAATACACACACACACACACACACACACATATATATATAAATATATACACACACACACACACACACACACACACACACACACACACACACACACACACACACCCCAATAATCACCATGACAAATTCCCCCTACATGTAAATGCACCTGGCGGAATACATTCATTCTGGTTGTGATTCATTCTTCTCAGGCTGTCTGGTTTGAAATCTGGCTCCACGGTACCTATTCTGAATGGAGACGGCTTCCTGAAGGTCATGCAAGTAACGTGGTGGGGTCTGGGCCTCGTCTGCTTCCTCCGGGAGAGGGTGGTGGTCGAGGCTGCTCCGAGACAACCCCCGGCTACACGGCAGAGAGATGTAGGACAATGACCAGCCATGTGCATTTGGGAAATAATGCAATTGTAAAAGGGTAGACGGTCAATTTTATTCAAAGTTATCGGAAGGGAACAAAGTACGAGCACACGGTTACTGTACTTAAGTACATTGTTCAAGTATCTGTTCTTAGTTGAGGGTAAATGAGAAATATAGGTACTCCTCACTTAATGACCGAGTTCCGTTCCTCGGACCAGGATAAGAGAGGACCCGTGTTATTTCACGGTAAGGGGGGCGTGGTGATTGTATATAGTGTATATCGTGTATACAGTGTATATAGTGTATATAGTGTATACAGTGTATATAGTGTTATTTCACGGTAAGGGGGGCGTGGTGATTGTATATAGTGTATATCGTGTATATAGTGTATACAGTGTATATAGTGTATATAGTGTTATTTCACGGTAAGGGGGCGTGGCCATTGCGAACGCTAGTGTAGTGAATACTGACAGACTGCGTGAACGAGACTGAGACTGATGACGGTGATGAGATGAATACAGTATATACAGTATATAAAGTATATATATATCGAATATATAGTGTATAATAGTAAAATAATCGAATAGTTTACAACAACATAGAAAACAATAACAAAAAAAGGAAGTGTCGCCCTCTTGACACTCCACGGGTCACGCAGGCAGGTGTGCTTCTGATGGTTAGTAAGAGGTTTAAATTGCAGGTTTGGGAATGAGGACTCCACTCACAGAAGCAAACTAACTGGCCGGGGAAAAACAAAGCAAACGCTGCGCTGTACTCACATCTCCAGCTTGTGGGACACGGGTCGTCGGTTGTATCTCGAAATCATCCTCCCGCTGTTTTACAAAGTCGCCCCCTGCCCTCGCATGGCGGTCGCCCGCCCCCTGGTCCTCGGTCGGTTCCCCGCTAGCTCATTGGAGCACAGACTCTACGTCGTTCCATTTCTTTCGGACGGAAACGAAGCGGCTCGAGTTAACCCCGTGTGCCGAACGGGAACACGGAGCGCCATGGACGCGGAACGCTGTGACGCCGAGTTTCACATTAGCCATCGAAAGGCGACACGGACGCGGGGCCCGCCCGTGCGTGTCGACGTCCCCCCCCGCGAAGTGGCGTGGCGTCGTATTTTGAATGAACCCCCGGAGCGAAAAGACGCAGGCATTAGTGGGGATTTGGTGGGGCCTTAGCTGGTGGACGCCGCCGCCGCCGCCGCTGCTACTACAACAACAACAACAACAACAACAACGCTGTCATGGATACCAGGCTTGGGAAATGAAGTTCCCGTCGCCTTTGAACGGAAGCTCCCCGCGTCGAGTGTCACTACAATTCCCGCCGTGCACCGCGTCGGCGAGATTGCGTCCCTGAAATATCGCCCGCCATCACGGTAAAGCAAATAAACCATTGATCAAAAAAAAAATGTTTTTGTAACGGTTAAAATGTGTTTGAAAATGTTTGTCGTTTTTAATAGCTCGTATTTTTTATCTAGCAAAGGACGGGATTTGGATACGTTTCGAGGCTAGGAACAAAAACCTGATATGCGAGTTCCTAGTCGGGGGGATTTTAGGGCTGGACCAAAACAATGTCAGAGAGCGTGGTAGCGACGTCGCCGCGGTGAACGACAACTGTTATCCCTGAGTAAGATCTACTGATACCTACACACGTTGTTAATTGTTCAACACTTTTTGAATTACCAGAGACCTGCAAATTAGATATTTTCGATGCACTCACTGTGACTTTTAATCGGTGTATGTGTCCAACATTAACATTATCTTCGACGTATCTTTGACTAGGGGGGGAATTCTAATGGACGCCGCGATGGACCAGCTGTCCAGGAGAGCTCTGGAAGACTCGGTGCGGTACAAACTCTTCCCGATTCGTCCCCAGGTTTGGGATTCTCAAACCCTCGAGCAGCGTCTAACGCAACTCCTCGAAGACGTCTTGGCCAAGGTCGCTCCACTCCTCGTGCAGCACATCTGGCAGCACCAGTCGTTCAACCTCAAGTACCAGCCCGAAAAAGGTGCCACGCTTCCCAAACCAAGGCCACTCACGTTTCAATATGTGTACATTACACCCATCCAGTTGAGTCACAAAGTGTTTTGAGTGTTAAATATTTGTTTCCAAACGAAAAATCAAAAACATCCAGAGGTGTCCTCGTTATAAATGTGAATTAAACTAAAGATGCTAAATATCCAGGGAACTTTCATACGAGGAACTTGTGCCTGAATTCACGCAAAGCAATGATTGTAAAGCACTATCCACAGCTTCAAGCTTGGGATGGGGGAAGCAGTAGGTTTTGATATGATCATTGTTTTTAAGGATGTATTGTAAATAAGTCGACATACTCTCTTCATAGGAACCTTGCCTGCTCACATAGGAGGCAGCACACAGTTTGGGGACAACGTCGAGGATGAGTGGTTCATTGTGTACCTCCTCCAAAAGATAACAGAGACCTTCCCCGAACTAGCTGCCAGGTAACACACAAGCCTTGTCTTTGTTCTGAAGACCTTTGGCCCCTATTGTGGTGCGAGTTGATGGACCTCTCTGCTCCTAACTCTTGAAATGTTTCCGTTCACAGCATTGAGGACAACGATGGGGAGTTTCTACTTATCGAAGCCGCAGAGTATCTTCCCAAGTGGTTAAACCCTGAAAGCAGCGAGAACAGGGTGGGTTGTCCTGATTTCAAATGGAAAATAACACAATGGGCAAATAGACGTACATTATTTTTTTCTCTGATGCAGGGTTCTTACCAGGTTGTTGAGGTGCTTGCATTTTGTCCTCAGAAATTAAAGTACTGGAATACCTTGAAAATAGCCCCTATTTTAGCTAATAGCTGAAGTGCTTGGAATTTCCTTGAAAAAAAGCGAACATTGATAACCTGGTTTTCCCCCTGGTTTTGTTTTTCAAATGTATTCATTTTTGTTTCCAGAATCACTTTTACGACATAGATTATGCCAGGGAAATATACATTTAATCCAGCATATTTGGAAATAGACACACTAGAACAGATGACAATATAATTAATACTATAGATACAAATATATAATAGATATATTAATATAATAATAGCCAATAATACTAATATTATATTTTAATAAATAAAAATTACGTTGAAAATGGATGATTTGTCCTTCAAAATGTAAAAATAGTGCTTTAAAAAAAGTACATGAAAGTCCTTGAAGTTCATTTTGTAATGCCAGAATGAACCCTGTCTTATAGTTTATGTTGAAATATGACATCGCTCTCCCTTGCCCTCTTGTCAGGTGTTCCTTCACAGGGGAGAGCTGCACATCCTGCCTTGTCCGTCCCGTACCAGTGCAAAAGGGATTCCTAAAGATGTCGTGCCCAGTGTGCCACAGGCATTAGCTCTTCTCTATTCCCAAGCAGATGGCTGCCTGGCAAGCCCCAAGATTCGCTCTGTTCTGAGGAAGCGACTAGAGGGGTGAGAGAGAGGACATTTAAAATAATACAGTCGGTGTTTATGCATAACCAGGTGAATAACGAAGCAATTAGCAATATAAATGGTTGTGTGTGTGTATGTGTGTGCATCAGAGTTCTAAACAGGTCCTTGAGGTGCTTAAATTTCGTCCTCAGAAAATGAAGTACTGGAATACCTTGAAAATAGCCTTTTGTGTTGAAGTGGTTGAAGAGTCCTTTGTGATCATTGAAAACCTGTGATATTCCCCATGGTTTTGTTATTCAAATATACATAATGGATATACCAATACAAATAGACCATGATATTAATATTATATTAAATCTTAATTGACGAAGAGCACATTGAAAATTGATTATATGTGTTTTGCTGGAAGTCCTTTTGTGCGTTAAAAAATAAATAAATGTAAAAGTACTTGAAGTCCTTGAATTTAATTTTGTAATGGTAGAATGCATGCATGTGTCCTTCCCTTTAGGTACCCAGAAAAGATCACAGCAGGCCTCCACCGCGCCCACTGCTTTCTTCCCGCAGGATTGGTCGCAATCCTGGCGCAGCGACCGGACCTGGTAGCGTCAGCAGTGTCCGCCTTCTACCTCCGGGATCCGGTCGATCTCCAGGCCTGTCGGAGTTTCAAGACCTTTCCACCTGACGCGCAAGTCCTCACCACGGTACGCTCATCCTCAGAGTACGTTCAAAGCATTTACTACGCAAGTAGAGGGTGGTTTCAAATTTTAAAATGAATCCAATTAATTTCCAGGTGACGTTCACGCGGTGCTTATACGCCCAGCTCAAGCAGCAGCAGTTCACCCCGGACCGGAGGAGTGGATTCACCTTGCCCGCCCGATCCGACCCACAGTACAAAGCACACGAGCTGGGGATGAAGCTGGTGAGACGATCTACCTGTTTCCTCAGATCGTTGGACGAGTGATGATGATAAATTGGAAACGGTCATTTGTGATTTGTATTTGTGTATATTTTCGTCTCTGTGGTTTCACTTCAAGGCCCACGGCTTTGAGATCCTGTGCTCCAAGTGCAGGCCCCCGTCCTCGGAGCCGGACGCCCCAGTCAGCTGTAACCCTCAGTGGAAAGGCTTCCTGGAGAGTCTAAGGAGGAATGGCTACTTCAAGGTGAGCCCACTATTTTGAGTTGGAAGTATTACGAATTTGTTCACTTTTCTTTTGACTAAACAAAGAATTGTTTGAAGGAAAAACGTGTGATATCCCCCCCTGCTAATAAAAAAAAAAAATAATAATAATAATAGTGTGGTTGGAAGTAGACACTTGTGTGTGACACATGTTTTAATGAATAAAGATCACATTGAAAATTGATCATTATTATTTGTTTTGTGTTAAGTCCTTAAAAATGTACACTTGGAAGTCCTTTAATTTCATTTTGTAATGGCAGAATGAACCCTGGAATCGGCCTTAGAATGCTAAACATTTCTAATGGATATTGTCATTGATACAGGGGCAACTTGAAGGTTCGGCTAAGTATAAAGAACTGATGACTTCAGCAGAAATGTATTTCAGACAATCGTTTTCTTCTACAAACAGGTGAGGACTGTGGGTTTTGGGCAAATAAATACTGTGTGTGCAGTCGCGTCTACCTTTTTGTGTCTGTTCACACATCCATCCACCTCTTCTTGCATGTGACGTTCCAGTGGCCGGAGCCCGGGCGAGGAGGTTCTGCAGCTGCTACAGAACGCTCCTCCATTCAACCTGGAGGAGCTGAGAAGACGGGAGGCACTGCTGCCCCCTGCTGATAGTGAGTGGAACGTGTGTGTGTGTGTGTGTGTGTGTGTGTGTGTGTGTGTGTGTGTGTGTGTGTGTGTGTGTGTGTGTGTGTGTGTGTGTGTGTGTGTGTGTGTGTGTGTGTGTGTGTGTGTGTGTAAGCAGTTGTAATTGTATAGTATCTTTACGTATCTATAGGCGCCCAGGGATTTAATTAAATGTATTTCATTGTTGTTGCAGGTTTAAAAGGGCTTTCACAGGCCTCCTCCTCTTCCTGTTACTTCTTGTTGTTTGTGTCCTTCTCTAGGTGACGGCTGGCTCGACATTACAGCGCAGGATTTGGACCGGATTCTAGAGGAGCGAAGCGGGGGAGGCGTGAGTGTTGGGGGTCCTGCGGAACACACGCAGGAGAAGAAGAGGAAGGAGGAGGAGGAAGAGGAGGCCGGTTACAGCCTCGTCGCCGTTACCCAGGGCATGAAGAACTTCCTCACCGCCATGTCGTCCCACGAGGGAGCTGAGCTGCCCTGGTGAGACGGACGGACAGACTAGTCAAAAAAATAAAATAGATTACAATATAATAAATAATGAAAAAAATAATAATGAGGGAAAGAAATATACATTATATTAACATAAAATTAAAGTTAAATTAAAACACAAGGAATGTAGATCGAAATAAGATAAAACCAGATTGATGTTCTATGGATATACAATTTTTAGCTGATCTTCCCAATGTTATTCTCACAATCGTCACACACAGTCAGGGTTCATTCTGACTCCAAAATTTAATTCAAGGAATTTCAAGTACTTTTAGAATCAAATATACTGTATATATATATATTTTTTTTTTCATTTTCAAGGATGCAAAACAATGTATTTATTTATTCATTTATAAGCAACTCAGCACAAAAGGGGCAATTTGAGAAGGTAAACATAACAGTACTTACATTTCTGAGAACAAACTTCAAGTACCTCAAGGACCTGGTAAGAACCTTGCATGTCTTCAACATGAAACCAGAACTGTCCATCTGAGGGACGCCTTAGATGTACTCGAGCGTTAAGGTACTGATAAGTACTTATAATAAGACACCAGTCTTTGATCTTCCTAAATGTGTATGTTCCAGATGTATTTATTAATTTATTTGCTCAGAAAATATACAGCCCAATTTTTTCTCTTCCTGTGTCCCAGCGCTCGTTCCCGAGAGCCTTTCAGTTTCGATGCAGATTCCATGGCCGACGCCATAGACCGACTACTGGGTATGTGGACGTCACAGGCGTGGAGTTACCTTCCTTGCCGAAAGTTGTCTCCTTAACACGACTCCTCTTTCTAGGAAGCAAGCAAGAGGACTTGGACTCGGACGATCTCGATGACGATGAAGATGACGGTGGCGAGGAGGAGGAGGAGGTGGAGGAGGAGGAAGAAGGGGACGACGGTCTCTCCGGTCCACGGGGAGAGGTGGGGGCGGAGGCTCTGGATGGACTTCGCAAATACATGGAGGAAATGGACCAGGAGTTGATGGGAACTAACATCGGCAGAAGCTTTCATCAGAAGGTGCGGTTGTTCGTGGGAACGTATCTCTTCCATAGGTGCGAGAGCAAAGTAGTTTCAGGTTGATTTGGCCATGAGGTCCATGCGACTCCAGTTTGTGTAAATCCTTGTTTTGCTCGGATAGAGAAACAACCTACTGTATCCCTTAAACGCCACAAACCTTTTTATTTTTATTTTTACTGTCCCTCCTTTCCCAACTTAACTTTTATATTCAACTGATATCACCAAACAACTGTGAAACAAAACAAAAAATTTCAGAAACCCATCGTTATTCCTAGTTACTATTACTAGTACTATGTTATTATCATAAACTGTTTCCTATATACTTATTTAACATGCAGTGCCTCAATTTTCCCCAGGGATCCTGGAAAATCGTACCTTAATTTTAGGATTTCTCTCAATATTCTGTTTATACCACTTAAATTCCTCAGGTTTATACTGGTTAAAGTTCAAGAGATTATTTGTCACATACATATACATACAGTCATACATATATGCAGTGAAATGTCATGACACCTGGTGATTACGCACAATAAGCTCTAAAAATACTAAAAAATACCAAAATCACAATCGCAATCACAAGCCACAATCACGATTCTGGGGCCTCTAATTATATAATAGAATTAATTAACTGTATTGTATTAAAATGTACAAGTTCAGGTTTAGTTTCACTTATCCTGCCATATTGTATGTATTGTGTACAGTTTACTGTGAGGTTTATTATATATTTCACATTTTTCATTATTATAATTCTATATTTTCATTCTGTTGTTTGCAAATATTACTGCTTATTGTTTTTTGATGTGAGCTCCTGAGACAATGCCATTTACCTTCCGAGATGAATAAAGTATCTATCTCTTCATACTTCTATCCATCTCTAATCAGCAGAATGGTGACAAGGCTTCCCTCTCCAACGGCTCCCCCCATCCCACGGTGGGAGAGGATCTCCCTGACGAGGAGGAGGAGGAGGAGGAGGAGGAGATCCAGCCTCTGGACGTGGACCTCAACCTGGTCACCAACCTGCTGGAGTCCCTCAGCTCCCAGGCGGGTCTGGCCGGACCGGCCTCCAACCTGCTGCAGAGCCTGGGGTTCCACCTGCCCCCCAACGCTGAGCCCTGATGAGGAACCTTGAGAAGGGACCCGGGACCCGGAGCCCCGGAGCCCCGGAGCCCGGGAGCCGGGACTTTCACTTTTTTCCCGGCTCCGGGTCCCAGCTCCGGGAAAATAGTGAAAGTACGAATCCTTGTTTTCTTTCGGTTTACATCAGGTGTTTGTTCTACTTTTCTGTCTGTTTATTTTGTGTTCAGCACTTAAAATGACCATGGTTCTTGTAAGCATATTGAATTAGAAATAAAAGTTTGGGTTTTTTTCTATTGACGCTGTGAAAAAATGTTTACACTGTTTTTAAGACCAGAAAATAGGTTAAACAATAAATAATGAATTTAAACAAATGATTTCATCTACGTTGGTGAGCTGTAAACTAGGAAAGCTTTACCAGTGTTTTTGGTAAATTGTAAATTGTTCACTTTCATTTACAGAACCAAACAATCAAAGTACAATTTGAGGCAATTTCTAACACCAGGTTACGTGTTACAGAACATTTATGACAAAGCTTCTACATTGAGACAAAAACAAAAGCAACCTTTCTCTACCATTTGAGGCTGTTTCAGGATATTTGTTTTCAATAATTATTTAGATACAGTACCGTGAAAAAGGTATTTGCCCCGTTCCCAATTACCTCTGTTACTGTATATTTGTCACATTGAATGCTTTCAGATCTTGGATTTAAATGTAAAATTAGACAAAGGGGACCAGAGCAAACACATTTTTCAAGGATTCGATTTTTTTTTTTTTTTTTTTAATGAAATGATAAAAAAAATTTATCTGGTCTTATATTACATTTTGTCTAAAGTCTAGCTGTATTGGGTTTCAGGGTGGGGACTATACAACACTATCAATATTTGACACTGATATTGATCGCCACCACTGAACAGCTGATCCAACTCATTGATGAACTTTTCTTAATATCCATTGCCCCCTTCCCAGTCTTATTGCATGAAAAATAACTTGTGATACACACGCAGCATTTTTTAAAATGTACACTTCACTTTTCCACTCCTTTGGGAAACACCCCCCCAGTCCCTGTAAAAGTTGAACAACATGAGGAATGGCTGCGTCTGCTCCCGCGCCGAGGAGAGCAGCGCGGCGGCGAGCGGCGAGAAGCGCAGAGCGGTCAGGTCGACCAGGGCGTGCAGGACCATCCCCAGCAGGAGCAGCGCCGCCAGGTAGGCGTGGAACAGCAAGCTGCACCAACTCCCGCGACTCAGGGCCTGCAGCGGGCCGTCGGGGTGCAGCAGGCACAGCGGGCCCAGCACCCAGCTCTGGTTCACCAGGTGGACGTGGTACAGGTCGAAAACGGAGGCCCCGGCGCCTGGCGGACGCCGGCGCTCAAACTCGGACACCTTTGCCAGCCAGGCCAGCGAGAGGCTGTGGAGGACCAAGCCCAACGGTGCGTAGAGGAACTCCAGAGGATCCGCGCCCGATAGACCCTGAGAGGCTGTGGGGGAGAAAGAACTAGAGGTGTCTGGGACGCACATGACGAAAACCATAATCCCGCCGTAGTGTTAAGGTCAGATCTGTCCCATGTGCCGGGTCTCAGAACACACACAATTTTTGTTCAGAACCTTTAGTAATAATAGGTTGTTGTTTTATTCGATTTGGGACGTCTGTGTTGGTTCCAGTCAAATTTGGGTGGCTGTAGAAAATGAATGCGTGAGAATATAATAAAAGGCAAATAATGGCCAATTCAGGGTCCAGGAGGTTGGTTTTACAACCAATACTGTATGTCATCAAAGAGACTTCGATGACATACATCTGGTGGACAAAATCGAAATAGTTTCCCCTGAGCTCCACTATATCATAATAAATGATATAGTGGAGATCAAGAAATAAGAAATGAATTGTTTAAAAGGTGTAAGACTGTGTGAGATATGACTCTATGAATTAATATTATACGCCTTCCAGTAAGAGGCTAGACCGACAGGTAGACTTTACCTGTGATAACCACAGACACAACGCTCAGGGTGGCGACGGGCACAGCGATGCGGAGCGGCGGCGACGGCGCCTGGAGCTTCAGGCCCCAGCTCCAGGCGGCGGTCAGCAGGGGCAGCAGGCGCGCGGCGCAGGGGAAGAGGCCGCCGTGGGAGCCGCCGGCCTGGTCCCACGCCGCCAGCACGGCCCGGGCGCCGGCGCACGCGGCGGGCGCCAGCAGCCTCTCACCCAGGGGCGGGGAGTACGGCCTCAGAGGCACCAGGCCCAGGGCGTGCAGGAGATTGAGCACGAGCAGAGAGACCAGCACCTGGTGGACGGAGAGCACCGGCGCGATTTAAGGTACGAATTATCTACAGATACTGAGGAAACTGGAGGGTTTGAAAAGTGCACAGAAAAACCCGCCAGACTTAGGTTATTCTTCAATGCTCGTCCCACAGATGTTTCATCCTTGGCTCTCGCATGAAATAGCCAATAATATAAATTGCACTAATACTCACTCGCTCATTACAACCTAATGAGTAACTGTTTAATATGTTTTAATAACACTTTAATAAGTTAGACTAATCTGTTATTAGCAGTGTCCTTACCGTTGTACACATATTATTATTCATCATGTACAGAATCATTTTAACAAGTTTTCATTTCATATCAGAATGTAAATAATGTACATTTTTCGATATGCAGTTCAGACGAATTGGAGGGATCATTTTCAAACAGCAGCCCATAATGGATCGGGGTTGACTCTTGTTTTTTTGGGGTTTTTTTTTCGACTGCTTTTCAGAACAGGTTACTCATTATAAATGCCTACAGGGTCATACCAACATCAGGGTCCTCCTGTCGTTCCCACATTTAGTTAAACTTTCATCACGGTCACATGTTGATGAACGCCACACCGTAAAAGCAGCGCTGGGAAAATTCCATGTTCAGAAAGTAAAAGTGGTGCCAGGTTTTTCTCGCTGATTCCACTCTGCAGTGGATTGACGCGCAAAATCACGGAGTGGAATCTTACTTGCTGAACCCCGGATTTTCCACCTCCAGTCAAGTCAAGTCACCACTTAAAAAAAGGAACAAACTCAGGCACTGAAATGGCGAAAGAGCTGTTACACGCTAAAAATGAATAGAAATACAGGAATGCGTACGGTCGTTCTTCAATGAATGCGAAAACTGTAAATGTGGTATTTGTATACAGTATATGTTGCTTTCATACCATTTGTCTGGCTTGGACACATCAAATTCACGCAAGCGTTGCTTAAACTTTGTACTGTAAAGGTGTGAGCGGCCAGATATTAAAGGTACTCAAAAGTGAATCGTTATCTCAACAGCTACAGCTACATATTGAATGTAGGTTTCGAGGCCATGTGTCACCCACCTGGGCGAGGCAGAGAGCCGCTGCGTAGGGGTAATGGTACTGAGGGATGAAAACTCCAGCCACGAAGTGTCGGAGCGCGTCGGCCAGGCCGAAGGTCACCGCCAGCAGCGCGTAGCAGAGGGCCAGGACCAGGGGCTTCCAGGCGCGATGCGGGGGAAGGAGACCCTTGAGGGCCGGGGAGCCCGGTGCCGGTCCCCACCCCCAACCCCACCCCCACCTCCTCCTCCTTCCTGGACTTCACCACACCAAGACAGAGGCGGCAATGGATCATTCGTTTTTTCCGTTCTCCTCCGACATGAAAAGGTTCTTGTCGTTAATGGATAACCGCCGAGGGGCCGCTTTCACCCATGACTGTTCATGTGATGAATCAAACGCCAGCAATGGATGATTGTCATTTCTACTTCAAGGTTAATAATCTTTTTTTTTTTCGTTATTGCCTTCAGTGCGTTCAACTGGAACTAAAGGGTTGAATATACACTCAGCACTCATTCATACATCATTCTGTTGTGTTGAGTTTCTCCTGAGGGTGCCGTTGTTTTCTCTATCTGCAACTATGAGGACCGCAGTTTTGCCATTCATCATGCATTCAAATAATCATAAGCAAAGTGTTCACTTTGGTGTTGCCCCTGGAATTCTGTATTGAACCCATTATCTGAAAGAATGTGATTCATTTGTGGGTGGTTTGATTGAATTTGCCAAAAAGATAGCAGAGAGACACATATGGAGTCGGGCCATTGGATATTTTATTCTGAGCGTAATAATTTACAAAAATAAATGTATTTCAAAATATAATGATGACATCATCAAGCTACAAATCATTACATAGTAAAAAAAATATTCAATTCAATTTAAAATAAGAGAAACAGACTTTTAGCAATGATGATAAATTACTGTCACTATAAAATCACAATAATTGAGGTGGTATAAAAATAATAATTATGACAATATAACAATAACAAAATAGTAATAATAATAATAATGGGCTTTACTTAATCTGGTAGACTTGATAAACCTGAGAATAAATTTGATAAAATATTCATATATATTATATCATATTTATTCATATTTACCATACATATTCCCAACAAGACAGTCCAGTAACATGTGACACATGAAAATAGAAAGAGTCAATTTATAAAGCAGAAAGGTAAACATACCGACTCACCATCAAGGGTTCTTCACGACGGCATATTGGATTCTTTGAATTTCAAGAGGGAAACCAATATTTTCCCAAACAAGCATGTACAGCTACTTACAGAATTTACAGAACCATACTTGGAGAAAAAAAGCTACTACTAATTAAAACTACTACAACTACACATGTTCATCAAAAGGGAAACGTCTCTCACTTCGTCTGCTCCCTACGGCCGTCTGAGCAGCGGGGGTTCAAACCCTGGTGGTCACACACATGTCCAGCTGGACTTTGCCCTCAGTGTGTTTGTCACGCTGCGTAAGGACAACGCAACGGTTCCATGTGTCCTCCTGCGAGGTCTGCACGCAGCAGGTGAAGCCCCCGACCGGGGTATATGGACTGCATTCATCATTTTAACGCTTTTCGGATCAAAGCGCTTCACAGTGCATGCCTCATATTCACGCAGTCACACACAGGTGGCACCTGCTCATCCAGAGCAGTTAGGGGTTCAGTGTCTTGCTCAAGGACACTTCAACACGTTGCCAGGAGGAGCCGGGGATCAAAGCAGGAATCCTCTGATTACGGGACGACCCACTCTACCTCCTGAGCCACCGTCCCCCTATCAGGTCATAGGAATATATATAATATTGGATATCCAGGCGAGCAAATACATCAGTCACAACATATTTTAAACCAGCTGATGACAAAGAGCAAGTGTGACGCCTGCCATACGCCAGCGAGTGACACTTTCGGAGATGGGAGCGTCTAAAATCCAGTGGAAGCAGATGAATAAAGAATGCCCTTGATACAAAATGACACCATGTCAAGTCTGATGGATACTGCTTGAAATACTGTATATGCACGACTATCGTGGCTTTTTTAACTTTAGCCCATTTGTTAGCGCCTCACTTACGAGGGACGTTTATGGCACGCTGTAAACAGCGATTAGAGTATCTGCCATAACTTATGTTTTATGGGAAAACAGTCATCAAGCAATCATTTAGGAGTGGATAACGGGGCCATTAAGTTGTATAATTTAGGAATAGTATCTTTAGCGATACCTTCCCAAAACACGTAATTGCTTTTCAGCTGGAGAAAAATAAATGCATAATAATAATAATAATAATAAAAATAATAATAACCTTTCATACACAACATGTTACTCTAAGTGCTTTACATTAAAAGAAAAGCCATCAGAAAAATGACAGTTAGCAATAACCAGCATTTTCTATCTTCATTTTCACTGCCCTTTATTCATTGGGGTCAACATATTGGCTCCCTCTGTTTGGCCCCGACATCCGTTTGTGACATTCCCGACAGATTTTCTGCCCTGCGCATCCCTGACCCATCAGGCCCCCCCCCACCCCCCCACACAGACACACACACACACAGAGGGAGCCCTTGTCATGACATGTTACCATCTGCTCCGGGCTTGTTCCATCGTGCCACTCTCTCCAATAAACGGGTACGTTTCAACACTATCCCCCGTATCTGTGTCGGGGGGCTGTGAAAACACCACTCGGGTGGTGCGTGGTAGGCGGAACTGCCACCGTTTGAGTTGTAAGTTGTACTCTATAAATCAATGAACACATACGGTACAGTAAAGACATTAAACCAATGATACCTCTGGAAACCCACAGAGGGCAGTAATGGTCTCCACACTGCACTTTCAGCACTATTGCCTCTGCAAAGAATTTATTATGAAAAGAAAATAATTATAAAAAACTGCTTCTCATATGAGAAGCAGTTTATTTTGATTATTCATATGAACTAATTATTTTCTTATTTAATAATGAAACAAAAATGTCAATAATAAATACACAAAATGAGGGCTGAATAGGCTGCCACTGAACAAGAGGAGAATCTGGATAGTGATGGTTGCAGATTGGGATCCAGCCGTAATAAAAGGCCTGGGAGGTTTATAGAATGAGAAAAAGAGAAGAATACACAACATAAAAAAGAGTCATCCAATGAAGCCTGGCAAGAGCTCCCATGTGGGGAAATATTACTTTAGCATATGAGTTTATTTACTGCACTGCATTATAAAATCCACTTATTGGCACAGATGTCCCAGGATACTGGTGTCTGCAAGGCATCGTGTAAAAAGGAAATATAGGTGGTAATCATTATAAAAGTCAGAATCCCAGAACTGTGTGATAAAAGAAAGCCTGTACTTTTTTTTTTAAATGACACACCGTACATCAATCCACTTCCTCTCGTCAGTCGTCAGCTCATCCCAAACCGGCACCTCGATGCCACCCCAACGACATGACTAAAGGACGCTGTGGCCGGTTTGCTTCCCAGATCGCTCCAGGCCGTCTTCATGTAAATGGGAATCGGGGGTTCCTTCTCCGGTCTCTCCTCCCTTTACCACACCCACATCACCACCACACCACATCCAGCTTTCATCTGGCGCTCCAGAGCACTCGCCCAGGGCTGCGTTACCAGGACGACCAGCCAAAATAAGTGTCGGTGAGACGCGGAAGCTGAAGCATAAAGTTAAACATCTCATTTGTTCCGTACATGTCGTTGCAATTTGTGAGGTGTTTCACCATGAATTTCACAATATTATATTTATTATGTGTGCTTGTCCGGTACCAAGGAGTGAGGCAATGAGGAAACGAGTTTGCAGACGAAAGGCTGGATTTTCATTTACCCAGAAAATGAAACACTGTAAACCAAGAATTTAAATACTAGGCCTATAAAAGCGGTCTACTAAATATAACGCGCCATAACAACAACTTCACAAGATGTGCACAGAACAAACTGACCTCCCACAATGACACATGGGGGAACATTTATAGTGGCTGGGAAAAAACAAATAACATACAAGGGGTGAACGAAACGGACACCAGCTATAACTAAATACAAAGCAAAACTAACTAAACCCAAGTGCCCCTCCACAACAAGGCGGCACATAGTTTGGCCTGATGAGCTGGTTCCAGCATTTAAGTGTCCTCAGCGTTCAGCCATGCCCTTTGCTCCACCAGGAAGGGACCTCCCCCCGACAACCACGGTAACTCCAAAAGCAAGAAACAAATGATTAATATAACAGAAAATTGCATGTGTGACCCTACAGTGTTAAAATGTGCGCACTTCACATCAAACAATGTAAGGTTAAAAGCAAATAAACTGATTTCCAAATCAAACAGACTATGATGTTCATTGTTCGGGTGGGGTTGACTGAAAATTTAATTTTGTTGTGCGGGCAAGCAAACGAATGAGGTGAGAGCGTGCATTGGGATGACATTACAATGTGTGGCTGTGGCCATCAAAGTGCTGGAGCAAGCAGCTGTCGAAAAGATGCCGGTCACCACCATCAACTCATCCTCTATCGCTGCCTGGTTCATTCAAGGTTGGGGAGTCGTCCTTCCTTGCCCGGCACAAGTAAAGACGACTCGGAGACTGTACTGTGATTAAGGGCTCTATAGATAAACTGGGCTTGGCCTCTGTCGGTCTCACAGATGCTCACAGACAGAAAGAAACATCACGTATATGACAAGCATGATGCACGTACGGTATATGGACGGACATTTTCTCCTGCCTGCAGGGATGTGACTCTTCCGTCCCCAAGCGGCGTGTGCCACAGGAGCGCTGCTGATGCCGGCCCCTCCAGAAACGGCCAGCGTGGATTCATTCTGGGCTGTGCAAATCGTCACAGTAATCCCTCGGAGCAGAAAGGAAACACCCGCTCATCAATTTGTTTTAGACATTCATTCTGGACCGCCGAGGAGGAATCTTTTGTTATATACACTGTACAGTTCACGGTGAGTTACATCAACAAATGGAGGCTTTCTGGAATGGACGAAGGGTTGTGCAATCTTTCCCAAAGACGCCTCCATAAAAGATTCGCTATGTGATAAAGATTCACTCATACTTTTGTTATGACATTTTTGGTTATGTAAGCCATGTTTTACAGTGTGTAGAGAATTGTTCATGCAGCCACTGTTTATGGAGGAGAGGCTGTTGTTTTTGATAGTTATGGGATTTTTCAGTAACTTTGGAAAGCATTTGAATCATTGCAATCCTCAAACCTCTTCTCTCTATTTTTATTTAAATGTCTTCCAGACACAGACACTGCTCCTGATTCCGGGTTGACTTTACCCAACATTTCACGCCGCTGTACCTCACGCCTGCACTGTGAAAGAAGGGCAAAACACCTTTGCACCACAGTGTGCGGGTCACTTCCACGATACCCCACCGCCGGCCTCGTTGACACATTTTCAGAGGAATCCAGCAATGGAACAAAGGATTCTCTGTTCGGATGGACTGGGAGTTAATATTTGAAGAGGCGACCGGGGGTCAAGACCCGCTAGATGGCTGAGGGACAAATTGGCAGCAATCCTCACCGGCTGGGACAAGCGGATGGACCGGCCTTCCACTAATTTATAACCGGAGCGCCGATATAAATGCAGATGAATGGCTTGTGGGATTCTTTAAAAAAAAACAACATTGTGGCAGGTTAAATTAACTGGCTACATGGTGCTTTTATTTGCTGGTGATTGTGTATTTTGATTGGTGATTGTGCCTTTGATTAGTGAGAAGGGTGTCACGCCCACAGCCTCCTAGCCCCACTAGGGGCCGCTCGTCTCTTCTATCATGGACAGGTCGCCCGGCACTAACGCCTTCCTGGTCCCATCTGCCACTCCTTCCTCCTGCACCATCCCACACACCTGAGGTCCATCCAGTCTCAAAGCCTGCAGTATTTATTCCCGGGTGTTCCATCCACTCATTGCCAGATCGTCAGCTAATCTAACTCAGTTAGTACCTCCCATGGCACCTTCTAAAGTTTTGAGAATTTGTGTATGCAGTCACCGTGACTGCATACGTGACTGCATGCCTTTCCGAGGGGGAAAGGCAGTTGAGCTGCCTTTCGTCCTACCACGTCCAAGCCATCCCCGCCCTGTCTCGTCAAGCCTGGCTTCCTGTCCACCCGTTCGGAGCCTGGATCCTCGTCCATGCCGTCCCTGCCATGTCTGGCCTCGTCCGGTCCAGCAGTCCCGCCTTTCAGGACCCGTCCGCCCGATCCAGCCTGACCAGGTCTCACCCTCCGTCACACCAGCGTCTCTTAATAAAACTCCACTGTTCAACCCCATCTGCCAGCAGTCTCTGTGTCGTGCGTTTGAGTCCCTCCTAGTCCTGGTCGTAACAGTACCATCTGGCCATCACATGGACTCGACGACATTTTGATTTTTTTTTCCAGTCCCCTGCGGAGCACGAGCTACACGTACCCCAGGTCCTGCAACGCCTCCTTGAGAACAGGTTGTATGTAAAAGTAGAGAAGTGTGTGTTCCATGTTCCTTCCCCGAACAAGACCTCCACCCAACCACACTCTGGCCTCCTCCGTCCACTACCCATCTCCGGTCGCCCCCAGTCCCACATCGCCCTGGAATTTCTCACCTGTCTCCCGCCATCCAGTGGCAACGCAACCGTCCTCACCATAGTCGACCGGCTCTCGAAGGCCGCCCACTTCATCGCCCTGCCCAAGCTGCCGTCGGCAAAGGAGACCGTCGACCTTCTGGTGGCCGAGGTGTTCCGCCTCCACGGTATCCTCGCGGACGTTGTCTCGGACAGGGGCCCGCAGTTTATCTCCCGGGTTTGGATTGCCTTTTGCTCTGCCCTGGGAATCATCGCCAGACCCCGCACCCACGTATGCCCCCGGCCAAAAGGTTTGGCTCCTGGCTAAGGGACCTGCCCCTCAAGGTGTAGTCCCGCAAGCTTGACCCTGTTATGTTGGCCCTTTTGTTGTCGAGTCCATCGTCAACCCTTGTGCTGTTCGTCTTCGTCTCCCCTCCTCCCTTCGTGTCCACCCTACCTTTCATGTTTCCCAAATCAAACCCGTGACCTCCAGCCCCTTTCCTCCCTGGCCCCTCCACCCCCCGCACCATCGATTACAACCCTGCCTTCACGATCCGGCGCCTGTTGGATGTGTGTCGCTCTGGGCGTGGTCTGCAGTATGTCGATGTAAAAAATCATCACCATGCAGGTAAGCTAGAAATTCTGGCATTAACAGGGTCAATCTCTGAAATATTTTGTGATTATCACAGTATACTATGCCCCAACCTTCACTGTGTTTCGTGACAAAAATCCACTAACACATGTCTTGTCAATCGCAAAATTAAATGCAACTACCTCTAGGCGTTATGCAGAGTTAGCAGACTTTAATTTCACAATCAAGTGCTGACCAGGTAGGGAGAACAGCAATCGTTGATGCAGAACTGCCATCTGATGCTATCAGAGCCACCGCTCGAGCTGTTGGGGAACAGACTCTAATACAGTCTGGTCATTTGCACTACCAGCCTTTCAGTTAAAACTGGGTTTGCTCCCGCCTCAATTGCCCTCAAAGCTGGTCCAGTCATCTGCCACCTGTTAGACTGTAAAGTGTCACGTTCAAAGCCACCACCAAATGTCAGCAAAGCTCGTACCTGCCTCAAACAAAACCCTGTCATGACACTCCCTCCAGCATCCATTCTAACTATACAGCCCTGTGGAATTGTGTGTATTTATTTTTACACCTTGGCCGATGCAAAGGCGCTCAAGCCATGTGTTCTGTTGCCTTTTGACGCCCAACCTGAATCAATTGAGGACAGAAACAGAAAATGGAGACGAGAAAATGGAGCTGATGCATGCGCAGCGCCTGCTGCCGTCAGAATGACATTGGAATGTTCTTTATGACATCAGCACACAAGGCGAATATAAACCCATGCTTTGACCAGATCTACTTATTCATAGTCAGGTGTCGAAGACACTGGAGTAAAAGTGAACAAATGGAAGAGGAGTTCAAATGGGAAACATATAGGGACTTTGATTTGGGTCGGATGGTGGGTTTAGGTTTGGGGTAGGATGTGGAATCCTGATGAGCATTTTGAAGAGGACATGATTTTACCATAGAGTGCAAAGACGGAGGTATGTGTCTCATATGTTGAAGCCGTGAGATCAGATAAATGTCCAGAGGGGGCCGGTAATGCCACAAAACATGATGCAAGCCCCCATTAAAAACCCAAAAAGAAGATATACTCATTTGAGGTTTGAGCTAAGCAGAATGACGACGGGATGAAAGAATAACAGGACGAATAAAGGTTTTAGAAGAAAAGAGACGGTGGAACAGGAAGAGGGAGAACAGTTCAGAGCAGGGAGAACACATGAGAGTATGAAGCTCTGCTAGAGAGGTTCAGCATGATGGAAACAAGGTACAGAAAGACAAGTGTACGTGAAGTCACTTTTATGGCGGGAGTGATAAATGCCACAGCTGAGGTCACGTGTCAAACGGAAGGAATACAATTTATGGAAGAACAACAACCGAATATGGAAGTGGGACTGGTATAGGAGGGAATAAGAAATAACCTGCTGATCATAACCACAGATTACAATGGAGTAGAGATTTGTAAAGCAAGTCAATGACAAATGGCAAACTATTTGCTATGGCACAGACTTTGTCACTGGCTTGTTTTCCTTGGGAGGAAGCTTTTTCAGGCATTGTATCAGAGGGGTCTTACATGGAAGTTGTCTAGTCGCTGTTCTTATTATTCTTTTTGCGTTTTAACGGAGGCTCACAACAGTTGTATTATTGCATTACAACCCTCGTAAATTATTAACCCTATATCCAGTGAGTGTGTGTGTGTGTGTGTGTGTGTGTGTGTGTGTGTGTGTGTGTGTGTGTGTGTGTGTGTGTGTGTGTGTGTGTGTGTGTGTGTGTGTGTGTGTGTGTGTGTGTGTGTGTGTGTGTGTGTGTGTGTGTGTGTGTGCAAGTGTGCATAACATCATGTGCGTAACCTTGGAATCCAGCTTGCCATTGGCCCAGATGCGGAATTTTTACCATTGCTTTATGACATCAGCACACAAAAGAGAATACAAACCCAGGCTTTGACCAGATTTACTCATTCTGCTTAATTTGCCTGTAGGGTTCACAGGTCTCACATATGCATATCTCATATTTCATAGTTTGTCTCACGTGCACAACTCACAATGCACAATTCAGAATGGTTTAGAAGGTTATAGGGACACGGTAGTGGTTAATTTGGATACAATAGATGATCATTTCTTTAAACAGTAAGTAATCAAAGTAATGGAGGAATACCACATAGGACAATTGCTTTAACCTATAATGAAGTATTCAATTTTTTGGGCCAAAATATTGCAATTTAGGTTTTCCTATGGGATCATTTTTGCCATTGTGACACATTTCTGCCTCCCACAGTTTTGCAAGCACACACACACATGTACATCAAAATGTTGGCAATTCTATCCCCTCACACACGATGCCAAACGTCTAGCCAATAGATGTTATTATGCCCAAGAGGTTTCTTAAGATGCTAGTCAATGTGATGTCACAAAGCAAAGAAGTCTAGTAATGGAGACGCATGCCTTGTGAAGAATTGCACACAAGCCTCAGCTCCTGGGACGTCACCCTGGAAAGAGATTCAAGAGGTTCAAGACGTTTATTTGTCACATACGTATACATACGTTCATACATATATGCAGTGAAATGTCTTTGCAATGCACCCGGAGATTATGCACAATAGTTGCTAAACCGAACATAATAGCTAACGTAATTCCTACCTATCAACGAACTAAAACAAACTGATTCCTAAAACAGAATGCAGTTAGTAAATTGAATAATATAAATTAGATTAAATAAAATAAAAATAAGATTCAAAAACATAAAACAGAGTGGGGGGACAAAAAAGAAGGGAATAGAGTTATGCATAAGGGATAGGTTATTTGTATATCCAGATATGTGCAGTAAAGTGCACCTGCATGTACCGTACACACACACATCATTCTCCAGTTCTGGGATACACTTTTTATTATATATTATAATATCATTATTATTACACTTGGTATTTTTTTCCTTGTAGTCCTAACATTTTCTATCCAACTGTTCTTTCAATCAAATCCTCTTGACTTTGGCCTCGAAGAGTTGAAGATGGAGATCTACCAAGAGCTGTCATTGCTTGGAGAAGGAGGATTCAGCAGTGTGATGAAATGCAAGAACCTGATCACCGGACACTTGGTCGCCGTCAAAAAGCACATTGATAAAGGAGATGGCGACGGGATCGACCAAACCCTCAACGGGGAGCTGGCACTCATTAAGGTAGCTTTGATTGGTACATACAATGATCAGGATCTTACCAATTAAAAGTATCTACATTTACTCTCGAATGAAAATTGGACTTTTGAGCGAATAATCCTCTCACTATAAATAAGGAATTGGGAAGTTGCCTTTCAAAATTGATGAGCAATATATCAGTTTTAGTGGTGTTCAGAATCCCAGCAGGATGAAAGTAGGGCGACGATAATTATAGACAATCATTTATTATATTTCCGTGCTACTGAATCATCATCGTTGTGACATGAAGATATTGTAATGTCTTCATTCCCATTATGCAGTGTCTGATATTAACACAGGACTTTTGAGCATCTCAGTTCATATCGCTGATCTTGTGTAAAATTCACTATAACTAGTCAATATTTGTCCGTGAGCGCGGTCTGGTCCTGAGCGTGAGAGTTGTGCTGATCCGCCAGGTTATCCACCCACGGCAACCTTTAAAGGAACCTCTTCATGTGTGTGTTTGTCTTCTCTGTCGAGCAGCAGTGCCACCACGAAAACGTGGTCAAGCTCCTGGACGTGATCAGGCAGGAGAGACTCCTGTACTCGGTGTTTGAGCTGGTTGAGAGCTGCGTCGCCAATGAGCTGATGTGTAGCATTTTGGGGCCCGACACCGTGAGGAGCTACACCTTACAGCTGGTCCGGGCGGTGGACTACCTCCATAACAACAATGTATGAACTCGTTCTTTGCTTTTAAAATTCTATGTTGGCAACCTGGCAGGATCAAACCCTCGTCAAACCTTGTTCTACAAATTTTGGGCGTCTAACACTTATCCTGCGTCCTGGTGATTTTTATGCACCAATCTGTGCCTCTTCTACATCAATTCATGGTGGAAATGTCTTTATTTTTTGGAAAACAGAAAACGTTTTTTATTGGGTGGGGCAAATGCACATGTCCTAAAATTGATCGTGCAATTCATTGAAATCACATTTTTAATTCTTAATATATCCATTATTAAAAGTGAGGTTGGATCAGCAAATATTTTTACTTAATGCCTCACTAAAGTGGTTAATTCGTGACCAAAATGTAGCTCCATTTCATTTCTATTGACAAGTTGATCCATTATTTGATGCACTGTTTCTGTCCTGTCGCCGATGAGGAAACAAGAATTTTCGACACTTGCCGTCCTTTCCAAACTTTGACGACCCTCCTCCCCTGCCAGATAATTCACAGAGACATCAAAACGGAGAACATGCTGGTCTCGGCGGACGGTGTGGTCAAGCTCTGCGACTTCGGCTGCGCGGTGAAGATCGATGGGACGGGGGTGATGTCCTTCTGCGGTGGAACGCCCTCTTACATGGCGCCCGAGATGCTGCTTCTCGACGAAAGTTGCGGCACGTAAGTGTCTTCAGATTAAGGTGCAGGCAGGACTCTGAGCAATGAGCGGGGTTCCCACCAGCTCATTGAATTTTTGAGACGCCGAACGCCTGGAAAATCGATTACAGACCGGGAAAGACAGGGTGCTGGATTAGTTATTTTTATTCCTTCGCATGAGTCACGGCGTATCATGGAACTTTGGTCACTTACACAGAAACAATGGATGTATCTACACACGGACACTCGCTGCTTGGACATTGACATTTTGTGATGGAGAAGTTAAGGAGCCTCCCTTTGCATTCAGAGGACACACGAACGTAAAGCGGGCGACACGCGCACGAACAGAAACTTGACCGCACCCTCACTCCGGCGGGAGGCGAGGACGCGACGGTCCACGGCGCGATCTCGGAGACTTGGCGACGGGCGGCCGCGACGACGCATTTCGGCCGGTCCGCCCGCTACTAAACAAGTGAACAAACCCTTGACTTTGCTTCCTACGAAACTTTTGCTCATATATTTGCAAACGACATCTAAGTAAATGAATGCGGCTACGTGCACGTGTATCTGGTCATACGCCGCTGTGGCAACCACTCAGCGGTGAAACAGGAACGCGTGTGTGGTTCAGACTGATGAGTCTTATTTATCTTACAAGAAATGCTGTTTATAATGCCTGCCTATCTGCAATGGTGTCGGCATTTACAGACTATTGCATTTCTGAGGATCTGGGGGATTGCTGTATTTCATTCTCTTGTGTTTTTGTCTTGTTTTCTTCAGGCCTGTCGATGTGTGGGCCATCGGTATTACCATCCTGACTCTGGCCACGAGCCAAGAATTTATCATAGGCAATGAGGAAGAGGATGTGCTGAATGACATTGTCGCCAAAGTGGGTAAGTGGTCCCGATCCGCCGATTAATTTGGATTAATCTGTCTTTGCGTTTGCATTTTCCGTGCATAAACGAGAGTCGTTTGGACAAATTCAATTTAATCTCTTTATTGTCCTTGTTCGGAAATCTGTTGCGCAGTCGGGCAAAAGACAATGAGAACAGCACAGACAATAAAAAATATGAGGATATTTTCAAGTGTAACCTTTTCAGCAAGCGTCAACAAAGTCAAACCGGTTAACCAGTGGAATGTACTCCCATTTTCACCAAAAAGCCAAATCTGATTGAAGGCGGTCGCGGTGGCTCAAACGGCGACGGGAGAACGCTGAATAACAGCCGTCATCTGTCATCGCTCACCCGGTCATTTTGATCTTTTCCCTTTATGCTGTCTCCCCCCGCGCTCCTGTCCCGTTCCTCTGCCAGGACCTCTGACCGAATACCAAAAATGTCTCTGTGAGAACTACTGTCCGCCTCAGGCGGCACCTCCCACCAATTTGACGGTGAAGTACGGCCTTCTCCACGAGTCCCTGGCTCACCTGGTGGAAGTAAGCATGTTCAGCGGTAGCGCCGCCGGTCTGCGGGAAAAGACGCCGCGGTCCCGTCGTCTCCGAGATATCAAACGTCAAAACGTGCTCTCATTTCAGGCGTGCCTCCAGATGGATCCCGAACGACGGTGGAGCTGCTCCGGCATCCTGGAGCACCATTATTTTAAAGAAAATGATTTCCTCCAGAGGTGAGAACCGGCGGCGGCGGCGGCGGCGGCGGCGGCTCCCAAACCGATGGCCTTACGTTGATTTTTTTTTCTTCCTCCTTTGGCCAAAACGTTCAAATTCAAGCGCAATACGTTGCCGCTCGCTGTCCCCGCGCGATCTGAGCAGGCGGCAAATCCTGCCCCTTTCCTCCGTCTTCTCCATAGGTTCGCAGAGCAGCTGATGGAGATAATTAAACTGGACGAAGTTACCGTTTTCAACGAGGAGGAGGAGGAGGATCTGGAGGAAGAGGGGGAGGAGAAGGAGCCAGAAAAGGTGACGGAGACGGCGGACGAGACGAAGGGGAAGGAGGAGGAGAAAGGGGCGAACGAGGAGGAGGCGACGGAGCGTAAGGGCGAGGCGGAGCAGGTGATGGAGGAGGAGGGGGAGGAGGCGAACAAGGAGGAGCCGAGGGAGAAGGAGGAGCAGGCGGAGGAGGAAACGGAGAAGGACGAGAAGGAGGAAATCGAGGAGAAGGAGGAGGAAAGGAGGGAGGAGGAGGACGTGGAGGAGAAGGAGGAGGGAGAAAAGGAGGAGGAGCAGGAGGAAGATAAGGAGGAGGAGAGGGAGGAAGATAACGAGGGGGAGAAGGAGGAAGAGGAGGAGGAATATAAAATGGAGGAGGAGGACGAGGAAGAGGAGGAGGAACGAAGCGTGGAGGAGGATGAGGGGCTGGCGGAGGAGCAGCAGATGGAGGAGCAGCAGATGGAGGAGCAGCAGGGGAGTGGAAGGAAGGAGGAGGAGGGAAAGGGCAAGAAGCCGAAAAAGATAAACAGAATCCAAAGTTTCTTTATGAGAGTCTTTCAGAACCTGCAGCGCCTCTTCTCCCGCATCTGCAGAAAGTAGATCTAGGCCCCAATGCGGGGTGGGGTCATATGGGGTGGAGGGGTGGGTGCACCACCCCCTGACCGTTACCCATGATTCTCTGTGAGACGCACTGCTCCACCCAAGGCCCTCCATGAGACGCACTGCGCCACCTATGGCCCTCCACCCCACCCTGCCTCCATCCTCCCTCTTCCCCCACCGCCCTTTACCCTCTGTGAGATGCACAGCTCTGTGAGATGCACAGAGGGCCAAGACACACTGCTCCACCCACTGAACTGAACCAAACTGTGAGATGCACTGCTCCACCCACGGGTCATGTGGACTGTCGTCTTACATGTCAAACCTCCCAATAAATAATGTAAATAAATATGTAAATAAATAAATTTTTAATATTTCAATATTTTCCAGAGAAGGCGGGATGATTTTTAGCAGGATTTCAGCAAACCGCAATCAAAACAAAACTTTTGTTTTATTCTTCTTAATTCTTATTTTAATAATGGCAGGTTTTAACTCAGTACAGTCCGACGCTCCGTTCCATTGAAGTCACAACTCCTCTGCCACTCGGAAAAGCGCAGAGAATTCCAGGTGGGATTTAGTTTGCTGCTGAGAACAAATCTGACGTGACGGCAACATGGCGTCGCAGCAACATGCTGTGTTGCCCTTTGCATGGGGTCTTGCTAGAAAGCACGTTCAACTTCAATCTAAACTACTCTACTACTATGTTAACATGACGGTTTATAGCTTGTAGAACGCACAAGATTTCCAAACAAGCACACATTTGCTGCTTAGCTCGGAAGTTTGAACGACCGAATCGGAATAAGCAATAGTCAAGTGAAATGAACTGCATTTATAAAGGGCTTTTCTAGTCATACGACTCAAAAGCACTTTACACTTTACATGGCAGCTACGCAGGCCAGCTCAACGGGAGCAGTGAGGATTAGGGTTAAGTGTCTTGCACAAGGACACTTCAGCACGCTACTAGGGAGGAGCCGGGGACCGAACCGGCAATCTTCCCATCGCTAGGCGACCCGCTCTACCTTCCCCAGCGCCGGCCTCCAATGGAACGGGAGACCCGCACTACCACCCCACCAAATGACTCCACCTTGCTAGTACTTTGGGAATGAACATGTCTGCCCAATGTCTGGGGGCAATGAACAGACTGCGCAGTGTTCGAGCAGCTTTGTGACGTTCATTTTGCCATTTTCACCCTTTAAACACTAAACTCCTCCAAGCACTATCCCTGTTTCCCTTTCACACCTACTCACACCCTTCTGTGAGACTGTGAGACACTGCAGAGCCCTATCCAAACAGTTTGCTGTCCATTTTCCCCTTGCTGCTTCGTCGTCAACTTATCTCAAGATCCTAAATGAATGTGTTCCGTGTCCCATGCTTTGGTTCAGGAAAACAAGGACACCCACAGCAAATGTGTTTGTTTGGCAAGCTTGTGAATTCTATAAGCATCTGCACCGGAGTTAGAACAGAGTAGTTTCGATGAAATTAGGCATGCTTTCACATAGAAACCCATGCAATGGGAACTTTGCTCATCGCCATGTTCAGGGGCGGTCTTAGTGATCTGGAGGCCTCAGGCAAAAACACTTTGAGGCCGCTTTTCCACTTCGCTTAATGGAGCCACGACGAGTAAAATAACTTAAGAGGTAGATCTTTTCAGTGAACAAAGCTAAATGAGAATTCTAACTGAACCATTCAAATGCTCTTCACTCTGGTAGAAGAAGACAATGGAGCAAGAAAACGAGGAAAAAACGGTAATATAACATTTATTTTCTTAGAAAAAGGATAGTCTGTTGTTTTGTACATATACATGGAACATACAACAATATACAATAAAAAAAACACAACCGCATCAACGGAAAACACAAACGCAAAACCACATTACGGAAGTGGCCACACCATTACGGAAGTGAGCACTGCGGATCTTTATCTGCAACACAATACAATAAAAATATCTGCAATTAATAAATGGAAAAAACTATTATATCAATCAAAGTTTTTACTTAAGGCATTTAAGTGCGCTATTCTCGGGAAAACAGCTTCTACCGACTGTGATACTGTGGGGTTATTTGTGAGCAATTCAAATCTTTTGGGTGAAAAAACTGAACTGAATCACTTCCTGAAATCAACCGTTCATCAGTCAGTTCAGTTGAGCCCTCACACAGTCGTGAGTGAACGTGATTCGGAATATCCTTGTTTTTCCTATTTATTGATTGAACACATTTATATTGTATTGTATGGCAGATAAAGGGTGGCTCACTTCCGTATCGGTGTGGCCACTTCCCTAATGCGGTTTTGCGTTTGTGTTTTCTGTTTTGGTTTTGTTTTCCGTTAATGTTATTGTGTTATCCGTTGATGTGGTTGTGTTTTCCTCTAATGCGGTTGTGTTTTCCGTTAATGTGGTTTTGTTTATGTTAATGCAGTTGCGTTTTCCTTTGTGTTTTACATTAATGTTGTGTTTTTTGTCATTGCAGTTGTGTTTTCCGTATTTGCAAAGCATTTTGCCATGCAGTTCATTCAACATGTCCGGATTTGCACCTTGTTTTCTAAATGCTGTGCATGTGTTGTCATATTGGTGAAGACGTTTTCTTAATTTGCTTGTGTTTTGTCTATTTGCATGTGTTTTCTTAAATTGCCCTCATGTTGTGGCTTTTGCTTTTGTGTTTTATCTATTTGCATGTGTTTTCTTAAGTTGCTCTGTGTTGAGCTCTCAGGACCATAAAATGTCCAATGACCCGCTCTGAATGAATAGCTCTGAAAACACTTTTAATTGTTGACTGTGTCAAAGCCTTCAAGTGTAGGTGCAGCCCAGGCAAGTCAAGGTGGTAGCCCATTTAAGATAAAATTGTGGGCAAACATACAGAATATTTAATTTGATAGTGCAGTGTGGGACTCTCTACCCACAGGTAAGGGATTAGGGAGGGAGACAGTCTTTCTGGCCGTGGTGCCCCAACATGGCAGAGTTTTTATTGTCACTTTAAACAATAGGGTATGCTGGCCACAAGTAAAAATAACAAAATGATGATTATGATAATAATGAGGTGGATAATAATCATCTCAGGCGGGAGGAATGGCGTTCCGCTGCTGGGCTGCTGACAAGCCCGTGCACCGATCCCCTGCACCGATTAAGAAAACTCCCTGCCTAAGTCAGTGCCGCGTGGGCGCCACAAGCAGTAAATTCATTGCAGACGACTTTTTTAATGTTTACATTTTCGATTTTATGGATTAAGTTATTATTATAAATTATGCAGTGCTCTGATAAATCATTACACAGCAGGAGACAGCACCCGCTTTTATCCCATTTGAAACGTCCAGCTTTGCTGCCGGTATCGCTGGCAGACAGCACGCTAGATGTGGCTATTAGTGATGAGTCGTTTGGAATGCTCTTTTAAGGGAGTCAGCTCCTGCGTCTGAGAGCGATACATTTTGTTCTCATAGGTTGTTTTTTAAAGAAACTGACAATGGGCAAAATGTTGCCATATTTTTTATTTGTTCATTTGAATGGTTGTGGTGTCTGCCTGCCTGTCCGCTCTTGTATGTTCTTCTCAAATCAGACTCTATTCCTAATTCTACTCATCGGGTGTGGGTGATGCACAGCACTGAGTGAGTGATAAAGGAAAAAACCTGCCTAACTATGCCATACGGAATGGCCGCTACTTGACCTTGACCACAATGTTGCTGTAACCTATTCACACCTAGCTCAATGGGAGATTTTGTTCCGATACCCCTACCCAGATCGGTTCATTTGGGCATATTGTATGTATACCCAGCAATCGCACTGGGTTCCGGACCAAGCACACTTGCAATCGCTCCACGGAGCGCTTCGTTTGCAGTGAGAATGCAACTGACCCAACAATCCGATACAACTCTCTCGCTGTATTGTATATGATATGCACGATTGGCCGCTCATATAGTATGCCGGTGCATCTCCTGCATGCTCTCATCTTCGTCCGCCGGCAGGTACTTCACCTCGTCGTAGGAGGGCAAACTCGGGGAAGCAAAGTCCCTCAACGCCACTGCACTCCAGCAGGGAGTCCCCGGGCATGGACGTGGACGTGGAGCGACGGCTGGTCCTCCGGGCGATCACGGTGGTTTGGTTTGGGCCGAGTGCAACATTGTAACATATTCCCTGACTCAGAACAGAGCAAATGAACTACAGGCCTGAATATGCCACTTCGGACCCAAATCATCTGCCTCGGAATTCCGACTTACATGGCCATCGCTTTGCACTTTTCCGAGTCGGGAGTTTAGATTTGGTGATGCAAGACATTCCATTGCAATCCTTTTGTTTGTAGTGAACAATTTTTTTAGAAGACACAGACACAGAAGTCGGGAGTCCGCCAAAAGAGTTTTTTGTTTGTGACTGCAGCCATTCACGAGCGTTCACTGAGACTCGACTCCGAAAATTGGTAAAGCGAGTCAAGGCTCTTCTCATTCGCAAAACGATTCAGCACTCATTGCTGCTGCTTGAGGAGCAATACATTTGCGTGATTTGCAGCGCATGGCTCCTTATATGTGAATCGAGATTCAAAACTTTGTAGATTTAATGTTATGTTAATATGGGGACTACCCACACAAATTAGTTTTCAGAGTTCCCGTGGAACGCAGCATCGCTTCCTGCTGTCTCTCAACCTGATACAAACTTGGAGCGCTTTCTTATCCACCTGAACAGGAACGCGGGCAGCAGCCTTTACCAACAATCACCAGAACTGGTGGAATAGACAATGGGTGAAACCAGCTGTTTCGACCAAAAAGCTGCAAAATACAAAGTGCAAACACCGATGCCCATAACTTAAAGAAAAATCCCCCGGCCATATCCATATATGGTCAATGACCTCAGGGTTGCCGAGTGCTCAGACTCAGATCAGATAAAATATGATATATTTGACAATATGTCCACTTGATTTGTCCACTTGAGAGGGCAGAACAGAGTACCGGCAGCTTGTGAAAAGTGTTGTTGTACAAGAAAAAGCGGAGTACTGAAAGAACCGCTTCTGAGCGTGGCGTCAATATTCTCGCCTTCCTTCCCGTCGACACATAGCTGCATTTTGAAGGCTGGCTTGCCTTTGGCCCAGAGGCGGAATTTTTAACATTACTGTGTGATATCATTTCAGAATGTTCTTTATGACATCAGAACACAAGGTGAATATAAAGCCAGAAACCCATGCGTTGAGCAGCAGAGCCATATACCAACAAAAGAGGACCCTCAATTACAGTTGGATGCAAGCTGCCATTAAAACACAACATTTACTCAATCTGCTAAAATTCCCTGTGAGTTTAACAAGTCTTGGGAAGCAACAAAGCAAAACGACTCATCATAAAAACACTGATTACGATGTGGGTGGAGATTGGAATTTGCCTTAGAAGGAAGCTTTTCAGGCTTCGTACCATTTAGTATTGCACACTGGTTGTCTAGTGCTTGTAATATTTAAACAAGTTTGGGAATGCAAGGGGTTAGTTCAGGGGTTGGAGCAAAGATTGACAGGGCTGGGGTGAGGGTCACTTCCTCCACAACAGTGTGTGGGGCAGACTCCTGGTTTTAAGAGCTTGAAATCTCAGCGGCCATCAAGTTAAAAGTGGAGTGGCATTGAGCAACAATATTTGTGAACCTGTACGTATAAATCATCATCAATTTGCGTAATGAACAAATAAAATATGAATTACTTTAACGAATATCAGCGTGTTATGATCACATCTATGTAGTTGTGTACGGCGGTGCAAAATTCCAACCGAGTCGGCATGGTTTACAGGTTATAGGGCCACAATAGAAGTTAATGTGGATCAAATAGTTTTTGAATGTTTTAAAACAGTAAGTAAGTAATCAAATAAATGTAGTCATGCGACATACATAGGACCAATGGAGGGGGGACTTAATAAGCAGAATTCTGCTGAAATTAGCAGAATGAGCTAAGAACTAATGAACTACTCAATACAAGAGTAGAATAAACAATTTTGTCCATGAGGTTTCCTTTGGGAAAACAGTGCATTTTTTTTTTGCCATTTTGACCCAAATTTCTAGCTTGTGACAGCGTCCACAGTAATGCCAGCACACACACACACACACACACACACACACACACACACACACACACACACACACACACACACACACACACACACACACACACACACACACACACACACACACACACACACACACACACACACACACACACACACAGATAGATAGATAGATAGATACAGATACATAGATACAGATAGACAGATAGACAGATAGATTGATAGAGAACATTAACAAAAGGGGAGGAGAGGCACTCAGATGGACATACATACACTTTGATGCACACACACACACACACACACACACACACACACACACACACACACACACACAGGGCCAGCACACACACACATTCCTCCAGTAACTGTCTAGCTCTGAGACACAGTTTAGTTCCCTTCGTATTTTTAGGTCCTAACATTTTCAACTCAACTATTCTTTCAACCAAATAATCTTGACTTGGGCCTTGAAGACCCGGAGATCTGGCGATGGAGATCTACCAAGAGCTGTCATTGCTTGGAGAGGGAGGATTCAGCAGCGTAATGAAATGCAAGAACCTGATCACCGGACACTTGGTCGCCGTCAAAAACTACGTTGACAAAGGTGAAGATGATTGGATTGACAAAACCCTCAACGGGGAGGTTGCACTGTTGAAGGTATTTTTTTATTACCGTAGTACATATAGTAACTATAAAAAGAAAAAGTATGAAGAACGTGAAGTTGCTTTTCAAAATGCATCAATGGTGTATCAGATGTGCTGGAAAGTAGGGTGAGATGCTATTTATTTATTTTTTTTGGTCACTTGTATATTTGAATGGTATCGAATCATTAACTCTGTCATCATCAGCCCCGCGCTAGGCCAAAGAGAGTTGTGCTGATCCGCCAGGTTATCCACCCACAGCAACCTTTAAAGGAACCTCTTAATGTGTGTGTTTGTCTTCTCTGTCGAGCAGCAGTGCCACCACGAAAACGTGGTCAAGCTCCTGGACGTGATCAGACAGGAGAGACTCCTGTACTCGGTGTTTGAGCTGGTTGAGAGCTGCGTCGCCAATGAGCTGATGGGTGGCGCTTTGGAGCCCGACACCGTGAGGAGCTACACCTTCCAGCTTGTCCGGGCGGTGGACTACCTCCATAACAACAATGTATGAACGTGTCCACTGCTTTAAATTCTATGTTGGCAACTTGGCAAAAACAAACCCTTGCCAAACCTTATTTTACATGAATGATTGAAAGTTCTATTTTGTGTCTTGGGATAGAAATTTGTAAATTATTTCAGATTTTCTCAGTCATCTATGCAATTCATTTAGATCCCATTTCATTTTTGGCACTTTAGATTGTCTTCGATGGTAATTTTATGTAGTAAATGGTAAATGGTCTGCATATATATCGCGCTTTTCTAATCTTGCGACCACTCAAAGCGCTGAACAGCGCATGCCTCACATTCACCCATTCACACACACATTCGCGGCAACCGTGCAAGACGCACGCCCGCTCGTCGAGAGCAGTTTAGGGGTACGTTGTCTTGCTCAAGTTACACCTCGACGTGCTGCCAGGAGGAGCCGGGGAATCGAACCAGGACCCCTCTGATTACTGACCGGCTCTTCCTCCTGAGCCACCGTCGCCCCGTGTCCTCTGCATTACAGTAGTGTGCCAATATGTCTGTAGCATGGCAACGACCCGCAACATACAGTACAGCCAGAAGTCATAAAGCGAGGAGGAGAACGAGGAGCCCTGCAGCAGTCCTGATCTCAACACCATCCAGTCAGGCTGGGATCTCCTGAGGAGACATGAGCAATCGAGACCTGAGCCCCAATCCGCAGAAAGGGTTGTGGTGTGGCAAGTTCTCCGAAATGCTTGGAACAACCAATCCGCCGACGTAACTTCAAAAACTGTGCACAAGTGCACCTGCGGGGATTGGTGCTGTTTTAAAGGCAAAAGGTGGTCGCGCCAAATATTGATTCGATTAAGGTTTTTTTCTCTGTTTGCCGCCCGTCCTGTGTCCTGAACTGATAAATAATAACTATGCGTGGCATTATTTTTGAAAGCCTCCTCACTTAAGAGCGTGTTTTCACAAGCGCCTAAAACCTTTGCACACTGCTGTATATCTTTACACAACACCTCACTCGACACATTATTTGATCACCAAAATGTAATTGGATTTCAATTTTTTTGACGAGTTAATGAACCATGTGATGCATCGTTTCTGTCCTATCACTGATGTAGAGATGTGATTTTTGGACGCTTGATGTCCGCTTTTAGAACTTTGTCTGACGACCCTCCTCCCCTGCCAGATAATTCACAGAGACATCAAAACGGAGAACATGCTGGTCTCGGCGGACGGTGTGGTCAAGCTCTGCGACTTCGGCTGCGCGGTGAAGATCGATGGGACGGGGGTGATGTCCTTCTGCGGTGGAACGCCCTCTTACATGGCGCCCGAGATGCTGCTTCTCGACAAAAGTTGCGGCACGTAAGTGTCTTCAGATCAAACTTGTGTTCGTTTCGAATTTATTTCACATATTTTGTGTGTGCTACGTATCAGTGGGAACAGTGGAGCCGCTGTCCCTGCTTTCTCCAGTTTATTAAAGTCTGGTCGGCCGACCACACTGTCCAAGGCAAACGTTTGTTCATCCGCTCTGGATCTGTGCCTGCTTCGACTTCTTGACGCTCATGACTGAGTGGGTTTGCTCGCAGATCCAACTGGAGTCAAATAACCCTTTCCCACTGCACCAAAAACCCGGTAACACCCGCAAACATCCGGCATTTGTCACGGGTGAGAAAGGGAAAACCCGGGTCAAATGACCCTTCGATAGACCCGGGTTTTTATGGGCTCCACCTCCGATGGGCTCTGATGTGAACAGGACGCTCGGGTCGAGCCGCTCATTTCGGCCCCCTTACCTGCGCGGTGCGACGCGCGTTGAAATTCCGGACGTTGCCGCATGAACAAACAGGAATATCCATGTATCATTCCATGATTTCACATCCCATTTAGAATCCGAATCACAAGTCATTTGACTTTTTTGCGCACGGGGGACCATGAAATGTTGTGGGTGCAGCTCCACGCTGCTTCTACTGTAGTGTTGGGTCGTTCATGAACGATGCGATTCTTTTGAACGGCTCCAGAAAAAAAAACGGCATCTCTCCTGGCAATGGTGTCAATCGCCTATTTCTCACACCAAATGTTGGCGTGTCAAGCTTGTCAAGCTTGTAGATTTCAAACTAACATCACCGCCGTGCTTTGCTGCTCCTGTGGTGAATCCAACATCACATTATTCCCAAACCCCAATAGTATGAAAAATGTCAGGTTATAGATGGTTAACTTTAAGTATACAATAAGGTTATAGATGGTTAACTTTAAGTATGCAGTAAGTTATAGATGGTTAACTTTAAGTATACAGTAAGGTTATAGATGGTTAACTTTAAGTATACAGTAAGGTTATAGATGGTTAACTTCAAGTATACAATAAGGTTATAGATGGTTAACTTCAAGTATACAGTAAGGTTATAGATGGTTAACTTTAAGTATGCAGTAAGGTTATAGATGGTTAACTTTAAGTATGCAGTAAGGTTATAGATGGTTAACTTCAAGTATGCAGTAAGGTTATAGATGGTTGACTTTAAGTATGCAATAAGGTTATAGATGGTTAACTTCAGGTATACAGTAAGGTTATAGATGGTTAACTTTAAGTATACAGTAAGTTATAGATGGTTAACTTTAAGTATACAGTAAGTTATAGATGGTTAACTTCAAGTATGCAGTATGGTTATAGATGTTGACTTTAAGTATGCAGTAAGGTTAGAGATGGTTAGAGTTAGGGTTAGGGTGTCGTATATGTCCCTTGGGACATTTTTAGGACTATTGGGACCTCAGAAAAATGGCAGTTGGAACAATGGCGCGACACCGTGGTGAAAGGTTCTTAGCAGAGATATCGTGCTGCATGAAAAGTGGCTGCTGACATAGTACTTTGTAAGTACTTAGCTGTACATTCGATAGGCACGGGTCCCTTTGTGAGTTAAAGTTCAAGTGCAAACAGAAAAGACGACACATGACAGTGACAACGTACAGATATTTGTTTAATTAAATATTGTTCAAACTGATACGTCAGAGCTATCTTATATCTTAAGAAATACTATATAAAATGCCTGTACATCTGCAATGGTGTCGGTATTTGCAGACTACATGACATTGTATTGTTGAAGTTCTAAATGACCCCTGTATTTTTACGCGTATTTTTGTGTTTTTGTCTATTTTCTTCAGGCCGGTGGATGTGTGGGGCATCGGCATTACCATCCTGACCATGGCCACAGGCCAAGACTTCATCTCAGGTGAAGATATAGTGGATCTGCTGGATGAAATCGTCACCAAAGTGGGTAAGTGCTCCTATTCTGCAGATGTATTTGCACATACTGTACACATGTGTGTTATTATAAAGTGGAGGGTTTTTTTTCAATCGGTGCACCCATAAATGCTCTCTTTCATAAAGTTTTGGACCATATTTTGGTGAATGAGTGTTACATTTAACTGATACCTTCGTAGGGGGCAGTAGCTCAGGAGGTAGAGCGGGTCGTCTAGAAGGTTGCTGGTTCGATCCCAGGCTCCTCCTGGTAGCATGCTGATGTGTCCATGAGCAAGACACTTAACCTCTGAGCTGCTCCCCGGGCGCCTCTACATGGCAGCCCACTGCTCCTACATACGTCAGATACTAGGATGGGTAAATGCAGAGAAATTGCGAATTTCCCTGTTGTGGGACTGAAAAGGATTTATAAATAAATAAATAAGAAATATACAATTGTCAAGTCGAACCCATCAACGGCAATCTCTGAAAATTGTGATGAATGTCCCTTTTTGGAAATGGGAAGCTCCCAGCGCATTCTGGTATACGTACATTTGACCGAAAAGTAACCAGATGCAACACGGCCAAGTTGGCTCAAATAGTGGAGACAGAATCTGCCATTATATCATTTTGTGAACACTGAATAATGACATTATACTCATCTCGTAGCTCTGGTCTTTTTATTCCGTCTCCCTCTTCCCTTTCCCATTTATCTGCCAGGACCTCTGACCGAGCAGCAGAAGTTGCTATGTGAGAACTACTGGCCGCCTCAGGTGTGCCCTCCCACCGATTTGACGGTGAAGTACGGCCTGTTCAGCGAGCCACTGGCTCACCTGGTCGACGTGAGTACGTCCGGTGTTACAGCCGTGACCGCGCAGGGCCGCCGTTTATTTCTAACGTGGCGCACAAACTGTTTCAGACGCCAAACGTGTCGTTCGCGTTCCAGGCATGTATCCAGATGGATCCAGAAAGAAGGTGGCGCTGCTCCAGGATCCTGGAGCACCACTATTTTGATGAAGGTGATTTCCTCGAGAGGTAAGAGCCAACAACACTGACTCCCAAACGGACAATTAGTTTGCGTTGTCATTATTTATTAAAAAAATGAATAAATTACGAGGTAAAGAGAAGCTGGGCATGACCTTGTAGTGTCTTAAAATTCTATCAAATGTTGTTGGACTGAATTGCAAAATTCGAATTATCACGACGCTAAAATAATGGACGTTGCAATGTCCAATCAAGAGGGAAGTGCAAAATATTCCTGCTCAATGTCCCTTCTGGACCCGAGCACGGAGCGAGTTCCGCCCTTTCCTCTGTGTTCTTTATAGATTCACAGAACAAATGGAGGTGATGAAACTGAATGAAATGATCGGTTTCAAGGAGGAGGAGGAAGAGAAGGCGGATGAAGGGAAGGAGATGGAGGGCAGAGAGGAAGAGCAGGGAAAACGGAAAACGCGCACAAGGACCAGCATCATCAAAAGCTTCTTCATGAGAGCCTTTAGGAGCCTGCAGCGCCTCTTCTCCCGCCTCTGCAGAAAGTAGATCCAGGGCCCAATGCGGGGCGGGGTCACGTGGGGCGGAAGGCGGTGGGTAGTCGGGGTACAGCACCCCTCATCATCACCCATGGTTCTCCGTTGAGACGCACCGCTCCACCCACGGCCCCCTGTGAGACGCACTGCTCCGCCCACGGCCCCCTGTGAGACGCACTGCTCCGCCCACGGCCCCCTGTGAGACGCACTGCTCCGCCCACGGCCCGCTGTGAGACGCACTGCTCCGCCCATGTTCCCCCTGTGAGACGCACTGCTCCGCCCACGGCCCGCTGTGAGCAGACTGCTTCTCCCACGGCCCCCTGTGAGACGCACTGCTCCGCCCACGGCCCGCTGTGAGACGCGCTGTTCCACCCATGTTCCCCCTGTGAGACGCACTGCTCCACCCACGACCCAGTGTGAGACGCGCTGCTCCACCCACGGCCCACCGTGAGACGCGCTGCTTCGCCCACGGCCCCCTGTGAGACGCGCTGTTCCACCCATGTTCCCCCTGTGAGACGCACTGCTCCACCCACGACCCGCTGTGAGACGCGCTGCTCCGCCCACGGCCCACCGTGAGACGCGCTGCTTCGCCCACGGCCCCCTGTGAGACGCACTGCTCCACCCACGGCCCCCTGTGAGACGCACTGTTCCACCCATGTTCCCCCTGTGAGACGCACTGCTCCACCCACGGCCCCCTGTGAGACGCACTGCTCCGCCCACGGCCCCCTGTGAGACGCACTGCTCCGCCCACGGCCCCCTGTGAGACGCACTGCTCCGCCCACGGCCCGCTGTGAGACGCACTGCTCCGCCCATGTTCCCCCTGTGAGACGCACTGCTCCGCCCACGGCCCGCTGTGAGCAGACTGCTTCTCCCACGGCCCCCTGTGAGACGCACTGCTCCGCCCACGGCCCGCTGTGAGACGCGCTGTTCCACCCATGTTCCCCCTGTGAGACGCACTGCTCCACCCACGACCCAGTGTGAGACGCGCTGCTCCACCCACGGCCCACCGTGAGACGCGCTGCTTCGCCCACGGCCCCCTGTGAGACGCGCTGTTCCACCCATGCTCCCCCTGTGAGACGCACTGCTCCACCCACGACCCGCTGTGAGACGCGCTGCTCCGCCCACGGCCCACCGTGAGACGCGCTGCTTCGCCCACGGCCCCCTGTGAGACGCACTGCTCCACCCACGGCCCCCTGTGAGACGCACTGTTCCACCCATGTTCCCCCTGTGAGACGCACTGCTCCACCCACGGCCCCCTGTGAGACGCACTGCTCCGCCCACGGCCCCCTGTGAGACGCACTGTTCCACCCATGTTCCCCCTGTGAGACACACTGCTCCACCCACGGCCCGCTGTGAGACACGCTGCTCCGCCCACGGCCCCCTGTGAGACGCACTGCTCCACCCATGGCCCCCTGTGAGACGCGCTGAACCGCCCACGGCCTGCTGTGAGACGCGCTGCTCCGCCCACGGCCCGCTGTGAGACACGCTGCTCCGCCCACGGCCCGCTGTGAGACGCGTTGCTTTGCCCACGGCCCCCTGTGAGACACACTGCTCCGCCCACGGCCCCCTGTGAGACGCACCGTTCTGCCCACGGCCCCCTGTGAGACGCACTGCTTCGCCCACGGCCCCCTGTGAGACGCACTGCTCCGCCCACAGCGCCCTGTGGACCGTCATCTTACGCGTCAAACCTCCCGATAAACAATGTAAATAAATATGTAAATAAATGTAAATAAATAAATAGATTTGAATTATATTTTTGTAATTGTCAGAGAAGGCGGGATGAGGTGACAGTGAGGGTGGGTGAGAAAAGAGATGGTAAACGTATGATGTTGGTGAATTGGGGCGTGCGTGTGCTGAAGGGTGGGATGATGGATGGCGGGCTTGATGGAGGATAGAAAACCAGGAGCCTTGACTCTGGATGGAGAAACGAGCCTTAAGGGCATCACCAACCTGACCCCACAGAAATGTCCGACATTTGTAATTGGCTGATTTCATTGGGAATGTCCCGGTTTAATTTAAGGGGCTCCATGAGTCACCATCGTTATCTGGGAGGGGCTCCAGGACATCTTTCAGCCGGGCACTCGTGAGCATCCACCACATTTCCACTTTGTCCCTTTTCTCCGCAAGTGAATCCTGTCAGATTGGCAAATCTCTACTCAGGATGCAGTTGACAGGTCACATTCAACAAAGCCCAAATTCCACCAGCCGTCGCAGACTGACGACCTGTTTCTTCACAATACACCTGGACCCCACTTGCACCGAACCGTCTACCCCACGAGCGTCTCTTTTCACCATTACTTTACAACTTACCGCCTCCAAAAAAAACAAAAACCCTCGACTAATGCTTTACTCCCAGAGAAGGTTTGGCTGACTGTGACTGATATGCCGTGGTTTGATGCATTGACGAAACATAGTTATTGTAAGCCGCTTTTGACGAAATTGCCTGCTTGTATCAAGTAATGTCATGCGATACAATATATGTAATTTTAAAATGAAGAGTCCTAATGTGACTGGAAGGATAAATCCATTGTAGTGGACAACGGATGCCACCTGCTGCGCTGGATGACGTCTAACTCATGCCTGTCAAACGACGCCTCCAGAGTTGCGATGGGAGTTTGTCAGTGCAGCACCGCAAAATGCAAATGTAAAAGTCTGTGCAATCACTTCAGGATTCTCTAGTAACCCTAAAAGCATCACCAGTGACCTTTGATTTTTAGCTGAAGTAAAGCTATTTTGCCGTGTGGTTTGTTTGATGCCCATTACGGATGAATAATTAGTTGTTGAAGTGATAAAATTGACAAATTTCATAAGCAATACGACGGTCACAGCAACGTTATGCAACGGAACGGAAAAATATTCATATTAACATTTTGATATAGGACGTATTGTTTATTTTATTGTCCGGGTGGTAGCTCAGGCGGTAGAGCTGGTGGTCTAGTGATCTAAAGGCTGCTGGTTCAATCCCAGGCTCCTCCTGCTAGCATGCTGTAGTGTCCTTGAGCAAGACACTTAACCCCTAATTGCTCCTGATGGCTGCGTCCGTCGGTGTTTGAATAATTGTAAGTCGCTTTGGATAAAAGCGTCTGATCAATGAGTAAATGTTTATTCACAGTGTGTTAATAAAATATCTATACATTAAATGTAATATCTGGGTAACCTAGTTTTAAGCTACACAACAGTTTATTATAGGCAGACAATTTATATATATATATATATATATATATATATATCTCCATCAGTCAGATCTGAAAAAAAGGCTTGTGAACCCATGTTATAATGATACAGCAAATTGTTTTTTAACCTGAATCTCCAGGTCCCCGGTTTATTTTCTGGGACGAATGTGTAAAAAGAGAACACACGCACGCACGCACACACCCACGCACGCACGCACACACACACACACACACACACACACACACACACTCACACACACACACACACACACACACACTCCACAAGCTCCACCCTGCTCAACTGGAATTTCTCTTTTTTTTTTAAACCAAGAGGGAACTTTCTGGAATGTTGAAAAAACACAAGGGGGTGAAATGACCACAAAACCCTTTTGTCACATATACGCCACTAAAACAGTTTTGTATCAGAACGAATCATATAACACAACATCTATTTTATAATAGATTCAAGATTCAAGTTTTTTTTATTTGTCACATACATATACATACTTTCATACATATATGCAGTGAAATGTAATAATAATAATAATAATAATAATAATAATAATAATAATAATAATAATAATAAAAAGCGGACGCACCACCTCTGGTCCGAACTTTTTAATGAACGTAACGGCGTGCAGCGCGCTGCATTCGCATGGCGCTTGTAACTCGGACATTCCTAGACCCCCTACTCCCGAGGACGATTGCGCGCCATTGCCTCTGTTTGGGGAAGCGTTAAAAGACGACACTGAATATGCGCGCACCCCCACCAGCGTCCCGCGACAGCTGTTTCGACCTGCCTCGAAATTCCGGACTTACTGAACGGCAGTTCCTTCGCCCCTTTGCGAGCGGGAGGCGGGGAGGCGGTGTTTTTTTGTTTGTTTTCCTCTCTCTTCTTTTGTTTTGTTTTGGTTTCGGGGTTCGACTTCTCCGGGTTCCGACGTCACTGGAACGCACCACAAAGACACGCCGGACCCCGGAGCCAAAGAGCGCTCGGCCGCCCCCCCCCCCCCCCCCCCCCGCCCGCCGGGGACGCGAGCGTTGGCGTGTGTGTGTGTGTGTGTGTGTGTGTGTGTGTGTGTGTGTGTGTGTGTGTGTGTGTGTGTGTGTGTGTGTGTGTGTGTGAGTGTGTGTGAATCCGCACGTAGCCGTCTGACTCGGGGCGTTCGGTCCGGGGCGAACCAGCAGATGGCGAACGGAGGGGGCGTAGAGTCAGGAGTTAGAAGCAGTCTGACCGCCGGTGTGCCGCGCTGCGTGTCGTCCGCTGTGGAGGACCCGTCTCTCTCCGGGTAAATAGCACGAATTAAATGACTCTTTTTTTTTTTTTTTTGGTGTGTGTTCGTTTTAACTCTTGTTCCACTTTGCTCCCTTCTCGCTGCATTTCGGAGCGAAGCCGAAGCCGTAAAATAAAGTTCGTTGTGACTTTTTATTTTGTTTTTGAATTATTATTATTATTATTTTTTGCCCTAGGCACTCACGGTGGAATGTGTGACCTGGCGAAATGTGCGACTCCGATCATTTCGGGGATTTAAATGTTGGTTTTTTTTTTGGGGGGGGGGGCGTGCTGCCCGACACGTGATGCCGGGCATCCCGGGGGCAGTTGCAGGACGGTACATTTTCATCCACTCCCGACACGGCGAACCTCTTTTCTTTTAAATCCCAAATGCGTGGCGGTCGTGGTTTCATCGCGCCCCCACACAATCCGACCGGTCACACATTTCGCCGCCACACCACGCACACGCACACGCACACTTTTGTCGATCCATCATTCGTAAACGATCCGTTCATTCTCGGGGGAAAGCAAACAAGGAACCCGCGATAGAGCGACGCCATGAGAACAATCGCGTGTTTTTTTTAACGGTATCCGCGGTGCTTGGTCCTCACCCGTGGACCCCCCCCCCCCCCGGGGCGCCCACTCGCCGCGCCGCGGGGTCGCCGTTAACGCGGCGCGGCGGGTGCGTTCGGTGGCGCGGTGGCTGCGCGCCGCGTTTGGGGTGGAAGCGCCTCCCCGCGCTTGGTTTTTGTAAAAACAAAAAAAAAAAAAAGGACCACCGCCCGCCCGTCGAGCGCCTACGGGGTGAGCGCGGGGTCAGGTCGGCCCGTCGCGGAGCTTCTCCCCGCGGGGGAGGGGCGAGGACGTGGCAGTCCTCGTCCTCACCCTCCCTCCTCCCCATCCGCTCCCCGCTCGACGGTCCTGCGCTCCCGGCAGCCGCGTCGAATCCCCCCCCCCCCGTGTCCCTGTACCGGGTCTTTATTTTTTCATTTCTGCAAATGCACCTTCAGAGACTTGTAAAATATGTTTTGCAATGCTGTTTATATTATATTGTTATAACCATTTTGTTTCCCACCCTTTCACATAAAAGTATATGTACAGATTAATATAAATGTTATTTTTTGACTCAACTACCAACCTACGACAGAGTGGGAATTGTTGAAACAGAACTTTTTTTTTTTTTTTGGTGTATTGTACATTGCCAATTCTTCTATTTAAAGTGGAAATAGGCAATCTCTTTTGCTTTTACTCATCATTTTGAAATTAACGTTGATTGCACAGTGTGATGGCAAGAGAATAATGACACCATCGGCGTTTATATTTGCTCCCTACAAACCTCGCTTTCACTATGCATTTCTGTCCGTCACCGTGTACGAATCTCCCAGGAAATTTGAGGCTCAATTTACGGCGTCAACCAAACTGTGCCAAACCAGATCTTGTGACAAACTCGCTACTTCGTTTGAACAGCGATGTCGAAATTAACACGATTTCTAAATCAACCCACGTAATCCTTTGTGATCTTGAACAGCCGAGGTTTCGAGTTGCGCCATGCAAGTCCCAACTGACCTCTTCGCTGAACGCGCTTCTTTCTTCTCTTATTTCCAAAGTAGTGTTGATCATCTCTTCACGGAGCGCTTGTCTTTGTGACTGCAGCGCAAACAGTAATACTATTTGTAAGCGCTTAACTCTGTTGGAAGAACCGAGAAACTTACTATCGTTGTACATATTATTGTTATTATTATTATTATTATTATTATAGGCAAATTGCCAGCGCTACTCATCTAGTTTTCGAGACATACAGAATATATCAAACTAGGAAGGAAGGTTTTGACAAGCTGTTTATGAAATATTTCACTTTTAACAACAAATTATTGTCCCATAAGTTTCCTATGCAACAATAAAGCTGCTTTCACACGTGCACTGCAACCCTGGAATTATCTGGACATTACCCAGAGGAGCCGTATGTGTCAACGCAAATGTCTGAATCATTTGACATGGACATTACCCGGACTACCCAGCTAGCACCCTAGTACAAAGTCTGTGTCATGTCCCATTGAGCCCATGTGTGAACACACAGGTAATTGTCCGGATCATTCACAGCGGGTGAGTGGGCGTGTTGTGTATATTTTGGCCAAATATCTAAATAGCGTATATTTCGGGGTTTTTTTTTCTTTCAAATATTGGGCATTAAAAGTAATGAAATCGTCTTCAGTTTTAAATTTAACAGAAACTTTTTTGTCAAAATGAATCAAGGTCTTCATCACAGCCAACATTTCTGTTATAAAATCCTTACTACCTTTGAAAGCTAATTCTTACTTGCTACTGTGGCAAAATATAATAGATACATCGATTTGTATCTAAAAAAAAAACCCAATAAAAAACAGCAAAAATATATATTGATATATATATCTGACCAAAATAGGTCCGGTTATCACAATTTGCGATATAAAATTCATCGAACTATCTTCATAACCTACCTTTGCTGTATTTAATGAGCCTTCAGGTCAGGCCATTTATCGCCATAGCGGCTTTTTTGGGGGTTAAATCAAAACTTAACCCGGCTACATCACAGACCCACCATCTATGAAACGCAACGGTGTGGAAATCAGAGGAGGCCATAGGGGGGTTTATTCCATCATGCCACATATTCATGTTGTGAGGAAAATGTTGCCACTTCACCAGTCAAAACTTTGAAAATGCTTAAGTCAGAGTGGCAGATGGCTTTAAGGGCAAACATGACTTTGCTGCGGTGCTTTCTGAGTCTATACAAATCCCATTTAAGAGCGCATGCCTGCACACTGGCACCTACACACACCCCCCCACACACACACCCGCGGTCCCAATGATGTTATACCCTATTTATTTCGAATTCCCTATCTTCCAGTAACATGTTTTGACAGGAGGGAAGATAACGTCCCCTCCGGCCTGCGTACACCTTACACCATCACCAATAAATCACAGTTTTGCACACATTGGGCCCGTGCTACGGTCACTCCTGTCACTCTGTTAGACCACATTCAGGCCAGGATCAAGCCTCCGTCAACTTTCTTGCCACATTTTCACTCCAATCGTGCTACACATTATATTGAAAATAATGTACCACTAAATAAATGGCATTGAATTTGGACTGACTTAAGTGACGGCACACCCTCTCCGATTTTCTATCCTAAATAGCGTTACCATGCGGAGGTTTTGTTTTTGTTATTTCATTTTCATTTTAGGAGTTAGGACTTGTGGCATTCTGAGGACCTGCCTGAGCCTGCGTGTTGGTTGCTTTAGCAGAAAGTGAGAGGATGCCAGAGGCTGCACAGTTTATTCATGTCTGACCTTTACATTCGTGCTAGTAATGTGAAGTGTGTGTGTGTGTGTGTGTGTGTGTGTGTGTGTGTGTGTGTGTGTGTTTCTGTGTGCGCCCGTGTGGGTGCGGCATATGAAGGGAGCGTGTGCACATGTTCACTGGATTACCTATAAATTAACCCCTATAACAGGCGTCACTCATGTTTATTCCCTTTGGTGGCCAATCTATTTTTTGACAAAATAACAGCCCTTTGATGCATACATAATTTAGCCAACCCCACGGTTTTTGAGGATGCTTATTCACTTGCTGTGACCATAGGCAGCTGACTACCAAAGAAACCTCAGAACCAAGGCTCTAATTTGTGAGGTTCAGGGCTGACCTAATGGATTTATTATTATCATAAAAATAAAAGGCTTCACCGTTGGGAGACTTGACTCTGGTCATGTGGCCTGTTGTCGATCACCTGAATCCTCTGTGTTCCCGAGCTGGGATCACCGATTCAGTGTCAAGTTCAAATAATTCTAGGGCCGTCGAGATCATGGAATCTTAGTTGCCGGCTACTTGTCACGCAAATAATTGCGATTAATAATTATATTGCCTTTTCTGCGTCTATTTTGAAAATTACGATGTCAAAAATTATGGGTATACCGCTGATTTGCCTTAAACCAACTCATGTAAACTGCCCACATTCACGTAATTCAATGTGTTTCTATTATATTTTGACATTTTGAATGTTGGTTTAAAATGCCCTTTTATTTGCACATAACACATGATTGCGGACTCAAAAAACGAGGGCGATCGGCTCAAATAATTGCAGTTATGTAATAGCACGTCCATCTGCTTCCGTCAAATGTCCTTTGAGTTCCTTCAAAGTGTCCGTCTCGGTGTTTCCCCGTTGAAAGCTTTGGGAAGGCAGGAGCGCCTTGTCACGCAGACATCTTGATTTGACGGATCAAAAAAAAAAAAAAATGGGCCATTGTCAAAAATGACGAGCCGGGCTGTTCTGGACGCGGTGCCGGCTGTGCCGCTCTATTTCAAGCAGAGAGCTAAAATACCCTGGTTGATATGTCTCTCGCTCCTCCTCCTCCCTCTCCCTCTCTCTCTCTCTCTCTCTCTCTCTCTCTCTTCACAGTCACACGTTTCAGCCACAACCAGGGAGTTATATTTTTTGCCTCCTGCGGTGGGTGTGAAGCTGCGGTTCTTCAGGAATTACAGAGCCCTTTGTAGGTCAAGCCAAATCTTTTGTCTTTTTTCTTCTACGGCTTCTCCGTTTCCTGTTGAAACATATTTTAAGTCGTCTCAAAAACATTCCACCTTTCTTTACTCGGTTTCTTGTTTTCTCTCTCTCGCTTATCTCCAAGTGCTGCCGCTCACAGAGTTTCCGTTAGAACAAATTGGTGCCAAATAAGTCAGTTAACGCTGTTCAAAAAATAAATAAATACAGTGGTACCTCGACTTACGACTGCGTCTACTTAAGACTAATCCAAGATACGACAGCGATAGTCGCGGAAATTTGTATCGACTTGCGACCGACTGCTCCAAGATACGACTGGAAATTTGCAGTTGGTGCGTCGGCGGCCAGTCAGCAGTCAGTCAGCAGTCAGTCAGTGGGCGACCTACATCGTGTGTGCACGTAGTTTGTGGCTTATCCATATTTTTTTCTAATTTACTGTGTTTGTGCTGTGTATTTTGTTTATTTTCACCCTTCGTGATGAGTCCTAAGAAGAAGGATGATGGGGAAAAAGAAAAAGGCAATGATTCCCATCGAAACTAAGAAGGAAATCATAGAAAAAAATGAGCGTGGTGTATATGGGAAAAATTGCTTCGACATACGACCGTTTTAACATACGACCGTTCTTATAGAACCAATTACAGTCGTAAGTCGAGGTACCACTGTATTAGGAATATTACAACTTGATCAACTAATTTCCGTTCGTGAACAATAAGTAACAAGTGCAGCCGCTGGAATTAACATTTCACTTAAATACAATTTGTATAAAATGGACAAAAAAATTAAAATGACATGTAGGTCTAAATGAATAAAAAAGTTTGTGGTGTCTCGTTGACATATTTTAAAACAATGGATATTTACCGTCTGCTTTGGGTTGAACTTAAATATCCCCAAAAACCCCACACTATGGATGTATGTGTCCCTGTTGTCAACGACACATCATCTCCCTGCTTCCCCTCTGAGTTGTGGACGCTGCGCCTCTGTCCCCGCTCCGTGTTTACGAGCGCAACCTGTTCACGGGGGAGGGGGCGGGGCTTGTTGCTCCACACGTGATTGGTCAGAGGTGAAAGGTCACCCTTGGATCGTTCAAACCGATTGGCTTTCCGCTGCAACTCGCCGAACGCAGAAATGAACAGATCCGATTTATTCTTATGGAGATGATGCCGTCTATTTTATTTCGACATTGAGGAAAAAACATGTCGGGCTTCCAACAGATTTTCCCGGTCAAAAACCGGCAATTACCGGATAACGGACACTCTGCTGCCACTACATCTACTGCAGATAACTAGTGTGTGTTGATGCTGATAGTAAGAGGATGCCAGCAGCTGCAGTTCAAAAACTATTTTTCTAGGAATGCTGTATAAACACATGACGACGTTGTTTAAAAAAAAAGAAAACTTATTTCTCTCTCCTCCTCACTCTGTCTGTCTGTCTGTCTGTCTGTCTGTCTGTCAGTCTATCACATTCTCTCCTAGTGTGGTCAGGATGGAGCTGCAGTTTTCACTCATTTTGCTGAGCTGCCTCTTGCAAGCCCTCGCTGCACACAGCAGCTTCTTCACGTCCATCGGTAGGACCGTGTTCCACTGTTCCCATATTCCACATGTTCCACTCATCTCACCCTCACCCCAACCCTTAACTCATCCCACCCCATAGGCCAGATGACAGATCTGCTGTACACGGAGAAAGACCTGGTCACCGCTCTGAAGGATTACATCAGAGCGGAGGAGAGCAAGCTGGAGCAGGTCAAACAGTCAGTATCCGAACAGCTATGCCCGCAGTTTGAATACGACCGCGCCACACCCAAATTCCGGGTTATTAACGCCGAGCCGCGTCCCCCCTCCTACCTCGCCAGGTGGGCCGATAAGCTGGACTCGCTGACGGTGACCGCCGCGCAGGACCCGGAGGGCTTCCTGGGACACCCGGTCAACGCCTTCAAGCTGATGAAGAGGCTGAACACGGAGTGGGGCGACCTGGAGAGCCTGGTTCTCCGAGACACCGCCAACGGTGAGCGAGAAACCCCGGAATGGATCGGGATTCTTTTTGTTTTTGGTTTGGACATTTAAAGTATCAGTAACAGCTTACACCAAAAAAACTAGGCAATGATGATAAAGCAATAGAATTAAAAAAAGAAAATGGCAATTTACTGTATGATAAAATTGTAGTGTGGACAAACCTTACAGGTAACGAACTGCACAATGAAATATGACAATATACACCGCACTAAATGATAAATGATGAAATATAAGCTATGAAATAATAGAAAAAGAATAAAAAAGAATAGAAAATAGGTGACCCAAAAAAAACAACACGGGAAAATGTGTCCATATGCAATAACTAATCCAACTTATTTAACTATGAAGGCGGGAATCTCTGTCTGTCTGAGTCCGACTGAGTCACAAAGAATCTTCCCCGGAGTATGACTCTACCCGGCATTTCATCCTCCATCGTGGAACACGGGACTGAATCGTTGACATTTTGTCAAACTGTGCCAGTAAAATGACTCAGAAAGTCTTAATAAGTAATAACAAGGGATGTTGAAAATGAATCGATTATCAATTAATTGCTAATAAGAATTTAATACATTACGATTTTGTCCCACGGAGAAGAACTGAAAAATCTGCGCTCTTGTTGTTATTGTTGTTATCGGTTCAGGAAAGTCCTTTAAATTTGCATCCCTAGTAATAACTTAATTAATAAACCTAACGGCGAACCAAAAAGATGACCTAAAGATAGTTAGATAAGTTAGATATGAGAGGAAAGGATTTATTTATCTTTGGTCATAATCGCTCAAATCAGTGCAATAAACCGTCAACCACCGGGGCCCGTTTGGCATCTTCCGCGTTGTGGCTCAACGTGTCTCTTTCCTCCGGTCCAGGGTTCATTTCCAACCTGACCCTCCAGAGGCAGCACTTCCCCACCGACGAGGACCAGACGGGGGCGGCCAAGGCCCTGCTGCGCCTGCAGGACACCTACAGGCTGGACGCCAACACCATCTCCACTGGCAACCTGCCCGGTGAGAAGCCCACCCCAGCTCAGAGCAAACACCTTCTGTCCTGTCCTGTTCTCTTCTGCCTTATACGGTTGTGTTCTATTGTATTCTGTTGTTTTTGGTTCCACTCTGTTCACTTCTATTCTACTGTAGGGTCTGTGCTGTTTCGTTATTTTCTTTTTTGTTCTATTTTGTTTTCTCTTCTCGTGCATTCTGTTCTTTTACCTTACACTCTGTTCTGTTTCGTTTTGCTCGTTTTATTTTATTCCGCTCCGTTTTTTTCTTTCCTCTTCTGTTATGATCCGCTCCGTCCTCTGTTCTTAATTGCCATGTCAACAGAGGTGATTGAAAAGTGCTTGAGCGCAAATGTCAAGCAACGGGGCCAATGAAACGCACGCACGCACGCGCACACACACACACACACACACACACATTCACCGATAATAACATAGACTGTATCCTCCTGCCACTAGGGGTGACTTACAAATACCCCATGACGGTGGAGGACTGCTACGAGCTGGGGAAGATCGCCTACACGGACGTGGACTACTACCACACGGAGCTGTGGATGGCCCAGGCCCTGCGGCAGCTGGACCAGGGCGAGGAGTCGCTCACCGACAAGGTGACTGTGCTTGACTACCTCAGCTACTCCATCTACCAGCAGGGGGACATAGAGAGAGCCCTGGAGTACACCAAGAGGCTGCTAGCGCTGGGTGAGTCCCCACCTCCCATTGATAAGGAAAAACATAATTGATATATATATTTATGTATACTTTTATATATATATATATATATATATATATATAAATATATATTTATATATTCGTGTTTTTTGTTTTTTTTTATAATTTATATTAAATCAATTATATTATGTATCGGAAAAGCTGTCTCAATGAAGAGGTGGCTTTCTGTACAGCCTTTGCTCACTCCCAGATGTTTCAAATTTGTCCTTTTTTTCCGTCATTGGCTCCGTCTTTTTCCCTTTCTTTCTTTCTCGCTGTAGTTAATTGTTCATCATTTCTTTTGCAATAGTTAATCCGATTTAGAATGACTTTATTTCACCGGGTGCGTTTACATGTACAGTGGTACATCGACTTACGGCTGCATCTACTTACGACTAATCCAAGATATGAGCAGCGATAGTCGCGAAAATTTGTATCGACTTGCTCCAAGATGCGACCGTGGAAATTTGCAGTTGGCGCGTCGGCGGCCAGTCAGCAGTCAGTCAGCAGTCAGTCAGCAGTCAGTCAGCAGTCAGTCAGCGGGCGACCTACATCGTGTGTGCACGTAGTTTCGTGGCTTATCGATTTTTTTTTTCATATTTACTGTGTTTGTGCTGTGTATTTTGTTTATTTTCACCCTTCATGATTTCATCATTTATATGGGAAAAATTACTTCGACATATGAGTGTTTAAACATACGACCGTTCTTATAGGACGAATTACAGTCATAAGTCGAGGTACCACTGTACTAGGAATTTGTCATTGCTGCGTCACTGCAGACCATAGGCATAAAAAGCTTAACAGTCTGAAAAAACATAAAATAATATTGAATAAAAAGTAAAGTGAAAAATAAAATACATTTGCCCAATATACACAAATAGCCCAAAAATAAAGACAAAGGAAGAATGGTTCCATAAATAAAATATACAGAATATACAATGCAATTATAATTATGATTATAAATACTTCTATGTATATCGCTTGTCTATTAGGATTTCTAACCTTCAAAATGTTTTTCTCTAAACTTTTTTAATGATTTAAAAAAAAAAATTCACACACACATTTAATCAGTAAGTTAAATTCCCAATGCTGTAGTTGGTCTCATCTATCTTAATGAATCCTCCCTGTCTAATTTGAAAAACATTCACGTCACTCAGACCCGGAGCACCAGCGCGCCAAGGGCAACCTGAAGTACTTTGAGTTCCAGCTGGAGAAGCAAAAGAAAGAGGACGAAGACGTCGCGCAGAAAAGGCAAAATCCGGCCGCGACAGATACGACGAGGGATCCTCTGCCAGAGAGGAAGAAGTACGAGATGCTCTGTCGAGGGGAGGGCAGCAAAATGGTGAGGGGGCTCAATATTAGCAAACCTCTTCAAGTTAGGATTATCTTTCTTATATAATATCATATCTATCTATCTATCTATCTATCTGTCTGTCTGTCTGTCTGTCTGTCTGTCTGTCTGTCTGTCTGTCTACATATCAAGTGATTAGATTAGATTAGATTAGATTCAAATCTATTGTCACTAGCAGAGTACAGGTACAGAACCAATGATATGCAGTTGACGTCTAACCAGAAGTGCAAAAGAAGCATTTAAATACCAAAGTGCTATTTGAGTACAGTGTTTCTCTGCAGTTATGTAATGATATCGATAGTTACCATAATTACACTACTCTTTGGGCAGCAACAATTAAAGAGTAGCTGGTGGAACTTACATTTTGCAAACGACGGCTCAGCGTAGTATAGCGACACGTTCCCTGGCGATGGGCAATTGGGGAAGGGATCAACCTCTTCGTGGAAGTCCTCTAACTTCTGGGACTCCCGCAAAGAATGGAATCCCTGAGGCCCGTAGGGAAATGTACGCCAACGTCGGCGATGGAAAACCCCTTCAATATTGTTCCTAATTATTGATTCGTCAAAGGCCGGGTACAAACCTTTCCGACCCCCCCCCCCGGCACAGCTGACAAGGAACGCTTCTTTCTATCCTCCCTGCCGCTGCAGACTGACCGCAGGCGGAGTCGGCTGTTCTGCCGCTACTTCAACAACAACGGCAACCCCAACTACCTGCTGCGGCCCGCCAAACAGGAGGACGAGTGGGATCGCCCCTACGTGGTCCGCTACCATGACATCATCTCCCACAGCGAGATCGAGAAGATCAAGGAGCTGGCCAAGCCCCGAGTGAGTGACCAGAGACAACGCGTTCTGACCATAAGGCAATAGAGCTACTGATGCAGTGACTGGTGTAAGAATACATGAATTGGGTACTTTTGTTCATATATTTGTACTACAGAGAAGTTAAATACCCTTTGGACTGTTTGGACCTACAGCCTTCTTCAGGAGCATTTGCTGGTGTTTGCCTTTTTATTTTTATTTTTTTGCTGATACCAGTCAATTGCTCTTCCTTCCCCCTTTTATTTATTTTTTATTTTTATTCCCCTGGTTTTACTTCCCTTATTGTCAGCTTCTGTTTATTAAACTGACTCGGCCCCGTAGAGTCTGGACTGCGAATAGTTTGTGGGCTGTGGGATGTTTTGAGCGTCAGAGCAGAAATCCAACAGCGTTGGTTTCCTTTATGTCTTGAGCTTGCTGCTCCCGCCGTCCCCTCGGTGTGTTTTAAGGGCACGAAATGCGATGGATCGGTCTGTTTCCCGAAGCATCAATTAGACAGATGTGCTTTTGGGAGTTACCGTGTTGGTCCAGGCACGTGGCTTATATATTCGGCAGGTATTTTCACCTCAGGATGGCTAACTTATTAAAACTTCATCAATATTTTTGTTTCCTCTGAACTGAGGATTGGATTTAGTGATTTAAAAAAAAATTTAAAAAAAAGAACAATTTGGCATTGTGTCGTTGTTAGTTTTCTCTTGTTAATATTCAATTCAGGGCCATATAAATTTTAAGGCCGTCCATTACATTTTTTTCTTAATTGTACGGATTGAGCGGTGCCTGCCAGCTCTACCTCATATAGAATTGTCCTACATTCATTGTCCTAAAACAGCTGTCAGCCAACAGTAGGTAGGATTTTGTATTTTGGTGTAAAAAAAAAAAACACCTTTAGCCCAGGTCACACTGACGCCTCCTGAAGAAGGCCATAGATCAACACCCCAGAGCTGTGGAGAAGGCATTTAACTTAACTCTAGTCTACATCGACAAACCGGATACCGTAAATATTGTGAAGACTATATAAACCCATTTAAGCTGCTCGATTGAGCCGATCCGAATGTTTTTGGGGAACGAAGCGATGCAAACACACACAGACTGGATTGGCGTACGTGTGTGTGTGTGGGTGGTAAACATGTCCCTGGCTTCACAGCTACGCAGGGCAACCATCTCCAACCCAGTCACTGGTGTACTGGAGACGGCTCCGTACCGCATCAGCAAGAGGTAAGGCGTGGTGCGGATCCCAGTGGAGGGAGAGGGGGAGGGAAGAGATCTCCCTCCCTCTCGTTGGTCCCGACCGTTGCCTCCGCATTTATCTTGTCCTCCGTCGTGCCCTGCTATCCCCAAGCTTCCAGATAAAAAACTCCTGAGCGCACAGAAACACTGTAAAATACCATATATTTTTTTAAAATATTTTCCATATATATATTTTATGTTTGAGTACATTAAGATGAACATCTTTGTTTAAGAGCACTTTATTTTTTCAGCGGAACAGGCTTTAAACATAATGACATGAGTTTTGGCTCAGGAGTCGCTCCTCCGTTGTGGAAAGTTGACATGAACACGGCGAAGGAGTTTGGAAAAGGGTTTCGTCTTCCTACGTAGATTTTAATATAGTTTCTTTTGACGAGCTGGGAGAGTGTGGCCCTGAGGCCATCCTTCGTGGACCAAACAAAACAAAACGGAAGCGAAAAATGTTGTCGTTAAGGGGTTTAAAAGGAAACGATTTGGTTCTCAGCATAGCCTCGGGACACACTCTCACCAACCTTTTGACTGCGAGTGACCGGATCTGCCTTTCTCTCTCCCCCTCTCCCTCTCTCCTCTCCGTGACCCGTCCTCTTCTTGCTGTGTCTCGTGTTTTCAATGTCCGTCCTCTGTATCTTCGTCCCCCTTCCTTGTGCTGCGCGGAGCTAGTTAAGGCGCGCCACGGTGCATGACCCCATAACTGGGAAACTTGCCACGGCCCAGTACAGAGTCTCCAAGAGGTAAGGGGTCAAAGGTCAACGGTATGGGGCTGCAAAGCACCCCTCCCCTTCTCCCCCTCCTCCTCTTTTATACATCTCTGCATCCCTTCCTCTTTTTAATGGATGAAACACCAACCTAACCTGCTCATCGGGCATGCTCTGCACCCAGCCACGGAAGAAATGAAATTCCGACGCCTGAACTGTGCAACCCTTTATTCATATAACGCTTAATACGAAGGAACCTGTCCAACTTAGTTTGAAGTTGTCTTGTTGTTTTCTCATTTTAAGAATTGATGAAGTCATTTACCGGTAAGATTTCTCACTTCATAACAGCTTAAGTTGTGAGAACAAACCTCTAAATGTGAGTCCTTTTCACGAGATGAACCTGAGCCGTTGGTGTGAAACCGTCTAAATGAAGGTGACGTTCCCTGTCGAAAAGCAGGCGGCGGCAGCTCTATAAACAAGTTAATGAATAGAGGTTATTTCATCGTGATTGACTCACAACGCCATTCCTCCACATGAAATCACCCAGATGGCTGAAAGAGACATTCCATATGCTCAAAAACTCCTCCACTGTTCGTTTTATCGACTTCCAATTAATGGAGGAATGGAGGCATCCTTCGCAAATTGCCTGATATTGCGTTTGGATGTCAGTGTCACTGACTCTGTTTTCTCCCCTTGAAACACTTGTTTTGGTTGTTGGTTTGGTTGCCAGTTCCAATCATCTTTGATGGATTTGTCGGTTGTGTCTTCCGTGATGGAACCTGCATCACTCCGCCAGGCTCACGTGCAACACACGAGCTCATGACAGTTGCTCTGGTTCTTCTCAGCGCTTCCCCCTACCTCCATATCAGCAGGACAGAAAATCTTTTTTTCCCCAAACGGAGCCAAGTGGGAAAGCACCGAACAGAAACTTGCACAACGGGAGCAGTTTGGCGGAGGCAGATCATGCAGGACCTCATCTTTGACTAAATCACACATTTTAACTGGACTCACTGAAATGGCCTTTCTCGGTCATGGTTTAAAATAGTCTCAGACTCGCCCTGGGCTTGGTTTAAAAAAAAAAAGAGTCTCATTTCCCGAGAGTTTGAGGTGAGAGGCTAATCTAGGTCGAAGTGAAGCTTTAACTTAAACCTGACCAGAGCAGGTATATTTTAGGGTTGGCTTTCCAGTCGGCTTATTCTGTACATAAAGCGCCTCCTTGTGGCTGTTATATGTCTAACACACAATATCAATATCAATCTAAAGTTGGACTAAAAGGACCGAGCGTCCTTAACTGTTTTAGTGTGTGTGTTTGTGTGTGTGTGTGTGTGTGTGTGTGTGTGTGTGCGTGCGTGCGTGTTTGGATAGTATTCGCGTTGCTGAGATCCCCCCGTGAGATAAGATATACGTCATCGTCTCCTTTAGGGAAATGTGTCTTGGCCTCAAGTGCTGCCGCGTTGCAAACAGCGTACGTCATCATACACAGTCATATCACCAAAATCTAACGTCGATAAAATGTCCAGGTGTCATGATTCTCACACACACACACACACACACAGCTACGCAGAGTTCCAAGGGCTTTGAGAAATACAGGGGAATGCTCCCGCCGGGAGATGCGTTTCTTATTCTTGGCTGGGTGCTTGAGCAGGAGTCAGGAATGCAGCCTTTAAAAACTCAACGGCGGGCGGCGAGCAGGCGCTCGGAGTCGGCCACCGTGGCAGCGGCTCCATTTTGTTCCGTTTGGCCCGAGCGAGACGCCGCGCTGGCCCGGGCCGCGTTCCGCCAAGGGCCGGGAAAAGCGGAGGGAAGGCCAGGGTTCTTCAAACTGCACTGGAGAGACAGGTGGGTGGAGGAGGCCGCACACTGTCCAAACTTGCAAGGAAAGAATTTCACTCGGTGCGGGTTTTTAATTGCACGTGGGAGTTGGATCCTGTTTTGGATCCATTGCCGATCCCGGACGTGAGCGCACACGAAACGTATTATTTCGACTCGATCGATATTGATGCAACGCCCCCCTCCCCCCGCACGTGACCTGAACTGAATGGAGATTCTCAATCTTGGGCCGTGCTCTGGAGTTCACCCTCCTCTCGGGGGATAAAAGCTGCGTCACTCTTCACCTTCCGCTTCCACCTCCTCCTTCAGCCCAGAAAAGGCGCGAGCGCACGTTGCATCTCCGGCCTCGGTTTGCTGCATGATCCTTCCTCCTCTCTCTCTCTCTCTCTCTCTCTCTCTCTCTCTCTCTCTCTCTCTCTCTCTCTCTCTCTCTCTCTCCGTTCCCTGACCCTTTCTGCCGCCTTGTGGACGTCTCTGCACATTGCTGACCGGTGTCTCCCTTTCTCCCGACTCCCCCACCCCCAGCGCCTGGCTGACCGGGTACGAGCACCCGTTGATCGACCAGATCAATCAGAGAATCGAGGATCTCACGGGCCTGGAGATGGACACCGCGGAAGAGCTGCAGGTGATGGTTTCCACCGTCTTTTACTTCTGTGACTTTGAGGAGAGCGATCAGTGCCGGGATGTTCTCCAGATCACTTTTTTCTTTTGTTTTACGCCTCGAAAATAGCCGCCGGGCAGTGAAATAAAAAAATGACTGTGTGCCCCCCGTGTGAACAGATTTAATACTTTTTTTGAAACTTTTGTGTCCTCCAGGTGGCTAACTACGGCGTCGGGGGTCAATACGAGCCGCATTTTGATTTCGGGAGGGTAAGGCCCGCCGCGTTTGCCCGGACGCCAAGTTTTGCGGCAAGTTGTCGTGTCTTTATCCGCGAGGGCACTAAACCCTTTCACGGCGCCTCTCTCCGCAGAAAGACGAGCCAGACGCATTTAAGGAGCTTGGCACCGGGAACCGCGTGGCGACGTGGCTCTTCTACGTGAGTCACCACCGCTCCCTCTCCCTCTCTCTCTCTCTCTCTCTCTTTCCGACGATGAGTCATTCACTTTTTTATCGGGATTGATTTCCGCCTAGACCCTTCGATGACACCGTTTTGCCCCGTACCAATCCCTTGATTGTTTGTGTCCGTTTCCCTGCGTCCTTCCAGATGAGCGACGTGGCGGCGGGCGGAGCCACGGTTTTCCCGGATGTGGGGGCGGCGGTGTGGCCCAAAAAGGTAGCCGCGCACGCTCCTTTCCTCTTAAAAAAAAACGTAACCGGCGTCAGAGCGCTCTCCCTGGCATCACATCTGGAGCCAGCGACCCACATCTGACGGCCGTATTGGTATTCATCATGGTGGATTAGATGCATTACTCCCACTCCAACAGCAGTGTTTTTACATGTGCCCCAGGGTACGGCGGTGTTCTGGTATAATCTGTTTCCCAGCGGGGAGGGAGACTACAGCACACGGCACGCAGCCTGCCCGGTGCTGGTAGGCAACAAGTGGGGTGAGTCCCTCCGTCTTTTTCCCCCGCGTTAAAGTAGAGGTTTCGCTGTTTTTTTCCCCCAGCCGAGGATTCATCAGGATGTCGGTCCCCGTCGTTCACGACCACTACCTGCCGCCACCTCGCCGAGCGGCGTGCCATCCAGGAACGCAGCCCTCTGCTGCGGCTCCGCGCTCCAGCTGGGCGAACGTGTTTTGACAGCGGGGAAGTGGCATTACAGTCTCGTGGCTTATGCGGGGTTTTCTCGAAAACGACTTGTGCCCGGAACCGAAGCTACCGGAGCGCTGGCGAAACAAGCGGGGAGGAGCTGAAATATTTCAGCTGCCCTGCGCAGCACGGCTTCCCGGGCGACGTCCGGCAGCATCTTCAGTCAGATTAACGTGTTCTCTCTTTGCTTGCAGTATCAAACAAATGGATCCACGAAAGAGGTCAGGAATGGCGACGACCCTGCGGCCTGAAGGAGTCTGACTGATGAAACTGGGGAGAAAAGGAAAACACACCTACACCCCCCCCCCCCCCCCTCCCAAAGACTCCACCCCACAACACTGCCCTCCTCACTGTGAACCCTCAAGGACCAAAGTCAAAGTTGTGCAGGTGACAGATCATATCAACACAGGCTCCAGATGCCAAAAACACCACCCCCCCCCCCCCCCCCGAGTTGTCGAAGCCGGCGTGTTTGTGTTGGAAATCGAGCGCCCGGACGGTGTTTGCGCTGCTGTTTGACCGGTGTGTATGTGTGTGTGTGCGCGTGTGCGTGTGTGCGTGTGCGTGTGTGTCCTCGTCGAGGTGTTTTGGGATAAACGGCCTTCCCTGTTCACGGTGCCTGGCTTCCCCCGCTCAAGACCAGGAGACGAGGGAGGTTGGCGGCAGTCACTACCAATTTCCAGGGCCTCGGTCAAAGTTTGTAACATGTCAATGACCCAGAATCAGGAATTAGTCAGCGTTCAGAAACTCGCCATGAAACATCCCGTTAACCAAGTACGGACCCTTCAGTCCAGATGAGTGACATGGAGCCATTGAAACACGTCTGTTATTATTATTATTATTATTATTATCAGTTCATTGAACCCAATTCTGAACATAATGCTTGCATTATTGGGTTAATGTTGGTCTACTACATACGTTTTTGGTCAGCCTAAAAGTCATAACTAACATACCAGAATGCTGCAAATACACTTTTAATTTGCCGATGATATGATATCTGTATTTGTCACAGTGTTCCCAGGGGCCCCCCACGAAAAAAATCACCCATTTAAATAATATACCCCACTGCAGTGTTACAGTTCCAACAATACAATTAAGGGTGTTTTTGGAGAGTAGGGTTTACAAAGTAAAGTCGAGCCAAAGAACCCTTGTTACAGTTAAGGTGATCAACACTTTTCTTCTTTTTTATTTTTATTTTTTTCTGGGAAAGCATACAGCAAGAAAAGAGATGTTTTATTTATATTTCACATTTGTGATGTTTTCTATCTTTAGTCTTTTTTTTTCCGTCAGTTTTTGCAATAAAAGCTAATTCTGTGTTGCTAAGTTACACTGTGTTTTGTATGTGTGTGTGTGTGTGTGTGTGTGTGTGTGTGTGTGTGTGTGTGTGTGTATATGTGTGTGTGTGTGTGTGTGTGTGTGTGTGTGTGTGTGTGTGTGTGTGTGTGTGTGTGTGTGTGTGTGTTTTTCATATCAAGGACCACCAATTGATATGCATCAGGCAACAGTCTCCAGTTGATAAGATTTTCTCTCTGACCCCAATCTTAGAGGATTTCTATTAAGGCATGATTTTGTCCAAACCTCGATACCTGCCTATACTATAGTTATGGAGATCCGTGAAACTATTATCAAAAAAGGTATTATTACAGTGGTAGTAATAATAATAATAATACATATTAAATATAGCTGCAGGCAGCGATACACAGGCTCCAGTTTAGTCACGTTAGGTATGTATTACAGGTTTCCGAGGTTTCCGAGGTTCCCCAATCTGCGCTCTGATTATATGTGGGGAGGTTTGGATTGGACCCTCGCGAAGGACTCTCTCCGGCTGTGGATTCTTTAATCGCTCTCCTTTTGCGGGGATGGCGGCCGCGCCAGGTTCGGGTTGGGAGGAGTGCTAATTATAGTTCAAATTGGCATTTTAGGAAGACCCGGCGCGACAGCTCCGCGGGGCCTCATCCCTGCTCACAAAATGTACTTAATTTTATTTTTGACTTTATTCCTTGGATTACATTTTCAACAAGTTACGTTTCCATGAAAATACGAAAAAAGTTGTGCTATTTCTGTGAGTAATTTCTATTGCACGGCTTCTAGTTTTCCGACGCCTCGCTGGATCTTGAACACATCACTCAGTCGCACGTTTCAGCGGACGCATTGATTAGTTTTTATTGTATTTTTCAATCATCTGGCATAGTAATGTGGACTACGGATTTAAAATGTCAATCTAACACTGACGTCTACCAGGTAAGAAGCTATATAAATATACATGTAAATCAATAGTTTGGTAATGTGGAACAAGCACAGAGTGACGGAATTCACACCGCACACTGGACACGGTCCAACTGCACATTCTCAAACTGGAATCTTTACATTTATAATAAACGTTATGATGATGTCATAAAGCGCCTTACTGTAAATCTTCATTTTGTTTACGAATAGTGGCGTGTCAGTTAACCAACAGCTCAATATTTAGGCTCAAATTTGTTCGTTTTTTTTTACTAATATCTGCGCCGTATGTGGATCGATTCGGGTGAAATTTAAACAGAGATCCTTGCGACATAGCGGCCTAAACGAGACCTCAACGTGTTAGTAGCTTATGCCAAAGTATGTGTTCCAGATGGGTTTAGATTTCAGAATTCTTGAGAATTTTCCCGGAACAATAACAATAGGGTCCCAGCCCGTAAAGTGATTCACATTAAAAAGGAAAACGCAGGAAAAGAGTTGCATGCAAAGTGGATGAGGGGCAGCCTTAAAGACCCTAAAATTCACCGGATGACAGTAGTGCACATCATTTAAAAGCCTGGAAAGAGACAATAAAATGCAAATAAATCAACAAATAATAAAACAAATGAAACAATAATCCATGTATGAAATAGCATGTATGCAGGATTAAAAAGTGCTCTCGTAAATGAAATAGTGGAAAAGTCCAACCGCCGATCACTTTCCCGGGGGGGGCCTCCTGGAGCCCGCTGGGAAGGGCCCCGTTGGCAACCGGGAGGAGCGGCGGGGCGGGGCGGGGCGCGGCCGGTGCGGTCACGTGTCCGCCCGGTACTAAAGCCCGCCGTGGCCGCCGGGGTGGGACCAGGCGTCCTGCGGGGCAGAGCGTGAGGGACGGGCGGAAGACAAGTCCGGCGCGGCTCAGCGGTCCCCCCCCTCCCCCGGCACAGAAGCACCGCAGCGAGCTCCACTTCGCCCGGCGAACGTACGACGGCAGGACGGCGCCATGATGACCCAGGTGACCACCGTGGTGCACTACGACAACGGCTACGAGGACGAGTACATGACCCAGGAGGATGAATGGGACCGGGACATGCTGCTGGACCCCGCCTGGGAGAAGCAGCAGAGGAAGGTGGGTGGACGCCAAAGGAAATAACATTAAAAATTAAGCAACATCCTCCCTTCTCTGCCCTGTAGTGTCAACAAAAAGCGCCTCCAAGGTTGTTTTTATGTTTTTATGTTTTAATTTTTATTCATATTTTTGTTTATTTAACCTAGTTCATTTTCCTATTTTGTTTATTTTTGTGTGTATTTGTATTTTTGTTACATTTTATTTTTATTTGTGTTTATTTTTGTATATTTATATTTTGATTAAATGTATGCTTTATATAATTATTTTTATATAATAATTCATATTTTATTCTATTATTATTATTATTATTATTATTATTTCTGCATATTTTTGCATACAGTCCATCTGCGTGGCTGTGTTCCTGCCTGGTATTTGGGGTGAGAGGCCCGGGAGGCTGCCCTCCCTCCCCGCCTCCATGCTTTGGGTACCATCTAACAATAGAGCGCAGAGCGCTGCCTTCCCACTGATACTCCTGGAATGCGGGGCTGTCAACAGATGCTCCTAACACCATGACGTGCTCGGGATTAGAATGGATGCCGCGTCTAATTTTAACCCCCGGGACCGAAAAGGCATTATAGTAGGTTAATCCAATGTCCTTGGTACGGAATTCTTTTGTTTATGGAAACCCCAAAACACAGCAGCCGTCTGGATATAGGCCTGCCACTCTCTCAGCTGGTTTTAGAGCCTTAAAGCCCCCCGAAAGGCGGACTTTACAACGACGGAGCCATTAGTCTCAGCTGCGTGGCCTCGTATGACCAACTGCCAGATACTTTTCTAATGGAACTGTATTTTTAGAAGAACAAAGTAGCACATACGAGGGTCGTGTCATACTGTAAATCGTCCCTTATTTGCCCGGTTTGAGACCTGTACCGTAGCCCCGGGGGCATGTGATGGCGGTCGGCCCATATCACAGACATTGCCAGCTGCCAGCTTGACATTTGGACGAACAGAGGCCTTTATTAATGTTTGCTTATCGTCCGCCTCCTATAACTTCAGTCCCCTTGGCGAGAACCGAGCCACGCTTCAGCGTGGGCGAAACGGGGCTGGGTTCATTTTAAACAGTGGTTCCCAACGCGGGCTCCGAGGACCCCCGAGGAGTCCTTCGAGAGGTTCCAGGGGGTCCGACTCAAAAGGGGACACATACTTTATCTCCACCGTTATTTAATTTACGAGACGTAAGCGCCATTAGAGAATTGCACAATAGACCCCAAAACTATAGTATAGACCGGTGCGGCCATTTGGACTAAACAATCTTAACAATAAAAATCTTCTCAGATTGGGGGTCCCAGAGACGAAATCTTATCATGCGGTCTGCGTATCGAATTTTGGGGCCTCGATATGAAAGACTTTGACAATCAGTGATCTAAAACCTTGTCAGGCAGCGTAAAAGCTGCAATTTGATACAACTAAATTGTTTCATGGTAATACCCGACCCTGGTGTATGAAGGCAACATTCCACTGCAATGGAATGAACCTGCAGCACTTACCATAGTGTCATTAAGTGTCACATACAGTGCGTTTTGCGTTTGTGATAAAAGAAGAACAAACCTGATGATCACTTTTGGCGAATTCAATGGGCGCACACCCAGCGTGTTACTTTTAAGTCCTGGCTTTCCAGCTTCATGCGTCTCTACGTAACCCGCTCTCCAAACTTCATATCACGTCAAAATTCCAGTCGGACGTCGGGAGCTCGTGGACTTTTCCTCCCCTCGTGAGCCCCTCCACACAGCAAGGTATTGACCTCACAGTCTCAAAGGCATCAGCCACTTCAGTGACAGGGTGGTCCTCGGTGGACATGATTCATAAATATATTTAGCTCTGATCGTCAGTTGGGGGGGGGTGGTGGAGTCCCGCTGGACCTGGATCCACCAGACGTTCCTTTTAACAAGGAGGGCGGCGGTTCAATGTCACACGCGCTCTTGGGATCTCTTCTACCACGCGGAATGGAGCGGCCTTTGTTCCAAAGCCTCTAATATTCTCCTTTTAGACAGAGGGGGGGGGGGGGGGGGTGGTGCGGGGTCTCTCTAAGGCTTCTGGGAAAATGGGGAACACTCTCCTAAACAAGGTCCGTCCGTCGGCGCCGACCCCACAGTTCAAGCAAATAGTACAGCGTAAACCGGTGGGGCCGTCTGCACGCAGCGAGCCGCTGAGCCGAGCTCTGTGCGCCGGGGGAGGGGCCGCTCCCATTTCCGACGATAACGCGGCTCTCATTCATGACGAGCGGAGAAAGGCGTGACGGGAGGAAAGAGCGTGCTTGGCGGGGGGAACGGCTGACATCCGAACTCGCGCCGATAGGGCGGAAGGTTTTCGGAGGGTTTTTGTCCCCCCCCTTCCCCGACTGTTATCGCGACGTATGCCAGAGCTGTTCTAAATTTAACACCTTATATCAGCCGGAATGCGCTCTGGGACCTGCCGCCGTTTTTTTTCCTCGGCGCGGGCGCTGATCGCCCGTGAGCTCCGTTGCCGGGGGCCGCTGGAAAGAGGCGTGTAAAAATAGGAGGAGAAAGACAATGATCCCGTCTTAGCTTGTGTTACAGTGTTTCAACACAATACTTGGGCCGCGCATTGCAGCTCAATTTCTGGAGCGGTTCTGTCAGATGATCAGTCTGCGATCCGCCGGGGAAAGTCCGAAAGACGGGAATCTCCCGTGCGGTACAAAGCAAACGGACCCCCCGCCGCCGCGCGGCTGGGGTTAGGGTTGGAAATCCGACACCAAAGCACCCACTAAACCTGAGCCGAAAGGTTAATCCCATAATATGGAGCTGGGCAAAGTGACAGCGCTTTGACGGTATATCATCTTTAGAAAATACGTGTTGAGCCGTTGGCACCTTCAGTTTGTTTACATCTTCTTGGGAAAGGAACACAATGCTTATCCAGGCATCTGCGCGAGGAAGGGTGGGTTTATAACGGGCCCAACGTGACTTGGACCTCACTCGCTTCAAGCGTTAAGTTAGAACTTATCATCCGTCCGACTGTGATCTCACCACAATGGAATTACCCCCGAATCTGGCCACCCCGGTCGGCGTCTGAGGAGACCCGCCGAAAATCGATGCTGTCGCTACGGCGAAAAAGTCGAAGCTGTCGAATTTGACTGACCCCCCGCCCTTCCCCACCTCCCCCGTCCCCCCCGTTAGACCTTCACAGCGTGGTGCAACTCCCACCTGAGGAAAGCGGGGACGCAAATCGAAAACATCGAAGAAGACTTTAGGAACGGGCTCAAACTGATGCTGCTGCTGGAGGTCATCTCAGGTCAGACCACTCGGCCCGGTCCCACCTCTGATTTATTAGCCGTTGCTTACAACGGTTTTACTCCGAGTTGTATTTGTGTAAAAGGAGGGCGGATGAACCGTCTTTCGTCGTTAATACCTTTTCTGGTCCTCCATCTGCGCCGCCTGTAGGGGAGAGGTTACCCAAGCCGGACAGAGGCAAGATGCGCTTTCACAAGATCGCCAACGTCAACAAGGCGCTGGACTTCATCACCAGCAAAGGAGTGAAGCTGGTTTCCATTGGAGCCGAAGGTACCTTCCCCACGTGCATGCACACAGTGATACAAGTACTGCGGGGCCGCGGTTGAGCGTAATATATACTGTATACGTATATATATATACTGATGTGAAGGTGGAAAGCTGTCCGGGGATAACGGAACGCGCCATTTTTTCAGAGATTGTGGACGGCAACGTTAAGATGACTCTCGGTATGATCTGGACCATCATCCTCCGCTTCGCCATCCAGGACATTTCTGTGGAAGGTGAGTGTGTGAGTCTCATCAAACCCTGTGACCGATGCATCACAATGGCTGCCGGAGTTACAACTGAACCACCGCAGAAAACCGACGTGGGATAAGTGGGCGAGACAGTAATATACAGTATATACTGATACATCTGCACCATTTGACCAAGTCATTTCTTTATGGGTGCACATCTCTGTCGAGCCGCCGAAGTGAAGATAAAACTGAATTAATAGACAAAACTGACTTGTGAATTCACTTCCGAAATTCCGGCTTCCTCAGAAACATCTGCTAAAGAAGGCCTGCTTCTGTGGTGCCAGAGGAAGACTGCCCCCTACAGGAACGTCAACGTGCAGAACTTCCACATCAGGTAGGTTGGAAAACCAAAAAATGAAGGATTAAACTCACTGATGGTGTTTTGTTTTGTTTTAATTCGTCTGGGAGTAGGGGTCTCACGAGCATCTTATCCCTTATCATCAGTAACACTCAAACAGAGTTTGAGCACCATAAGAACATCATCATAATTCACTCAAATTGATCATAACTTTAAATCATCATTCTTATTAAATCTTAAGTCTCTTAAGTCTTTGTAAAACTCAATGGCAGGTTCAGGGCCTACTCTTTTTTACTCTAAAATACAAGTAATATATGTATATTTTTCTAAATAAAAATTAAGTATTTTGCACAAACTGCTCATCTAATCAAATGACATCCACCATGCATTACGATATATAGAACCATATATTACGTCATATATTTTTCCGTCATTTAATAGCATAATACCGGCACCACAGTCCACAGACCTTAGTCTGGCATCAGGATTTTATCTGAAACACCTTGAACCTGGATATATTTTCCTATGGACTGATGCATTAGGACATCATTCGGACAGGTTTTCCTACCTGTGGGTGCTCAGGGACAGTTTCACTCCTATATTAAGTGCATCGCCTCCTCTGAGCCCAAAATCTGACGTGTTGGTTCTCTCTGCCGACGGGCCGGTGCAGCTGGAAGGACGGCCTGGCCTTCTGCGCCCTGATTCATAGACACAGACCAGACCTCATCGACTACTCTAAGCTCAACAAGGTCTCCCGTGCGGCTCGCCTCGTAACCGGGATGCTGTGTCACGCTCTGAACACTAACGGATTGATGTCCACGAAATTAACATTTGATCCTCCCCCGTAGTGTGGATGAATGCCTTCCTCACACCAGACAGGGGAGTTTTTGCTGCGCGTTACAGAAATCATTAATCTGATTTCGGCACGAGGAAGGGTGATTATTATTAATTCTGGTTATAAGTTATATTGTCTATATATGTATATGTATATGTATATGTCTATATATATATATATATATATATGTGTGTTTTCTAACCTCCCATGCTTATGTGATTCGTGATGCCATTCTGTGACCAGGATGGATGGCTTAGGGCTGGGCTGCTGCTCCGTTCCTTAGGCCACAAGCAAAGACTGGGTCACTTTGAGTTGAGGTGGAGACACTGGAGACGAGATGATTTGATCGCACAGATAGTCGAGGTCAGAATGTCATCTTGAACCGATTGTTCTCGGGGCCGACTTTAGGACGGTTTTTGGACGCCTGCGTGGAATTTCGGGGCAGTTAGTGTGACATGTCGTGGCAAGGGAAAGAGCAATAGTCATTTTTATTATTTTACTCTGGAAGTGTTTAGTGGTAGTGGTGGTTGGACATAAACATACGGTTAGCTCTAGACATACTTACTTCTAAGATAACGTCTCCACAATACGTGACCACATCGGTTATAACAAGGAGAAACATATATGACCCGGCACCTCACTAAGTCTGTTGTGTTTTCCATCTGCAACTCCCCGGGTTAAGACCCTGATGTATGCAGAAACATGAGCGGAACCTGGCCCCGCCACGCACCGCACCGCACCCGGACGAGGGGGCCGCCTCTCCCCATGCGGAACAAATGGAAATAGATAGACGGAGGGATACCCGTTATCAGAATGTGTCCTCTGTCGAGCTGTGATTCAAGATATTAATATGCCCCGGTTGTCCGCAGACCTCGTCGGTATTTAGATGGCATTGACGAATTTCCTCGACGGAGGCGAAAGCAGGGGTGCGATACGTGGACGCGCGCACACACAGACACACACACACACGCGCTTCCCGCTTCATCCTCTCTACCATCCCTCCATCCACAAGCCAGGCTCCTGTCACACTGACATTACCCGTCGCTCGATTCACCGCAGGGGAGCGTTTGAGTTGTGTGCTTGTCAGCTGTCGACTTTGGCTGCAGGTGAGCGTGTCCACTGAGCTCGGTAGAGTCACGGCGTGCCGAAATAGCCGCCCCGGCATGGGAGGGCCGCACCCCTGCGCACGCACGCACACACACACACACACACACACGGGCCCGAGGCCACTTGGGTCCGTCTCCACCCGTCTCTTTGCCTCTGCCGCTCTTTCCGTCCATCCATCTGCCGGCCGCCGGCCCGGGGCCTTCCAACCCCCTCGTCGGCGGAGCGAGAGGAAGGGACAATAGCAGGGGAATGACGGCATGATCCCTCCGCCCCCCCCGCGCGCAGCACCCAGCGCTCTCACTGACACCGCCCCGTTAGAATGGAAGGTGCACCCTCACCCGTCGCCCTAACGCGCACCGTGTGCTTCCAGCGGCTGCTCTTGACCCACAATGTATGACACTGTGTGAGGAAAAACGTATTGTCTTGCATGCTGCTTGAGCCCACACGTTACATCCTCACCCTTGAAATATATGATCTAAAATGTCATCTTAGGAAACTATAGCACTGGCACAAACACTATGTCATTGAATTGATGGATGCCAGGGCCATGATACCTTCTCAATATTTGATTAACTATAGAAATTTATAAAAAGAAAAACAGGACAATAATCGAAAAACAAGGTTACATCATATTTTCCTGCAACTGCAGTGTGCTGAATTCAACAAAGTGTAGCACTAAGAGTAAATGACATGTTAGTAATCACAATGTTTGGGGCTGGCCTGTTCTCCCAATGGAAAGTCAGGAGCCAAGTATTTTAAGTCCCGCCTGTTGTGCGCGCCGCTTCAGCATTGTGTTGCTTTATTTAGGATGATCCTTTGGGGAACCTGAACCTGGCTTTTGACATCGCAGAGAAACACCTGGACATTCCCAAAATGCTGGATGCAGAAGGTAACCGTCGATTGCGTAGCACGTCCCAGTATGCAACCGCGGAACCATTTAACGTTGATTTTGTTTCCCCTTTTTTCCTTTTTCATTTTTTATCGTGAAACGCGCTCACACGAGTTATCCGACGCAAAGCATGGGCACTTTATCCGTTAAATTTATTATTTTTTCACCTTCTCTTTTGCCCATATACTGTATGAGAAGCCGAAACATGGCGTTTTACAATTAGTTTACCATTCTGCTCTTCGATTCATTACTCATAGTTATGAACATTTTGGAGGGCTATCATTAACATATATGAGGAATCTGGAGTCTCAATGCCACATTCAGCCACATTAAACTCAGGTCATGGTTCTAGAGTCTACCTTCTATATTTCAGTGGCAGAGTTAGATGGAGAAAAGTCCTGTCGAAGGAAGTTTGTTTCTCCCATTACTTTTACTGTTTCAATGGCTGCGTCAGTCGGAATTAAATGCAGCCGGACAAAACAACAGCTCCCGTGTCACCCGTGAGGTTACACAGCAGATCCCGCCGAGAGCTTTTCATATTTGACACAAGCTGAAGGTCACTCTCTTTCATTTTTTATTTTTATTTTTATTTTTTTGCAGAGGAATGACAAGTGAAAAGACACTGCCCACCCAAATAGTTCCGAACGGGCGCGCTGTTTCTCATCCTCCTATTTCCGTCGCAATTAAAGTGTTGTTCCTCAACCCGGCCTTCCCCACCGCCCCGCCCCTTTCCTCTCCTCCACGCTGTAGACATCATCAACACCCCCAAGCCCGATGAGAGAGCCATCATGACCTATGTGTCCTGCTTCTACCACGCCTTCGCTGGAGCTGAGCAGGTACAAGGTGTAAACCTGGGTGTCATTTGTGGTCAGCATAGGAGCTGTCCTTGGGCCACCAAGGTCAGAAGATAAGATACGATACGATGCGATAATTTAAAATAATTTAAGATAATTGAAGATAAGATACGATACGGTATGATACGAAAAGATGATATATGATACAATACGATACGATGTGATACGATGCGATACGATGAGATAAGATACCATACCATACCATACTATGCAGTGCATTGCGATAGGATACAATGCGATACGATAAGAGAAGAGATGATAAGTTCAATAAGATACGATACCATGCGATGCGATACGATATGATTCAATAAGATACAATAAGATACGATAAGAGAAGAGAAGATAAGTTAGATTAGATAAGATAAGCCCCTATTCATCCCTTGGGGGATATTCAGGGGATAAAGCAGTAGAAGTTAACAGATCAGTGAGAAAATCAAATACACATATAACAGAGGTGGGAAAATATGCTCAGGGGGCGGGTACACTAAAGTCAAGTGAAAGTATGTTGAAATATGGTATAGTGTGGTAAAATATGCTGTACCATATCATTAGCCATATTGTAATATATATACAGTGTATAGTATGGCAAAGTGGCAGTATAGTAGTGATAATAGTACGTAGTATTACCATAGCCATTGTTAAGTTGGATTTTCTCTGAGTGATTCAGACAATAACCCTACTATAAGAGAGGAGCTTGATGATGATAATGGTTGTTATTATTACTATTATTATTATTAATAATAATATTATTATTATTAGTAGTAGTAGTAGTAGTACTAGTTATACCTCTTGACTCTCTTGACTCTTGACATTTCGTTTTGTTGAACTTTTTTTCTGTTCCGCGTTTTCACACCCTCCTGACATCCCCTTTTCCCTCTGTGCCTTCAGGCGGAGACGGCTGCCAACAGGATCTGCAAGGTGCTGGGCGTGAACCAGGAGAACGAAAAGCTGATGGAGGAGTATGAGAGACTCGCAAGTGAGGTAAAGTAAAGATCTTCCGACTTGAGGTACAAAAGACAAAGCTATACGCCTCCCCTGGTACACATTCAAACCTAGTGGTATGAAAGTGAAATATTTATTCTCACAAGAAAATCTTCCTTTTGGTTATTTGGAGGTTTCTTTAAAGCATGCAAAGCCTTTGTCTTTTCACCGTAGTTATCGTCATTTCTATGACAAAAACCATCTGACGTTCACTCTTTGTGGGTGTTGCGGAAGTGGTCTTCCCTGTATTTCTTATAATCAGCTTCTGGAAACATGAAGCTCGTTCACAAATGATGTAATGATGACTGCATTTGCACGTCTCAATGTCCAGTCAGATGACAGGACGACTAATTTAACTCTAAGATTTAAATAAGCAGTGGTACCTAATAGCCTGATATCCTAATAGCCTGATAATAATATTGGTTATGTTTGTCTGGATTTTTTATTTTTATTTTTTTTCAGTTTTGTTGAGCTCCATAAATGTTATTCCAGTGGCATTCCTATGTCCGTTTTGGAGAAAGAAATTAATAAAACATCAAGTCCCCTTGCTGCAAAAGCCGTCTCAGCACAGAAATGGCTTACTTTCCAAGCTTTATTTGCGTGTTACCCCCTCGCTCCCCCCAGCTGCTGGAGTGGATCCGCCGTACCACTCCCTGGTTGGAGAACCGGTCTCCGGAGAAGACCATGGCAGAGATGCAGAGGAAGCTGGAGGACTTCAGGGACTACAGGCGCATGCACAAGCCCCCCAAGGTGCAGGAGAAATGTCAGCTGGAGATGAGCTTCAACACCCTGCAGACCAAGCTGCGCATCAGTAACCGGCCTGCCTTCATGCCTTCTGAGGGGAAGATGGTGTCTGTAAGTCTGCTGCTAATATTGGGCCAACCCTGGAAACCTCCAGAACTAAAACACACATAATAAGCCAATTCTAAAAGATTGTCCTTTATTTCCATGTCTATAAAATGCTTCATATATTAGTATAATCGATTCTGGTGAATTGAATTCTAATGTTCTGTGTGTGTACAGGACATAGCCAGCGCGTGGCAGGGCCTGGAGCAGGCGGAAAAGGGTTATGAAGAATGGCTGCTGACGGAGATCCGCAGGCTGGAGAGACTCGACCACCTGGCGGAAAAGTTCCGCCAAAAAGCCACCACCCACGAGACCTGGGCCGGTGGTCAGTTTGTATTTGTCTCGTCTTCTCCCCGTCTCCTCTCCAAAGTCCTTCCTTTAGCTCTCTGCTTTGGTGCTCTTGCTGCTTTGTGTGGCGCGGTGGCACGGTGCATTGCATTGCTGCCTCGCGGCAAGAAGGTGCTGGGTTTGATTTCCCCCCCGGGGCGCTGTTGACACCACGTCCCGGTGGGTTATCTCCTGAATATGGGGCCTTTCTGTTTGGAGTTTGCATGTTCTCCCCTTGCTCACATGGGGTTTCCCTGGTCCCGGGCGCTGTAAGCTGGCCTGCCTCCTGGAGGAAGGACGAGCCTCGATGGGGGGAGAAAATGCATTTCACTGCCTCCGTTTGTGTGTGTGTTGGCCGCCGTAGCTGCACAAAATGAATTTTCTCTTAATTAGATAATGATCATGTTATCTACATTTTCCAACTAGCATTTAGTCACCTGCCACAGCGTACTTTCAGCATCTGCTTTCCCCAAAGACAAGCTGTGCTCACTGCACTATTCATATCTCATCTCACTCTCACCGTCTTCCCTCTACCGTTTGTGATGTGTGCCTGTGTGTGTGTATGTGTGTGTTTGTGTGTTTGGTATTCAGGTAAAGAACGGATCCTCACCCAGAAGGACTATGAAACGGCCACCCTGACAGAGATGCGAGGGCTGCTTAGAAAGCACGAGGCCTTTGAGAGTGACCTGGCCGCCCACCAGGACAGAGTGGAGCAGATTGCTGCCATCGCGCAGGAGCTGAAGTATGTACTCATGTCTGCTGTCCATTACACTTCTGCTTTTAAGAACAACTGATCAGCAGATACTGATGGGATCATGAGGGTGGCAAGCCCATGTGCGTCCCCCAAGCCTGACCTCCAGCGAGGCAGCAGCGATGCGTTGCTGAAAAAGTTGGACCGGAGAGCGAAAAACGTGCAAGCGATGCTCGCGTTTGGGAATGTGACCCTGAGACTATGAGAAAGCTATTGATGCAGCATCCGTTCTTGCCAGCTCTATGACCTCATGTCTTGACCCACATCAACCAAACTGAATTTATCCATTGTGAAATAGTGCACAGAGTCTTAAAACGCATGTTTGGTCCACATCAGACCTAGTGCTTACAAGCTATGCCTACTTCCTCTCTATGCAGAGCTTTTGCACATTTCTGTCTGTGGTGGCCATATTGTTTGGACTTTCGGAACTGTTTTAATGACTTTATGCAATAATGGTTCAAGGAATCCAACAGAGCAGGTTTGATGAAAATTGGACCAATGGCCAAGGACAAAATGGAAATAATATGATTTTCATACAATTCGAAATATCTGAAAATCTACCCCTTTGTAAGTTTTTTTTTTTTGGCACAGTTGGAGGCCATGAGAAGCTGACACAATTCAAAATTGAGGAAATGGTGAAGGCATAAGTCAATAAATTCTCTAGCAAATCTATTTGCCATGAGGAGGTGCATCATGACACCGCACGCATGACTGTTGGTCACACCGCATGGGAGATTTGGCCAATTCATTGTTGCATCATTCAGATAATGACTTTAGCGCCCCATGTGGCCGGAAATATACAACTTTTTTCTTGACCCCTTGGACTTTCCATCTACCAATTTCCATGAAGATTGGACAAATGTAACCCTGCCTTTAGGGTCCTGAATGTTGATTAGACTGTGGCAGCCATCTTGTGACTATCGACTTCATCTTTCTTGAGTTAATAGAACCTTCAGCTGCAAGTGTCCTAACGCTGGTTGCGTTACAATCGGACACATGGTCTCGGAGTAGTGACCATTTCATGAATCTTCTGGTATCGCGCCTCCTTTAAGCCAACCGGATAAAACATAGGTAACAGATTCAGTAGAGAAACCTGGACTTGGGAACCAGGTTTTGTGAAAATTGGACCAGGTGTTCTGAAGATAAGCCTACTACTTGTTTATGCGGCAGTGTTCACAATATGTTTGCACCTGTGGCGGCCATATTGAGAGGGATTTTAAAACCCTACTGATGATTTTTAAAAAGGGGAGTGCGAGGAATGGAACAAAGTCGGTTTGGTTGAAACTGGACAAATGGCCTTGGGGGAGATGTCGAAAGATTGTTTTTCAGAAAATTCTAATTGTGATTGGCAGAAGGCAATGGCGTCCCTGCACCACCGATCGTGAAATGCATCATATGACACCAAGACTGTGACAGTGGGATGAACGCAGTGTGAGATATCGCCATGTGGAAAGTGCAACTTTGACCTGCCGGTGGCACTAGACACATTTTCTGAGTGGGCAATTTTAGATTTCAACGATTGAGACCAACGTCTACTGCGTCAACTGTGTAAAAAGCCACTGGTGGGAACATGGTGAACTGGAAAAAGTGGTGGATACTATAATACTAAAACAAAGAAAAACAAAAGGGTGTTTTTACCTCCGGTGCTTGACGCCCTAATGTGCTAGATTCAAACCTTGGATGTGGCATAAAAAAGGGGAAAAAGTGCCTTTTTCCATGTCCCCAAGAAAGACAAACTGCAACACAAGAGTGCGCAAGCACTCTTTACAGAACTTTCCTATTTCAAAATATTTCCAGGAGTTAAAGTGTTACCCTTATAACTCGTCTTGAACCATTCTTAACCTAAAAAAAATAAATAGTGGGTTTATTTTTCAGAAAAGTTCAAAGAGTTGGCTGTTTCATTCCTTGACCTCAACAATGGAAACTATGGGAAATATCCACAAATTCTTCCAATCAATGATCAACGACTACCAGCTGTCTACTTTCACCTTCCCAGTTTTATATTGGCCACAGACTACTTCCTGTTTTGTATTTAAACAATCCGCTTGCGCACAGACAGAACTTCACCTTTGTGGCGTTATGGCTGTTGGGAGCGTTATGTGGTGAGTTGTGCCAGCGCTGGATAGTTCTTTAGTCACTGTGCCGACGTTTAACTTCCAAATGACTGATTCCATTGCAGCACATGCCTCCTTGTTGCACTGCTTGCCTGCAGTGTCGACTGCTTCCATGCTGCAGGTAATTTAAATCCAACATGTAAAAGATCACGCTTGGTATCTTCATAATGCGTTGTTTGAAATAATGTATTGTTTCTCAGGGTGGCGTCAGAATGAGCCTGTTTTTCAGGACACGTCTCCTGGTGGGGCTGGATGGTCAAAAAGTTCTTCTAAGGATACAATCTCCCACCCCGCTGGTGTTTCATTCCGGTCTGGTCCTGATCATTACATTGGCAAAAGTCCGAGTGGGGGCTATGCCGGCTATAGCTCTGCTCTGGTCGACTCTGGCTTGAGACCTGCCAATGCTGTTACCAGACAATATCAGCCCACACCCGGTGTCGGCTTCAGTCCACCTACTGGATTCCAGCCAGGTGGACCAGCACACTTTGGCTCCACTTATGAACATGGAGACTTGGAAAGGGTGATGCCGCAAAGTTATATACCACCTTACCTGGGCCCCGTTAACCCAGATCGCTTTCAGCCCGGTCAAATGACACGCCGCACCTCCGTTCTTGAAGCCGGCCATCAAGAAAGGGAAATGCAGGAAGAGGGTTTTGTGCCGTGGTGGGTCAATGGACCGCGCAGGTCGTGGACTGGGCCTGTACGGCCCCGTCCTTTCAACAAGCCGCTGAGCAGGCAAATGCGTAAGCACTAATGCCAGTCCTTGGCGCCCACCACCCCTTTAGAATGTGCCAAATAACTCCTGGCACGGTCATCCATGAGCAAGGAAACCAAAGGGAGGGAGCTGTAAGAGATGCCACTTTCCTGGGTGGTCTGACTCCAGTGGTGAAGCTGGCCAACTTATGCTGATGAGAGGCATTGACCCAGGTTCTCATCTGCGGCTTTCAAGACTAATTTAAAATGTGTACAAACCCCTCTGTGACAGGGGATATGGCTGTGGTGTGTTCCTACACAAAATAAAATGCTTAAAACATCTTTAACTGTAGTATGGCTACCTTACTCACTTGACTTTTTTTTTATTGCTTGTGTAAACGTTCTCCAACTTGACATTTTCAGGGTAAAATGGCTCCCTGGTACCGTTTACATTTTATGGGAGTGGTTGTTTGGACCATTAGCTGTTTTTACATGAACAGCTCTCCATGTTGACAGTTCTTGACTTATTCTGATATTTGCACTAGTATCTGGATTACATTTAATGAATTTAAATTGCACTTTTAAGGGCTGCATGGTTTACGAACATGCAAAATGAGTCGTTGCAGACGGACCTTAATTCAAGCACTGAACTAGTCATGTTAAAACAGATCGCCTGGCCCACTTGTTTTTAAACTGACAGTTTATCTCCTTTGCTTAACTCACCGTAATACATCCAGACAATTTAAGATGGGTGTTAAGGTAACGCACTTCAGCTTCCCTCACTAATCTTTCTATAGTCATGTTTTAAAATGATCAATTCCTTCAGAAGTGAGCCAGCATGTAGGAGTACATTACTGTAACTCTCTGCCCAGATAAATTTCTGTAATTGAAAAGTAAGTGGGCCATAGTATGCATTGTACATTTTAAATTAATTCTCTATCAATTAATTGGATATGTTTTGTGGTGTACTGTATAGCAGATGTCTTTAAAAGATCCTTATAGCACCATCAGTTGTTTCCCTCAACCATAACTAATTACAGATCCTTGTAATTGGTTACTGCGTGTCAAAGTAATCTGCCCAACCATGGCAGTATGTGGCTTTATATGGAGGCAAATGTTCTACACTTTTAAATCGCATTCAACATCCTGACCAAAGAAAGCTTCTAGCCGCAAAACTGTTCACTTTGGTGGTATTTGACTTTCCTTTTTCTATCTGACGTCTTGCAGGTCAAGACCAGAGGTGTGCTCCAGTTTTTGCTTTCATAAGTTTGAAGCGGTTGTTTTACAAAAGCTGAATTCTCCGCTGCATCGCGTGGCGAAACTTACAATCCCGGTGTCTTTCCAGTGAACTAGATTACCATGACGTGGCCGCGGTGAACCAGCGTTGCCAGAGCATTTGCGACCTGTGGGACCAGCTAGGAACTCTGACTCAGAAGAGGAGGGAGGCGCTGGAGGTAAGGACGACCAGACGGAGCTGTGAATCAAATAAATGCGATGGGTCTGAGCAGCGACACGACTGATCCACGAAGGGTCGAGAGGATTGGGTAAATCGGAGGGGGGAGATATTTGGGAAGTGAACAGGGGACAGCCTGTCCGGGACGTGCCTGGAACGGAGCCGGCTACCCACTACATCTGAGCTCCCCTGATCCAACCCCAGAGCTCCCGGAACGGAGCCCACGATTAGGCTGACTGACAAGGACAGAGGCCTTCTCTCTCTCTGGCATCCCGTGGTGGTGGTGGTGGGGGAAGGGTGTCCGTGTCGAACCGCACCGGGCTCAGGGGTCAACAAGGCTGTTTCGATGTGTTGTATCCAGGATTAGCTGCCCCAACAGGTGAGGGGATGTTTGATTCAGGAATAGTCCGTGCGGTCGACACACACGCGCATCATTCAGTGTCACTGAGGTAAAGCAGTTATGAAGCGGGAAGCAAACCCGTCCCACAGGAAAATTGCATCAAATGTGTTTCCAATGCCCAAGCTCACGACAGTCATAAACAAAACAATGGCACGACACGCAAAGGACATCTAAGACCAAAGGGGTCATTGAATAACCGCCTGGGGTCTCGCTGTTTCCAGCGGACGGAGAAGCTGCTGGAGACCATTGACCAGTTGTTCCTGGAGTTTTCCAAGAGGTCGGCTCCGTTTAACAACTGGATGGAGGGAGCGATGGAGGACCTGCAGGACATGTTCATCGTGCACACCATCGAAGAAGTCCAGGTCAGGGACACTCTGCACTCAAATTATGTCATGTTTACATCATTGTGTCATGTATCGCAAGATATGTCGTCGGGTTATAAACACAATGTGGAATATCATCTCCATGTGAATATGTTCACCCTGAACCATATTCACAAGTTCCCACCTGCATATTATATACTTGAATGCTTGATAGTAGGGCCGGGTAAAAGAAGAATTAAAATCAATACCCTGAGACAATTCAATATTATTGTTTCAATTTCTGAATCTATTTGAAAGATGCAATGTTGATTCTTTGTTTGGATGTTATGGAACCATTTTAAATACGCTGCTACTCTTGGTGTCACCAGAGTCACAAATTTATTCACTTCAGTTATTTATTAAAAAGATTTTGAAAGACTGGGCCACTAAAGAAAAACACTTAATTTCATAGGATATCGAATTTTACATTTGGAAGCACAATGTGTTAAAAAGTTATTTATTTCACATATTTATTTTTATTATATACAAAAATAAAGAATAAATATGATGGGAAAAAAAAAAAAATATATATATATATATATATATATATATATATATATTATTCTATATGATACTGCTCAATAAAATCATGTATATATAACTTGTTGGCTGAAAAATAAATAAAAAAAATCAGTTAACTGAATCAGTTCCATGAAATATCCTTGTAGAGCACATCAGATGGTATACTGATTAAGGAAAGATTCTCAAGGGAAGGAATTCGCATCGTCTACTAAATGTCAATATATGGATATGGAATCGTTTTGTGACCCTTTGTGCCAAAACAGAATCGAATCGTGAGATCCTGCCCAACAACCAGCCCGACTCGGTGCTAGATTATAAATGTCATCATGAAATTGTGCATTTATCATTGGACTTGTGGGACTGAACATGAAACATTAAACCAGATAAAGTAGCAGCAGCGGCGGCGCCGCAGGTCACGTCAGACTCCTTCGATCCCGGGAGACAACTCAGGAGCTGCAAACTCTTCTCTCGCTCCCGCTCTCCCTCCAGAGCCTCATCGCCGCCCACGAGCAGTTCAAGGCGACTCTCCCCGAGGCAGACGGGGAGCGACAGGCCATCGTGGGGATCCACAACGAGGTGCAGAAGATTTCCCAGAGCTACGGCATCAAGGCCGTCGGCATCAACCCCTACAGCGTCCTCACGACAGAGGAGCTCCTCAACAAGTGGGACAAGGTAGCGCCGACTTAAAAAACACACACTCACGCACCGCATAGCAGCGCTCTGCCTTCATCTTATTATTCCAGTGGTATTCAAACAGTGTGGGGGCGTCGCCCTAATGAGGTGCGGAGGAATTGCAAGGGGAGCGGGAGAAAATGAAAGGGGGAGAAATTATTAGGCCTTCTATAATTTGTTTAAGCACTAATATGACAAGACTAATTCTAACAGTAGTTTATGGGTTGTTATTTTAATTAGTTGATTGAAAATAACCCGTGTAAATAGGCAATAAAATGAATGCCACAAATTATTATGACGTATGCTTGTGACGTCAACTCCTCGAAATCCTAGGGAGGGTGGGCTCCAAAAAGTTTGAACACCACTGTATTATTCTCTACAGATTTATAATCGTGGGAGAACTCTTTTATTTATCAGTCTGGGTAAAAAAAAATGACTGTGCATTGAATGTGTTGACGATCCATCACAAGTCATGCGATTTTTGTTATTCTTAGAATTTTTTGGGCTAAAAAGTGTCCGGAACAGGAGGACCGCTAGAGCTATGGACACAGTTGAGGTGTCGTTAGAGCCGGGACGTCACAGACATGGTTGTGGTACACCGGCATTTGTGCTACTGACACGCCAACGTACGAAAACCTCGGATCGGGTAATGGAACGAGATGAGTTTTAGAATAAGACGCTTTGTGACATCATCAAATTTTCTAGTGTGTGTCTAGTAGTGGTTAGAGATTACAAAGTGTGTGTGTGTGTGTGTGTGTGTGTGTGTGTGTGTGTGTGTGTGTGTGTGTGTGTGTGGTCCTACCTGGTAGATGTCCACGGGGCTGTTCGATTGATATTTTATTTCTTTGGTCTTTTTGTAAATGAAGACATTCTATTCCAATACAACCCTGTGTCAGAGGTGGTGTTGTGGTCCTCCTTACACTGCCAGATTCGCGGAAGTCGTAAAGTGCGTGATGGGTTTCATATTCTCGGAACAAATCATTGAAAATAGCAGCCTGAAATTGTAAATAATCACGTAAAAACGTCAACCGTTTTGTGGTGACATGGAATGGCAGCCCATCGAAAAAGTTGTACACGAAAAAACATGAATCCACAGAAACCGGTGAAAACGTTGAGTCAAGTCCACCCGACGACTGTGGGACTGTGTGGGAATGAATGATGCGTTCATGTCAGCAAAGCGGCGTAAAACTATAACCTGTGGAAACGCCTCAAAATGTAACTTGTCACCAACAGGTATTGCTGCCTGCAGCTACAGTATATTTAAAATTTAAAATTATAATATAATACATCGGAAATTTATTTGAGAATAATGTCGACAACCACAGTGTCTGTGTACGTTGCTAGGTTAAGAAGCTTGTACCCCAGAGAGATGGGGCGCTCCAGGAAGAGATGGCGTGCCAGCATACCCACGAGAGGCTAAGACGGCAGTTTGCCGCCCAGGCCAACCTCATCGGGCCGTGGATCCAAACCAGGATGGAGGTGGGGCTCCCAGGCTTCTTCAGAAATTAATCAATAAATCGATTAAGTGTAACTGATCCAAAAAAAAAACCACTTAAGAGCTTTAATGAATGATGTGGCCCCTTTTCCATGAATGTAATTTTTCTTTTTATTTAAGGCACAAACCGCCCACTACCTCATTTACTGTACTTGATAGTGAGCAAAAGAAGTAGTTCCCGCTTCCCCGACTGGTATCAAATTTGCTAAAACTGGTCCTCTCTGTCCTGTGACAGGAGATCGGCCGCTGCTCCCTGGAGCTGGGCGGCACGCTGGAGGACCAGATGACCCAGCTGAAGCAGTTTGAGCACGTCATCGTGGCCTACAAGCCCAACATTGACAAGCTGGAGGGAGACCACCAGCTCATCCAAGAGTCACTGGTGTTTGATAACAAACACACCAACTACACCATGGAGGTACACGCCCACGTCCAAAGACAAATGTTGGAGGGGGCTGGAATATTATCATACGACTGAATCTGAATCAGGACGAAGGTGATCCTGTTCTAATTTGTTCTAGACTAGGAAGTCCCAGACTGAGGTAATGAAGGACTAGTCTATGACTACCTCTGGCTGGTCTAAGTATTGGTCTTAGTCCACATCAACCTGGAGGCCACATTAATCCAAAAATAAACCTGCCCTAGCCAGGTTTTATGAAGACTTCACTTAGACTTTCCCTGGTCTTGATTAAAAAAAATAAAAATAAAATAAAATAAAAATCTGATTTCCAGAAGGAAGATGAGAGATAATCCAGGTCTACAGGGAGACTATTTTAAACCATGACCGAGAAAGGCCATTTCACTTAGTCCAGTTTAAAAGTGTGATTTAGTCTGGGATTAGGTCTGATCTTGTGTCCGCGACACCGGGCCTTGATGTCCTTGTGTCACCTCGTCAACAGCACATCCGTGTGGGCTGGGAGCTCCTCCTCACCACCATAGCCCGCACCATCAACGAGATCGAGACCCAGATCCTGACCCGGGACGCCAAGGGCATCAGCCAGCAGCAGATGAACGAGTTCAGATCCTCTTTCAACCACTTTGACAGGGTACAGTGCTGCACTCACACACACATACCTTCAGACAGCTCAGTAGTTGAAGAGCCTCGTGCTGGTGGAGGGGGCCCGGGTTGGACGCTCTACGTCTCCCTGCAAGAGTGTCGCTCAATTCCGGTCGGCTCCCACGGTGCTGTCCTGGAGCTGACCTTGAATAGCATTTTGTAGGACATTTGCTGTTTCTACTTCGTTTTAGTGTTTATGTAAAGATATGCATATGTCAGGGTTCTAAAAATGTGCTTGAAGTGCTTAGATTTCATCCTCAGAAATCAAAGCACTTCAACTGGAATATCTTGAAAATAGCCGCTTTTGTGCATAAGTGCTTGACAAGCCCTGGGGAGAGGGGGAGGGAGAGGGGGAGGGAGAACATATACTTATTGTCTCTCTATCTGTTTGTGAACTAATATGCATGCTGTTCTATGTTTGTATTTCCGTCTTGTTTGAGTCTGAGTAATCTTTCTAACAGCCAACCAGAGAGATGCAGGTAAACTGTGTTGCCTGAATTTTGCAACTTAATGTGTATTTTCAGGATTTTCCCTCAATTTTGATATATCAAATCATAATTACGTATCTTTGCTGCGCAGGAAGTCTGTGGAGACTGCCTCCACGTCCTGCTTTGAGACCAAAACACTGCATTGTTGCTGAAGGGAAGAAAAGCCTTACATTTGATCCCAAATTAAAACGTTTATTCTGCGTTGTTTTGGCTCACAGTGCCGGTTTACGGCGGATGGAATGAATGAATGAATGCGAGTACGTTGAAGCGAAAAAAGAGAAGCTCAACGGGCTCTTGAGAAACAACAATGAACCTAACTGGGCACTCATCCCGCTGGTGAAAACTCAAAAGAAAAGAATGAAAAGCAACGTGTTTTTCGTGCTTTGAATTAAGTGCAAAACAATCAATGCGGCAACACTGCGCCATTTGCTTTTATTGTTCGCTTCAGCTGCTGCTCCCGTGCTCCATAATTCCCGAACAGCAACACAGAGGGACCAACTGTTAATTGAGTGATGGATGAAGCCTCGGGTTGTGCTACAACCGTGGTTTTACGAAGGAAGAAGAGAGTTCTTACTTTGCCCTAAGCTGTCTCCAACTGTCTCCAGAAATAAAGCTGAAGGCCCCTTTTAGCCAACCAAGTCTCAACTTGGCCCTGACAGGCTGTGATTGGGCCACTCGGACACCGCCTTTCCTCTGACATATTATTCAGCGCTTGAGGGAGCTGGTAAGTGAGGCCACGGGCAAGAACTCTCATTCTTCATTCGTAAAACCAGGGTTGTAGCACAACCCAAACATTTCACTTCATTTTGAACTCTGAGGAAACTGAGCCTGACCCCAATATTACAGCGTAATGGGTCATCTCCACGCGCAGCACACAACAGCGCTCAAAGGCTAGCCATTTGGATGTGTGAAGCGCCCTTGTTGACGGGGCTCTAGTGCTGTGAATTATTTCCACCACCTCCACAGCTAAACCTTCGTTTAACAGCTGGCTCCGCTCAGGAATTTCCACTGGTGGGGGGCGGGATGGAAGATTTCCTCCGCTGCCTGTGTCAGTAGGTCCGGCTGAAGCAGGAGCACCTACGGCATACCCACGATGAGGGACCTCAGGTCCCGGAACCGAGTCTGTGTCGGCCACCAACGTGAATGTTGGGTCGGGTCGTTCTTCCTGTCCTGTCCTGTCCTGTCCTGAATGTGATATGCTGACAGGGAACAGAGGTGGAAATGGACCCACTGCAAAATCCTTAATGCCACCTGATTCATGGCTAGGGAGCGGACATCCTTACACGTTCCGACGTGTGAAATGTGTCAGGACATGGTGTTCCCTCACCCGTGGTGCGGGGGTGTAGCCAGGCCAACCGGACAGCCTACAACTCCCAACACATTGATGTGCCGGGTCATTGACCATCCGGCCCTCGCAATCAGCGACCCAGCCATACAGTAAGGCATTGGTTTTAATCACCACCCGCGGTGTCACTGGACCCAGCCAGACCCCTTTCATGAGGTTGCCAGGGGTCAGCCAAAACCTCAGGCTGTCTCGGCACTCCTGCGTAATGGTCAGTACCCAGGAGAGGTCACTGGCTGGTCGGGGGTCTCACGGCAGTTCTGATGGCGGAAAGGATTCCTGTTCTAGCCCCTCATCCCGTCGGTGAGGGGAGGCTGAGACGTCTCCTGGGCCGGAGCCAGTCTGCTCTGGGCCCGTGCCGATCTTGAGGGGTGTGACTGCTCCTGTGATGTGCCGGGGTTCTACCGGAGCTCACACCGTGGGGACTGGGTCTGTCAGGACATGAAGCTCCTCAATGCCACCGAGTCCTTCTGCTGCCGCTCAAACTTGTGGGTCCACAATGGGCCCGGACAGACCCAACTCCTTCACTGGAGTGGCCAGGAGCCTAGTCTTCTACCTTCTCAGAAATCTAAGATAGGTTAAGCAATGAGTGGCGTCGCGTCACCCTGCACGCCCTGCATCCTGCGCTGCGCCCCTAGCCATTATGAGGCAGAAGTCAGTGGTTTTTCACACTTCCCGGGGGTGGCCTTCTCCTCCAGGTCCTGTAGGAGCCTACAGCAGGCAGATATTATTAAGCAGTGCTCCAGCCTGCCCTGCGGCCTTGCATGACTTTTCAGCCACATTTGCCGTCAGCCTGCACGCCATGGACAGCAACAGAGGCTTTTCTGCAGTGAGGGAGGGGCTTCCCCCTCCACCTCGGAGCCCAACAACTCTCTTCCTGATCCACCTGGCATGGATGCTGAGGGAGATCCAGAGAGGTGGGGTAGCGTGGCCTTGAAACAAGGCCTGAAGACAGGAGAGCTGATTCCTCCTCTTCGCCCTCCCCCTCAATGCACGTAGGCTTTTCGGCAGTACAGGGATGACTAGGGAGGGAACCGAAGATGTCGGCCCTATGGCGGATGACTTCTAGCTGCAGACTCGAGCAGGCGACGCAGAAGAATGGGTCTGACAGCCCTGCCTCCATGTGTGCCTGGTCGAGACAGCAGACGCACAATGGATGAGTAACCCTGCGGGTCATGTGCGCGCCGCAGCCTGTCCATAGCCGGCATAATTCCTTAATTTTCTCTTTCAGTAATAGGGGGCAACAGCCGAAAGCTGAATAAGGAAAGAGGAAGTATGGCAGGCGGTGACCGTGTGTGTGTGTGTGTGTGTGTGTGTGTGTGTGTGTGTGTATATATGTATATATATATATATATATATATATATATATATATATATATATATATATATATATATATATATATACATACACACACACACACGGGGGGTGGGCCATATGATGGGTGTCCGAGTGGCCCAATCACAGCCTGTAAGGGTTCAAAGGTGCTTTCAGATTTGTTCAGTGGCGCTGTCTGGAGACAGCTTAAGGCATAGTATAACTTCAGATGGAAATGAAGCAAAACCAAGCGGTGTCAAATTGTCAATTTCGGATCATAGAAGACTTCTGGACACGTGGCGGCTTGACGGCATGACGTGATGTTTGACAAGTACTAATGCAGACCTGCCAACCTGCACACATTCGGTGTACCAACCACACAATTCTTGATCAAAATACGCAGATACAAAATGCTAGCTGAAACTACACAAAAAATATATTATGATTTTAATTACGGAAAACGATCAGTCATTACAAAGCAATGACCTGCCGATCAGCCTCAGATACTGTATTTCCGATTCTGCGTCGGTCAGCTTTACACGCCCGATACTGTTTTCATCTCCTGTACTGGTAAAAATGCTCCGATACTCAAACCAGACACCAAAAAAGATAGCATAAGAAAGTAAACATTGGCCGTTTGGAGATACTTCAAGGTAAACTAAGACGATTGGATAAATGTTTTATCTATCGCCTAACTGCGTCTATGAAGGAATCAACTCTTTTTAGGTTCTTGACGAGTCTCTCAGTAAAACGAGCCGTTTGAGTCCTTTGATTCAGTTGGTTTAATGCACAGTGAGTGAAGGAAGACTGTGAACGAGTGAGAAGTGTCTCCCTTTTATATTAATATATATTTTTTGCAATGATTGCAATTTATTTTGGAATGGGAAGTACTATATAAATGATATAAATATATATTTGCACTTAAAGTGAAAAAAACTTCCATTTGAAGTTTGAACTGGACGTTTCCATGTTAGTTATGTTGTGTTCTACTAAAACCCAGTAGAGTTACAGGTTGCATTATACTGAAACTTGGTGACGGTCCCATATTCTATTTTATTGGAACTCAGTGACCGTTCCATGTATTATTTTTTTTTTAACTCATGGACAGTTTCATGTTCTATTATGAACAAAAATAAACACACAGTGTCAAAATCAGTAATCTCACTATTGTCCCTGTTGCACTGTTGTGCTACTCAAAATATTTTTCCAAGGTTGGCAGGTCTTTAAATGTCCCAGAGTGTCACCCCTTTATCTCCTTAATCCCCTCTAATCCGTCTTTGACTGATCCGCGATGTTTGGCACTTTTTTTCCATTTACCCCTCTGTCTGCCCGTCGCTCACATTTGTGTGGGGAATCCCTCTGACCTTTAAACTCTACCCGTAGAAGAAGAACGGGGCAATGGAGACCGATGACTTCAGAGCTTGTCTCATCTCCATGGGCTACGATTTGGTAAGATGCGCCCACCGGCCGTCGACCGATCACACATGAAAACGCAGATTTTGCTGATATCATGTAACCCTCTCTTTCCAATCCCTCGCCCGCCCGTCAGGGGGAAGTGGAGTTTGCCCGCATCATGATGCTGGTGGACCCCAGCGCCACCGGGGTCGTCTCCTTCCAGTCTTTCATCGACTTCATGACCAGAGAAACGGCCGATACCGACACCGCAGATCAGGTCGTGGCGTCCTTCAGGATCCTGGCGGCCGACAAGGTATGTTCCGAGGGGTGCTGCGGTTGTGTCAGTTTGTTAAAATACCAACAGGGTTCTTAACGGGTCCTTGAGGTGCTTGACGTGCTTGTATTTCGTCCTCAGAAATTGAAGTACTGCAATGCCTTGAAAATAGCCCCATTTGTGCTTGAAGTGCTAGAAAGCGCGCCCATTTAAAACCTGTGATATATCCCCTGGTTTTGTTATTCAAATGGTGACGCAATAAAACATCTCCAGAATCGCTTTTACTAAATAGTTTGTCAGGGAAATTTAATCCAGCATGGTTGGAAATAGACACTTATAATAGTAGCATCAGACAGTAGATTTGCTTGATTGATTGATAATAGAAGACCATGAGATTAATAATAGTTGGATGAGATAATGCACATTTCTCAATACCAAGTACGCAAAGTCCGGACTTGCTGACTTGGTAGTTCAGACTTGGCAAGTTGGACTCGGGAGTACAGACTCCCGGGGACCAATACCATTACCACGGCTTGGTGCGAAATGCATTCTGGGATACTTGGCTGTCCCAAGTCCACACAAGGCACCACCGATGCATCCTCGATAAAATGGGCGGAGCAAGTCCACATCCGGGGCATTTGGACTGGACTTGGCTTAATGCGTACTTTGACTACTTGGGCTGCGACTGATGACGTTTCGCAAGTCCACAAGAACACAAGTACAGACAAGAACGCAGATTAAGGAAGGGCCAAAGAGATATATAATGGATATAGGAACATAAATAATAGACAATGAGACAAAGATTATATTATATTTTAATAAATAAAGATCACATTGCAATTGATTATTTTTTTGCATTAAGTCATTGAAAATGAAAAAAATTGTACTTGAAAGTCCTTGAAATTCATTTTGTAATGCCAGAATGAACTCTGTACCAAGGTGGTGAAATGGTTACCTAAGCAAGGAGTTACTCTCGGTTGTTCTTTATCAAAATTGTATACGTACTAATATAATAATAATATAGCTGCAGGCAGCAATACAAATGGTCCAGTTAAGTCATGTTAGGTACATATTACAGCTTTCCGAGGTTCCCGAATCTGCGCTCTGTGATAATATGCGGGGACGTTTGGAGCGACCGAGGGACAGTCTTTTTTGAATCTGTGCTGTCAGCATGCTGGGCATACAACACAGAATATTTGTGCCATTGCGTCTAGGACAATTGTCTGCAAGTGGAGTTAAACTTCTCACACATGCATTGACAAAACAGAGTTAATTAAGTCCAGGAAAACTGGAACAGCAATTGGGCACGTGGCCTCTTCCTGTCATAGCTATGGAAGTAAATGAGGGAGAAAAGGAGAGGGGTGCAACCAGGAGGGTGTTGGGGGTGATGCCACCGCAGGTCCAGAACCCAGGCCGCGGACGCCAGGCATAGACCACAGGCCCGGAGCCAGGTCCCACGGCGATAGACCGACACCACGCCCGAACCGCCCACCCCCACGGCCACTAACACCTCGGATAAAGGCAAGGCCCGCGCTACTGCAACTGGCCAGACGCCCCAACGGGCTGAAGCCCCGAGTGACCATCCACGTGGCCAAGTGCACTCAGCGCAGGACACCCGGATGTCAGCCCTCCTAACTGACACCCGCAGACACCCAGATATGTGGGCCATCCACCACCTCCAATATCCGCAAAGGCTGACAGCCGCCTCCCGTACCCCAACCCACATCCATGATGGCAAGCCACCAGGACCCAAACCCAGCCGGCAGGGGTCAGACCGCCAACACCACCCGCACACCAACCTACCAGAGCCCTGCCACCCCGGAAAACTCCAGTGTGTGCACCATGTGTGCTTTTGGCAATTGCAGTTAAAATTCCAAGCACGTTGAACCTGAATCACCTGCACCCCTCCTGCCCCGCAGACCCTGGTCTGGTGGACTGTTGTTCAGAGTAAGATTTATGTGTTCCAAGCTGGTATGAGTGGTATTAAAATTTCCTGACAGACGAGGAGCACATCGGGGCAGGAGCGTGACGGGCAAGATGGCAGCAGCCCCCCCCGCCCCATCCCCACTCACATAGCTCGCACCCCAACCGTCCCGCAAATCCTAAGCCTATTATGTGGGGGATGTACTGAGTATCAGTTCTGGCACTGGGAGACATAGGCGACGGCACAACCAGATCAACGCAGGGGTGCAGCAGGCTGGGCAGCACCTACGCAGACCCCACCCCAGACCTGACCGTTTGGTTTCTCCGACCGTTTTGCCTCTTTGTATATATCTGACAATTTAAATTTTTACTTTGCATTTCTTTCTATTTTATTTGATCAGTTTTTTTTATTCTCCATTTTTGTTTTATGAAAATCGTCTTATAGAAGAATAACAATAACAATAATAGTAAATAATAATTCCTTGTACGTGCATGTGTACCTGGTGAGTAATACTGATTGTGATTCTGGTGTCTTCCTGTCCTGTGCCGCCGCAGCCCTTCATCCTGGTGGACGAGCTCAGGAGGGAGCTTCCCCACGACCAGGCGGAGTACTGCATCATGAGGATGCCTCAGTACAAGGTCCCCGGAGCCCCGCCCGGAGCGCTCGACTACACCGCATTCTCCACCGCCCTATACGGGGAGAGCGACCTTTAACCCCACCGCCACATGTGTACCCCCCCGCCCACCCCCCCCCGTCATTGAATGAAATAGATTAAAAAAGCAAAGAAAAAACACACTCACATATGTTGACTGAAATGATTTGTCTACTGATGCAGTGGGGTGTCGGCAGTTGTGATTTCTGTCTCAGTCCACTCGTCCTTGTATTTTTGATGTGAATGATCCGCCCCCTAAAATAATAAATAAACACTCAATTAATGCAATTGCCATGTTTTATTTATTTTCTTTTTTCTTTATTTTGATAAAGCAGAGTAAATACAAGCCTCACATTTTGCATCATTATTCCCATGCGTGATGAGAGTCAACAGGTTTCGAGAACATGCATCCTCAATTTGGGTACGCAACCTTCGACCTCACACCAACCCAGGTTGAAAAGACAACGTTCATAGAATTTGAATTTGTGCGGCTTTTTTTATTTATTTATTTATTTATTTTTAATCAGTGAAAATGGTAAATCATATTTATTGAATTGAAAATGGACTCTTGGCCCCAACAGGTTGAATGATCAGTCTTGACAGCTCAAAAAGTCCCGTCACACGTTCCTATTCCACGTCACAGCTGAGGTAGAATAAGAACACCAGCCGCCAAACACAGTTTTAAGATTATTTTTTGCTTTCCTTGTAAAAGACACACAGTGATTAAAGATTTTAAGCAGTGAATTTGTTATAATATAATTGTCCACAAGACAAACATTTCTCAAACATTTTGTTATACTTTGGAGCTGATAACCCGAAATTTTGTCTGTCAGTGTGGATACCACCCTAAATGAGTCATTAATTAAAACATGGATCAGAACTCACATTCAGTATTATACATGTTATGACACACACATGCACAAGCTAGTCAATATCGAAAATGAATGTGCACCCCATAACTATGCACTGAACAACGTTATACTAATTAAAACTAATTCTGCAAAGTTCTGTGTTCATTGATGAATAAAAAAAGATGAAAATTCTGATACATGTGTTGATTATATTTCTCTTTTTTTTTAATTTACATATGAAAAAAATAAAAAGTTATAATTCGAAAGATTATAATAATTGCAATAACTTGTACACATGTATTGATTTTTTTTTTTCTTCTTTCTAAACGTTTTTATTTCTTTTAATCTTTTTTTTAATTGCCATGCAAGTGTAAAGATAAATAAAAAATGATAATTTTCCAAACTATTAATTGCAATAACTAAACTCTGATGCAGCTTATCTTGATTTTTTTTTATGAATGGTTTCTTTGGATTCAAAAAAAAATCATATCTTTTAAAACTTCTCTTTTAAAAAATTATGTCATACAAGTGGAACAATAAATAAAAATTAAATGCCGTCAACTGAATTCTGTCTATTATGTAGATTATTTATGAACGTATAATGTTCACATTTTCGTTTATTTTTTTTTTCTATGTCAAGTAAAATAAAAACATATTAAAATGATTAAAAAATAAATAAAAATGAATAATTGCGAGAGTTTGAAGCCTGTTGCTCGGTGGTCTGACAAGGTGTGTGTGATGGAGGCATGGACCCCGCCCCCCGGCCGGTGGTGGTGGCCGCCACTCCTCTCACTGGGCGGTGGTGGTCCGTCACTCCTCTCACTGGGCGGTGGTGGTCCGTCATTCCTCTCACTGCACCTCGGCTGCTCGCTCAACATGAGTGAAGCTGTGGAAAAGGAAGACGAAATCCAGTTTCTGCGCACGGTGAGTCACTTTCCACTTACTTTCTACACTTATTTACGTCCGAAGCAGCCTAATTATTCTGAGGGTTAGGGTGTTTTTATTGACATGTTTTTATTTACACTTTTATTCATTTTTAAATAGGCACCTAATAGGTCACCTGTTGGATATCTTTCTGCAAAATGGTGGACGGTCTGTTAATTGCGTTCAATGGGAAAATAATTTATATTTTGTTAACAAATATATTAATATATATATACACAGTGTGTGTGTGTGTGTGTGTGTGTATATATATATATATATATATACATATATATATATACATATATATATATATATATATATATATATATATATATAGAAAATAATCAGAAATTAAAAAAAAAAAATTGAAATATTATATATATACTGTATAAATGTATATAGTGCTGCACAGCTACATTTGCTAGCTAGATAAAATACATATTTTTTTAACACATCGACAATTTTTCCCTTGCAATTCGCCTGTAGTACATTAACAAAGCTGCAATACTCTATTATTTTTAGTAGCATTTGAAAATTTTTTTCTTGAATAAACTGAATTAATTTCATATATTTGCAAGCACATAAAAATGACCGTTAATCACACGTTTTCATCAAATCCTTCTTACTTCATGTGAATTATTTCTTAAAGTTTGCTTTACCTTTTTTTTTTTTTTTTTTGCATCTTTTTTAGGTTTCACTGTATGTCCTGTACAAAGTGAGGGTGACTAACGACCAGCGTCTAATTCCTTGTATGTGTCAGCATACTTGGCCTTTAAAGTCTGATTCCAATTGTTATTTTTAACTGCTGTGGCCGTCTTTAGTGCCGCAGGGCTGGCCGTCGTCGTTATCATGGTTCCCTCTCTCTCACATGTCGTTATCTCCGTCCTCTGATAAGAACACGTCACAGGAACAGTGCGGCTGAGGCCGAGTCAGGGAGTCGCATGTTCCTCTCATACAGGAGGCTGCACTTTCAGGACCGCGTTTATAGAACCCTGGTTTTACCGGACATTTAACATTAAACCTAAACTTAACCATCTATAACATTAAACCTAAACTTAACCATCTATAACATTAAACCTAAACTTAACCATCTATAACATTTTACATAAAACTACAAGTCGTTTAACCGAAAGTAGTACTTGGGTGGAATAAACCTATAAAGTATTATTCACTGGGTGGCGCTGTTGCAAAAAACTAGGATCCGAGAATTGTGGTGCTGAAACTGCAGCCTCCTCAATTGCAGGAACATATTATTAGAGACCACACACACACACACACACACACACACACACACACACACACAGAGTCAAAATCCATTCTATTCATTTGATGATGAAACATATCATACTGGCAAAACTCACTTTCATTTCCAAATGAGGGCTTGTAGTAGAAGCTTTCTCGTTTTGATTTCTATTTTATTTAACGTCTTCATCGTACGCCACCTTGTAACTCTGCTTTTGAAGGCGCTTCATAAATAAAATGTTTCTTACGAGAAGAAGTTTGATGATGATGATGATGATGATGATGATGATGCACCCTGTGCTGCGGTGTGTGTGTGTGTGTGTGACGGACAGACTCCAGAATACTTCACTGATATGAGAAAGTGGATAAGAAGGTGAATCTGAGGGTCACGCCCTGCACTGTCGCCCCAATATGGCGGTGTGCCGCCCGGGTGACTTTGTTACCTTAAATAGACGATGCAAAAGCCAGCTCCTCTGAGCTGATTCACACGTACAGTGCAACAAATGGATTTTAATACAAGGTGCCGCATTTGCATTCAATCCATTCAACCACAGGGGGCGGTTCTAGGGCATGGGCACCAGGGGCTTCCAAATTTGTATCGGGTAGAGATACAGCAGGAAATCGGGCTGCCCCCGACTAAAGATTGCCCTAGCCGACTATTAGTCGACAGTTCCAGCCATTAGTCGACTAATCGCCGCACGTTGAGGATGTTGATTTAATGATTTAAATATATGTTTTTGGGGCATCAGAAAACAAGGGTTTGCGTTCCAGAGCTGAGAAAGAATGTTCTAACACTGTCAACACTGTGCTACATACAAGCATCTACATCGCGCATGCATACAACCATGTTAACGCAGCATCAAATCCACAGAGTAGTTCAAAACAAGGTTGTACGTGTTGCAATAATTAATAATCTTTACAAAGGGAACGTTGTTCAGCGTTCAGTTTTCAAATGGATTCAGAAATCGAAACAATCACATTTAAATGTTGCTGTGTATCAATGTATTTATTTTCGAAAACCGTCGCCAAGTACATGTTGCTTCTCAGTGTGCATCTGCTCGATCTCCCTCTGTGATGTGTGTGTGTGCGCGCGTGCGTGTGTGTGCGTGCGTGCGTGTGTGTGTGTGTGTGCGTGTGTATGCGTGCGTGTGTGTGTGTGCGCGTCTGTGTGTGTGTGTGTGTGTGGGTGTGGGTGTGGGTGTGCATGTGTCTGTGTGTCTGTGTGTGTGTGTCTGTGTGTGTGTGAATGTGTATGTGTGTGCATGTGTGTGCACGTATGCCTGTGTGTGCGTATGTGTGCGTGTGTGCGTGTATATGTGTGCGCGCGTCTGTGTGTGTGTGTGTGTGTGTGTGCGTGCGTGTGTGTGTGTGCGCGTCTGTGTGTGTGTGTGTGTGTGTGTGTGCGTGCGTGTTTGTGCGCGTATGTGTGTGTGTGTGTGCGCGTGAATGTGTGTGCATGTGTGTGCACGTATGCGTGTGTGTGCGTGTGTGTGTGTGCGCGCATCTGTGTGTGTGTGTGTGTGTGCGTTGTCTGCGTGTGTGCGTGCATGTGCGCATGTGCGTGTGTGTGTGTGCGCGCATCTGTGTGTGTGTGTGTGTGTGTGTGCGTTGTCTGCGTGTGTGCGTGCATGCGCGCGTGTGCGTGTGTGTGTGTGTGTGTGTGTGTGTGTGTGTTTCTCCACCAGGGGGATGAGGTGGTGTTGCAGAGCTCCTTCTCGCTCCACCAGGAGCAGCTGAAGCTCTGTTTGGCCGCCGACGGCTTCGGCTCGAGGCTCTGCTCCCTGGAACTCACCTCCAACTGCAAGGTCAGGACGCCTACACAAAGCGGGGGGCTCTCAACCGGCGGGTGGCGGTCCACAGCCGGGTCGCGGGTCCATTCCCGGCGGACCCGGGGAATGAGCGGCGTCATCATTTCGGCGCATTTGCACTTTTTACTATTTTGGAAGCTCAGGAGATGAACTGCCCTTGTTGCACTTGTTGTCGTCTTTGTGCTTTTCTCAACATTTTGGATCTCTGCAACTATTCATTCAGCAGAATAAATGGGAACGGCTCAAATCTGAAACGACGCCTCGGGTCGTGAGTCCATGACGGCACTTCCGGTGGAGGATTAAAATAATGAAGATGAGGTCGGATCATAAGAGAGCTGTTAAAAGAGATGTTTATGGCATTACTAGCGTTGGGTTTTTACACCCTTTTCGACGTTGCGGAGAGGCGTCGTCTGTGCTCCGCGGCTCCAGCGCTCTCTTGCGTATTCTTGAGTGTCGGCTGATTTCCCGCAAATTACTTTTTCGAGAGCAATATGTAGGTAGGGAATATTATTGGCCATCGTGTGTCGCTCTGTTCAAGATAAGTCTTTATTAATGCGGTGGAAGGGGTGTGGGGGGGGGGGGGGGGTTGAATATTCATTGATTTGATCCTTGTGCTCCGTTTAAATTCATTCTGATAATGATTGATACTGGACACCCAAAATCACTCGGGCCCCGCGCAGCCCCGTGTTGGTTTCGGCAAAGTCATGGACTGTTTGTTTGTTGTGTTTTGTGTGTCTCCCAGAATGCTCCACCGGACCTCCGTGTGTGCTCCTTCGTCCTGGCCCAGTGCCTCTCCGTCAGAGCCCTCCAAGAGATGCTCGCCAGCAGACAGGACCAGGCTTCGGGGGTACATTCTGTTCATTTAGACCGTTGTTTGTATGATTTATCATTTTAACGACGCAGCGTCTCTGGAAGGATCCTGTTGTACACGCGGTCTCTTTGTTTTATTTCAGGGAGGACGGGAGTGTTATCGCACGCTGTTGTACGGCCAGTCGGTGTTGTTCCAACATTCCCACAGCGCCATGGTGAGGCTCACGGACGGGGAACGGTTGCAGATCAAGATATGGATTATTAATTCGCTCCCAAAGCTATGTTTGAATGGATTTTTATTTTTTTTCACTTCCATAACTCGTTAGTTAAAAAAAGATACCTGCAATTCCCTTGTGATGTGTTTTGCTGGTCTTTTTCCCCACAGTATCTCAGCTGTTTGACTTCCTGTGTGGCGTCGACTGATAAGCTGGCATTCGATGTCGGTCTGCAAGAAGATAAAGCAGGTACTTGTGTACAAGGGTTGGAATACAGACACTCCTCGCATAACGACCGTTCCTGGCACCAGGTCGGTGAGCGGATCGGTCGATAAGCGAGGACCCGCGTTGTTTCACGGTGAGGGGGCGTGGCCATTGTGAACGCTAGTGTAGTGAATACTGACAGACTGCGGGAACGAGATTGAGACTGAGAACGGTGATGAGATGTATACAGTGTATAGAGTATGTATAGTATGTATAGTATATACAGTCTATATAGTATACAGTATATAGAGTATATAGTGTATATGGTATATATATATATATATAGTATAATATATATAGTGTATATAGTATATATAGTGTATACAGTATATATAGCGTATAATAGTGTATATAGTATATATAGTATATATAGTATGTATAGTTGTGGTGTGTGGTTGGGAGGGTTTGAGCAGCCACACCTGAAGCTCTTTGGTTGGGGTAATGGGCAACAGGTAAAACTCCATCCTCACACACACTCAGGATAGAGGAGCCCCGTCATGACATGTTCCATCTGCTCCCGGCTAATTCCACCTAGCCTCCTCTCTACAATAAACTGGTGTCTACAACCCATCGTGGTCTGTGTCTCTGTGCCCTGGAAACACCACTGCGGCAGTCCCTTCTGCCGCAGTGGCGCCGGACGTGGGGCGGCGTACAGTACAGACCGGTCAGAGTGCCGGTCGTAGGTCTGAACGGTGGTTAGTCAGGTATGTCGTTAAGTGAGGAGTACCTGCGTTAAAAACCCATGGTGACAATCCCGCCAGTTTTTTTTTCCAATTTAACCTGATGCCCTGCATCGACAGAGTCGTTGCTACCACTGAACCGCGTTTCGCTTCCACAACTTTTTTCAACAATCTTTCAAACGACTGTGTGCAGGCGAGGCATGCTGGTGGACGGTCCACCCGGCGTCCAGACAGAGGTCAGAGGGTGAGAAGGTGCGTGTCGGTGATGACCTCATACTGGTCAGTGTGTCCTCAGAGAGATATCTGGTGAGTGGGGACATTTAAAAATTAAAAAGTATGGAATAATTACTTAACAGAGGCCACAAGTCTGTAGATCCAGCTTTATTTTGAACCCCTTAACCACTTTATGTGGCGTACATTAGATTGTTATAAACAAACGATATACTTGAAATGACACTGGTTCATTTGGAATGGACAGGCACACATTCATCCCTCCGTCCTGCAGAGTTGTTCTGCTCCGTATCTTGCATCTTCTGTGGCTGAACTGGAATTTTCCTACTTTAGACCTTCTTCTATAACTTTTGGGGAGTTGAATGAAAGTACAAACTTGCAAAACTTGCCTGTGTAGCCTTAAATATCTGCAGGACACATTCAATAGAGAAGTAGAAAATGTAGGATTGCCAACTCAGACTCTTTTCAAAGTCGCTCCGCAGTGTGAACAATGAAGCAGCTGAATTTGCCTTTGGTCGATCTTTCACCTTCCAAACATTTTGCTCTTGACATCATTTGTTTGCCTTTAAATTTATACATTTTGCACACTTAGGGGCTTTTAAATTTTTTTTTTTACGGCGAAACCCCGCCCCCTAAAAAACGGGCGATCCTGGTGTTATTTCTGGCTTTTCTTCCCCGTTAGCACCTGTCTTACGGCAGCGCGGTCGACAGGAGCTTGCACAGCAGTCTAATTGTCGATGCAGCTTTTCAGCCGACCCTCTGGAGCGTTGCCCCCATCTGCTCCGGAGGTGCTGCTGCTCAAGGCAAGTACCGCCCCCCTCCTAGCCCCCTCTCCACCCCCCACCCCCCGCTCTTTTAGCTTGTTCAGAAACTTGGATTTATTTTATTATTTCACACATTTTTCCACATCCAAGCGATTTGATTGACGAAACACATTGGCGAGGGAGGACTTTTTATAACATCAGTGCCGGCGCTGGCAGCAGCTTTGTAGCCAACTAAGCCATTTGGTGCTGGCTTTTGGAGATTTCTGTCGGGGACCGCCCGAGGTCCTCTCCTTAAGCATGAGGACGAGTGTGTGAAAATTGTTTGGTCTTGACTGTGTGTAGTGGCCCCTAACTTCCGGCGCAAGGGATTTAGCACCAAATTCCTGTGCAATTTCATATGTTCACAGAGTCAACTTCATTTAAAGAGCACGTTTAAAAATGATTACGTTTGACCGAATTGCTGTCGGTTTTCTGATCGAATCGTAATTGGTGTCACCTAGGCGGCGACGCAATGTAGTTTATTTATTTATTAAATCCACCAAGCCTTATCCCAAAATGAGATGTTTACGGCGCTGACGCGTGCTCTAATCCTGGTGCCTGGTGCGACCCGTAGGCTACCTGAGGGGCGGAGACACGCTGCGGCTGCTGCACGGCCACAGTGACGCCTGCTTGACGGTTCCTTCCACAGCGCACGGAGAGGAGATGAGGAGGTCTTCTTTTGTCTCGTTTTGTTTTTTTCCACATATATATATGTATATATATATATATATATACATATATATATTAAAGATCGAAGGAACCGGGCAAGTGAAGGAAAATAATTTGCCGGCTTGTGTTTCTAGAATGATCCACTACGAGGTCGGCGCGGTGTCCGCCCGTGCACGCTCTCTGTGGACGCTGGAGATTCTGCGTGTAGTGTGAGTAGTGCGTTCGATCAGCTTTATTACATCTTGATGGGATTAGTTATATACAGCCGGTTTGGCAGGCGGCCCATGCCGTCACAACTTTAGTTATGCAGTCCTTAATCGCAATGTAGAAAGAAACACTAATGCACATAGAAATACACAGAGAAATCTTCCCGAGTACTGTGGCCCGGTATGTACCATTTTGTGGTACTATTGTAGTACTAAGTCAGATAAACAAGAAGCTTCCAGGGATTGTAGTAATTTATAGGTGAGGAGAGGGACTTTCTCCCTGTAGGAATGTCTTGTCGTCTCTCTGAAACCAAACCAAACACGTGGGTTTCCCAGGTGGAGCGGCAGCCATGTGCGCTGGGGTCAACCCTTTCGATTGTGCCACGTGACGACCGGGCGGTACCTCGGCCTCACGCAGGAGAGCGGCCTGCATCTGTTGGAGAGGGACAGGGCAGATGTCAACGCAACCGCCTTCTGTTTCCGGCCGTCAAAGGTCAGGGGCCACACGACAAATATACCCCAGTTCTTCCGGGCGGTTCCAACTCACAGGCTTAGAATGAGGACATACTCAGTTTAAAGAGTGTGCTTGAATTAAGTCGGCAGATGCTTTGTGACGTGATGCCTTTTCGAGACAAGCAAACCGTGGTGTGTGCGACATTTGGTCTAACGCAATCATGATCACACATTTCATCTCCAGGAAAAGTCTGACCCATGTCCGAAAAAGGATGTTGAAGGGATGGGCGCCGCGGAGATCAAGTATGGTGACTCCATTTGCTATATTCAGCATATAGACTCTGGCCTGTGGCTCACCTACCAAGCCAGCGATGGCAAATGCACCCGTGTGTGTGGAGTTCAGCGCAAGGTAAACCTGGAGAGCTAAAGTGAGCTTAAGAGCATCTTTATTTATCCACAGAATCAAGACAGTCTCCATATATCACCAGTCCCCGTTTAAAAAAAAAAATAAATGCATTTTTCAAAGTATTTACTCTTCTAAAACGTCTTTCCGAAGGCCATTTTGCACAGCGAGGGCCACATGGATGACGGGCTGACGCTGTCTCGCTCTCAGAGGGAGGACTCTCACACGGCCAGGCTCATCCGCAGTGCCGTTAACCTTCTCACTCGCTTCGCCAGGTACTGGTGTCAGTTGTGCGTTCCCGGTCCCGGCTGTCTCAATCATTCCAGACGGCGGCGCGGCTCCGCTTGTTCACATGTACAATACAGCAATTAAACCTTGGGAAATGGCCAGATCTAAAGTGAGCTCCCAGCTTTAGAGTCATTTATATTTAAGGTTTAGGCGGGCCGAGACTCCCGACCCACTAACAGGCTGGGGTTTGAATAGAGATGTTACATTACACACTCGTTTCTGTTGATTGTGTCGTGCACGCTGGTTTACAGGGAACTGGACGGCCTCGGTCAACAAGAAAACGCCTCCTCGGTCGATTTACCAACTGAGACTGTGAGGCTTTGCCTGCGGGACCTTATTGGTTTCTTCAAGCCTCCGGGGGAGGGGCTGGGCCACGAGGCCCGTGAGAACAGCACGCAAGCCCTAAAGAATAGACAGAACCTGTTTCAAGAGGAGGTAAAGGTGGATACAATTGTAAAATGCGTAACTACGACACATTCCGTCCCGTGACCGTGCACGCCTTCTGCCCCCGCGCGCCTGCTTCCTCCCAGGGTGTGGTCGGCCTGGTGCTGGACTGCATTGACCGTCTCCACCTCTACAGCAATGCCCCTCATCCGGCAGAGTCAGCGGCGGCGAGTGATGCGGGAGAAGACTGGGAAAGCATCGTCAGCTCTTTCTATGGACTACTGGGTGAGGCTTGAAGGATGGGTCTGTTATTTTTTCCAGCCCGGGCCACCCCCTTATTGACACATTGCTTCCCATCGTTTATAACCTTTTCGTAGCACAACCTTGCTTTACCATGTAGAAACTTACCACTCTTCTGCAGCCTCTCACTGGGCATAAGCGTAGTGTTAAAACTAACGATATGGTGGCAGTCAAACCATGCTTTTTATGGTTTTCCAGGGTTTTATTGACTCTTGTGCACTTCCACAAATTAGCTGTTTTGGTTACATCTAATGGAAGGAACTAGAAAGAGGAAGTTGCTCCGCTTCAGCCCCTCCTCCCAAGAGTGAAGGCAAAATGTGATTTTAATGTCAGGGACGCAAACAACTCGCTTTTTGCCAAATGTTTTTTGGGTGACTCATTTTTCTTTGGGGGGGTTGGCAGGTGGCGACCCATTTTAGCATTTTCTAAGCAACTAGTGGTCTCCTTCCCTGGAATTATGTTAGAAGATGCGGACACGGCTCTCTGGATTAGAAAGAGCTCCAAAGCAGGAAGTAATGCTGCGTTCCCGGGAACTCAGAAATCTGCAATTCGTGCAGTCAGTGATGTTGTGTTCACGGGAACTCGGAAAACCCTAATTGCCGTCGCTAGACCCCCCGTCGGCTACCACCACAACTATATTTCAGACCTGTGGGAAACATATGGCGACTTTGGGTACCTCTCTCATTTCACCATACCATGTGCACCACTGTAATGTCAAACAGTTTTTGAAAAGGAGATTTTTTTTTTTAAGGGTCGTCCACATGTCGTCCAACATTTGCCATGTTGGACGACATGTTATCACAGTGGTAAGTTTCTCAATAGTAAACTGCTCAGTGAATGGTTTATAAAGGATGGGAACCACATTTTAACAAGGCCTCACTCGACAAAGTGGCTGGATTTTTCCTAACTTTAATTGAAATTGTTCCGTTGGTGTAGTGTACACCCTCTCTCCTAACCTCTCTTCCCGTGTTCCCTTCCAGCCGCTGTGATCAGGGGCAATCGCAGGAACTGCGCCCAGTTCTCCAGCTCTCTGGACTGGTTAATTGAAAGGCTGGATCGCCTGGAAGCGTCTGCTGGTCTGCTGGCTTTTCATGCATTTGAATCCTCCGGTTCTTCATTCTATACTGTTGGTTGGGTGGCTAAAACTAAACTTAATGCCGACTTGCCACACATTATTTCTCACGTTATTAGACTGTTGAACTGAAAAGTGCTCAGGTTATAAGGTTTCCCTGAATACACAAATACAGATTAAGGAATTATCATTACACCCTTATGAATATGAACTTTTCGCTCACATTTCGTTTTAGTCGGTTGAAATGATTATTTGTCATTCAAAGCAAAGATGTGTTGTGTAGCTTGGGTGTCTACCATGATGGAATGAGTACATAACAAGGAACATTTCTGTCATTTCAGGTGTGTTGGATGTTCTGCACTGTGTCCTGTTGGAGAGTCCAGAGGCTCTCAATGTCATCAAAGAGGGACACATTAAGTCCATCATTTCTCTTCTGGACAAACATGGACGCAATCACAAGGTGAAGTATGCAGAGGTCTATGCGTGCACATACTGAATAATGTTTGCGTGACGGATTTCAACGGAATCCCGAGTCCATCGCTGGTGTTTTTCCAAGTTTAGAGGTTTTTTTTACGCTAGGCCTGAATGGATGTTTAGCAGAGGCATTGGCCAAGGACGGGCGTCCTTCCATCGGTCCCCTATCATAGAATAATGCACTTGTGTTTATTGTGGGCTTTCTGGTTCGGGGCCCAGGTGCTGGAGGTGTTGTGCTCTCTCTCTGTGTGCCATGGCGTGGCGGTCCGTTCCAACCAGAACCTCATCTGTCACAACCTGCTGCCCGAGAGAGACATTCTGCTTCAGACACGTTTAGTCAACCAGGTCACCAGGTACACTGCTCCCTTTATATGGCATATGTTTTTCTGCCATTTCATGGTGTTGCACGTGTGTATTGTTATAGTGGTGGAAAAAGTGCATAGACCTTTTACCTCAGTAAAAGTACAAATATCCTGACGCAAAATTACTCTCATAAAAGTGAAAGTACTACACTGATCTTTCTACTTAAGTAAAAGTATATGTAATATAGTTGCTAAGTATAAGTCGTGGCTCTTAAATGTATTTAAAGTATTAAAAGTACTTGTCATATCAGGTGCCTTGATATAATAGAGACTATAATACAGTATAAAGAATTGCGTTCATGCAGTAGTAGTTGTAGTATCTTATATACTGACTAAATAAAAAGTAATAAGGCAACACTAAATAATAAGGGAAAATAAATAAGAACTATGTGTATGCATGCATGCCTCCCGCTAAGTAAGCACACTACGTGCTACATCCAAAGGTACTACCTAGTTCAGTAATATTAATAATAATAAAGTACAAGACATCACAATACATAGAGTACATTGCTCTCTCTCTCTTCACTGCCCTCGCTCCCCTCCTCCTTCTCTTCCTCCCCACCAAAGCATGAGGCCCAACATTTTCTTGGCCCTCGGGGAGGGATCGGCTCAGCATCGCAGGTGGTACTACGAGCTGGTGGTGGACCACGTGGAGCCGTTCCTCACGGCCGAGCCCACCCACCTGCGCGTCGGCTGGGCCTGCACAGAGGGCTACCACCCCAGGCCCACGGGCGGGGACGGCTGGGGCGGCAGTGGAGTGGGAGATGACCTTTACTCCTACGGCTTTGATGGGCTCCACCTCTGGTCGGGTGAGAATACAGAAGGAAAACAATAGATGGTACAAAATGGAGGAGATTCATTGGAAAAGTCATAGTAAAGGGGGAAAAAATCTTAAATCCCATGAATGCCTTTTCCCAGAGAACCTCTCTATTATTAGGAAGGAAAAAGGAATCGTCAGGGGATGGGGATATTTCATCTCTCCCCTCGTGAACGTTTAGGTTGCATCAGTCGCAGGGTGAGTTCTCCTTTCCCGCACTTGCTGCGAGATGAGGATGTGGTCAGCTGCTGCCTCGACCTCACCGCCCCCTCCATCTCGTTCCGGGTCAACGGTCTGCCCGTCCAGGGCATGCTGGAGAACTTCAACACCGACGGACTCGTGCATCCTGTCGTCAGCTTCTCTGCCGGTGTCAAGTCAGTTTGGTTGTAGTACAGACAATGATGGATCTCTTTTGTTTCCACTAAAAGCTCTGCGCTTAGAAAACCCGTTCCCATAAACCCATAATTCTGGGCCCCAGGGTTCGCTTCCTGCTCGGAGGCAGCCACGGAGAGTTCCGCTTCCTGCCCCCTCCGGGATTCTCCCCGTGCTCCGAGGCTCTGCTCCCCCGGGTGAAGTTGAAGGTGGAGCCGTGCCAGCGCCACACATTGCACCATGGGGACGGGAGACGGGAGCTCTTCGGTCCTTCTGCGCCCCTCGCGCCGCCCACCTTCACTCCCATGCCGGTAGACATCAACAAGGTACCGAATGGACGTAGATATAGTTTTGGGAGGGCCTGCATAGGCATCCTAGATATTAATATTCTTCTATAGCTAAGCCCACAATACAATATTATTCATCTTGTGGAGAGGGCTGGGAAACACCATTTCCCTGTACGGATCCATAAACAATTCAATCAATCTTTATCTACTCATGACAGAGTAGAGATAGAATTGCTCAGTTAGTCATTTTATTCTGCCCTGGATACATTTTTTCAGACTTGGTACAAACATAATGCTGCTGTAATTTTTTAGATGGACACTTCATTGCTTTTGTTTACCCAAACCACCTCCACAGGTGGTGTTGCCCTCACAGTTGGAGCATATCAGGGAGCGACTGGCGGAGAATATCCACGAACTCTGGGCGATGGACAAGATTGAGCTCGGCTGGTCACATGGACCCGTAAGAGAACTTGTGAAAAGTGCAACTACACTCGGTAACGCTGACTCTTCTATTCCACATGCTCTTGGATCCATATCTTCCCATCATGTTGCTTACAATGGGACATATAGTTATAATAATAAATCTCCCCCATATAGCTCATCTTTTCCCAACAAATGCCAGCGGGTACACAATTAGGCCCTCTGGATTTGCGGCATGAACATACTTCGGGCCTCGTTCCACTTGTTTTGGCCCGGCTCGGTTTTCACCCTCCTGAGAAGTGTCCGGGGTTGTGGTTCCGCAGGTTAGAGATGAAGGCAAGCGGCACGATCCCTGCCTGGTGGAGTTCTCAAAGCTGCCCGAGCAGGAGAGGCACCAGAATCTTCAGATGGCTCAGAACACCATCAGGTAGGCGTGAGTGAGTCACATGGTAAAAAAAAACAAAAACATGTTCACGACCCCTCAATGCCTCTGCAATGATTTCACGTTTGTTTTTTTTTGTTGTTTTTTTCTCTCCTCGGAGGACTCTCCTGGCTCTTGGCTTCCATATTGGACTGGCGGATGAGCATGCTGATAAACAAATGAGATACATGAGGCTTCCTGCCAAGTAGGTGTAATTATAGTCAAGTTAATGGTAGATTGCTTCTCGACTTCTTTCACTTAATTTGCAGTTTTATGATTTTACAGATGTTCTATAAATTATAATTCAGTGACTAATAGAAATACTGGCATGCTGTGGGTTCACAAAAAGGCTTAGGAATCGGCACCCTTCCTGCTTAAGCAAATTTCATTATTTGAAATGAGTTTCCTTCTCAGGAATGTAAGTACTGGAATAACTTGAAGACAGCCCCTTTTGTGCTGAAGTAGTTGAAAAGTCCTTGAAAGAAAATTAATATTTGAAAAGCTGTGATACTCCCCGGGTTTTAATATTCAAATTGTGACAGAATGAGAATTTTCCAGAATCGCTTTTATGATGTTATTGTGCCTGGAAATTGTCAATTTTATCCAGCATGGTTTAGAAATAGACACATACAACAGCAGATGACAATGAGATTAATAAGAAATAAATAAATCTTCTTCTTCTTCTTTTTCTTTCAGCTGCTCCCGTTAGGCAACAAAATAAAAATGATACATATGTATGTATGTATGGTATATAAACAATAGACAATGAGGCTAAGGTCATGTTATATTTTTGTAACTATGTTTTATTTGTTTTGCATGTAGTCCTTCAAAATGAAAATAGTGCTTGAAAAGAACAATTTAAAGTCCTTGAATCTCATTTTCTGATGCCAGAATGAACCCTGTTTATTGAAAGGGCTTTGGTCTAGACACAAAATGAGACACAGTTATGAGTTTAATGTCGCCTTCGAGGGCGCCCCTGGCTCGCCGGGTAGACGGCACCTTCTTTAAGGCTGAGTCCTTACTGCAGCGGCCCGGGTTCAGTTCCCGACACGAGGCTATTTTTGTATTTTTCTGTCACTATCAAATAAAGTATATATATATATATATATATATATATATCTTTAATGTCGCCTCCAAGGAAATTAATTTTTTCCCTTTTCTCATCCTTAACCCTGACATCTCAGACCCAGACGGTGTGGTACGCTCTCAAATGTATTTATTTTTTCCTAGATATGAGCAGTTTAGTGGCTTCCAGCCGGCCCCAGTCGACCTGAGCCAAGTGGTTCTGTCTCGAGCCCTGGAGGTGGTGGTGGACATGTTGGCTGAAAACGAGCACAACGTTTGGGCCAAAGAGCGCATCAGGCAAGGTTGGACCTGTGGATCTCAACAGGTATGTGTCACTCTGTCCCGATGAAGCCATTAATAATAACTTTTACTTACTTCCTGTGATCTTGTCCCGCTGGGCGCATTTTAACGATTGAAAATGAAACAGAGATTCAAATGAACACGTGAATAAGATTAATGTCGGCCACAATTATGTCTTAAATAGTATGGATCTGCTTTCTGTGTATTTCTGACCGTTGGCTCAGTGAATCTACTGTATATAGACTTTATTGGTAGATGAACAACATGTGCTTTTATAATGCAGAACCCAGACCTGCCAACCTGTATGCATTTTGTGTACCGGCTACGCCAAATAATTATGTATATATATATATATATATATATATATATATATATACACATACCATACATTTATTGTGTATTTAAACTACATCTCTCAGATCGAACCAGATGCTATGACCTGTGGTTCTGTAATCCCTCCCTCCCTCTCATTCATCATCCACTGATACGCAGCACACTGAGCGCTTATCATCCACGAGGTGTGACCCTGCATTCCTGAGCCAAAATGGGAAGTGGGAGGGTCATAATAAAGCACAAAAATATGACTGTAATGTTAACATACAAAACTTGAGATGAGCCGAGCAATCGGCCGTTGACCGGAACTGGTCGGTGTTCACCGGTCGATCAGTGTCAGACATATTTTAGGATTCTGTGCCGTGTCAGATTCACAGGCTGTTCTCATGTACGGTTCTGGTAAAAATGGTCCGATACTCAAAGCCGACACCACCGTAATGTGACGTAGCTGTGTAGCTGACGCTCAAAAAAGAGAGCGAAAGTAAGAAAATGTCGGCTGTTTGGGGGTACTTTAAGGTAAACAAAGAAGATTAAATAAATTATTAATCTGTTGCCTGACATGATTCCAAAATTGTGTGGATTGTGTTTCCATCGCTGTCACAGTGGAGCTCCGCTCCTGAAGAAAAGTTCTACTTCATTTTTCAGACTTGGTTCTTGGCGGTAAAACGAGTCGTTCCTTTTGATTCAGTTGGTTTAACGCACAGCGAGGGGAGGAGGACTTCCGGTGAACGAGAGTGAGAAGAGTCGGCCATTTATTTTATTTGGGGTTTTATTGTTATGATTGAAATTGATTTGCATAGTACCATATAAATATAATATAAATGTATATTTGCACCTTAAGTGAAAGAGACTTTCAATTGAAGTTTGAACTGGATGTTTCCAGGTTAATTATATGTTGTTATGTGTTCTACTAAAGCCCAGAAGAGTTACAGGTTGCATTATAGTGAAACTTGGTGACGGTCCCATATTCTATTTTATTGGAACTCAGTGACCGTTCCATGTTGTATTTTACTTTATTGGAACTCAGGGACAGTTTCTTGTTCTATTACTGTTCCATAGTGAATAATGAACAATAATAAAGCCAGTGTCAAAATCTGCATCAATCTCACTGTTGTGGTAACTGAACTGAACTGCAGCGGTGGTCCGTATGTGCAGCTGTCCTATCACGTGAGCCTGATCAGATCATGGGATGTAATTCTCATTGACGTACCGCAGATCGGAAATCAGAATCTGCAGGTCAGACTAAAGGTCAGGTCAGACAAAATAGCTGAAATCTGAATCAGCCAAGAAAATTGCAATCGTAGTTGGTAAACATGTTTGGCAACTTTACCAGATGATGCGTTTCAAGGGGTATATCCTTATGATATAAATGACTATATACTGTATAGTCAGCCGTAGTAGCTCCCATACAGTGTGATTGTCCTTGTTACCAGACGACCACAGTGTGAATAACTGGTGGAGTCATTCAGCTGCAGTAACTCCAACACCACGGAGACTCCCTGTTACACTGCTGTGCTACTCAAAATATTTTCTCGAGGTTGACAGGTTGGAGAACCTGAATGGCTCTAATTTGGATAGCTTTTTAAAAAATGTAATAGATCGTTACTGGATGAGGATCTGATTTGCTGTGAGCAGTTACCAGCGTACGATTATGTGGCAAAACAATAACCGTGAGAAATGGCTTCAAGTGATTGGCTTAACAGGGATAACTTAGGTCTTAATCAGGTCATAATAGAGGACGGCAGTATATGTCTCAATGTGTCATTTATACGTCCAATGTGAACGTCTTGTAAAATAACAGTATTTGCTCATCTTAACTTCATGGTTATTTCCCCGACAGGATGTGAAGGCAAAGAGGAGCCCACAGCTGGTACCATACAGCCTTCTGGATGAGAAGAGCAGAGGAGCAGGTAGAGAGGGCGTCAGAGAAGCCGTCTGTACCTTGCTGGCATACGGATACAGCCTGGAACCCCTCAACCAGGATCAGAGTATGTCCTGGAGCCCATTAGCAACCCTTATCCGCGATACCACTACGCTTAGGGTGGAATATATGTACATAAGGGTGCATCAGAAAATTCACAGCTTTTATTTTAATCTTTTTCATCACATTTAGATTGTAGGTATTATTATGGATTTTAGTATTTTGCTTACTTCCCGATTTATCAATGTAATTTATAGATTCAGCCCATGCATGGAATGGAAATGGAACCATTTGAATAGACTTTTAAATAATCAAAAGGCCATGTGGTATTTTTTCTGGGTTTGCAGCTGTGGCGGCAGACCTCTGTCTCACCTCGGCCGAGAAGTCCCGGATGTTCCGGGTGGATCGCTCGTACGCCGTGACCGAGGGGAGGTGGTACTTTGAGTTTGAGGTCGTGACAGCGGGGGACATGAGGGTGGGCTGGGCGCGGCCCGTCTGCCGTCCGGACAGGGAGCTGGGCTCAGATGACCAGGCTTATGTATTTGATGGATGCAAGGTGGGGTATTAGCATTGTGTTGTTATGTGCAGTACAAAAACTAATATAGGCCTGGGTGCAGGTGTTATATTTCATCACTTCTATTTTTTTAAATTCCAGGCCCAGTGGTGCCATCAGGGTGGGGAGCCCCTGGGCTGTCCCTGGAAGAGGGGAGATGTAGTGGGCTGTTTGGTGGACATGGCCGAACGCACCATGATGGTCACCCTCAACGGGGAGTTGCTGCTCAACGACAAGGGATCCGACCTCGCCGCCAAAGACTTTGACGTCGGCGACGGTCTGTCACAGAGTTTGACTCGCGGCCGCGGGACTTTTTGAATTGGCTGCCATTGAAAAGAAGAGCGTTCAGATATTGGCGTTGCATATTTTAATGTTATACTAAACGTATTTTACACATCGATCATTTATCTTGCCTTTCATCAAACAAACTGATCACCATATTCAATCAGTAACAAACCTTTATATTTGCTTCAATTTGAAAACGGTAAAACTGTACACGAGCCCTCTTTTATAAACGATGACATTCTATTATTTTGGGGGTTATTTTTCTACTCCCTTATCACCTTTCCCAGGCATGGTGCCGGTGGCCAGCGTCGGGGTGAACCAGGCTGGGAGGCTGAATCTTGGCCGCCAGCGAAGCACGTTGCAGTGCTTCTCCCTGTATGGCCTGCAGGAAGGCTACCAGCCCTTTGCGCTCAGCATGGCCAGAGAGCCGGCGCTCTGGATGAGCTGGAGACAGCCTCAGTTCACCTCCGTTCCGGCCGACCACCCCAACCTGCTGGTTAGTTTACACAGCTCAAAGGATCCTTTGGACCGTGGAGGCGGATGTCAGTCGACATGAGCCGGTGTCAAAACAAGATAATAACATGTTTTTTCTTCGTTGGGGTTACCAGACATGCTTCTACGTGTACAGTAAAGCAGGGCATCGAGTTTATTTTTGTTAATGTTTGAGTGATACATATACATGGACCAACATCAGATACCAGAATTGGCATTAACGCATTAATATTTTACAATATAATACATATTTCAGAAACACATTGCTGAAATTCCAGTAACATCATGATACAATGAGAATAATTCAATGGTATTGCTAGTCCATGGAAATAGATTTAAGTTAATTTACTGTTTTATGACCAGCGATTGTGGAGAATATTTTATTCCTAGACGCGGGGAATAAAAGAGCATAGAGTGAAGCCACAATCTGATGTGAAAACAACAATTATTTATTAAAGACTCGGCAGCATTTTGTAGCCTTCAAACCCCAAAACAGGCTTGATACTCACTCCGCTCCGCGTTTGGGTTCTCCGTTCCTCGGGCAGCGACGGTATGCGTATTGGATCGTGCCAAATATATAGCAGCGGGAAGGTCTCTGCGTTATGATTATTTAATAGGCGTGAGTGGTGCAAGTTCTTTGGTCCCGAATAAACCTATAAAAAAATCTATATCAAAATTACCTTAAGGAATGATGGTGAAACTCCTGTCAATTTGCCGCAGGAATTTCGTCCGGCGTCACTACATAATGTCGAGTTAACGGCAGAGTAAACAGGAGCTGAGTCTTAATTACATGCGAGCGGGGAGCGCTCACAGACGCAAGAAATGCTGGAGAGATCTGAAGGGGAAATGACGACGTCTGACACGTGGAATAGTTCTGTGTCTCCGTCGCCCCGGGCGAGGGTTATCTTATGCGCGTCGCGGTCGGGCAAAAATAACGTAAAATAAAATCGATATCAGCATCGTTTCAGACCGTATGGGGTGTTTGCGTTCGGCTGACGTACCCGCTGTGACTCCTCCCGTAACAGATCGGCGTGGATAAAGCAACGAGCGATCCTTCACGTATTACCGAGACATTTCCAATGTTTCATCGGGATCCATTAGAGTTTGTGTGTTCATGTGGAGTACGGCAGGCGCTCCATCGGTGTCTCTGTTGAGGGTGAATCAGGGCCACTCCGTCTGAGTATAGATGGAAATTCGAGCGGTCCCCTCCGGCGAATCTGACGTGCAAACTGTGCGTATTTGAAGCCTTTGATTTGGAAAAAAAAAACCAACCCTTTTGGACGATTCCCTCTTTTATCTCCCGCCTATTCGAGTGCTGTGTTTTTTCCTGTAATTGAAGGTGACCAGAGGCATGAGGACGGCCGACTCTTCCCCATTCCTTAGGGTGACTCAGCGCTCGTTCACACATCAGGGCGGAGGCGGCGAGATGGGCTTCTACCGACTCAGCATGTCCCTCCAATGCGCTGCAGTGCTCAGTAGTCCTGCAGGGGGCGCCCTGCCAGGGGCCGCCTGCACTATCTCCCCAGGTGAGGATGGCGCCATCTGACGTCACGCCCCAACAATTTGACATCGTCACGGCATTCGATTTCTTGTCAAAGCACCAGCGAGACCACCCCGGGGCCAAGAGTTGGAAAGGTTTCATTTCAGACCTTGTGGAAATGAGTGCCGGCCGCTGGCGATGATTAAATGTTTTCTATCTGGTTTAGGGTCTGCCAACCGGGAATCAGCTTTTTCGGCTTGTGTTGTGGTGTGATGGCACGAGAAACCGCCGCGCGCTCAGCGTTCCGCGCTGCGCAATTGCCCGGCCCGCCCCTAGAAGGACTTCACGACGGACTCCTTCACTGGGCCGCGACGTGGGGAATCCGGCGTTTGCGACGTCTATTCACCGGGCTCGGGGCGTAACCAACCCCTGTTCGTCTTCTCAGGCAGGAAGGAGATGGAGGAGGGCGAGGTGGACTCGGACTTTGAGGTGCTGATGAAGTCGGCCCACGGCTTCACCGGCTCCAGGGGCGAGCTGAACCACAAGGAGCACGGCCCCGACAAAGCGTCCAGGCTCAAACAGCGGTCGGTTGGAGGAGCAGTGGCCGTCGGAAGCCAACGAACATGAACGGAAGGCGAGGCTCTTGAAACAGGCGTGTGTGTGTGTGCGTGTGCAGGTTCATGCTGAAGAGGACGAAACCAGGCCTTGTCAGCAGCAACTCCTCCGCCCGCCTCCTCGAAGACGTCTTGGTTGACAATGACGGCTACGACCGCCTCGTCCAGAGCTCGATGGTAAGAGATGTAACGACCCGATGACTCCGGGACTAAATACACTCAGAGCCGAAAATGTACGTCGAAGGACGTCGAATAATAAGTGCAGTTATTTTAATGGTATTATTCTGAGTTTACTTAATCGACGCTTTTGTCCATAGAGAGGTGCAAGGGAGTCGTTTACCCCTTCTTCTTTTTTCCCGCCTTCCTTTTTTCAGTATTATCATTCCGTGAGGCTGCTCCCAGGCCAGGAACCCCTCCACGTGTGGGTGGGCTGGGTGACCTCCGGCTTCCACCACCGCCACGTGACCTTCGACCCGAACGGAGCCCGCGCCGTCACCGTCACCTTGGGGGATGACGGCGGCAAGGTCCTGGAGAGGTCGGTGCTCCGGGACGACGGGATAACCTTTTTAAAAGGGGGGAAACAACATCGATTTCCTCGGCGTGAATCCGGTTCGGAGGTGGCGACCGGCTGCACGCTAGCTGTGTTAGCTCAGTGCGAGGCTGCGGATGGGATCGACTAGCCTAGCTCTCGTATCATTGGGGAACCGCGCCTTCCGGCGTCACAAAGGCCGAGTTATTTAAGCGATACATTGCGGTGAAAATACAAGCGTAAAAACAAGATCTCTTATTTTGACTACGGCTACATTCACAACTTTTCTTTTTTGCCACACGACCGTTCATCCATCGGCTGAGCGCGGTGATTGTTACGCTGTGAAGTGCCCGTGAAACTCATGGTGGCAGCGCCGTCGGGTTGCCAGTTCACCCGGATGTGCTTTGTCAAATGAGCCCCGACCGGACCTGTGTGAGCTTCAGACATCCGCTACGTACCATCAAACAGCCGTCAGGGCGATTCATTACAATTCCACGCGTTTTACTTTCGGGTTCGGTTAACCGTGTCTCCCCCGCGTGCAGCGTGAAGCGCGGCAGCTGCTACGTGGTGTGTGCCGGGGAGGCCACGGGCCTGTCCCAGAGCAGGCGGAGCGCGGGACTGGAGATCGGCTGCCTGGCCGACACCTCCACCGGCCTGCTGACGTTCATGTCGAGCGGAGTGGAGATGGAGACCTTTTACCAAGTAGGCTGTTTTTTTTCCCCCTGTTCATAAGATTGAATTAGAATACAATAAATATTGTAATTTAAAAAATGTGGATTCATTGCTGATCTTTTTCGATTTGAACGAACACCCTAAAACTCAACTTAGCAGAGATCTGAACTTCATCCGGAAACCCAAATAACTGAAGCGCTGCTGTTGTGCCACACCCAGGTGGAGGGCGGCACAAGGCTGTTCCCTGCTGTCTTTGTCAAGCCCACCACGGCCAGCATGTTTCAGTTTGAGCTGGGATGCATCCGGGTAAGTTTGCCCTTCCCCTTGCGCGGCGGCTTCGCCATTGTCTACTGTACTCCATTTGTCGTTATTTATTATCTCATCTGTTCTTCGTCTCCCCTCGGCGACGGTTTTCTCTCGTGGCGTCACGTGTTCACTTTCCCTCCCTCGCCCTCGGGTCCAGAATGCGATGCCGTTGGCTGCCGGGCTTTTCCGCAGCCAGAAGAGAAACGCCGCTCCGCAGTGTCCCCCCAGGCTGCGGGTCCAGCAGCTCAGCCCGGTCCTGTGGACCCGGGTGCCGCGCCGGGCCCCGAGGGTGTCGACGGCCCGAACGGACGAGCGCTGTGGCTGGCGGGTGCAGTGCTCGGAGCCCGTGCAGGTCATGACCCTTCACATACCCGATGAAAACAGGTGAGGAGGCGCCGGAGGGGATGCCCGGCCAACAACAGAACCGCTCCGTGTAAGACGGTAGTGGCAGCCGTGGTTTTTTAGTTTGCTGGAAAAATGGAAATGAGACCTGCAGTTCTCTTGCGAGCAACTTGTTAGTAACATCCACAGCACCCTTGAATAATTCAACCTCCAATTCTTTGAGTGGAAACACTAAGTAGCCTGCAGCAAAGCACTTTTTTTTTTTTGTATTTTTATTTTTATTTTAAGCTTCCAGGTTAATATGGATGTTTCAAAGAATAACAAAGACAGGCCGCTCGCTCGGGAAGTGCTGGGTTAAAGGGAATTAACAGTTCAAAATTAGAATAGAATACAGTAGCACGGGACGTCTTAGCCAAATTTTGAGGAGCAAACGGAGAGGGACAAACCTAACTCAGCATACAGTTTATCAACATGCAGCACAACATACGAATGACCCCGTGGCCAGGTGTGTGGACATCCTGGAGCTGTCGGAGCTGGACGACCTTTTGACCTTCCACCACCACACCCTGCTGCTCTATCGCTCCCTCTGCTCCCTGGGGAACGCCCGGGTGTGTCACGCTCTCTGCAGCCACCTGGACCAGTCCCAGCTCCTCCACGCCATTCAGGACCCCTTCCTCCCCGGCCGCCTGCGCTCCGCCTTCTTCCAGCTGATTAATCAGGTTGCGCACGCTAGTATTATTATCTTCTTTTTACATTTTCCTTTTCTTGTCTGTTACACTCACTGTAATGTTATGCACATGACGATAAACTTGAAACTTAGAACTTGATATTATAAATACTGAAATAACGAGGCACATTTGACATTTGACTTTTCACTGCATATATGTATGAAAGTATGTATATGTATGTGACGAATATACCTCTTGAATCTTGAATCACATTGACATTAGAATATTCAGGTTGTTGCCATGTCACAATCATGGTGCCCCTGCAAAACGGTGCGTGTTCCAACGCACTCACTTACACATTTAATTTCTTTCTTTTATTCTTTTATTTCTTCACTGACTGCATCATGGAGCACAGGGTAATTTTCTAAGGAGCTATTTTTTACCAAATGTTTTTTTTTATTTCATCACCAACTCCCGTAAAACCCTGTGAACGTATGTTTTTTGGCCTGAAGTTAAAATGTCGAGTTTACAAAACCCACGTTATATAATTTATACAAAGACAGAAAGAGTGAAGTGGAATTGTTTATGGAAAACGTCCATAGCAACTCTTAAATACTTTTTTTTGCAGTACTTCAAAATTAAGTCTGTTGTTTTTCTCATCATCTAGGTCCACCTCAGCGCCAACGCTACCGCGCGTCTGATGACAAACGAGGAATACATCGTCCCTATGACAGAGCAGACGAGGGCCATCACCCTGCGGCCCGGCCCCCAACGTCGTGGCGGAGGGGCCGCTAGTCCCATCCCCAGAATGGCCCTCAGCACCTCCCTCAAGCCCAAGATGCACTTCTCCTCGCCTTGTTTCGTGCGGAGCGAGGGGGCGGTGGGAGACGACGTCGACGGTGCCGCCGGCGACTACAAGGACAGCCCGGAGATCCCCCTCCACGTCCTGAAGAAGCTGACCGTGGGGATGCTGACCGTGGCGGTGCAGGCTGTCGAGCGGGGGGTCAGGGACCCAGACGGGGGCAGCGTGGAGCTCCTTCTGGTGCCTTTGATTCAACTGTTCTACTCCTTGCTGGTAATGGGAGCATTTGGGGATGAGGACGTGGGAGACGTGCTGAGGCTCATCGACCCCAGAGTTTTCTCCAGGGAAGCTTGCGCTGGGATGGAGGAGCGAGAGACGGATGCGAGAGGCGAGTGCGGTAAAGATGCCGGAGGCGGCGTCCATGAGGACGACGCGATTCCCGAACAGGGACTTCTTCACATGAAGCTGCCGGAAGCTGTCAAACTTGAGGTGAATGCCGCAGATGTCGTTATACCTCCATCCCATTAATTTTAAACCTTATTTTTTTTCCCCCAGACATGGGGGAACATTTCCAAACCAAAAAGTAATTCCAAACGATGTTTGTAGTGGAGAGAAGATTATGTGCCTATGATTATGTTCTAACGACCCTCAAACTAACGTTCCAAGTCAGTTCAAGGATGATGAAGAAATTTAGATTTATCAAAAAAATGATTAATTCTGAAATACGTTTGCTAAATTAAGCCTACTTAACGTTCTAAGTAGCGCTCCTCGTCAGTCCACACGTTCTGCTAATTATCTTCAACGTTTTCCGACGAGTAGCTTTGCCAGCTGCTGTCCTTCCTGTGCGACTGCCAGCTCCGTCACCGGGTGGAGGCTGTGGCGGCCTTCTCCGAAGCCTTCGTTGGCCGCCTCCAGGAGAACCAGCGGCGCCGCTACAACCACGTCATGCAGGCGCTCAACATGTCGGCCGCCCTCACCGCCCGAAAGACCAAGGAGTTCCGCTCGCCGCCGCTGGAGCAGGTTGGTGGAGGCCCGGGTGCAGACCAACTTTTCGCGGAGAACTGTCGATGTTGCCTTTTTCGAGTGCCACGGCCATTCGGTGACATCTGTTAGTTTCCGATAGACAGACGCTTTGATAATCTGTTTTCCAAATGGGAATCGCTCCTCTTGTTTTATGTTGCGAAGCCGTCGGCTCATGGGACAATCTCTTTTCAGAGAAACAAAGTCTCCACGTTTTCCCCACTTGCCCGCAGGTCAACATGCTGCTGAGCTTCAGAGAGGGACGGATGCAGCGGGACTGCCCCTGCCCGCAGGACGTCAGAGGGATGCTGCTCGAATTCCATCAGCTGCTCATCGCACACTGCGGTAGCCGCCCCAGCGTCGCATCTTTGACACACGCACTGATCCCCGGACAAATCCCCGTTGAGCCGGGGAACCGCCAACGGGCCCCCGAGGAAAGGCTTGGCAAGTGAGATTTCTAAGCGCTGGCCGCCACTTCCTTAACCCTGCTCGTTTTGTGTTTTTTTTTTCCCCGTTAGGAATCACCGCCGATAGAGATCAAGAGGACGAGGGCGGCGCGGGCGCGACGATAAAAGACCGTCTCGTCAGTCTGGTGGGAAGGGTCCTTGGCCCGAAGGGTAAGCAGACGGGAGCCGAGATGGGCCGCAGAGCCAAGGGTTCCGGTGAGTGATCCCCTTTTCCCTACTCAGTCTCACGGTGTGAATGTGTTAGTTACCAGCGATTGCATCATGTGTATTAAAGGGGACCCATTATGCTACTTTTTTAACAAGTTACTATAGGTCTCGGAGGTCCCCAAAACATGTCTTTGAAGTTTTTTGCGGAAAATACCACTCCGCTTAAGCATTCTAGCCTTTTAAACATGCCTCTAAACCAGCGGTGTACATACTACTGCCCGTGGTCCACAGCAAATTCTAAAAATATAATGGAATAATTGCCCACACATGAAACTTGTGCTTGACTGTATTGTACTTCTTAGTTTTAACACGAGGTGGCGCTACTGTCTTTAACAAGGCATCTTCTCCACAAAACAAGAGCAATCAAAGAATGAGAATTCAACAACGTTAGCAGGTCCAGAAACACAGTTGTGCAGCAACAGACATATGTGTCATGGAGATGACACACAATAAGCTCTAAAAATACTTAAATGTGCATAATCACGAGGCGCTCGCGCAGGCGACCACAAGGGGCTACGCCTTTTATGCGCGGTTTGAGGCTGGCAACAACACTGCTAGCTTGCTGGCTAATTTGAGTTACGGCGCTGGGGATGAGCGCGCACTCCGGGGATGAGCATGACATCACGAGGGCTCTGACCGTGTGAACACCAAGAAAGCAGCGGGCCCAGATGGCTGAAAACCTGTGCTAACCAGCTAGCCCCGGTGCTCTCTAGGATATTCAACGCCGAGTCGGTGGTCCTGTCCTGTTTCAAGAGGTCAACCATCATCCCTGTGCTGAAGAACGCCTCTCCAGCCTGCTTGAATGAGTACCGTCCAGTGGCCCTCACCTTGGTGGTCATAAAGTGCTTCGAGGGGCTGATTAAGGACTGCATCAGTGCCTCCCTCTCCCGCACCATTGACCAGCTGCATTTCGCATACCAGCCGAACAGATACATGGACAGATCCCAGGTACTGAACACCACGCTCACATACCTGGATGGCCGGAGGGGTAGCTATGTGAGATTGCTGTTCACTGACTACAGTTCAGCTTTCAATACCATAGTCCCCACCAGACTGGCTGCTGAGCTGCAGGAGCTAGGACTGAACATTCCGCGCCATGCCTGGATCCTGGACTTCCTCACAGTCAGGCCCCAGGTGGTTAGGATGGGGAGGCACATGTCCAGGTCCCTCACCCTGAACACAGGATCCCCCCAGGGCTGCGTTCTCAGCCCTCTACTGTACTCCCTGTACACACATGACTGTGTGGCCAGGTCCAGCCCGAGCACCATCATCAAGTTTGCTGATGATTCCGTCATGGTGGGCCTGATCACAGACGACGATGAAAAGGAGGTGGCTGACCTGTCACTCTGGTGCCAGGACAACAGCCTCCTCCTGAACATCAGAAAAACTAAGGAGCTGATTCTGGACTTTAGAAGAGGATTACAACAGAGGACACACGCGCCATTGGTGATTAATGGGGTTTCTGCGGCAAAATGGGATAAAGGTTATCATGTATTACGTTCAAGATTTTTTAAGTTAAGTTTATCACAAGCAAGTTTGGTACAACATGTGCCACGTTAGTACAACTTGTGGGGGTAATTATACAATATAGTTGAAATGATTACCTTTTGGTAAGTTATTGCAAAGTGCAGTCTTATTACATGATGTGTTACAGAGGGGATCAGGGTTAATACCTTTAAGTTCATAAACTGATTATAGTCTCTGACAGCTTCCTCTCAAATAAAATTGTATATAGTCACCGTTATTGGAACCCTTTCAAACGATATTCAGCCCTGTCCATGCATCAATTTCCACCTCTCTGCACCGCTGTATCCCCAGCGTCTCTACAGGAGCTCATCTCCGAAACGATGGTGCGCTGGGCCCAGGAGGGCGTGGTGGAGGACCCCGACCTGGTGAGGGCAATGTTCTCACTGCTGCACCGCCAGTACCAGGGCCTGGGGGGCCAGATGGGAGCGCCCCTCCGGAGGGCTTACACCATCAGCCAGGCCTCCGTAGAGGACACCATGGCCCTCCTGGCCTCCCTGGGCCAGATCCGTTCCCTGCTCCGTGTCCGCATGGGGGAAGAGGAGGAGCGGCGGATGATCAGAGGACTGGGGTACGGAAGAATTTTTCTGAGGCACGACCTCTGGCTTTCTCCTTTGCCCATGTTTGATTCACGTGCATGCATGATTCACTGTCTTATGTGCAGGGACATCATGAACAATAAAGTTTTCTACCAGCATCCAAACCTGATGCGGGCCCTGGGGATGCATGAGACGGTGATGGAGGTGATGGTCAACGTATTGGGAGAAGGAGAATCAAAGGTGAGATACGTATAAATCTAAAGTTAACCTCTTGAGAATTTGTTCAATTATCCCACAGTCACAAATAATAAATATGCAATCATTTAGTCATTTACTGTTGTTACTGAGGAGCTTCAAATGGAGAAATTATGTTTTCTTCCAAAATGCATGCCACATTGAGCACTAATTTGTTCTCACGATTAGTCAGAGCCCTTCATTCTGATTATGGCCCAAGGTTTGTGTCTTTCATCCTTTTATGCTTCCATGATATGCTGCCAGGAGATCAGCTTCCCCAAGATGGTGGCCCACTGCTGTCGCTTCCTGTGCTATTTTTGCCGCATCAGCCGTCAAAATCAGGGCGCCTTGTTCGACCACCTGAGCTACCTGCTGGAGAACAGCAGCGTTGGACTGGGTGAGCTCTGCTCCAATGCCTCTCCCTGCCTTCGCTGTGTGCTTTTATTTTGTGAGCAAAGCAAACAAGTCCTCCCCAAAATTTAAACAGCTCGAGCTCAGCTCAGCTCCACTGAGGTCGTTGAACGTGCAATCATTTATATTTCTGTCAGATTCCACACCTCTCCAGTCACAAGAGTTAAGTTTTTTTTTTTTACCTTAGTAATGAGAGTTATGGGTATATAATGAAATTCTAAGCTATTCTTTTGTAATCACAGCCATGTTACAATCTAGTAACATGCAGAGTATGCGGTGGAGCTCCTCCTAAAAAACGACACTCTTCATAATATATGAATGGGCGAAAAGGGTTCCAGTCAGATTCTGACTTGGAAATCTTGATTTGTTTTGGTCAAATTACAATCCAGCTGCTTCCTCTAGTGACTGGAGATCGCACACCGTGAATATAAGGTTTTCGGGAGTCGTTGCTTTTCAGAGCTCTTCTTGCCTTATAGACTCATGGAGAACTGTTCAGTTGCATAAGCTATGCCGTTTTGCTTGTCTTGTTAAAAAGTAACTTTCTTGTGATGTTGTGAGGCTCCTCCATGGGTAAAGAACTCACAACTGTGTGATATAACAGACTTTGTGTCCTTCCTGCCCAGCCGCACCATCCATGCGCGGGGCCACGCCCCTGGACGTGGCAGCAGCATCTGTTATGGATAACAACGAGCTGGCCCTGGCCCTACGGGAGCACGACTTAGAGAAGGTGAACTGAAGTCCATACCCATAACCCTAGCACCTCTATTTTTGATTTAAAATATTTTATGGAGACACCCATATATATATATATATATATATATATATATATATATACGTACATATATATCTTATTATTGTAGCTTTCTCCAGGCAGTCAAGATCAAGTGGAGTTGAACAGCTCTTGTACTTGGCTCTGTACTTTTTGGGTTCTTTCAGCGTCTCCTTAACATATCCCGCCCTGGCTGCTCCCTCTGCTCCCCAGGTGGTCCAGTACCTTGCAGGCTGTGGCCTAAGGAGCTGCACAATGCTGGTGTCTAAAGGCTATCCTGAAATTGGTTGGAATCCAATAGAGGGCGAGCGTTACCTGAACTTTCTGCGATTTGCAGTTTTTTGCAATGGTAATCTTTCTGACCGATTTAATGAAGAGATGAGGTGATTGGCCTGTATACTAAAAATCCTCCTTTATTTAATAAATGTCTTGCCTAACTATCTGAACTGCTGTCTTTTCTAACCTGAAGAGTATCTCTGTTGATCTAAACATTGTATATTCAATAATGGTCAAAATACATTGTCTGTCACTTCCTCCCACCGTTTGGACATGACCTCAAATGAGCTAAGCCTGTAAAGCAAGGATGTTCATGTGTACGGTTGCGTGAGAACACATGTTATGTTGCAGGTGAGAGTGTGGAGGAAAACGCTTACGTGGTGGTGAGGCTGCTGATTCGTCGCCCCGAGTGTTTCGGGCCCGCCCTGCGGGGGGAGGGGGGCGAGGGGCTCCTGGCGGCCATGGAGGAGGCCATTAGGATGTCGGAAGACCCCTCGCTGGACGGACCCACCACGGCCTACCAGTCCAACAGAACGCTGTCAGTTGAAGCTGTGTGTGTGTGTGTGTGTGTGTATGTGTCTGTGTGTGTGTGTGTGTGTGTGTGTCTGTGTGTGTGTATAATTTTGTGCAATTGCGTTCTTGTCACATTTTAATATGATCTCCCAAAAGAGCAGAAATGTGATGTTGTTGTACGGATCTGGACCTGACCTGAGGTCTTCTATAGCCCTGCTTCCCTTCTTTCCTCCCGTGACAAGTGAAATGTGACAGACTGTGCGACACCAAGCCACCTTCACTCTTGTAATGTCCTGCTGATGACACGCTGGGCGTCTCACAAATTAGAGTTTTTATTAATTTGATTAACGTCGCTGCTGGCACGCGGTGATGTCACTGATGTCACCGGTGTACGCCCGAACACCGGGTAACACCGGTAAGCGTGGCAACCCTAACACTAATCATACACGTCCATAAATAAAAAGGCAGCTATCATAATTATTATCCTTACCGTTTGCTACATTGCACATTGGTTTTTTGAATATTTTTATTTTATTTTGATTTGATTTTAAACGTATACTGTATATTTCTATTCTTTCTACACTTTCTCTATGTTACCTAATTTTATTTATTTATCTTATAATTGAGCTTATATGATATTAGTACCACTATCACATCTTAAAAAAAATCATTTTTCTCCGGTTTAATGTATACTGTATATATATATATATATATATATATATATATATATATATTGCTTGCCGTGACAACTATCTTTTCACTCAATAAGTGGCTTGTCCTGCTTCAACCTGCTCCTTCTTACTTAAACCGAGTCCTCCACAAATTGTGTGTGTGTGTGTGTGTGTGTGTGTGTGTGTGTGTGTGTGTGTGTGTGTGTGTGTGTGTGTGTGTGTGTGTGTGTGTGTGTGTGTGTGTGTGTGTGTGTGTGTGTGTGTGTGTGAAACAGTGCCATGACTTGCCATTATTTTGCCATGGGCACTCACGAGCAAAAACATCGCCACCCTTGCCCATTCCAGCAGTGAAGCCGTTGGTGGTGGTGACGATGATGACGATGACGACAATGGTGACAGTGGTGGCGCCGATGACGACCTCATCCACACGGGGCACGCCATCATGACCTTCTACTCGGCCCTCATTGACCTCCTTGGGCGCTGTGCTCCAGAGATGCACGTGAGTGAAATTAAGCGTTGAGGAAAACGCCCAGTCGATACCTGCTCATGACGACGTTTTATTTACTGTCAACAGGCCGATAGAGGTTAATGAGGAGTAACTGAGGGCTCCCACAAGGGGGGCGGTAACTGGAGTGGAAAGGATGGACAGTGTGTGACCTCGGTAACAGGAGTGCGAGGCTTGGGTTTTGGCGTGCTTACCTCTCGGAGGGGATCCGTCCAAAAGACCGTTTGGCAAAACCATCCCGGCACGTTCCCATTTTAGTTGCTGATTCATTGTCATACAGATTTATTGACCTTCTTAGTTCATATTATGATAGTGTAATAGTGTAAGCTCACAATAATGTAATAACTCATAGAACAAATCTATTGACATAGAACATTGGGACGCAGAAATGTCATTCAATTTGCCTCAACCCAACCGATGGAATCTCTCCTAGTTCACACTCTGTTTTAACATTTCTGACATTGATTAAAAAAAGAAAACAACTTTAAATTTTGATTGTGGAATCAAACGATTTCACAAAGTCATTGCGATCGCTGGAATTATCGCGATCGGGTGTAATAACTGTGACCGTGGCTCTAGTTGTATCTGTCCGTCTTAAAACTCCGCCTTGTGTCGCCCGCTGTGGTCCAGCTTATTCAGGCCGGTAAGGGAGAAGCGCTCCGCGTGCGGGCCATCCTGAGATCCCTCGTTCCTATCAAGGACCTCGAGGGCGTCCTCAGCCTTCCCTTCCAGATTCCCACACCGGAGACAGGTCAGAGCGGCGCGGTTTCTGGTATTATTATGACGTCATCGCCATTATCAAACATTTATTGACACCAGATTATTAGCACCAAACACCACCAAGCAAATACATTGAGATTACTAGTTAAGCCCTTTTCTCACAGGGTTCACTTGACTGTGCGTTGTGACATTAATTGATTTAGAACTTTCTTTCTCTATTTGCACAACATGAACAATGTGTGCACTTTATTTTGCAAATACCATAAATGGCCCCGTTGTAAATGACATGCGTCGCCTTCTACGGCAAAGAATAGGCAGTAGATTCAAAAAATGACACGAGGGAAGTTGCACCCAATTTAATTGTTCTGTTGTGTTGTTGTTTAGTTGTGTCAAATGCAATTACATTAGTCTGCGCCGCGTTCCAACTGGATCACTATTACTGGAGGAACTCTGCAATTTTACGTTCGTATCGGCACAGGATTAAAATAGCATCATTCTGGTAAGCATATAAAGCACGCGCGGCTCATCTCCCCTGGCAACCTCATCCCGTTCAAGTACGGCTGTAACCTGCTATTTCGTTAGATTTTCTTCAGTTACTCAGTGAATAGCTGAAATGAATGCATTGAATTACTTGGAAGAAGAAGAGAGCACGTTTAACAACATCAATCCAAGTTTGTTTTTTTTTTGCTTTGTTTTTGTTTGTTTATTTTCCTCCATCCAGACGGTGAACTGTTCGATCCCGACCCCTCCACGGTGTTCTGCCCAGACCACAAGGCGGCCATGGTCCTGTTCCTGGACAGGGTCTACGGCGTCGAGAACCAGCACTTCCTCTTCCACCTGCTGGAAGTGGGCTTCCTGCCAGACCTCCGGGCCGCCGCCTCGCTTGACAGCGTGAGCAGAGAGAGAAATGGCTTCTGTTGCCGCGTCGCCCAGCTGGAGGACATCCAGCCTGGCCTCTGGCACAGGCAGTGATCTACGCTGTTTATTTACACCACCTGTTTCCACCTCGGCCTGTCCCCCTCTTCTCTCGGCTGTGATTTAGCTGAACAATCAACCGCTGATTATCACCAATTACGGAAACCCGCTGCTGGTGGAAAGGCCATTACCACTCTAGTGATCAACCCAAACCTGCGGTGGAAAGTGTCGAATTAAAACACTAGAGGGATCCACTGTAAATCAGTGCCGACGCAGGACGTGATCGGTTAAGTCATCACGCCCACGCCTCATCATGGGAATCAGCAGAAATGTCACTATCACAGAGCTAACTCATAACTGAACTATCGGGCTCTTCACTATCCCATAGTCTGCAGTGGTGGAAGTAGTGCTCAGACCTTTTACTGGGTTGAAAGTGAAAGTACCTCATTTTATTTTCCACTTAAGTAAACCAGTACAAGTACCAACTCTTAAATGTACTTAAACTATTACAGTTAAAAAAGTTATCCCCATATTCAGTCATATCCAGTTCTCTTATAATAAGTCTATAAGATATGAGTCTATATGGCATGAAGTGCCTACTCTTTTTTTTGTACAATTCAATTTCAATTTACAAATAAAGATATAAATATAAATAAAAATATTTTTTAGGTAAATGTAGTGGAGCCAAATGTACACATATTTGCCTTGAAATGTAGTCAAAGTGGGAAGTCTCAGAAACTTCAAAGAAAGTACTTGTACTTTGTTACCTTCCACCACCTGTAGTCTCAGTCAGTATCAGGAACGAGAATACTGTAAACCAGTGTCTGAATTTTTGATTCAATGCCACATTTCTTGAACTGGTGCCGGCCCGTTCATGATTTAAGACCTTCCGAGACATTTTAATGGCACAGTTTAACAAAACGTGAAGGACCACTTTGCGAGGAAAAAAAGAAGCATCGCAAGAAGCACACAGGTGTGAAAATATAGGCGTGTTACAACTTTATGAGGATCAGTCAAGTACAGGTTTCCTCTGTCAGCTGTTCAGTCCTGTTTATGCAGCCTGTAAATTATAACCGACAACAACCTCAGAGGGATTAGCCCAGCCCGGGTTTCCTCTATCAGTGGTTCAGTCCTGTTTATTCCGGACTGAAACTCCCCTTATTTCGTCGGCGCCTCCTCCCCCTCAAACAACCACGCTGAGAACGCCGAGATCGCCGCCTCTTCTCGCTCTCTTCGTGCGTGGCGAGGAATGTGGAGCCCGCTTGATCTGCCATCCCCCGCCGCCCGCCGTGTAGAACGGACCGTGGCTCAACCAGTCTGTTGCGCGGGAGGCCCCCAACACGGTGCGGGGACCGTCCGCTCTCCGACCGCCGCACAGAGCCGAGCGCTGGCGTGTGGTTTATTGAGACGCTGCACGTCCCTGGATTCCCAGCTATACACCCGACACGTGTCAAGTAGATCGGACGAACAGCTGTCGAGATAATCGAAGGACATAGTTACAAAAGCCATCTATCGAAGAAGCATTTCCCAAGCTTTCAGGGAGACTTTTCTCATATTTCATCGGCTCGCTTTCGTCTTCTTTGTTGTATCGGTGAGGGCGAGGCGAGCCGCGTACAAATCCTCCACTTCTCTGCCTCGCAGGCCGACCTGGGCTCCATCGACATGGCCCTGGCCCTCAACCGCTACCTGTGCACCGCCGTGCTGCCCCTGCTCGCCAAGTGCTCAGATCTGTTCTGCGCTCCCGAAGGCCGGGAGGCGCTCGTGAACTCTGTGATCCAGGCCGTCTACCGCCTCGCCAAGGCCCTCAGCTTGACCAAGGCCCAGAGGGACTCCATCGAGCACTGCCTGCTCGCTGTCTGCAGGTAGCGCCTCCGGGCTGAAACTGTGGCAAATAACGGCTCCAAGGACGGGGGTTCAATTCCCGGTGCGGGAATCTGATTCACGCCAAAGGCCGTTCTTTTAACTTTTCATAAGCTATCTACTACAAACATGGTCTATTATACATTACAGTACATGCATATTCAAAACGCTGCACCCTTTGTAAATGCCCGTTTTTTTCTTCACCGTCTGTTCTTTTTATTATTATACATCTGACACTTTTGCTGCTGCAGGGATATTGGCACCAGGCCATAGTACAGGGTACAAAAGGGCACAAAGACAGTCATTCAAGCTTCATTGGTATAAAGTAGACTAATTGATTTTAAAGCATTATTTGGCCACATTTAGAGACCATTTAGCTCAGTGGTTGTGGTAATTTGTCACTATTTGTTTCGCCAAAGCCCTCTTCAAACATGGTGTTATCATCATCACAACCATCACAAGTCATTGTGTGCGTGCGTGCGTGCGTGTGTGTGTGTGCGTGCGTGCGTTCCTCAGTAAACTTCAACCATCCAAGATGGAGCCTCTGCTCCGTCGCCTGGTCTTTGACGTTCCCCAGCTCACCGAACACGCCAGAATGCCGCTTAAGGTGACTCATCGTCGTGAACGATATGAATAAACACATCGCATAGACGACATGCTCCCTGCAGAATATCGGTCCATTTATTGTTAACTTTTTCGAGTCTTGTTTTTCTTAACTTCCCTTGTGCTCGGCATCAGCTGCTGACCAACCACTACGAGCAGAACTGGAAGCACTACGGTCTGATGGGGGAGTCTGGGAACCTGGGGTCCGCCTGCGAAGAGGAGCTGCTCATGTCCAGGAAGTTATTCTGGGGGCTGTTCAACGCCCTGACAAAGAAGGTAAAGTACAGTGTTCAAACGGCCGTTGCGCTGGAAGAAGGTCTCACCTTTTTGTCTTTTGGATTGTTGTGCATGGATGAACGTGTTTATAATTGTACACGGGAGCAAGTGTACCATTTTTCGGGAGTGCTTTTCTTTGCCGTTTATGGCATTTCTGCGCATGAACTTGAACTACAACTCTGTCATTCAGAACACAATTCCTGCCATATGAATTAGTTACGTGTCACCCTCACCCCTGGGCCTCTCCGGAAGCGGCACGGCAACACTCCAGATTAGCTGCCATTGTAATCAATGTGGAAGGTCACATAAAGCAGATGCGTCGGCGTTGTGAAAGCTGCATGCCGGCCGGCTCTACTTTTCCGGACGCAGAGGCTAAACTGGAGCGAAGATTCCCATATAGGTCCATTCAAAAGATGTATTGATTGATAATATACAAGGCCTGGTATGCATCAACCACATTTGTAAAGCCACTGACGTGCGGTCCACACTGACAAACTAAGACATTTTCCCCCACAACAAATTAAACCTCACTTATGTAAAGAAAATATAACCATTCCAGCAGGAAAACAAATATCACGCAAATATCACAAAGAGACTTTATATTTTAATTCATACTTTGGAAGTAGTTTAATAAACTTTATTGGTCTGCTATACCGTAACTGTTGGCAACATGGAAGTGGGACGGTCTCTTTGCTGCTTGGAGTCTCTACGTGTGGACTCTGGTCAAACTGACTTGGTTTGGTTTTGGTTGTCAAGAAATCTGTCTATTTATTCATAAGGTATTAAGCTATTAATATGTTTTATCAAATGTACAACAATACTGCATCCTCCTCCGATTAATGGGATCAACCCACCGCTGCCGTCCCTGCCTTTTCCCCCGGACCCGAGGAGAAGAACCGGTGCCGCCTTCCTCCTGTCAATAGCCGCAATGCATTTAAAGATTATTACTCATTGCAGCGATAAAAGGCCTCGTATTCAAGCCAGAAGCTGACGTGTGAAATATAAACAATAAACGCGAATACTACTATGTTAATCAACAAACAGTCTTCAGGTGCCAATGAAATGAAAAGTAAATGGTTGAAAACCAAAGCATAGATTCACTTAATTCACTTACCCGTTGAAAGTTAACAAATTTTAACAATTGGAAGTCTCGAGAATGCTGTTTACGCGAGCGAGGAATTCACGAATCGTCAAATGGCGCGACGCCTTCGTGTTGCTGACGTGTAGGTAGGTGTCAGTCAACAATAACGTGACAGCTGATATGATTTCATCACATCCGCAAGGCCGAGAATCAAAGTCACCGGGACCTACCGGCATTTTCTGTGCGATTTTAACAGCCGTAAACCACGGAAAACCTCTGCGGCCCTGGCATCTGCAAAGCTTCAAGACGAGGGCGATCCATCGCCCTGTGCTACGGTTACATGATCAGATATACAAATAAATAAATGGAAACCCGCCACTGAGGGCAGCAGAACAATTTTCTTCTTATTCCAAGCAGAGGGGAAGAACAGAGGGGTTTACACAACCACCAAGCTGTTTGTGTTTGTGTCTTTACCAGACTGTCTTGAATGGCCAGATTGGGAGGCGTTCTCCCTGAATGCCACCGTTGATTAGGCTGCGCAGGCAGGCTGACATTATTATACCACCTGAAAATGTTAAGGTGCTTTCTAACAATATGCCCTCGATAACAAGGGACCTTAATTGAACGAGACACTCTCTGAATGAGAAAATCATCTTTTCAATCAGGAGGCGAAGAGTCAAATTTCACTGGAGCCAAAATCCGCCAAGCAATTTAAAGAGGCACAGAGGACGTAGAAAGAAGAAGTTGAAAGTCTGTTTCAGAAAACACAGATAAGAGATGCTTGTAAATGACCAAAGACTGTCAGGTATTTCATCAAGGCTGTCAACTTATTTTATAGAAGATTTTATTTATGTATGTATGTATGTATGTATGTATGAATGTATGAATGTATGAATGTATGAATGTATGAATGTATGAATTTACTAATTGATAGCTGTGCAGTCAGCATGCTGGGCATACAACACAGAGTATTTGTTCCATTGCATCTAGGACAGAGTTAGTCTGCAAGTGGAGTTCAACTTCTCAACCTGCAATGCAACTCTTCATTCATTCTTAAATCATCAACAACTGCTGCAATAACTCAGACGACCTATGGGATGACCAGAGCATGAGCACCAGAGCACAGCTTTTTGTTGTACAGAACCACCACCAATCCCCCTCTTTGGAGAACCATCTCACCATGTTTTGGTTTATAAACAACCAATCACTACTCCAAGAGGGGGAGAATCACAATGGGTGAGACAAATAAACATAGAACATGTACATGGAAAAACACAAACATAGAAACATGTATCAACAAAGCAGAGTTAATAAAGTCCAGGAAAACTGGAACAGCAATTGGGCACGTGGACTCTTCCTGTCATAGCTATGGTAGTGAATGAGGGAGAAAAGGAGAGGGGTGCAACCAGGAGGTGTTCGGGGGTGTGTTCAAAGCAGATGCTGATGGTGTGTGTGTCTGTGATGAGTCTATGATAAGTCTGTGTGTGGTGTGTGGTGTGTGTGATGTGTGTGATGTGTGTGATGTGTCCACTGTCCACTGGTGAGTGTACAGGACTTGTCCCAATTGGTTCTCGTGTATGAGGTCGGTATTATATCATAGCGCCTCCTAGCAGTGGAAAAAGCTGTACAGACACACCACTGCTACAGGAAAGCCCCGAGCAACCCGCCCTGCAGCCGCAGAAGACCCCCCAGCCCCCAGAGAAGCCGGGAGCCCATGGAGGAACCCCCACGCACGGCCATAACCCAGCCCCGAAGCCTGTGAGGAGACCGCCGACAGACCGACACCCTGCCCGAACCGCCCACCCTGGCTTGTTATGGCTCTCTCAGCAATATCTGAAAGATTTAGTTGGAGAGGGTGATATTGTCGAGTAGTAGCAGGGAAAGTGCATGAAGGGTGGCACACAATGACGAAAAGGAGAATCCATAATGGTTGACCGATCTCCCGAGTCCCAACATATCGATTGAATCTCGCCCATAAAATCGTCCCTTTGAGACTGTTTTGAGACGGTTTTTAACCATTCTTGGAGTACACAGGCTTCCTGTCGTATTACACGTATTGTAGAAAGGAGCTGAGAATGTTAGAAAAATCTCTTGGGAATACTTGTTTTTTCATACCTTAGTCCTGGTCTATACTTGGAAGGCACTGGGTTCAGCAGAATTAATGTAAGCAGAACATACAGTATGGAATCAATAACTTTGAATCTCTCTGCAAAGTTCAATGGAAGTGCATCCCAGCACGCGATTTACATTTTGCTGACTGATGCGTATCTGACCCGTTCCGACCGTGAAAACATTAAAGAACGGAGTCCATGATGTGAATCCAGTCCCACATCTAGCCCACGTCAGTTAGGCCCCACACAACCCTCTACCTTGATTAGAACAGATTTATACGCTATAGTATAAATCAAAACACAAATCAAAATAAATTATACAGGTTATGCAGTGCAGACATACTGTATTTTTGGTCTTTTTTTTTAATTATGTGCTTTATTATGTGCTGGGTCTTTTTCTCCTGTAGAACGTGGCAATTTGGGAGGGCAGATATCTGCACCAAACGCACAGTGATAGATGTCTGTTCTTAAATTGAGCTGAAACTGAAATGTCCCCCTGGGAAAATCTGTATAATTTGTGATACAACCTCAGTACAGCAGCATGCGATATGAGTCATCCAATGTTTTTGTTCAGACTTGGACCAGTGGTGAGCAATTACACGAGGGGGGTTTGATGAATGGGCAATGTGTCAACCCCACTTGGGGAAATCAAATTAAGAATATGCCGGAACTCAGTGGTAGACTGTGTCACTCAGCAAAGTTTAATCTAACCTCGCTCCGGGGAGTCTGAAATATCATCCATGATTAGCAGAGGAATGAATTCCAAGAGACCCCCTCTCTTGCATGTGACAGTTACTGCTCTATTGCAATATGGGATGTATGCTTTCAAACCAAACTCATATCGTTAAAATGTAATTTTCACACCTTTCACACTATTTAGCGGGATCAGGCTTTTGTCCATCCTCATTCTCTGTCCCCTCTCCTCCTTCCACTCTCACCATCCCTCTCTCTCTCTCTCTCTCTCTCTCTCTCTCTCTCTCTCTCTCTCTCTCTCTCTCTCTCTCTCTCCCATTTGTAACCCTAAAAAAAAAAGCCTTTTGAGGCGGAGCTGTTCAGACTGTGTCTCCAGTGCCTGTCGGCGGTGGCGGGGGCCCTGCCCGCCGACCACATGGACCTCCGCTGCGTGACGCGGATGGAGAGGAAGGGCTCGGTGGACGCCGAGGGACACTTTGACCCTCAGCCGATAGACACCTCGAGGTAAACCCCCTTCCCGAGGAGATCCGACGATGATGCACAAAGACGTGCTTTAGCGCTATAATTGACTGTTGTCTTCTCCCCGGGAGAGACATTGAAATGTGGCCAGGGGTTGGAATTAATTTGCTGGACCGAATTCACCTCGACATTGTAACCGCCTGCTCCTGAAATCATAAAAAGGCAAGAGGGCGTGTGCATTAAAGTTGAATTAACGTCTATTATTTCTCTCCCGACCTCCACCGCTCATGTTTACTGAGAGAGATGAGGATGGAGATAAATAACATTGTGTTTCCCTGTCTTAGCGTGACGCTGCCGGGGAGACTGGAGTTTGTTGTGAACAAGTATGCGGAGCATACCCATGAGAAATGGTCGCTGGACAAGGTAATATGACGACATCCATCCATCCCATCTGTTGAATTTGACCGCCTGATGCATCGTGCCCCGTTCGGAACTGTGTCACACATGACTACGCTTCTGAGATAACTAATGTCTGTTTGGTGGATCGCAAACATCTGTCTCTCCGCTCTGTCCTGGGAGAAAACAGAGGAAGATTAGCCGAACACTGTATACACTGGTTCTAATGTATGGCGTGTGCGCGGATCTGTGTGTCGTCTCTGTCAGTTTGCCAATGGCTGGGTGCACGGCGAGCAACTCTGTGAGCATACCAAGGTTCACCCTCTCCTCAAGCCATACAGGGCCGTGGCTGAGAAGGTAAAGCCTCTAAGTTAATCATCACTGCGTGTGCTTCGCAAACTGAGCTGTGAAATGGCAAGGCCTCAAGGACCTTGCACGTAAAACATTTGTTTTTTAAAAAGTCGCAAATAAAAGATGATGGAACGCCTCCGCTGACGGCCTACGATGCGTTGCGCGGAAGGATTAATGCCTCTGAACCCATCCTTTGAATAACTCCTGCTTTTTTTTTTTTTTTTTTTCCTTACCGCGGTATGACGGTAATGCAGTGATCTGCGTCACTGCCCTGGTTGTATGTATTTTTTCAGGACAAAGAGTCGTACCGCTGGGCCATTAAGGAGACACTGAGGACCATGCTGGCCATTGGATGGACCATAGAAAGGACCAAAGAAGGAGAGGTGTTTGGGCTGCAAACTGCCCACGCACACAGGCTTTCTCAGTCTGGACAAGTATGTGGACCGTCCGTCCGTCTGTCCGTCTGTCTGTCTGGGCTCCATGCTATTTCAAGGTTTTGAAACCCCTACTGTTTTTTTCAAATATAACTTTGTGAGTTCTGAACACATTCTTGACAACTTGTGAAATATAGATACCTGAAACTTTGCCTCGCCATCTCTATCTCGCAGCCGGGTCACCGCGAGGGAACGGTGACATTCCGGGACGGTTTCAGCACGTGTTTGTTCTCTGGTGCTGGGAGATTTTTTTGAGGAAAGAAAAATCCCACATTCATCACAGCTGTGATGCCCTTTAAACGGGATATAAGAAGGCAGGCTGAAGCTTTTGAATAAGATTTAATTCGGGAAAGCACACGAGTGTGCTTTAAAATGTGTTGGATTTTAAATTCTTTCATGAGAAAGGTAGCGCCTTTGTATGGTTGATGAAAATAAAATGCAAGAGGACAGAAAAGAATCCATCTGTATGTGGCTAGTCTCTGTTGACATTCCTTTGTCCGTCCCAAAAGGATGAATATTTTCTCATCTATGCTTTTTTTACTGCTTCCCAGCTGTCCTTTGAGGGAGCGTCGACCTTCAGCCCCAAACCTATGGACATGAGCAGCGTCGTCCTGTCGTGGGACCAGTGTGTACGTCGCTCGACGGGCTCCATGCCTTAGAGCTGTGACGTTGCACCACTCATATCCTGTCCATTATTTTGTTCAAATAATCCAAGAAAACAACTTTGGTTCAAGAATCTCGAAAATGCTAATATTCCGTTCTATCTCACGTTCCAGTCTATGGCTGAACAGCTGGCTGAGAACTACCACAATGCCTGGGCCAGGAGGAAGAAAGTAGAACTACAATCCCAAGGTAGAAGAAGCTGCCTGTTATTAGAGCGTAGAGATGGGGGTCGAGATCCGGGTTCCGGTTGAGCCCGGCCTTGTGCTGTGGCGTCGGCGTCTCCGCTCGCGTCGTGTTCCTTCCTGTTCCGCCTGTCCCGTTCTGGTCGCTCTCCTTTCTTCTCCGCCGCCTGTCTTTATCTGCGTTTTTACCGGAGCGGTGGCACCGTCAAGGAAACACGGCCGCGGTGCGTGTTCCCCACCGGCCCACCTTTTCACCGTGGAGAACGAATAAAAAATGGACTTTTCGTTCCGCCCTCCGTTGACCAACCGGCCAAAATTGACGCAGCGATCAAGAGAGGAGAAAATCTATGATGAAGCAACGGGTGTTCCAACTTCCTCTGTGACGGAAGTCTGAGCGGTCCACAAGACGTTTTTTTCGAGGCCACTGTCTATTCCACCTTCGATCAGTGTCAAATAGAAACGCTGTAAGACGCCATTGATTATAAAGCTGACCTCTTTTCTTGGGCAGATAAATAGAATTTTGTTTTCCTACTTATTCTCCAGAAAAGTAAAAGAAAAAAAGCTTGACTCGGCCATTTCAGACGCCCGTTAATTAAAGCGCGTGAGTGGTGTATCGACAGGGCACATTTGGTTTAGTTTTTTTTTATTATTATTTCAGCCGTGTCTCACATCTTGCCGGATCGAACTACTGAGCGGAGTGGGATGTGTTCCCCCTTCCTTGGTGCGGGATGAAGAGCAGGGCAGCGGCGCAGCGCTCTCATAGGGGACATAAATTCGCTCTCCCTGTCAACCTTCTCACTCCAGTCTCTCCATCACGGACACATTCCGAAAAAACTTTGAAAAGCCACCTTTGACGGGAAGTTCCGCGGTGATGGGAGATGTTCAAAGCACTTCTGGGAAAAGTCGTACATCACAAACTGAAGCAACGCCGCGTGGAAATGGCGGAAGATTTAATCCATTTTTTCCTCTTTAAATACAAAAATGTATGAGACAAACTTGGAGGAGGAGGAGGGAGTGTCCAGAGAAGAAGACGATGTGGGATCCAATCGTGGGAGTGAACTTTCGGGAAGAGGGACCCTAAGCCCCCCTCCAACCCCAGAGAGACAGCCGACCATGATCAGCTGCCAGTATCCCACATGGATGGCGGTGTGTCAAGTCAGTGACATCACGTCTGCCTTTGAGCTCCTCATTACTGGATAAATCCGAGGAGGTATTCTGGAAATCACCCACCCTGACTGCAAATAAATATGTGAATGTCAAGCGGAGCTCGCCGCCATAGAAATGAGCACTTCACCGTTTGACGACCTTGTTTCATATTCCTTTCCCAGAGCTTGTGATCTGTGAGCTCATTTGATGAAACGCGTTGAACCAAAAGTGAAAAGTGGTCTTTCGGAAGTAATAACAGCCAGACATATTGTTGCCACTGAGGGGACGATTCACATCTGTTATTACCGTGAAGTGGAAATAGAGGGCCTCCGGTGAACGGCTCTTCAGGGAACTGAACAGGAGGATTACAACGGCATAACGGTGGAGAGGGAAAAACCAAGTGTCAAAGTTCGGGCCAGCTGTTGGCGGTTCTGATGTCCTGGAAATGAGCCGTAGCCGAATGAGAATAATGCACTTGAATTGATCAGTAATGCTGTGAGCGCGCTAGTAAAGGTTCAAAATTGTGTTGGGGGTCTGATCTAATATTGATTCATCTTTCAATAGGTTTTGTCAGGTATGGCTGCGGGCATAGATTAATTGTTGTTGTTTTTTTGTTTTTTTTTCCATTGATTTATTTCACTGCATAATGGATGCTTGATTGGTGCATGGGTCAGTAGTGTTTTATTACCCATGGCTGCATTATGTATCCCATATACGTTCAATAAAATTCCATAAAATTTCCAAAAAAGTTGAGTTAAACCTTTTTAACAATTATTCTAATTACTTGCATGAATATTAAATCCCGTATTTTATCATCCACGTTAATGCACTGTAAAACGGTTGCATTATTGCCCCCGAAGAGATTCCATAATCTTAAAATGAAATGCAGTCTCGGGGTGGGAGCCTGGATTATTAAATCACAAGTGAGTAGATGTTGTTTGATTCCGCAGGCGGGGTCGGCCATTCCATGCTCGTGCCCTACGATACCCTGACCGCCAAGGAGAAGAGCAAGCTGAAGGAGAGAGCCCAGGACGTCCTCAAGTTCCTCCAACTCAACGGCTTCACCGTGTGGAGGTGAGCGCGACCGGGGTTAACCGTGATTTGAACTGGGGGCGGCGATGGCTCAGCCTAACGCCTCGTCGAGTGGCCGTCAGGTTGTGAGCCTTCAGAAATCCGTCTCCCTGATTGCCTGACCTGAAGAACGAAGCGATCAACCGTCAAATAATTGCGGCGCCTCCTTGACGACCCGCAGACAGAGCGGCCGCCTGCTCGGAAAAATAACAACCGTAGCGCAGGTCACTGGAATTAAAGGTTGTGATTTACGGTCCCAAAGTGTTGCATGGGTGGGCGTGACGCAAGCTGTTTGTGCTTTGACGTCCTCCACAGGGACAGGAAAGCGGCGGAGATGGATTCCCCGGCCGTGGCCGCCCGCTTTGGCTACACCCTCCTCCAGAAGCTGCTGATATACACTGAAGAGGCCCAGGAGCACATGGTGGAGCTCGGTAACCGTGTGCAGATCGGGAGGGGGGAACCTGGAGCCAATGAGCCGCCTATTATGATCATTTTGATGTCGGTCACTTCAACGGGAATGTTTGTCAACGGGGTTCTTACCGGGGCCCCGAGGTGCTTGGAGTGCTTGAATTTCGTCCTCAGAAATTGAAGTACTGGAATAGGTTTAAAACAGCCCACTTTTGTGCTTGAAGTGCTTGAAGAGAAAAAAGTCCTTGGAAAACACGATAGTCCCCCTGTGATAGTCCCCCTGGTTTTGTTATTCGTATCGTAAAGGAAAATCGGCATTGCTTTGCCGTCATAGATGATGCCAGGGAAATGTAAATTTAATTCAGCATGGTTGGCAATAAACACTTATAATACATGACACTGAGACTAATGATAGATACAGCGATATACAATACACAGTATGTAATAGGTATACTAAAATAAATAGACAATGAGACTAAGATTATATTATTACATTTACTTTAAAAATTAAAACAATTGTGCTTAAAAAGTCCTTAAAAAAGGACTTGAAAGTCCTTTACTTTCATTTTGTAATGTCAGAATGAACTTTGTTTCAATGAGGATTTTATCACAATGTCTGTAGTCCAATGTGTGGTACATTCTGAAGTCATGGTCATAAATAGTGCTTAAACTGTAGGTCATACAAACAATTCAAATGGACCATTTACTCGTATTTTCTCTTCAACTGCTCACGAAGAAAAAGCCATCATTGGAAAATCAAAGTTTGGGGAGACGACCTTCATCACATCCTATCTGTTGCAACATTTCTCACATTGCCTTCAAATTCCGCTCTGATTAAAACGTATAATTATGGAAGCTACCGATTTTGCTCAATGACTGCGGTCGGCTGAAATAATTGCAGGGATGTAATGACACCTCTAGTCATGAGGGGGGATGCCTACCAAAACAATATTCCATGTTTGGATACTTTTTCTATTTGTGTTTCTAAGGAATGAGTACATAATCTTTCTGGGTGACAACCTCAAGTCACAAGCCGAATGTGGATTTGGACCCGGACGCCGTTTGGACGAACAATAAATTCCTCCGGTGTCTTCCCATCGATTCATAGACAAGAGACGCTCGAGGCTTTTCACACCTTTAGCCGTCAAAAAAAAAACACTCCGAGTTAAATGCGACTGAAGCGCGACTTAAAGTTTGAATGTGTTTGAGCGGCATCCCTGCGAGCGAGCTGGGGGTCGTGATGTCGCCTTTACCTTTGTGACTTGAGGAAGCGTTGAGTGGCGCCCTGAACCCTCCCGCTGCCCGTTCTTCCCACAGAGGTGATGCAGGCCAGAGGGCAGACGACCAAAGGCGAAAGGTGTTCACACCTGCAACAAACGCATTTTCTATCCAAGGTTTGTCTCGTCTTTGATATGGATTCCCTTAAATATCTCGACTCACTACCAGCCCCCGACTCATTCCCCCATTGCATAATCTGCCCTGTCCTTCGCTTTGTTCCTCAGGTCATTTACGTCAGCTAATTAGTTCTGTTGAAAGGTTGCCACGGGCAACCCCACCACGTGAAAGGCTTTGTGGGGGCGCAATTTATGTAGCAATTTTGGAAATCCATGTGTTTATGTCAATTTGCCGCGAGGACATTGATTAAAGCCTCCCACGCTGCCTTCTCCCACTGTGGGGCATGGTTCGCGTCCTTTTTTTTCCCCTCCCCGTCGGCGCTCTGCGGTGGGATCCTCGGAGTCGGACGCGGTCGACCGAGTCTGTAAGCAGCTCAGCCCAAAGTCCTGCCCCGCTGAACTTGACAAACGCGCGCAAACACCCGGGTCGATTCCGCGATCGAGGCAGCGACGGCAGCCGAAGCGGAAAGTCAACGAGTCATTACGGCATTGACAAGCACCTCTGATGGGGCAGTAGAGTGCCAGAGGAGGTAAAGTGTGTCATAAACTCCGGCTTGAAACGGGGGGAAGTTGAGGAACACCGGCAATGCGTGACAAAGTGATTCCGCCGCTGCTTTGAGATTAGCATTCGCTTTACGCCAGAGGGGAGCGAGGGCACGTGATTGTAATTGCATTCGTGTCACCCGATCGTCCGGCATGAAATCAACTCATTATGCAAGAAAAAAAAAAAAATCGCCACGAGTCAATTGGATTGCGTTTACAATTACAAAAGAAAATCGCTAGCGAGGTGAGGGTGACGGTGTTTGTATAATTGCGAGAAATCACCGGAATGTACTTCAAACGGATCAAAATGTGTTAAAATGAAGGGAACCACGCCGCGAGAGAGGGTAGTTTGCGTCGCGTCGTTTGCATTTTGAAAAGGGCTCCGCCTCGTCCGGTTGGCGGAAGAGCGACGACTTGTTACCGTCCACATCAGCGAGCATCTGTGTCTTCGACAGGTGGTCTTTCCCTTGTTGGAGCATTACCTGAAGTGCCACCGTCCGTACTACCTCTCAGCCCCGGCCCGTTCCCGGGACCCCAGGGGCCGCGCCTCCAACAAGGAGAAAGAGATGATTACCAGGTTTGGTTCACCCTCGGCCGCACGCACCGCGTTGGTACTAACCCCGACTGTGCCGTTCCAGGTGGTGCTTTGGGTCACGTCGGGCACCTTCGCCGTCGCGGCTTGTGTTGGGGACAAATCCCTGACGCAGATGACGCAAAACCTTCCACAAAATCTGCCTTTGAATATATAGGATATCGATGTGTATTTTTCGATATTTGCAAGATATATTCAAGTCTGTTTCGGATTTGTAAATCCTTCTCTGTGTTTCTTCCCTCAAATGAATATTTTATGCTTGGTCTTTTTCCCTCACCTGCTTTATTTTGCCCTTTAGCTTGTTCTGTAAAGTGGGAGCCCTGGTGAGACATAGAACCTTGCTGTTGGGTAAGGATGGTTAAAGATTAATGCGATTAATGCTTACTGCATGCTGTATACTGTATATATTATCGTCTTTGCTCCAGACCGTGTGTGTCAGTGTGTTGTCAGTGATTTTATACATATTTTATACGTGATACGTATCATTTGTGTCCGTCACCGTCTTTGGTTCGGCTTGTTTTGGTGTTTTCCGTTTTCTCCCTACATGTGCAAGTCTCTGTTTTCGCAGGCTGTGAAAGCTCCTCCATCACCAGCTGCCTCCACGTTTTGGCCCAGGCTCTGGATGCCAGGTAGCTAGATGGCACTGCTGTCACACTCTGCCTGTCTCCACTCAAACTCCCCTCCAGTCACATTAGTGTCGCAGCGGCGTGTTCCAGGAGAAGAGGGCTGGTGTAATTGAGCCACCGATGCATTAATATCACTTTCTTTCCCTGGAGGACAACGCCTGCAAAGTGTGGGGCAGGTCGTCCATCGCAGAGATTGATGTCAACGGGCCTTTTCTCGCTAGAAAGGCGACAACCTGTTTGCGATGACCCTATTGGGTTCACTGTTACACGTTGTATTGCAGCTATTTTATCAATACTGGATCAATTTATAACATTCTGATGACAATCACTTAGGTTGACACCCAGTGATCAAAGAAATTATGTTCAGGTTCAGGAACTTTTACCGTTGAAAAACATACTGAAGAGAGGACATTACATTAAACACATATTCCTACGCCTATGAATCCGAAAAGCAGAAAACAGGAGTGTCTTTCTCCTCCTTCCATAGGGCGGTGATGCAGTCGTCCCCGGAGTCGGTTCTGGCGTCTCTGCGCTCGTTCTTTGAGGCGGCGGCCGTTGACCTGGAGACGGCGGTGGAAAACCTTTCCGTGGCCTCGCCGGCTTTAGTCGCCCCGGCTAGAGGTCCGCATCCCCGGGGAGTGGCCTGGCTCCTCGGCTACACCACCTCCACCCTCCTCCCCGCCCTCAGCGCCCTCTTTCAACACCTGACCATTCAAAACTACGGAGAAGACCTCTTAGGTAAGTTCTGCCTTGAGTTTGTACCACCGCTTCCTAACCTTTTCTGACCACCAGCCCACTTGAAAATCTCGAAATCCCATCCCAAGTTGCTGTCCATTGGTTTATGTCAGTGGTGATGTATTTTTGTGGTGATGTATTTTTAAAGCTTTTAAGAAAAATACAATGACATGAGTTTTTACATTTTTTAATTTAGATATATATTTTTTAAATTGTATTAAAAATAAATGTACAGTATATCTCACTTAAAGGTGCAGTGTGTTGAATTTAGGGGCATCTAGCAGTGAGGTTGCAGATTGCAACCAACTGAATACCCTTCCCCTTCCCTTCAAGCATGTAGAAGAGCCTACGGTGGCCACGAAACTTGCAAAAAAGGCGAAAGCCCCCCCTATAGAGCCAGTGTTTGTTTTGTCCGTTCTGGGTTGCCACAAGCAAATCCCTATGTAGATATAAACGGCTCATTCTAAGGTAACAAAAACACAACGATTCTAATTAAATGGGTTTATACATTACATTCCAGATTCAAGGTTCAAGAGGTTTATTTGTCACATACATATACATACGTTCATACATTTATGCAGTGAAATATCTTTACAATGCACTCGGAGATTATGCACAATAGTTACTAAACCGAACATAATAGCTAACCTAATTCCTACCTAGCAACTAAGTGAAACTAACTGATTCCCAAAAACGTAAAACAGTTAGTGAAGAGAATAATATAAATAAAATACAATGTAAATTAAATAAGACTCAAAAAGGTTATACAGAGTGGGGGTACAGAATAGAAGTTAAGGGAATAGAGTTATGCATATAGAATGGGCTATTTGTATATACGGATATGTGCAGTAAAGTGCATGTGAATAAAGTGTGTATGGAGACATACAGTACAGTACAGTATACAACAGTATGACACAGCAATACAGTGATACCAAACAGAACAGCAATACAGTGCAGTATGCAGTAACCAGAACAGTGATACAGAATGCAGTACAGTATGTTACATACAGTACAGTAAGGCAGTGGTGCCTGTGTGAGTGTCTCAGTGCTTTTTGTTCGGACCCCTGGTAAGCTCAGTGTTGACAGTCCTTATGGCTTGAGGGAAGAAACTCCGTCTCAGTCTCTCTGTTCTCGCTGTGTGACTGCGGAGGCGCTCGCCCGACCGCAGCAGCTGGAACAGTCCGTTGTTGGGGTGATGAGGATCCTTCATGATCCTGCGGGCTCTGCTACTACACCTCCTGGTGTATGAGTCCTGCAGGGAGGGGAGGGTAGTTCCAGTGGTACGTTGGGCTGAATGCACCACCCTCTGCAGGACCCGCCTGTCCTGAGCAGTATAGTTACCAAACCAGGCAATGATGTTGCCTGTCAGGATGCTCTCCACTGCTCCAGAGTAGAAGGACTTGAGAATCCTCACTAAGATCCTGAATTTCCTCAGCTGCCTGAGGTGGTAAAGACGCTGCCTCGCCTTTCTCACCAGAGTGTCTGTTTGTAAAGTCCATTTTAAATCCTCCGTGATGTGGACTCCCAGGTACTTGAAGCTGTCGACAGAAGTCCCATTAATCACCAACGGCGCGTGTGTCCTTGGTTGTACCTTACGCCTAAAGTCCATAATCAGCTCCTTAGTTTTGCTGACGTTCAGTAGGAGGCTGTTGTCCTGGCTCCAGAGTGACAGGTCAGCCACCTCCTTGCATAAGGCCTTATCCTCGCCCTCTATGATCAGGCCCACCATGACGGTGTCATCACCAGACTTGATGACGGTGCTGGAGCTGGACCTGGCCACACAGTCATGTGTGTACAGGGAGTACAGTAGGGGGCTAGGGACGCAGCCCTGGGGGGGATCCTGTGTTCAGGGTGAGGGAGCTGGAAATGTGCTTCCCCATCCTAGCCACCTGGGGCCTGGTTGTGAGGAAGTCCAGGATCCAGACACACAGCGGAGTGTTCAGTCCTAGCTCCCGCAGCTTGAAAGCCAGTCTGGTGGGGACTATGGTATTGAAAGCTGAACTGTAGTCAATGAACAGCAATCTCACATAGGCCCCCTTCCGGCCATCCAGGTGCGTGAACGTGGTGTTCAGGACCCGGGAGACCGAGTCGTCCGTGGATCTGTTTGAAGATCGAGTTAAAACATACTGAATATTATATTCCATTTCTGCCAAGTCCGTTCGTCGAGAAGATCCACAGATCATTAGGTGGCTGCGGCCTGGAAATGGAAACTCACTGCTACAGGTGAAGGTTTCTGTGAATCACACTTAAAGATCCATGACACTATTAAGAGTTTTACGTTCCTCAATGCAGCTTTATGTTTTCATATTTCATTCATTTATTGGCTTCTGGTGTATTAGGGTTTTCCTAACCATCCAATTTCCATCCCTACAATCCCAGTCTAATATAGTTTACGAGGGATGGAATGCAGTCTGTTTGTGGCATTCGCTCGGCCCAGATGCTGAGCAGCGGGACAAACAGCTGGCTTCTACGCCTCTTAACTCACTCAGGGAATGCCCTCCGCCCAACTTCTACCTTTCACTGCTTTGAACGCAACTCTTGCTTGGTCTCTGAGCCGCGCCTACGGAGCAGCAGCGACATATTGTCCTCCTCGTGGATCACCTGACCTTCCAGAAATCACTCGTTCACTCACCCCCTCGCTTTCTCTCTCCTGTGTTCACCATCGGCTATTCTCCTCGGTGTCCTTGGCAGCGTAGCTGACGCCGGGCCTTGACACCTTATGAGTGGCTGTGCTCAATGCATCACCTTGTGTTTTGCAGTGGACGGCGTCCAGGTGTACTGCTCCAGGATCCTGAACTGCCTCTACTCTCTGGGCACCAGCAGCCGTGTCTACATGGAGGGGTGAGCCTCACAAGCAATACACCGTTCGCTTAAGAATGATCGATCGAATCCACCGATCCATGCTTGGAAAACTGGTCACTCGGCACTATTTCTGCAAACACCAAACTAAGAAGAACAGCGTAGGATAACTCACAATGTGATGAAAATGGTTAAAAGGTATTGTTGAGGGACTGGTTACCTTATTCTACGGCCATTAAATTTGGTGCGACTTGCCATCATGTTTTATTATTTAAACGGTCAATTGGCTGAAATAGTTCAATACTTTCACATTAATACTGACCGAGGCAGGGTTGGAAGTCAAAGTCCAATCAAACTCAATTAAACATTTATTGCATTCACACATGAGGGTCTGTTGAGAATAACCGTGATTGCATAAGAAGGGCCCAGCAATTTGAAATGTATCTCTTGAGGGGAAAAAGGAAGAGCATAAAAAAATTGACACGAACGTAAAATGCTGTAAAATCATTTCAAATGAGAGAACGCTGCCTAGCAGTGACGCAAACTGTTATCGTGTCCCCCTGCAAAGAAAATGTCTTACGGTCTTTTTTTAATTGAACTTTACGAATTCTAATAAAAAATGAGGGGAATCATAAATATATTTTTATAGGTGAACCCAGCTTTCCATGCGGCCTGATCGCGGAGAGATGTGGAGCCGTTCCATATTAGGAGCCATTCCTCTAAATAAAACAACTAAAAACAGTGTGTTTACTGTTTTCATTTGTTTTATACTGTTTTATTTGTGCCCCAGTCCTCTGTGCGGACATGCACCCCTCCCCCCCTCGTCGGGTACAGCCCTAGAAATAATAAATAATAATCGGATACACACTAAAAAAATCCCCTATATGTTAAATTGACTGTCCCTCACTATTTTTCTTTTACCATGCAACAAAGTTTTTCTCATATTTACTTTTTTTTTTACTTATCATTTTTCTTAACTGTAACTGATAGTATTAATCATACAAAACAAAACTAAAAAGTAAAAATTGTTATTGTCGGTTAACGCTTAAACGGTCAATTCTCAACATCCCTGCTAAGTATTCACTTTCTGAGAACACGAGAAGCGGCTTTGCCCTCGCTCATCCTCCCGGCGTGTATCCTGCCGTACAGACAGAGGTCGGCAGCTGGCGCCTGTCTGGCAGCCCTGGCCGGGGCTTTCCCCGTCCCCTTCCTGGAGCCTGCCCTCGCTCAGGACAACCCCAGCTCCATCTACAACACCCTGAGCGCCGCACAGAGACACGGTAATAAGCAAACATAAGCCCCCAAACACACACTCACACACAGTCCCTTTATTTACCTCCGTCTTTATTTCCCTCCGCACGTCACACGGCTCACGCCACATCCTCTCGGTCCTTATCTGTGTCCCTCAGAGCTGGGGGTGCCGGAGCCCGCGGAGGAGACGTGCCCCCTGCTGCCCTCTCTGGGGGAGGCGCTGGGGGAGGTGGAGCAGCTGGCGGCGGCCGGGGCACGCCAAGCCCGTTACGTCCACGTCATGGAGGTCACGCTCCCCTTGCTGTGCTGCTACACGTCCCGCTGGTGCCAGCGGGGGTCCCGGGGCCCACCGGGGAGCCCCCCGCTGAGCGCCCTGCTCCCCCAGCATGCCAGCGACCTGCTCGGTCACATCCTCCGCATCATCCACAACCACCTGGGCAACGGCCAGGGCGACTGGATGAAACGGCTCGCCGGTAGTGTGCCTCTACGTCGTCTTTTGTCATGTATTGATGGTCAGGAAAATAAAAATAATGGACAATATGTTATATTGCATTACATCAACAAGTTAAACTGTCAAATCATTTTTGTCTCATCAGTTCCCTATAGAGTCAAGATAGGAAGAGTAGAAGTAGAGTAGAGGTAGATGAGTAGAAGTAGAGTAGAGGTAGATGAAGAGTGGAGGCAGAGTGGAGTGGAAGAGGAGTAGAGGTAGAGTAAGGTGGAGTAGATGGGTTCATCCCTGATTCATCCATTACATCATCGTAAAGATTCTTCAACTAAACGTCAAGCAAAGCAATCAGCAGTCGGCGTGACGCGCGTGTCCTCCCAGTCTTCTCTCAGCCGATCGTGAGCGAGGCCCGCGGCGAGCTGCTGCAGAGCCACTTCCTGCCGCTGATGGAGAAGCTGCGGAAGCGGGCGGAGGCGGTGCTGCTGGAGGAGGAGCAGATGAAGGCGGACGGGCGGATCGACCGCTCGGAGGCCGAGCTGCGGATCCAGGAGAAGTTTGCCGCTCTGGTGCGAGACCTCTACGCCTTCTACCCGCTCCTCATCCCCTTTGTGGACGCACAACGGCAAGTGGTGTTAAAAGCATGAGGAGGGCTTCTCAAATGAGAAACCTATGTTGTTGTTTTTAATTTTTTTTAATTTTTTTATTTTTTAGTATAGTGTGAAATTGGATAAATTGTGGCCAAAAAAACCCCCATAATAATTCCTATAAATAATGAACTAGTATACTATAATCATATGCATGTAAATTAATTCAGTAAGAGTTTTCTGTTTTTGTTTGCCACTTTAATGCACATATCTGTATAAACATAATTGCCTCAATCTCATATACATAAGTCTATCCCATATACATAAGCCTATTCCCTCTATCTATTCCATTTTATTCTATTTTATTTTATTTTATTTTTATTTTATTCTATATATTTTTATTTTATTCTATAAGTATTCGACTTACTGTATTGCGTTTTAGGAATCAGTTAGTTGGTCTAGGAGAAAGAAATTTTCCAAGGACATATTGTATGTAATCACTGGGTGCGTTGCGTTGACATTTCGCTGCAAATATGTATGAAAGTATGTATATGTATGTGACAAATAAACCTCCTGAATCTTGAATCTTGTCGAAATTGTCCACATCCTTGAAACTAAAGCCTAAAGAACCAAAGAATCAATGTTCCATGACTAAAGCACGGGCCAGTCCGCCCGCTGTACTACAGTGTGTACAATTTAGAAGGAAAAAACACTTCCCGCAACCTCAATGTTTCCCGAGGAAGGTGACCACAAACTAGCTGGAAGATTGCCCACAGACGCGCCTGTTATTTTATTTGAGGTGGTTATTTAGTTATTGATCTATTCAACCTGCGCATTCATCCAGTCTCTTTGTGTGGACGGTGTGAAGGTCTTCTCCTGGAGACGTCCAGGAAAATCGGAATCCAAGGCCCATATTTTTAAATGTATTTGTATTTATTTGTTGTTTTCTTCCAGGGCCAGCTGGTTGAAGGAGCCCAGCCCCGAAGCCCAGCGGTTGTTCGGCATGGCAGCAGATATCTTTACATTTTGGGCCAAGTCTCATGTGAGGGCGAGCCCAGTTAGAGTGCTTTTGTTTGCCCCCCCCCCCCCCCCCCCCCCCAAAAAAAACGTTTGAGTGGATAGATTATTCTACGAATAAAAACTCATCCTTATGTTGAATGCAACAGAATTTCAAATGGGAAGAGCAGAACTACGTGGTGCAGAATGAAATCAACAACTTGGCTTTCCTGGTCAACAGCAACAACCACAAGTCTAAGGTCGGTGATGATTCTACAGCTCTCTGAGAACAGGGATACTGATGATTGTCTTCACTATGTGAATAATGGATATTTAGCCTTTGTGGACCGTAGCTCTCCTTTGAATCTATAGGGGACAAATTGCATCGGCCATGAATATGAAAGTAATTGTGTGCTTTTATGTTTTTTTTTTTTTTTTTGTTGTTTTGTTTTTCCAATTTCCAGGCATTCGACCACGAGAGGGGGAAATTGAAGAGGAAGGGGGATCGTTATTCCACACACACCTCCCTTGTTGTGGCTGCCCTGAAGAGACTGCTCCCCATGGGGCTCCGCTCTTGCTCTCCGAGCGGTCAAAGCCTTATCGCGGCGGCCAAGAGCCACTTCGCTCAGGCAGGAACAAAATATGCACAGATCCCTGCATTAATACAGTACCTCCGTACCTTCCTAGCATTTGAAGCATTATTCTGAGAGATGATTAGCACTGAGGGGACAATGAAGGTGAATTCAAATGTACTTGTACCCACGGCTTTAATAACAGTTTACTACTTGCCGCATCCTTTTTCTCCACAGAAGGACACCGAAAATGAGATTCGTGAGCTTCTTTGTGCCGGCCTTTCACAGCTTCAGAGCCAGGTTGATCATAATGATTCTTCTCCCGTATGGAACATATAGAGTCGCTTCTTTATACAGCTGCTGGTGTACAGTGTCACGGTCAACAGGATCGTGTGTGCAGCCCAAAAACAATTCCCAGCAAATAAACAGAAACCTGTCATGGGTTTCAAAGACCGTGCACTGTGCAGTGTGCTGGGCCAGGCCTTGTGTAGGGACCGAACCAATGGTAAAAAACAGACAGAAACATCTCGCCCAATAACCAGGTTTATGAAATCAAAATAGCTATTTAAATCAGGGTTATTACCGGGTCCTTGAGGTCCTTGAGGCACTCAAATTTCCCCCCTCGGAAATCCAAGTACTGGAACACCTTTAAAATAGCTCCTTTTTGTGCTGCGGTGCATGAAAAGAAGAATCAGAATCGCTTTTATGACAGATTATGCCAGGGAAATGTAAATCTATTCCAGGGGTTGGAAATAGCCACTTATAACAGTAGATGATGATGAGATTAATAATAGATATAGAAGTATATAGATGTTATACATATACCAATATAAATAATAGACAGAGGCTAAGATTGTATTATATTTTAATAAAGATCACATTGAAAGTTTTATGTTTCACTTGAAGTCCTTGAAAACGATAAAGTAGTGCTTAAATAAGTACTTGAAAGAAATTGAATTTTGCAATGTTAGAATGAACCCTGTTAAACGCCGACCAATCTAGTGTATGTATAACCGAAACTGAGCAATTTATTTATTTTGCAGCTCGATCGATCTTCATTGACTGTACGAAACCAAAGGTTTTGTTTTGTTTTGTTAACAGAAAATACAATGCGAATCAGTCGGGAGCCGGGGCATTTTTCACACCCATCATCCCACGTCACGCCCGAGCATGTGCAATTGTACATTTGCGGAAGGCAACAAAATGTTCAGATGGAGTGACTAAAAAATTTTTTAATTATTTTTATTTTTTCTACATTCTTGGAGAATCCTCGACCCGTTTCCTGTCTGTTAGTGCATTAAAATAATTGATTATGTAAAGCTGGACGTATTAAATATTAATAACCATGTGATTTGTTCGGCACTTAGGGAGATTAACTGTCATTACGACAAATGCTTTTGCTGCGCAAATGGAGGCAGAGAAAAGTGAAGTGATTTTGGTGACCTTTCGATAGGATTCAGCTGGATGCCAGTGGCAGGAGGCCTTCTATGCAGAACCTGCAGAACTACCAGGGGCCACTTCGGACCCCCAGAGGATGGTGGAACAGATCCTGAACATTGCACGAGTCCTCCATTACTTAGACCAGGTAGGTTTAAAACAAGATTCAAGACAGTCAAGGGATGCTCTGTGAGGACTTGGAATTAATGTTAATTTGCAGTTGGTAAATGTGCACTTAAATTGTCTGGTATTAAGGAACGATGCATTGTGATATAGCATAGCATGTTAAGAGAACATAACACTTTATTCATTCCCGCGGGGAATTCAGGAACAGTATGGGCCAAATTGACCATTAAAGACCTGAAGGTGAGTTCTTAGCAATGCAGCCATTTTGTATTTCCCGGGTTCTCTATTTGACTTTCATTAAGGTTGCACAACCACAGAGAAACAAGAAGGCTGCTTGGCACAGGGTTTTATCCAAGCAGAGGAAGAGAGCAGTGGTTGCCTGCCTCAGGATGGTTCCCCTCTACAACCTTCCCAGGTACAGATAAGACAAAATGCTCCACCAACCAAAGTGCTGCGTCACATACCCGAGCATGACAAAGCACAAAGCACGCCTATTATATATGTTTGGATGCTATTTGAATAGGGCTCCATGATCGTTTTAATTAAATATTGTTGACTATTTCGTGAAAATAATCATATTTAAATAATATTATAACAAAGTTATGTCAATCACATATCAATGTTTGTATTATGTAGATGCCTTTGTACTCAGGTGTCTAAAAGCAGCACTATGTAACTTTTGGCATCTGGGAGTTGGTGCCCATACAGCTTCTGAGTGCTAATTGCACTTTCACACCACTGTTGTAAAACTCGGTCGAGTGTCGGAAAATAATTTATTTTACGGAACAAATCTGAACCGTATCGGGCGCGTCTCAATAACAGTCTATGTCACAAAAGCAGATATAATGTACACCTAGGGTACAGCGTCCCTTGCACGGACCTCGCCGCTTCCCGGAGCCGCGGGGAGAGAGGGCGCGGGGATCGACCCCCCCCCCCCCCCCCCTGCTACCAGTGTAGGTACCAGATGTGCTCGGCCTGCCAGATTGGCTCACACTTGCACGTCGGAGGACAAAACGAACCCCGTGGCGCAATGGAAGTGAGTGGGGTGCGGGTGCCGGGCGCACCACTAGCCCGTCCCCCCTAAGTTTTGTATGAGCATTATCATTGGACATTTTGATTGACAAGTTTATGATTTTTCTTTTTTTTTTCTTGGAGCTAAACATCAAGGAAGTGCCGTAAAGCACCATTCCCATGGTTTTGTACCCAAACACCAAAGTTACATAGTGTTTTCGGGGGGGGTTACATAGGGGATACATAGTAAAATACTGTATATTCAGGATTATGATTCAAAGGTTCTAAAAAGGGGGTAAATAATACAATTCTCTCACCGGCAGCTGCCCCATACACCCGTACAGAAAGACTCCACACAGGTGTAGGGTGTGAGTGATGGGAGGTGTAAAAAGTTGGAAGGTAAAAAAAACAAATTGAGCTGTCAATTATATCCTTGTCGACAAAGCCTCGGGAAAGCAATAGCAAATGAAACGTGCGCTCCTTGCGTGTGGCATTTTAGTGTTGACACGTTATAACTTTTGGGTATTCTACCGCTCACTTTCAACATCTCGATAGCAAAAGAGCGTCTCGGACGATACGGCGTCGTTGGTTTTTTTTTCTTGTCATTCAATCACAGCTATTCCATAGTTTTCATTTTCCCTATTACACTGACTAAACGTTGTCATCCATTTTCCAACATCCGTCCTCCTGAATCGATATTCCGAACCCCCCCGTCCTTCCCCCGCCGCAGGCACCGAGCTGTCAACCTGTTCCTCCAGGGCTACGATAAGTCCTGGATATCCGCCGACGATCACAGCTTTGAGGAAAGCCTTGTGGAGGATTTAGCGGTAAGGGCCATCACCAGACCAAGCGGCTTTGCAGTCATTGCAAGAAGAAAAGACAAAATGCACACAAGCAAACGCAGTGCTAAAAGCAGGGAGGGTCTTTCTCTTTCAACATGAGACAAAATATGTTAAGGCAGTGTGATCCAGAACTCCAAATAAAGCAATGGTAATGGTAGAGTATAAGAGATTCGGTCCTTTGTTCTTCCGCATGACCTTATTTCCTTTCATAATGAATCTATTGAGTAATATAAAAATTGAATGTGCATCATGAAATTATGAAATGTGGTGAGGTTTAAAGTGGTCAATCCCTAAGATTGACTTTGTTGGGTGGATGACACTGCAAGCCCAATCCACCTGCACTCTTTTCACAAAATAACATCGCACTGATCGCCACTTTAGAACTGCAGCTGCAGTCCTCTGCAGTACCCACACACATGAACAATGTAATCATTATTTTATTTTGTCACTCTTCTCTGATAACTGTCAGGAAGTTGCGTAGTTTCTACGTGTGTAGTAGCTAATGGGGAAACGAATAGACTAACCTAATCAATTGAACCCATACAGCCAATCGTCATCAATCAATCACTTTCCTCCTCAAAATGGTTATTGATGGCTGCTGATGTGCTTCATGCATTTAAAGCTCGTATTAGTGGCCTCCTGAAAACAAGGTTTCCTCGTGACAGCAATTATTTGTGGCTAACCCTTTTTCTATTTACAGGATATTCATTATTATTTTGTTAAACACTTGATGTATGAGTGGGATGCAATTTTTGACCATGATGCAATGCAAGGTCTGAATATTTAATTGCTTGTCCTCGAACCCTTGCAGCAAAACAGGGAACTCTCGAATTAAGTGGGTTTCCCGTAATGAAGATGGCTCGCCTGACTGCATGTTTTCAATTTTGTGCGTGTGTGCTTGTGTTGTATACTAAGTTAGCCGGTGCGGTCATTGTCAGGCACCGTATGAGTGAATGGGTGCATGATGAATAGCAGGACAGTATTTTTTCATTGAGAGAAGTCTAGCAGAGGGTAAATACAACCCTCTTTCGTCGGAGAGGCCTTTGCATTAGTTTTTCATATGATGAATGGAACGCGAGATGTTGATGGTGGAAAAAGGGAAAGAGAGAGCTCTTGAAAACTCATTAAAAGTTCCTGTTAAATAGGTAAAGTTTGCATGGACAGCGCACATGATTTTTGCAAGCGCGCGCCGTGCGCGTGTGTGTGCGTGTGTGTGTGTGTGTGTGTGTGTGTGTGTGTGTGTGTGTGTGCGTGTGCGTGTGCGTGCGCGTGCGTTTGTGATCGTGTGCGCGCCAGTCTCAAATTCCCCAGTGTGTAAAGGTTAACCACGGGTAGCTGTGGATGGCCAATATGAGTCATTAATAAAGAGCACACATCAGGGGCTTAACTGTGTCTTTGGACTGCAGAGGAGAGGAGTGATGAAGCGCTGCGGAGGTGGGAGAGTGGAGGAGAATGAGGGGGGAGGAGGTGCCAAAGCAATCGATCCCCTCCTACAACTCATTACACTCTTCAGCCGAAGCGCCCTGACCGAGGGAAGGTGTGTATGTGTGTGTGTGTGTGTGTGTGTGTGTGTGTGTGTGTGTGTGCGTGTGTGTGCGTGCACGCGTGTGCCCTGATCAGAAAATGACTGTGTGTGTGTGTGTGTGCTCATAATTAGCGATCACATGCTTTCTTTCTCTCTCTTTGCCTTTTTTTATTACTGCTCAAAATCCATCAGGGCAAAGTCGATTATCTGATTCCAGATTCTTTGTCCGAGATCTATGGCTTTTTCCCCCTCAAAGGTGTTTAATTTAGACCTGTGATGTCTCACTGGGCGCTCTGGGATTTGCACAAGTTCAGTTAATGGATTTAGAATTCAGTGTTAATGATGTTGGATGCCATCACTACCCGCTTTGCCGTACGCTAATTGTTTGTCCCCTGTGTGTTTTGACAGTAAGCTCGGGAATGACAGTCTTTATGTGTCCTACGCCGCGATCATGGCCAAGGTAGGACAACTACGGCAACCATAACCAATTACACTGTTGTTTTATGGGTTTTAACGGGTTCCTCTTCTATGTAAATGGGAAGTATGCTGGAGGGGATTCGGGATTGGCGAGATATATCTTTTTTTTTTGATGGGCTTGTGAATTTGTCTACCGCTCGCGTACGGTCTTCCTGATTTTTCTCTGATTTCCATTTTAATATTTTCATCGCCCTGCCTTGCCCGCCATCGTCAAGAGCTGCCTCGGAGAGGGGGAGGAGGAGGACGAAGAGGAGGAGATGAAAAGCTTTGAAGTGAGCACGTCTCCGCTGCCTTTCGGTGTCAAGCTGAATCGATGCATTTCTTGCTCATTTCATCTCATTTCATCTGATTTGTTGAGGCGCTTGACTGCCTATTTACACACCAACAAAGTCCGTACGGAACAGTTGCATTAAAGCAAATTATTCTCTAACAAGAGTTAACTGATGCAATTATTACAGCAATTGAGAAGTCAAATCTTTGACAAGCAATGACGTGACAAGCGGTTGCCAGTAAATTCAAAATGGATTTTCTTTCCCCCAGGAGAAGGAGCTGGAAAAGCAGAAGTTGCTGTATCAGCAGACAAGACTCCACCACCGTGGGGCCGCTGAGATGGTCCTGCAGACCCTCGGTGCCAGTAAAGGTAAGTATTTTGTAGTACAAGTATAGGTGTATTTAGGGCTAACAACCGGAATGAAATGACTATTCAGCCTTCATCTTATTGTCTAGATCAAGGGCTCTCAAACATGTTTTCCCCCATAGAAAAATAAAAATAAATCAACCCTGATTTAATCGGAGACCCCTTCATTTAAAAGATATGATACATCTAAAAAATGTAAATTTTGGTTACATTACAACATATAGGATATTGTTACAAATATAATATTTGACTCGTGGATTTTTTTTTTATAATATTTGACTTTTAGGAAACATGTGCCTCAAATTGTCTGAAGCCTCGCACCTTAGGCCGGGAATCACTGGTCCAAGTCATTAGAGCCAAGCCAATACATGCACACTGACCATGGAATTACTTCGCTAATCTACTTGCCTCAATGACTCGGACCAAAGCTGCGTCCCCTGTTAAAGCGTAGATAAGGTTGTGTGACTCCAGCGCTCTGAAATCATTATAAAGACAAGTCAAGTGTCCTTTCCATTTTGCTAGAAAGGGACGTGTTGTAAGGCTGTAATGTATTATTATTTTTTTTTTAATCGCTGCTTTTGTAATCACTTAACAGGGAACAAGGGCTCCATGGTGGCGTCCACTCTGAAGCTCGGCATCGCCATTCTAAACGGAGGGAATGCCACCGTGCAACAAGTACGAGCAGCAGCAGCAGCACTAGGCTCTACGTTCTGACATGTGCCTTCACAGCACGGAGGGAACGGTGGAGTGTCAGTTTTAACCTGATGACATTGCGATGGTTCCCATAAGCGACGTGGCTTTAAGGACGCACGCCCGTTTTTCTTCGGCACCCATAAGGTTAACCAGTACGGTCGTAAGGTAGTTGCTGAGGCGGCAGAGCCAGAGAGGTCTCATGAATCACACACACAAAAAAAAAGCTCTCCAAAAGTGCTGGCTGCGATTCGTGGGGTCTGGGGAACCGGGCTGAGATACTTTATTACAGCATGACCGTGGGTGGGAAATAGATTTTTGTAATGACCATTCTATAAACCAATAAAATGATGGTAATTCTAGACAACCGATTGTAATTATTTTGCCATTTATTCAGCTCCACCGACAAAATAAGTTACTTGGGGTTTCAAACAAATCACTAGCACTTAGAGTAATAAAATGCCTCTTGTCAAGCTAAATAACTCAACAGTCATATAAATATGTATATAAACATATAACAAATAATGTCATTATTTGTGTTGTTGTTATAATGTACAGAAATGTTATAATGTTGTATAATGTTATTATACAAATAATATTATATAGTCCCTGCCATCACCTTGAAATTGTATTTTATAACTCAACCCCCAAGAACTCTTTTATTGCTTAAAGCTTTTATTGTCGATAACAACTCCCTGCTGTAGTGCATTAGGTTCATTTAATGTGTCTCTTACCAACGTCTGAAAAGCGTTTCCTGACTTGAATGAGCGTTATCTTTTTGTTAATGCCGCGGCGCGGAGTTGGCGCAGCATTATTCATAGCGGTTAGCCTTAAAAAGCCTCTCGCTCGGATCAATTGCACCTGCTCCACATCCCACCCACTTCCTCCCTTCGTCAAAGCAATGCTTGAGCGCCGTTCCTTGATCCTCTCTGTCGGACAGAAAATGCTGGATTACCTGCGAGGGAGGCGGGACGTGGCCTTCTTCGAGAGCGTGGCGGGTCTCATGCAGTCCTGCAGGTGAGTCCAAGTGAGATGATGATGATGATGATGATCTGACGGGGGCCGTAGGAGGCGAGTAGAGCTGTGCTCATCTGTGCCTGTGTGTGTGTGTGTGTGCGTTGTGCTCGTCCGCTGCCCAGCGTGCTGGACCTGAATGCATTCCAGAGGCAGAACAAAGCAGAAGGATTGGGCATGGCCATGGATGACAGCTCAGGTACCGCATTTATATGGAAACCCCGCCCCCAACCCCCAACCCCCCCGGCCCCCCGCCCTAGTTTTCTGGCAGATGTCTGAATTCCACCCCGTGGCATTATCGTATGTACATTCTCTCCTCTCTCTCTTGTCTCCTATCCACGCCGTGCTATTCTGTTCATCCCTTCCCTTCCTCAATGCGCACGCACGCTCTCAGGGGAGAAGGTCATACCTGACGAAGAACTGACCTGTGACCTCCTGCGCTTTCTGCAGCTGCTGTGCGAGGGACACAACGCAGGTTGCTTTGCATTTGCATACCGTTTTTTGACGATTTACAGGAAATTTAAAGTTCATGGGCACAAATATAGATCTATCATTATATAACTAACCTGGTTAGGAGCCATGGTCGTATTAGTCGGTTTAAAGAGGCACACAAAAGGGAAGAGCAGATCAACGCGCTTGTGATTTTTGCCACGTTGAGTATAAGGGAAGCAGCAGTCATCCGCGTCACCTTGCTGTTTTCTTTAACTTTAATTCCTCTCGGCCAACTAGTTGAAATGACGGTATCCCTATTCTTTATTCATTGTTTTCTTCAGAATTCCAGAATTACTTGAGGACGCAAACAGGGAACAACACCACAGTCAACATTATCATATCCACCGTGGATTACCTCCTGAGATTACAGGTAAACGTCTTCATACCGCTGGGTTATACTGAGCCTGACCACTCCGAGTCAAATAGGCGTGAGTCATAGAGAGTAGATTCTTGATAAGCCTTTACAATGTATTATACAGAAGTCGTTGTTCTATTTTGACCCGAGCTAAATGTTTTAACTTTTATGGAGCCTCCCACGGCCCATGATGAAAATAAAATAAAAATGCTAAATGCTAAACCGATTCATTGGAACTATATTTGCGCATTTTGAGATAATCTGCATCAGTTGATGCCTGCGCTCACAAAGTCGATTTGGGGGGAAAATAGTCTGCAGACTAGTGTTATAATTATAGATTTTCCTTTACATACCTATTCAGAATATTTGAAACAGTGTCAGTACTCATTTTTCGCACAGTACTCATTTATCCTCGATCCACTATTTTCCTCGCCCTCTCTTCTCTCTGACAGCGAGTTGACACACACCGCTGCAGTCCCCACATAGCCCCGTCTCCTCTCACTCACTCCCTGTCTCCACTGTCTCATTCATTTGTTGTGGTGTTACTCATTAAAGATGGCAAGTGCAGCGCCTGCATGACTGGTTTTGAAAGGAAACAGCGGGAGTGCTGTTTGGAAATGCGTCGCGTTTGAGGCAAAACATAAGCACAACTCATAGAATTTGAGGGGAGTTTTCCTTCTCTTCAAGACAGCGCTGCGGCGTGCGTGTGTTCCCGTGGCGATTTGACTGTCTTTTTATTTTCGATCTATTTATTTTTTGTCTGTTTCATAACTTGTATGAAACAAAATGTTTAAACACAACATGGTTCTTTTTAGATTCAGTTCAATAAGGGAACGAAGCACACACACAGCGGTGCACTGCACGGGTGCACCGCTGTGTGTGCGCTTAAGTAAACTTAAGTAACTTTTTTTTTATATTTTCATTTATTTCCTACATATCTGAAACAAAATTGTCAAACACAACTGAATTAAGTGACTGTCCCTTTCCAAAAAACCTGCGTCCCCACTGCGCGTCTCTCTGTTGCCTGCCGTTGTTTTGGCACTTAATTTCATGAAAACTGGATGTTTTTGTGTAAATACTTGGAAAAATCCTGCACTTCTGCAACAGGGAGACTCTATTTCGTCGTTTATTCATATTTATTTATTTTATAGTTTATAATTGTTTATTTTTCATTCATACTTTAGTACCTTAGTTTAGCTTTTTGATTACCTGTGGACATTTATGTAATTGATACATTTTTTCCAGTAAAATAAGTGCACTGCAGAGACAATGCAAACAATAACATTAGTTATTTATTTCAAGTTAAAATAAATGTTCAATTAACTTCAGAAATGTTGTGTCTCATTTGTTATTATTATAAAATAGTTGTATTTTATTAAAATAAAATTAAATAACAACATGACAGTGGCATTATATATCGGCCATCGACCACCCTGCTCTCAAAATATCGGCATTGAAAAACCCATATTGGTCTACCGCTGAATCATACCCACGGATTACTAATCCGTGTGCGTCGATTTGCAACACCGCACTCATGTCATTGATGATGGATGAAGACGCAGCAACGAGGACCGCATCCACCCAGCCCAATTCATTTTGATTCACGTAAATCTTTATCGTTGTGCATTGGACAATTCATGTGTTGCTTTCATTGTGCTTTTTGCCTGAAAACCAATGTTTTCGATGCCAGAGGGGGAATCGGGGTGACCAGGGTGTGACGCCGGTTGTTAGGCTGGTGGCGGGGAAAAATAAACAAATACAAAATGAATACAGCCTATTTTCACGTTATGACGGACTCCAGAACTCACCAGGGAGAGCGGCTGCTTCACTCACAAGAGCCATTTTCAAGGACTTCATGCAAAATAAATATAATAAATATTCAATGGGATCTTTACTGATTGAAATATAGTAATTTAATAATCTGTGGGTACAGTTTAGTAATCCATGGGTACGGATTACTAACAGTTTATTTGTATTTTTTTCATCGTGGGCCTTGGGGGGGCTCCGTAAATGTTTCCTTTAAGCCCCAAACGCATCATTTTCTGTTTTTACTGCAGGAGTCGATCAGTGATTTCTACTGGCACTACTCAGGGAAAGCTGTGATTGATAAGCACGGCCAGCAGAGTTTCTCCAAAGCCATCAGCGTAGCCAAGCAAGTCTTCAATACCCTCACTGAGTACATACAGGTTAGCCAATTCCCAAAGTGCCATTTGTCTCCATTAAGTCTTGGGCACCGCGTTGGAAATATCCATGCTCTTTTGCTATCGAGGTAGGAAATTCTGCACGTCTGAGAGTATTCCTGTGTGCTGTTACAAGATGAGGTTAATGGTAATGTGAAAGTAATAGATTGTAATTAGTGTGCTAAACTGTGCCCAGGGTCCGTGCACTGGGAATCAGCAGAGTCTGGCCCACAGTCGCCTGTGGGATGCCGTGGTCGGCTTTCTCCACGTCTTTGCCCACATGCAGATGAAGCTCTCGCAGGTATTCTGCTGAAACAATATTCGGTTGATGCGGTTATCTTTATTTCTTTTACTCTGAACTCAAATGTTTTGGCCACATGCAGTGATCAATTAATTTAACATTAGTATAGTGTTGCACCACACTCTGGAGTTATTAAGTTTGGACAACAATGCATCTGTTTTTTCATAGGATTCAAGGCAAATTGAACTTCTGAAAGAGTTGATGGATTTACAAAAGGACATGGTTGTGACGCTGCTGTCCATGTTGGAGGGTAGGACTGACGGACGATTGAAGCAGTTTATTGTTTCCCAATCTAAAAATTGGCAGAAGATTTTGATGAAGTCGGTGCACCTCATGTCCTCTCTTTTCACTCTAGGTAATGTTGTGAACGGAACCATTGGAAAGCAGATGGTGGACATGCTCGTGGAATCGTCAAACAACGTTGAGATGATCCTCAAATTCTTTGACATGTTCCTCAAACTCAAAGACCTCACCTCCTCGGACGCCTTCGGAGAGTACGATCCCGGCGGCAAGGGCTGCATTTCGAGGAAGGACTTCCAGAGAGCCATGGAGAGCTGTAAGCACTTCTCCCAGCCAGAGATCCACTTCCTCCTGTCCTGCGCGGACCCCGACGAGAGCGACCTCCTCGGCTACGACGCCTTCGTGGACCGTTTCCACGAGCCGGCGAAAGACATCGGCTTCAGCATCGCCGTTCTGCTCACAAACCTGTCGGAGCACATGCCCCACGACTCTCGGCTGGTGACGTTTTTGGAGCTGGCCGAGTGTATCCTGATTTACTTTAAACCGCACCTGGGGCGTATTGAAATCCTGGGGAGCGGGAAGCGCATCGAGCGGGTCTACTTTGAGATCAGCGAGTCCAGCCGCGCCCAGTGGGAGAAGCCCCAGGTCAAAGAGTCCAAGAGGCAGTTCATATTTGACGTGGTCAACGAGGGCGGGGAGAAGGAGAAGATGGAGATGTTTGTCAACTTTTGCGAGGACACCATCTTCGAGATGCAGCTGGCCGCACAGATCTCCGGCTCCGACGCCGGGCGGAGATGCTCCGGGAAGGATTCAGAGAATAGCGAAGAAACTACTCGGGGTGGAGAGGTGATGGAGGAGGGTGCCGGAAGGGCGCGGCTTCCGATGGCAAGGGTGTTGATTTTGCTGCTGTCGCTGCTCTCTTTCAAAAATATGAAGCGGAGGACCCTGACGGATCTGCTCGTCGCGGTTATTTCACTGCTGAGGTTTGTTCTCGCGGCCGCTGTGAAAGTAACCTGCGCTGCAGCGGGCGTCTGCCTCTACGTGCTGTACGTGTTCTTTGTGAACGGGGGCCTGATAGAGGGGGCCAAGAGGATGAGGCTTTCAGACCTGCTCGTCCTCGAGCCGACGCTGGACGAGGTCACAGAGGCGTACGGCGGAGAGCAGCGGCAGCCGGGGAGCTCGGCTGGTTTCTCCTCCCGGACGGACCCGGGGCGTCTGGGCGAGGCGGCCGCCGCGTGTCCCCGCCAGGCGGACGTGCTGACGAACGTCTTCGGCCTCAGAGTGACGAAGGAAGGCGGTCAATACAGATTCATGACACACGACCTCACGGCAAGTCTGACCGACCTGTTTGGCGCTGCCGCCGGACAGCGAGGGTCAAATTGTGGCTTTAAGGAAAGTCAGGTAATGTTTCTGAGATCGATCGGGTCTTTTTTGTCTGTCGTGGAGCTTTAGCAAATCTTTGGCGGCCCTTGTTTCCCAGGCCAATGCATTAACTGTTCTGTCTGTTCTTTGTGACTTCACTAACTTTTAAAACGTAATGTTAATTTTTTTCCGAGGTTTGGAAGGTTTCTGCGCTGTTATGCTCGGCAACTTTAATGCTTTCTATTGATTTGTATTCGAGCTCAATTTCCAACAGCATTCTGTTTATATTGCTTTCAGGCCCTGGCCACTGAAGGTGGGGTTACAGAAGATGAGAAATTGCATTTCTCATCTTCGAGTCTCATTGAGTCAGAGTTGAAAAAGTGAGTCCCTTGCATGCACAGTAAACACTTAATGATATTAGCTTGACTCCAGCTCCCCGAGCGCTGCCTCTAATCAGCAGCCTTTTTAGATGTGGAGTCATTTCAATTAGGCATTTTCTGGTTTTCCAAACAAAATGTGTTGGCACACCAAGTTAAAGCCTCTCTCAGTTATTGTCCCTCCTGTTGAATGATTCAATCCACCCCACTTCCGCCTTCTCATTGTTGTATTATCATTAACACCCTTACCTCCACAGAGAAAAGGATTGTGAGCAGAAGGTGGAGAGTGAGGAGGCCAAGGCTAAATTGAGAACCAAAAAGTACCACGGTAAGCCTAAGGAAGCAGATGGCCAGCTGTCTGCCCTGTGGGAGCTGATGGGCGCCAACAACAAGAGGCTGCTGGTACAGTAAAGTGTGCCATCGTCACAAAGAATTACAAAACTTCCCTTCCCTGCGATTAAATCTATGTCTGATTTCCTCAATCGTTTAAATTCACAGAACTATTTTGCCAGGAATTTCTACAACATGAGATTGCTGGCTCTGTTTGTCGCCTTTGCGATCAACTTCATTCTCCTCTTCTATAAGGTAGTCACGAGTGCTACCAAATGATGTATAATTTGTCATTTGTTTCTTTTTTTTTTTGCTTGTACCTAACCATAAATAGGGGCAGCAAAAAAAACAACTCCCATTAAATTGTTCATCAAGGCCAAACATCAGAGTACAATTAAAAACACACAGCAGTCAGGAGATACACCATGAGCTCTATCGCAACTCCTCACTATTTTTTCCCGTTCTTCCCCGCTCCCCAGGTGTCGTCCTTTCCTACAACGCCCGAGGAGGGGATGGCAGCATCGGCCCACACTAAGGAGCACAACGCTGGAGGGGAGGACGGCGGTGTTAGTTTTGTGCTGGAGGAGAGCTCTGGATACATGGAGCCAGCTCTCCACTTCCTGGCTGTAGCGCACACCCTCATCTCCTTCTGCTGCATCATTGGATACTACTGCCTCAAGGTATGTCCACTCGCACCGTCGCAGATTTGCAATGGCTTGAGGTTCTGTTAAATCCATTTTTCATCCATTGCCGTTGCCCAAAAAGTGTGTTGCGTCAACTGGAAAGTTGTAACAGCTAATATTACTTCTCTTTGCGGTGTGTGATTCAATTATTTGGTAATGGTATTACGTTGTTTTTTTTAAAGTGGTAATCCATAAGATAATTATTTTTTTAAATCCCATATTTGATACTTTATCTAGCTGGTACTTCATACGATTAGGCCATTCAATGTATTTGGATCATGCATGTGCTCCTCTGTATGCTGTCTCCATTGTCGGCGGCGGGGTCCGCCTTTCGAAAAGTGACCAACTTAGAGCAAAGACGTGGGTACACCCGGATGTTTGAAGAAAAGCTATCTTTTGGATTTTTACATTGAGCTATCACATAAAATAGAACAAAAAATAGAACAAACCACCACATTACCACCACCAACATATAATTCAAAACCAATGTTAACCCTACCGGTTGATCGTGCAAGGCCAGGTTGGGTGAGTGAAGGGTTGAGTGACGTGCGTTCCACTGGCAGGTTCCCCTGGTGATCTTTAAGCGCGAGAAGGACGTCGCCCGGAGACTGGAGTTTGCCGGGTTGTATGTGACAGAGCAGCCGCATGACGACGACATAAAAGGCCAGTGGGACCGGATGGTCCTCAACACACGGTGAATGTTATTCCAGATGTGCTTGACTTTAAAAACAATCTCCCTTGAGGTAAAATATTTCAACATTTTCTCGGAGTTGGTCAGTATTTTATTGTTATTATGTTTTATGGCACACACATTTTCAGTTCAAATTTTGTCAATTTAATGGAAGAAATTGCTTATCCCTTCTTACAAATCACAGAACTACCTTCAGCCCTTTAGATTACTCTTTGACTCTTTTGTTCTGCTTTCAGATCATTTCCCAACAATTACTGGGACAAATTTGTTAAAAGGAAGGTGAGGTCACAGCCGTTACACAACTGTTTCAGTGCATCTGAGCTTTGTCGTATCCTCCAGCTATGTCGAAAGGGAGAGGTTAGGGAGGCACAGATAACATTCACTTCAAATCCAACACAAGCTTTGCCGAGCCTGAGTGAGTACTCAACTTCTCAGTCGCCATAACTTTGGAATTAATGAGTTTGAACAGCCTGCGTGTTTATCATTTTCAGAAGTTGATTCATTCACGGCAAAAAGAAAATGAGATAGAACACGAAACTCCAGAAATAAAATATCTGACGGAAATCAATGCAATTCATTCATTTTATGTGGGCATCGGATTGAGGCATCAGTTTTCTACAAGTTTAATACTTTACAACTGTACAATACTTTTAAACTCACTACTTTGTGTAATTCTTAATGTACTGAATACTGTAACAGATTATAAAAAAATATACATATTTCATAATTTGAACAAGAATAACACCTTGTTAACAATCACAGAATAGCAACCTTAAACCTCTCTTTGATTGGTCCAATGCGGCACCGATAACTATCCGTCTTTTGAAAAGCCACTTGTTATATTCTCTTGTTTTTTGGGGGCGTTTGGGTAATATTGTAATCCAAATATCCAGCATACACTTTGACACGTGTTGATATGGCCTTGATAATATTTTACCACAAAAATGTCACACGTGGTTTTGAGTTGCAACTGTCCAGCCACCAAAATGTTATAGAATGTATTATAAAATATCTAATGTAGCATATTTCAAATCCCCGTCAGGTGATGGCTAAGTATGGTGAGTTCTGGGGCTGCGAGAGGATGAGTGAGCTCCTGGGTCTGGAGCAGGCGGCTCTCGACTTCAGCTCCCAGAGGCAGGAAGGAAGGAGATCCAGAAGAGACGTGACCTGGAGCGCTCTGTGAGTGAATCCCATGGAAAAACACACAGCTTCCCTTTAAACACGCTTCCAATGTCAACGGAGGAAATTCGTTGGTTGTCAGCTGACCTTTTTTTTGTGTATAAATGTCTGCGTATAAATACACAATACACTGTTTATTAACAGACACACTGGAAATTCAGGTATATTTCCTGCAGCATTTAAAACAGCTGTCATTAAACCACTCCTGAATAAGAGCAATTTCGATGCAACAGTTATTACCATCTACTGTATAGGCCCATTTTCAAGCTGCCATTCCTGAACAAAATACTTGTAAAAACAGTTTGCCTTCAGCTTAACAACTATCTTACATCAAACCGCCTTTTAGACACCTATCAAACTGGCTTTCGACCTCACCATAGCACAGAAACAGCACTTATTGAAGTTGTGAACGATCTGCACATAAACACTGATTCTAAAAAACGATCCTGTTCTTCTGCTCCTGGATCTCAGTGCTGCCTTTGTCACTTTTGACCATCAGATTTTATTAGAGAGATTACAAAAATGGGTCGGCCTATCTGGCCCGGTTCTAAACTGGTTCAGAACCTACCTACAGGACAAGCAGTTCTTGGTGTCCACTGGAGATTTTGTGACGAACAAAGTGGATATTATATGTGGAGTGTCCCAAGGTTCGATTCTTGGCCCATTTTCATTTAACCTCTACAGTACACGCTCCCACTTGCACATATCAAGAAACACACACAAAACAAATTACCATAACTATGCAGATGATTCACAACTGTACATATCACTATCTCCTGATGAACTACTCCCCATACACTCCCTCATTCAGTGTATTAATGATATTAATGCATGGATGTCACAGAACTTTTTACAACTTTTTACAGAGATAAAACAGAAATACTCATCTTTGGTGCAAAGGCTCCGAGACAGAAAATTGCAGCTCATCTCAGTTCTCCAGTCCCCGGAGAGCAAGAATGAAGCCTGAAATCTGGGTGTAATCATAGACGGCGATCTAAATTTTAAGAGCCATCTCAATCACGTCACAAAATCAGTCTTCTACCATCGAAAAAACATTTAAAAATAAAGAGGCTTCCTGTCAAAAGCAGACTCTGAAAAATTAATCCATGCACTCATAACAAGTAGAATGTCCTATTCACCGGCCTCCCGAAATCAGCTGTGCGGCGGCTACAGTTCATCCAAAATGCGGCTGCATGCGTTCTCCCTGGGACTAAAGAGTTTGACCACATCACACCTGTTCTTAGATTTCTACATTGGCTCCCTGTTAAAACTAGAATTGATTTTAAGATTCTGCTACTTGTATGTATAGCTCTAAATGGCCTTGCACCTCAGTATATAAATTAAATGCTCATTATACACAAACCAGCAAGAACTCTCAGCGCCACGG
>NC_137202.1:22243647-22288647 GCF_960531495.2 Zeus faber
AGGGCTCACGTTGAAAAAAAAAACCTCTCCTCTCCTTTCACAAACAAACAGAGTCCCACGGGGGTTTTATTGGCTCTTTTCACCTCCACCTGGGTGTCGCCAGAAGGGAGATTATTTGCCGAAGCGCCGCTTCCTCCCGGCGACCGGCTGTAGCCAGCGTCACGCTCTGGATTCGCCGCAGCGTCTGAAATGAAATGTGGTGTTACTGTCAGTCAAAGAAAGGACACGTGTGACTATAACGTGAGCGTTCCCATCCTCAAAAAGGGGGTTTCGTGTTTTTGAAGGTTTAAGGGTTCGTTGGAAGGCGTTCAAGCACAGTGACAAGATCCAGCAGAGTGCGAAGTTCCTCAACGGTAAACGCTACGAACGGTTCTAGATGATGGGAACCGGCATTTTGATGAAACCTGGGCTGAGAAAATACCGAACACACATCCTCTTTGGGACACAATTAAATTGTCTTGTCCGTTATGTGCTGCTGAACATGAAATGTGAATGGAGATATGATTGGTGGAACTGCAAAGCAGGGATGGAGGAGTCTCGCCTTTTTCTAGCTTGCGTACTCGAATGCCCCGGGTTTCTATGCTGCGATTTACGCCGGACAGGTTATAGAAAAGGTATTTTAAAGCTTCTTTCCGTGCACACCTGTCCCCATGTGTGTCCGTCAGCTGGCGCTGACCGTGGGCCTGCTGGCGGTGGTGGTTTACCTCTACACCGTGGTGGCCTTCAACTTCTTCAGAAGGTTTTACGACAAGAGCGAGGACGGGCAGGCGATGGACATGAAGTGCAACGATATGCTCAACGTCAGTTCAGCTGCTGCTGCGCACGCACACACACACACACACACACACACGCACGCACGCACGCACACACACACACACACACACACAAACACGCACACACAATGTTTTCCTCCTATCTGCATCTGTCTCACAGTTTTACTCTGCTTCCTTCTTCCTCTCTTTCCCCCCTCTCCTTTTCTAATCAATAGCGCACACACACACACCCAGGCAGACACACCTCATTTTTGGCCTCCTCACCTCCGGAGGATTGTTATGTGACAGAGACAGGAATTTTTGACCCCCCCCCCCCCCCCCCCAGTATCTATATATAGTGTGACGGACGGGTGGATGGCGAGGAGCTCCTCCAGCCCCAGCGTGGCTCTTTGTCTGGCCCCGTATAAATTCCCTGCATTAACACTGCGCCGCTCGCTCTATTCTAATGTGCCTTCCGCTGTCAGTCACACGAGCAGGCGGACGCCGCGCGATAGCATTTGAATAAACCCGAGGAGCCCGAGGAGCCTTGCATTATACTCCGAGTCACATCGTCCTGCCCGCGTCTCACTGCCAATGCTTGACTTTAGGCAGATTTGCATGTTTCCATTTCCCCCAACATAACGACGTTGTACCAGGCCGCTGCCGCCACCGCCCGATGTCGCTAAATCTTGGGTCGGCGCATAAACAGGTGTCTCCGTCCCCTTCGCTGGCTTCCACGGGGGAGTTTAGACTTTATTTATTTATTTATTTTTCTCTCCTCGTACAAAACAAATTCTGTGGCCACTGTGAAGCAAAGTACACACTGTACCTCATCTCACCCGACACGGATGCCCACGAGAGAAGGAGGAAAAAAAAGATGGCGGCTGCGGCGAGGCGTGGCTCCAGACTACATTTTTTCACCACCGTCCCCGAACAATTTTAACGTCCCCGAAGTGAATGAACCCTCCCAAAATCAAAGTGTTGTTTGGTTACTTTGTTATTATCATAGATAGATGTAGTAGGTGTATATATATATATATATATATATATATATATATATATATATATATATATATATATGTATATAGTTGTAAGTTATTAGTGGCATAATAAAAAAAAAAAACGTTAAAATGTTGAGGAAATAAATAATTATATTTATCTGGCTCCATTAAAAAAAATACAAAGTGAGACTTCTGCAAGGAAGAGGTCTTTGATCCTCCGCTCTCCTCGCCCCGCTCCGTCCTCTCCTCAGTGCTACATGTTCCACATGTACGTGGGCGTCCGGGCGGGCGGGGGCATCGGCGACGAGATCGACGACCCCGCCGGCGACGAGTTCGAGATGGAGCGCATCGTTTTCGACATCACCTTCTTCTTCTTTGTCATCGTCATCCTGCTCGCCATCATTCAGGGTGAGTCCGGGGGGGAGGGGTGGTGGTGTTGATCCTCCATCTTAGTTCTACCTCCGGCACCGGCCACAATGAGCTTGATGCATTTTTCATGCAGACACGTGGGGGAGAGGGGGGTGTCTGCTTATCAAGTTGCCTGGCAAAGTTCCACGAGCCCCGACACACACACACACACACGCGCGCGCACAAACACACACACACACACACGCACACGCACGCACACGCACGCACACACACACACACCAAGAGGATTAAGTGTGTGTTCCTTTGCAGGGTTGATTATTGACGCATTCGGGGAGCTCCGCGACCAGCAGGAGCAGGTCAAAGAGGATATGGAGGTAAGACGTGGATTCCCACCGTGCACACTCAGGGACACGTGCACGCGCACACACAAGCTCAAACGCCAGGACGGCGAAAAGCCTTTGACGCAAATGTCTGGCGTTCACACGAGCACTTATTTGGAGGAGGAGAATTCAGAGCCTGACTTTATCTCAGTTCACATGTTTACAGTACATGAAGCGTTTGTCGGTGGCCTTTTTTTCTCGGGTGGGGGTGTCATTTTAAAGTTAATGAACCTTTTTTTCGAATTATAATTACTTCAAACTCTGTCGAATGAGCTCGAGTGTGTTCAGGGACCTGGATATGGGGGCGAAACGACCGCCGTTGACTTTAATGGAAGAGATGTATTATGGCCCTCACCTGGCTCATTAGAAAGCAATTACAAGGCAAAATAGGAAGAAAGATCCTCCGAGGAAGCCCATGAATGCCCAGGGATAACACACCGAGAGGCCATTTTTTTGACTTTGAGATCTATGATTAGAACCTCTTCGAACTTCCACGTGCTCAATTTCTGCGGTTGGGTTTTACAGCCTTTTAGGGCTGGATCTTTATAAGTAGTGGCTGTGGTTTGGTTACGCTTAAAACCACAAAAAAAAAATCGTTCTGTTTGCATGCTCGGCCGTCTCTTAATTTGTGGTTGAAGCAGTCGCCTGTTTATCGGTTTGAATCCTATCTAATTGTGAAAAGCTTCAGCATCCGTTTGTTAAATTCGGAGTTGGGGGAGCTTAGTGAGCTGCCGCCTCGCTTTTTGTGAGTTTGGAGGTCTCGTGTTCCAAAATTCTAAATTATATTTGTGAAAACCAAAGGAATGTTCTTTGTTTTGGTGAAATCAAATCCTGCCGAGGTCGATCCTCCCGTTGGCCGTAAGCACTCCCGGTACATTTAAAGAAAATAGACAAAGGACAACAAGGAAAATAGTATCCCAAAGAACATTCAACAAATACAGTCAATGTAACGTGAATCTCATCTTACATTTACTTAAAAATGATCTTTGTTGCGCATGGTTTGAGCGTGGCGTCGGGGCTCTACTGCTCACCACTCCCGGCGAGGTCAGCAAACAAAGGCGCACTCAGTGAGCTGGAATACAGGAGGGATGGGCTGGATAGAAGGGTAGAGCCCCACCGGGGGAGGCGGGGGAGGTGGAGGGAGCGGCGGCTTCCACAGGACGGCACGGCATTATGCGCTTGGACGCGCGGGGGGCGCCCTCGAGTTGTCTGACAGAACGAGCTCGGCCCGCTACGCAGCCTTTAAAGGTGCGGCGCGTGGAATTTAGTGGCATCCGGCGGTGATCGTCGCAGATCAGGCCTCGGTTGAGGGGACGGCGGCCGCGAAAAAACACGAATGGCCCCCTCCCGAGCCGGTGTTTGGTTTGTCCGTTCCGGGCTACTGTAGAAGAAACATGGCGGTGCAACATGGCTGCCTCCGTGAAGCGTACCCGCTCCCTGTGTAGATAAAAACGGCTCATTCTGAGGTGACGCCAACACAACGATTCCTCTTTTCGTGGGGTTAAACACTTCCTCAGAGACACACGTGAATATCAGATTCCATTTCTGCCAAGTCCGTCGCGTTAATTCTACACACTGCAGTGTTAAGCGAAAAAGAAATCGAAATATATTACCTATATTTCGATTTGTTCTGGACAATATTTCAAATTCCGAATGGGGTTTTATACATTCCATAGAAAGAGGTCAAATGTGTTTCATTTTGCTTATTTTATACTACAGAAAATGGAGACTTTTGTACATTTTATTTTCTGTAATTTTGCAGTTAAGAGCACATGTGTTCATTGACAAAGTGGATTTGTATTGAACTGGCACCATTAAAATTTGTTTATCTTTAATTGCGCTTGAGAGGACACTAACCGTGTGTTGCTTCTTACCTTTTCGCAGACCAAGTGTTTTATTTGTGGAATTGGGAATGACTACTTTGACAAAGTCCCTCATGGCTTCGAGACTCACACGCTGCAGGAGCACAACTTGGCCAACTATCTGTGAGTTCCTACGGTGTGAAGCTAAACCATCATTTATAATCACAAACCATAATCAAACAAAAATGTTGATGATTGACTGGGTTTTTGTCTGTTTTTTTAAGTCAATCAATGACATAATTTACATCATCAGTTGAACACTTTTTATTTATTTTCATCACATTTAGGAATTGCACCATTAAATTGTGATATCACTTAGGAATTATCGAGTCAACCATAAAAAGCGACTGTGAAAATAAATCTTATATATATATATATATATATACAGTATATATATATATATTTACTGTATATACACACACTAAATTCACTATTCGCACCCTTCACTGTGATGACAGATTCTTTATGATGTACCTCATTAACAAGGATGAAACGGAACATACAGGACAGGTATGTAAATGATCTTCTCTATGAATGATGTGCATCAAATGTTGAACTTTAAGAATGATTTTCAAATACCAAAAAATAAAATGCAATCTTTAAGCCAGAGCGATGGATTGAACGGACACCGTTCATTTTCCTCAAAGTGTATCCCTCAAACATCGTTGACTTTGTCGTCATATTCAACTTCAATTCAAGATAGAACGTAAAGTGATGTAGTAACTTATTCATCGACATGCAACCGCCATTTCCTCATATGAATTGTGTAACCTGATGTTGATGTTGCTCTTGGAAATACTACATATTATTGAGAGGAAAGAGCCTGAAATGAATATTCTGTCAACGCTCAGTGTCTCATGTAACTGCACCAGCAACATGGTGGATATTGAGCCGGGCAGATGAAAGACAGGGAGCATGTTAATGTCTTTAAATATGCTACCGATCTGTTCACCTTGACAGGAATCCTACGTTTGGAAAATGTACCAGGAGCGTTGCTGGGAATTCTTTCCAGTGGGAGATTGTTTCCGTAAGCAATACGAGGGTCAACTGGGATGACGGGAAATGGGAGAGATCTGAGAACCTCCACTGACAATGTCATCGCGCAGACCTTGGCCTTGGATCGAGCGAATTGACTATTGGCTTAGAAGTGCTCTTTCCGTGTGTGTGTGTGTGTGTGTGTGTTTGTGTGTGTGTGTGTGTGTGTATCTATATACATACACATCTATCTATCTATATATACAGTATATATACTGTATATATATATATATATATATATACGACACTATATATATATATAAATGCTTGTGTGTGGGCTTTCACTCGCAAAATGTCTGTGATTAAACCAGATTGATATCACATTTAATTAATTTCACATTTTCATGAAAAACACAAACACCGCAGAGATTGTTTCACAAATATCCACTTTTGCTGTGAGAAAAAGGAAAACTAAAACACGATAGAAATTCCAGAGTAGAACAACAATCCACTCCACATTTGTGGTTGTCGGACGCTAGATCACTCCGTAGACGAACATCAGTGCCTTGAACCCGAGTTTGGTGCTCAGATAAGTCACAGAAGTATTTTCTTCTGTGACTTATGAATTCCTCAGTACTCAGTTCTGACCTTGCAACATGACCTCGGCACTGAGGAGCCAAGAAGCTGCACAAGGTGGGAGAGCTGCCTCGTGAGATGAATGTGAACTGATCACACGTTTTCCCTTTATAAGATTAAAGTGGCAGTGTAAGTTTCTGTCTTGGGCGGATTACACCGCAAGTCCCGGAATTCCATTTTTTCCCGACATCCTCGTCTTCGGTCAAATTATTTTCTCCAAACTATGCCTTCCTCCGATCGTTTCATTTGTTCTCATTTCTCGAGAACAGTGTGAACATAATATGGAGGAGAAACCCAAATCCATTAAATCGCTCTTTCTTAAAAAGTGTGAGCTTAAAAAAAAAGCACCAGACATGGGATTTCTTTAACACGATAGTCAAACGGATTACCACTTTTAATTGAATGTGTTGATTTGGAGAGCTCTAATATATGAATGTGCGCACTTTTGATATTTGTCTTGAATGTCGTTTTGGATTCATGCGATCAATGGCAAACTCACAAATAAATATTTTTTAAATCTTTCAAAGCTAATCTGGTTAAGTGCAATCATGTTCTTTGTTTATTATTCCCCTTTAAGTTGGCGGTGAAATTATCTCCCAATTTCGGCTTCCCTCCCATACCACCCCATTTTCAAAGCAGACAACATTTCCCACTCTCACATCCATTCTTTTTTTTTTGTCCACCGACCTTTTTCTTCCAGTCTGAAGTACGCTCCTCCCTCTTCTCCGGGGTCTTTCTCCTTCATTCAATTTTTGTTTCCCCCTTTTACTCCCTCTCACTTTGAAGCCCTTCGCTTGCACACCTCGCCCCCGAGCCTCCGGGTCCAAACTGTGGTGGGAGTGGATTGGCGCGACGGGCCATGCGCCGGGCCGCCGCCTCAGACTCTCTCGGGATCCTCCTGGGCGTGACTCACTGAGTGTGCAGGAGCGCGGTGGGCTTTGTTAAACTGTTGAAACCCTGCGTGCGTGCGTGAACAGAGCTAAGACAGACATCCCGACGCCACCTACAGAGACCATCCTCATAAGGCCGAGGTCGAGTGCCGGCCTCGCCTCTAAGCCCGACTCGGCTTCCATGCCGACGGCCGGAATTAGCTCGGAGTGTGTGTTTGTGCTGCTTATGGCCACGGCTCGCTGATAGAACAAGGGAAAAGGTTTGAATTTGTGCCCGACATAAAATCCCCCAGTGAGCCTTTCTATATAGGAAGCCTTATATAGCAATCCTGGATTATATCCTGAAAGTTAAAATTGCATTAAAGTTACATCAAGACAGTTTTAATAGAATATGTGTGCCAGATTGGCCCTGCGAAAAGTCTCACTCATCAAAAACATATTCCTTTTGGAAACAAATCCTGTTCCCGAATGAATGAAAATCCATCATGCAAACGCAGACACCTGACCCCTCTCTGTGGCGCCGACCCACCACATTATTTAGCCATAGGCTTAAAGCATATGTTGGGCTTCCAACAACTGCATTACCAGAAAACTATGTCCTGAACCCCAAATACAATACATGGTTTGGTTTGGTGGATGGCCACCACATCCTTTTTGGTTGAAGGTATTAAGGGGGAGATGAATGTTCAGTTGTCCTCCAGTTTGGTTCCATTTTTTTCCTCCTCTTGTAGTTAAGCGATGGTCTCAACTGAGAAATCTACGTCCAGACCCAAAAGAAAAAAAATAATCTTTCATTTTCCTCCTTTCATTTTTCACCGCACTGGAATAAAAAAATGAATGCCATTGGACGTTTTTTTTCATTAGATCACTTAAAAATGTTTTCCACAACTTAAAGTTGAGAAATGAAGTTGTACAGTGTAGTATTTGTATAAAAAAAAAAAAAAAGGAGAGGAAAAAATTATATATTGTGGCGTTTTCCGGGCCCTCCAGCACAGAGAAAAACACCAGTTTATTGTAGAAAGTGGGCTAGTTGGAATTAGCCAGGAGCAGATAAAAGGGTACATATATATATATATATATATATATATATATGTACATATACCTAACATAATAAAAACACCCGACTCTGAAACAAGGTTTCCATACCTTAACAAAAAAATGTCCAAAAAAATATTAACTGGTCCCCTGGAACCCCACGGTCGACCGGCTTCCTTCCCCCTGAGCGACGATGCGGACCTCCCTCCTCTCTTTTGGAGCGTGGGACCTTGAGCTGCTGTGTTGGCTGTTTAAGGCATGGCTGGTCTTGGCCTTCCAGAGGACCTTGTTCTCCAGAACACCATGGTCGACCGGCGTCCTTCCCCCAGAGCGACGATGCAGACGCCCCTCCTCTCCTCTGGAGCGTGGGACTTGGGCTGCTGTGTTGGCTGGTGAAGGCATGGCCATCTTGGCTGTCGCGGGGGCTGCTTGGAGTGGTGGCCTGGCTGCTGGATGGTCCCGGCGATGGCTGCTGGGTGGAGAAGCTAGCTGCCAGCGGTTAGCTGTGGGAGACGGTTGGTGCTGGGGCCACCCGTTGAGCCGTTGGTGGCTCCAGAGTGTCTTCGGACGGCCCTTCTGTGACCCTTTCCCGTGGCGAAGAGTCCCTGTTCAAGTGCCAGTGTGGCAGTTTCGCCGCCACACGCCACCCAAGTGGCGTTTTCAGGGCCCTCCACAGACGACAGGGGGGTTGTCAACACCAGTTTATTGTAGAGTCTGGGCTAGCTGGAATTGTGGTTGTGGTTGATCTCCATCAACTTCAACATTAAAACCACTGACAGGTAAAGTGAATAACATTGATCATATCATTCTAGATCATCTGGTTCCAATGGCTCCTGTCAAGGGATTGGATGTATGAGGCAACAAGTGAACTGTCAGTTGTTGAAGTTGATGTGTTGGAAGCAGGAAAATGAGCAAGCATAAGGATCTGAGCCACTTTGACAAGGACCAAACTGTGATGTCTAGATGACTGGGTCAGAGCGTCTCCAAAACACCAGGTCTTGTGGGGTGTTCCCGGTATGCAGTGGTTAGTATCTACCAAAAATGGTCAAAGGAAGGACAACTGGTGAACCGGTAACAGGATCATGGGTCCCCATGGGCATTGAGGCGCAGGGGGAGCAACGCCTAGCCCGTCTGGTCTGATCCCACAGAACTGTACTGTACTACAGTACAGTTCTGTGGGATCTACATGTCCTGTAGCACAAACTGGTGAAAGAGTGAATGCTGCTGTGATAGAAAGGTGTCACAACACACAGTGCATCACAGCTTGCTGTGTATGGGGTTGTGTAGCTGCAGACCGGTCAGTGTTCGTGCTGACCCCTGTCCACAGCCGAAAGCATCTACAATGGGCATGTGAGCGTCAGAACTGGACCATAGAGCAATGGAAGAAGGTGGGCTGGTCTGATAAAATACATTGACCTGAATAAAATACATGAAAGTACAATTAAAATAAAATACAATGACCTGTGGAGTCCATGCCTCCACAGGTCATGTTTTGGCAGCACGGGGGGTGGTGTGTGTGTGTGTGTATTCTTAATAATTTCAAGCAATTATTTTCAATTGATCCAAGTGACTCCAATTAAAATATTTTATTTTAGTACCGACTAAAAACCTACTTAAGTCTCATACTGTATTTGAAGTCTCATATCACAATTAAGAAACTATAAGAAAAAATAAGAAATAACTGTGGAACAACAATGGGAATGTATTCAATTTAATTCCAATGAAACAAATAAAAAAAGCCTGATCGCTCCTTGACTGACTTGTTATGGTATGAATCTGAATACATCCCACTGTTTACAGAGGGATTTGCAATTATCACATATTTGATGAGAAATAAAATAAATGTTTTTTCATCTATTTTGAGCTTAGTTATTCATGTGCTATGCGGTTCTTACTCTCACAGCACTGCAGCCTGTCTCTGCTGAGATGTCAGATCCTGGAGAGACGAGCGGTCCTGGTCATTACAGCGGCTAATTGAGCAGAACTCTCCAGTCCCGAATTATCAGCATCAATACTCGGCACAAAAATATGGGACCAAATACTCTTACACTATTGCGAAAACAATTTTGTATGCGTTTGTTGTGTGAGGATGGTCTGGTTGAGCAGCCATACCTGACCTAAATCTAGGTGATTGGGTCAGAGTGGCGGTTAGGGCTGTTAGTTAGTCTCAAGAGCAACAGGTAAAACTGCCATCCCCACACTCACTGAAGATAGGAGCCCTGTCATGACATCTGCTCCTGGCGAATTCCAACTGGCCAACTCTCTACAATAAGCTGATGTTTACAACCCAGCATCTTCTGTGTCTTTGTGCCGGTGGGCCCTGAACACGTCACTTGGGTGGCGCATGGTAGTGCGGAGAAACTGCCACAACTGGCACCTGAACAGGGACTCACCGGCAGGGAGAAGGGACATAGAGGGGCCGTCCAAAGATGCCCTGGAGCCACCAGCGGATCAACAGGCGGCCCCAGCACCAACCCTTCCCTGACTGGCAGCAGCAGCACCCAGGTGTCCGGCGGAGGACCGGGGAAGAAGCAGCCACAGCAGCCACCATGGGTAACCATCTGCAGCTAGCTCCTGCGCCCAGCAGCCACATCTAGAACCCTCCAGCAGCCCAGGCCACCTTGAGGCCCCACGCTCCAGAAGGGAGGAGGTCTGTCCTCCCCCTGGGGGAAGGAGGCCGGTCGACAGGGCTGCTCCGGGGAACCAGGTCCTCTGGAAGGGGACCACTTCATTTTTTGGGGAAATTTGTTTGTTTAAATGGAAACACTGTGTCAGAGTGTCGTTTTTAGGTATGGTAACCCTGCTTAAGAGTCTGGGGTGGGGGGGATGGTCTGATTGAGCAGCCAAACCTGACCTAGATCGAGGTGATTGAGTCAGAGTGGCTGCATACCTGTTGCTCGTTGGTTAGTCTAATATGCAGCAGATAAAACTGCCATCCTCACACTCAAGATAGGTGCCCTGTCAGGACATCTTTGATTTGCTCCTTGCTAATTCCACCTAGCCTCCTCTCCTTGTCTTCTCTGTCTCTGTGCTGGAAGGCCCTGAAAACGCCACTTGGGTGGCGTGTGGCAGGCAGAACTGCCACAGGGTTTTTCTTCAGGCCATAGCTGTAACTGGTAGCACTGCAGTACTACCAGTACAGCAACTATGAAGAGGAAAAAATGTACGTGTTCGCTGTATTACAAGCTGGGCTTGCATTCCGTACATTTCCAAGGCCATATGTGACCCACCGCAGCAAAATCTGCATTGTCGCCCATTTCTTAAATCGCTAGGAGCAAAATAAGTTTAAAAAGGAAAATTCCAGATTCCTTGGTTCCTTTGTGTTTTTTTTTTTTTATCTCTCAACGTGTTTTCAAAACCGAGTTTGATTTAGAAAAGGTAGAAAAATGTTAAACCGTGTAGTTAAATATTCCCATTAGACTATTGGGGAAACAGTTCAATTACCACAACGCTGAATATTGCTGAACAACGCAGATCGATCGTTTCCTTTAAAGCGAGCGTCCAGGTGAAGATCATTCCTCCATATTTCATGTGATGTTAAGTCACAATGTGAAACCATTTTGATAGAGTTCAACCTTTAAATCATAATACTTTTACACATACACAGAGGGACTTTATGGTGTAGGGGGCGTAGACCAAGAAGAAGTAATGCTGATGTCACTTCTGTAAACAAGACAAGCATCCGGTTTCACTTGTCTGTGAAAACTCTCTTCTCCGTGTTGTTATGGATTTCGAGAAGCAGGTGGCGGAAGATTTAAATCATATCGTGGACCTCAATGTGACGAGTGCAATAGATCCAAGTCAGTGTAAGCAGTGCATGCTGGACTTCATTTTCTGCAATGATACGTTGAGATTGGTGATGCAGACTATGAACAAATAGTAATGGACAACATTCTCAAGTTTAGCTGAAAATGCAGCCAGGGTGAAAAGAAAATGAAAAGAGGCAGCCCCAAACAGGCTCTCAAAGTGTAGCTGGGGTAGGGTTGGGGTTTGCCCACATAATAACTCCAAGAACTTTGAATACATTTGGCATTTGGCATTAAATGACACACCGAGGCTCATATACAGAGGCTTCACATACATTAATGATAGACATTTTGTTGTGTTGTCTGCACTTTTAAACTCCAAAATAATTCCACTTTTATAAAACATGTATATTATTACTGTTAAATAAAAGCCTTTTTATTTTATTTATTCGATTTTAATTTTGGAGAGATTATTGCAATAAGATAACATTGTGTGTCCATAGTGGTGTCTTCCACTGTAGGTGTTGCGAGGACATTTGCATTGGACGACCATTCAGGACCTCGTGTGGAGAGAGACCTGCGATTGGGTTGGTTCCTCCACTCATGCCACACACAATGGTACCAATGGTAGACAGGTCACCCAATCCTGTCCTGTTGCTGCAATTGTCTTTGTCAGTTTGTTTTTAAGTGTTCCATTTGCTTGTTCCACTGCACCCCCACTCTGTGGGTAGTAGGCACAATGATAATGGAAATCAATCTGTAATCTGTAAGAGATCTGTTTGAGGGCCGCGTTTATAAAAATGCGGCCCATTGTCTGTGGAGATTTTCCTTGGGATTCCCCACCATGGAATCATTTCCACGAGTAGCGTTTTGGCGACTGCCTGTGCATCTGTACCATTTTCAGGGAACACTTCAAACCATTTGGAGAACAGGTTTGTCTCTGCATGGTGTCAGAGTGATGGAATCCATCATCAGGTGGTGAAACGGCACGTCAGGGACAGGATCATGTCGTCGGTTGGACTTTGCTTGCATTGTTAATTGCACAGATGAGACACTTTTTGCAAAAATTGTGTGGGAAGGTGTTATTTGTGGATAGGGGGGGAGGGTGACAGCAGGTTGTGGTCACAGACCTGATATTTTCCATGGCCTGTAGACGTGCACCGTGTCTGGTTGGTTGAATCAGCTTCGTTGTGGATATGGGCATTCCACCATGGGCATTATCAGGTTACTTTGCGCGTTAAAACATGAGAGTTACTGCAATGTAAACGTTTAACGTGATTGGGCGTGGTTTCAACATCTTCAGGGGAAACATCCCCACTGTCTCAGAGCAGAGGGAACTGCCTTTTTTCATCATTTTGAAACCTTATTTTATATACTTGGTGATTATTTTAATAATTTAAATTTGGCTGGGTGGTTAGTAACACTTTTTCGTGGTGTGACAAACTCAGAACAGATATTAACTCTTGATTTTCGGGGACTTTAGGATGCCTTTGTTCTTTTATCTTTCCAGTAAATAAAGTGTGCTGCTTCCTGTGCATTAAGTCTTTCAGTCAGTTTCCCTTGTTGCTCATAAATCGTAATTCATGCAAGCCTTGGTGTTGTTTCGAATAAAGATGGAGTGGGGGTAGGCATCCAGGTGCTGAGTCCAGGTGCTTGAATGAATCTTACCGAACCCTAGTAGTGGCAAACAGCCCATTATAATGAATCCAGTGGATGTACAAACATATCCATGTATTGCATGTGTAGTTTACAGGGGCTATACACTTTAGAATTATTAATGGACGGATGGATTTGGGTGAGCATGCAGCAGCTAGGTAAGCCTTGGGCCAGAGGGATAAAATGATTATAGCTGTATGGTTTATGATTGGAACATTGGAAACACTGCACTCCAAACTGCCTTTCACCTGGAAGACATGTTTCTTTGCTCAAATATATTCTATGAAAATGTTACTGTGAAAATGTGTTTTTTCGGCTATCTTTCCCAGTGCCAAACATACACTCAGTACCTACAATAGGTAGCCAATAGGCAATAGGTCTAGGGTTTGCAGGATGAGTTTGGTGCAAAATATGTGGGTAGGGATATGGCAGGTGGCTGTGATCTTGCCCGTCACGCTGCTGGCTGGCCTGGCAGGGCCAGCGGTTCGGGCGGGGTGTTGGTCTGTCAGAAGGGACCTTGATCCGCAGCCCGGGTTCTGTGCCTGCACGTGGGCATGGGGCAACACAATGCGCTTTACAAAGAAATACAATCAAAGAAAGAACATTGTTGTCAGCTGGTCATTTGAAAAGAATGCCCCTGAAACAACAGCAACAACAAAACAACAACAAAAACAACAACAAAAGCAACTACAACCACAGTAGCAACAACAGCAACAGCAGCAGCAGCAACAGAAAACAACAACAGTAGCAGTAACCAGAAGCAACAACAATAAAAACAACAGCAAAAACAACTACACCAGGAGCAGCTGCAGCAACAACAACAGCAGCAACAGAAACAGCAACAACAGAAACAACACCAGCAGCAGCAACAAAAACAGCAGCAAAAACAATGGCAGCAGCAACAAAATAAACAACAACTGAAACAGCAGCAGCACATACACAACAGAAACAACAGAAACAGCAGCAACAGAAACAACAGAAACAGAAACAACACAAGCAGGAGAAACAACTACAGTAGAAACAACAGAAACAACAGAACCAGCAGCAGAAACAACAGCAGCAACATTTGAAACAACAATAGAAACAAAAGCAACAGCAGCAGCAACACAAACAACAACTACACCAGCCCGAACAACAAAAACAACAGCAAAAACAACTACAACAACAGCAGCAACAACAGCAGCAACAACAGCAGCAACAGCTTGCGCTAGCCAAGCCAAAGTCCATGTTTCAAAATCCGAAAAACAGTTCAGGCGAAGGTCAAAGCCAGGAAATAGTAAGGATATCACTGTGCGAACAATCGGAAATTCCTTATCCAAAATCAGGTAGAGTTGGGAAACGATTCACCGAATAACGCACACACAAAGACGTCACTGGAACCGGAAGTGGTAGCCCTCACTGGAACCGTAATTCTCCTCATCTGTACTGAGACAACAGTGTGCATCGTCACTTTAATTAATGTCTATAAATTACGCCTCAAGTTTTCAAACCTCAGGAGGGAGATCCTTTTGATTCTCTCTCTCTCTCTCCCTCTCTCTCTCTTTCTCTCTCTGAAAAACACACCCTCTTAAGATCCAGTCACTGTAATCTCACAACAGAAACAACAACAACAACAGCAGCAGCAACATCAGCAGCAGCAACAACAGCAGCAACAACAGCAGCAATTATAGCAGCAACAACAGAAACAACAACAGAAACAATAGCAACAGCAGCGACGGCAACAACAGCAGCGACAACAGAAATAACAGTCGAAACAGCAGTGAAAATGTCTGTGCTATCATAAGAACAGTCAGTGTGGGAAAAAAAACAATCTCACAGCATACAGAGCACACATACAAACCTCACATCATAGAAAACACACACAACAAAAACAACAACTAATGCAACTTCAACAGTAGTAACAACAGCAGCAACAACAGAAACAACAACAACAGCAGCCTCAACAACAAAAACAACTGCAGTAACAACAACAGCAGCAACAACAGCAGCAACAACTAGCGCTAGCCTGGTGCTAGCCAAGTCCACGTTCCAAAATCCCCAAAATTCTCAGGCGAGGGTCAAAGCCAGGAAATAGTAAGGATATCACAGTGGGAACAATCGAAATTCCCTAATCCAAATCAGGTAAAGTTGGGAAACGATTCAACGAAGTAAGGCACACACAAAGACGTCACCGGAACCGGAAGTGGTAGCTCTCACCGGAAACGGAAATTTCAACAGTGTGAACCATCGCATCTCAATCCAGTCACGGTGCTTTAATTAGCGTCGGTAAATTACGGGTCAAGTTTTCATTCAAACCTCGGGAAGGAGATCCTTTTGACTCGCTCTCTCTGAAAACACACCCTTCCTATGATCCTTTCACTGTATTCTCACAACAGAAACATGGTGGGGTGCTCGCTTTCCTGTGGTTGTCTATACGGTCACGGGCCTCAGAGGTGGCTTAACTGTGTTCTGTCGATACATGTTGTCACCTGGCGTTTCTATGTTTATGTTTTTTTCCATGTATATGTTGTTGTTTGGTTCTATGTTTATTTGCCTCACCCGTGGTGATTCTCCCCCTCCTGGAGTAGTGATTCCTTGTTTAAAGATCAAAACATGGTGAGATGATTCTCCGAAGAGGGGGATTGGTGGTGGTTCTGTACAACAAAAAAACGTGCCCTTGTCACCCTACAGGTCGTCGACAGGACAGAGTTGTTGCAGCAGTTCTTGATGATTTGAGAATTAATAAAGAGTTGCATTGCAGGTTGAGAAGTTGAACTCCTCTCGCAGACTAACTCTGTCCTAGATGCAATTACAAACAAAAACTCTGTGTTGCATGCCCAGCATGCTGATAGCACAGGTTTTTTTTTTAACCTGGGCTTTTGAATAAAATAAAGGACAGCGAGGAATAAAAGAGCAATGGAGTGAGGAGGCGTATAACTTTACTTTGACCTCTGGACAGAGTTGTCCAGAATTATATATGAGCTGTCCTATAGTTTTGTTTCTGGTACTGACTCCACCGCCGCTGCATTCTGATTACCCTACAGTGTTTCTGGTCCTTAGGGAATCCCAGACTTGTCAGTCTGCACACAGGTCTGTGTTGAAATGATGCTGCCTGGAGCCAGCCTGGCTCTTTTTTTCCATCATTCAATAGCGAACCTTTTCTAATGCGCACAGGAGATATTGTTCAAGGCCTTTGGAGCGCTGTCCAAAAAAACGGTTTAGCCACTTAAGATAAGGGTGTAGAAATGAGGGATCTATCTAATCTCGCCGTGACAGGAGGGAAATTGATCCAAGAACCAGACCGAAATTAAATAAATAATGTGCAATGATCTCTTGTGTTGCACAATCAAAACTGCCAGGCTGCACTAGATCATCTGATGCATTCCGGCAGAACAGCCGCTTGGTGTTCATCAGAACAAGCTCAAGTTTCACGCTGAACGTGAGACCTTCCGGTCGTGATGAACCGGTCCGACTCTTTTCCGAGGTTCTCGACGAGTCGCTCGGGGAAGAGGCGTCCAGTTTACCTGCTCAGTGTGATTCAGTCGGTGGAACGCACGGTGAGCGAGGGAGGACTCCCTGTGAGCGATGAACGAGGGTCGGAAGAGTCGGTTTGGGTTTTGGGAGATGCGAATGGAATTCTCGCAAAAAAATATTTAATTCTGCCGCAGATGTTTCAGTGGAATGCGCACTGTAGATCAGTCGCATTAAACATGAATTGTGCCAAATACCAAGGGCTTGTTTGCCTTGGACATTCATTTCGTCCTCAATCATGATTTTCAGTTTTCGCCGACTCATCTAAAAGATATGTTCACTATGAACCAATCTTTTGCACGTCTTGTATCGCTATCTATTAGTAGGCCATAATAAATAAGCACAATTCTACACGTATGTGACGTTTTGAGTGGGTGACGGGATAGGGGCGTGCCGTGGGGATTGCTTCATGTAAAAAGTGAGGCGTGGCAGAGGAAAGGTTTGAAAACACTGTACGAGGCAACGCGTAGGCCTGTACGGCACGTGGTATTTACACCACATACCCGCCATTCCACTTTTGGAGTTTGAGAGTCGCAGCTGTTTCCAATCCCGCCGGGCTCTGCTTGGGTCTGACCCTTTTTGTCATCGTCGCCATCACTGCTCCTCTGGTTATTAGTTTTTTAATGATCCTTTCAATCAGCGCTTTCTACACCAAGGTAGTTGTTCCAAAAATCCCTCGTTGTTTTCGTCTCTCGTCTCTCACCTTCCTGGCCGGTCGGAGGCGAGGCGAGTTTATTTATACAGCACATTTCAACAAGAAGGCGAATCAAAGTGCTTCACATAAAACATCAAACGCATTAAGACAAAGTGCAAAGGAAACACGTTGTCAAAGGACATTATTGAAGAGTTCAAATTCAAACACGCTTGACAAATACAAGACGGAACAGAGTACGTGGAATGCATTAAGTAAAAAAATAGAACACATAAAAGTGACGAAACAAATCAAAAGCTGCAAATTTGGTTCAGTAAAAGACGGCGGCAAACAGAAAAAGTCTTCAGCCCAGATTTCAGAGACCCCAGAGTTGCAGCAGACCTGCGGCTTGCCGGGAAGTTTGATCCTGATAGGCGGTGCATAATAACTGAACGCTGAGTCCCCATGTTTAGTTCTCCAGAGAAGCCCCCTCAGAGCGTTCCCTCCCAGGGATGTAGCACCTGGAAGGGAGGGGTCAGAGCGCGAGACGCTCCGTCATGCATCAACAAGGAGGCAGGCTCTCTGTTTTACAGTCAGGTGCGCTTCCTCTTGGAGAGCCGGAGGGGTTAACGCTGTTTACTGTTTGTGCAGTTGATTCCCTGTAGCACCGGCCTCATGGCAAACGCACAACAATGAAATTAGGACGCAAGATGAGAAAGGCGTGCGTTGACTGGTGAGCACTTTAAACGGGTTTCCTTCCTTCAAAAAACTGAGAACATGAGAAGAAAAACTCCACCCCGTTTGGGAAAAGGCTTTTCGTAGCGAAGCGCGACTGAGGCCTCGCGAAAGACGTTCAAGCTGATTCCTGCAGAAGCCACCCGACGCTTGTTTTAATCTGTGATCGGTTCGGGGGTGATTTGGGTGTTTTTCTTCCAATTATTTTCAAATTTTCTACCAAATTGTCCCAAAGAGCCTTGAAATGCTTTTTCAAGTCCTGAAACCCGCTTGTTTCCTTCCCCCTCTTCATTCCTTCCTTTCTTCCTTCGTCAGCTTGAGGAAGGTTATTTTTCATGAATCCCATACGCACCTTTTGAAGTCAGTGATCCAATCGCAAAAGGCCGTCGCACGTCCACTCCAGCGTATGTTTGAGGCTTGTGAATCCTGTGGGAACTGCGTCCAACTTTCGACCACGGCCAACTTAGTGTGATCCTCGTTGCATGTTTTGATACGGAAACATATATAAAGATTGCTCCAAAAAAAAGATCGGTAAAAATGAACCATGGTATCGAAATTTTCTTCCCCCTCCTGAATACTCTATATACGTAAACAATAGGTGCACGATTTCTGTGTTATCAAATTACGTGTTGCAATGGTTCTTTTTTTAATAATTTCCCCCCCGATAAGATCTTTTTTTCACTTCCCCTCTGCAATTCTAATACCACTCATACTAGTTGGAACGCACACACACTCGCACACAAATCTTACTCTGAACAACACTCCACCGGACCAGGGTCTGTGGGGCCGGAGGGGTGCGAGTGATTGGGGTTCGAGGACCCGCACGGCCACGCCCCGCTTTTTTAACTGCAATTGCCAAAAGCACACATTGAGCCAGTACCCCCTGCAGTACCCCTGCAGTACCCCTGCAGTACCCCCTGCAGTACCCCTGGAGTACCCCCTGCAGTACCCCTGCACTACCCCAACAGTACCCCAACAGTACCCCCATTTGACACCGTTGTAAACAATAGGAGTGTTATTACCTTGTTATTACATAATCTGTCTCATTATTGTGTTATCTAACAGCAGATGTGTTGTGACTACATTATTGAGTAATGCATGTGTCATCCTTTCGTGTGCTGCGCTCTCTCAACCTACTTTTGGTTCCCACTCGTGTGTTCCCTTTATCCCCAGATGGTCTGGTTGCAATTTCAATTTTTACTTATTTTTTATTTTATTTTTTTGTGACATTTAGTTGCGCGCAATGACAACAGCGAGCAAAAGGAGTGTGTGTGTGTGCGTGCATGCGTGTGTGTGTGCGCGCGTATGTGTCTGTGTGTGCGTGTCCGTGTCCATGTGCGTGTGCGTGTGTGTGTGTGCGGGCTTTTCGCATTTCCATTTAGATTGGACGTCTTCATGCCATGAGGAAAGCCAATTAGGGACGAGTGGTTTTAGCGTTGGTCGAGATAAGAAGAGAGGAGGAGGAGGAGGAGGAGGAGGAGGAGGAGGGGGAGGAGGAGGAGGAGGAGGAGGAGGAGGAGAATGAGGGGGGAGGAGGAGGAGGAGGAGGGGGAAGGGGAGGAGGAGGGGGAGGAGGAGGAGGGAAGGAACCTCACCCTTCCAGATAAGGGTTACAGTCATGTCATCGGGCGCTGCATCAAACACCATTGTATCTGAAATAACTTGGCAAACGGGAAGAGGGAATATACTACTTGTCGCCCTTGTTACATCCAAAGTCTGCAGTTCATTTCAATCGGCCGACAGAAGACGGACGTCGGGGAGACGACCGGCTTCCTGGCCCGAGCGGAATCACCCGTGTTTGTATTCCACGCCGAGGAGATCGCAGAACACGGCGTTTATTGGCAACTTAGAAAGTAAATCCACGTTCGATTGCGGTGTCGAAAGAGGAAGATTAGCCCGAAAGCCCAGCGAGATGAATATCAATATTGTCCTTAATCATCATTCTATTCCATTTTGCAAAGACCTTCATCCCCCCGGGGGTCTCTGGGCTCTTCGGCGGAGGGAGGAAATCGAGGCGTGAAGCTTTCGTTTTTAAAATATCTGCATGTGTCTTCGAACAAAGGATCAGGGAAAATATTCGGCGATAGGAGAACGGGCCGGGGTAGGTCACCTCACAGCTAATTAAAGGCTGCCGGAAAAAAAAAATCACCTTCTGAAAATTTAGCCCTAAATTATATTCATCAATCTCTCGCTTGACTTTATTTAATGTGTTTTTTTTGGGGGGGGGGGGGGGTGTTTGGTTACTGTGTTTATTTTTCCTCACTGTTGTCCCCAAAAATCACCATAATCCTAAATGTTGTGCCGAAATGCAACATAGGCAAAAAAATAAAACCTCAACTTCTGCCACTTAGTGCTTTTCCAGCAGAGCGTCGACTCCAACCCTTCTTCCTTTTATCGTCTTTCCTCCCATTGTTCATTTTTTATGTCTCTCTTCTCTTTCTCCTCCATTGGTTTTAATTTAGTGTGAAGCAGGGGAACCAGCCATGCTTAACTTTAAACCAAACTCAATCTCATGCCGCTTTGACTCCCGCCATACTAAGTTATTTTAGGTTGGAAAAAAAAACCCCAGAATTGTTTTGTATTCGGGTTGAGAAATCGGGAAAAACAGGCCAAAACAGAATGCCTCCGCCTCCTTCATTTTATGGAAATATGAGAAGTTCAACTCCAAAAGATTGAATTTTCTCCCTGGGGGGGTAAAAAAGTTGCGCTGGGACGTTTACATTGTGTGAAGCTTTGGCACTAAAAATAACGGCGTGCGGCATGCTTGTACTGTTATTTTTTATTTTTTTTTACCATACAATTCTAAATTCACCCACTGTTCCATCCAGTAAAACATCACTTTTGTCCAGGCCTGGAAGGTGAAACGATAGAAAAGGATCGAAAAGAATTAAGGAGCAATCAATCAGGTATAGTCATCTCACCGGTCTAATCTGAGATCATCATTCCCCCATTCAACCCTCTGGGGGGGAGGGGGAGAGAGAGAGAGAGAGAGAGAGAGAGAGAGAGAGAGACTTTTTTTGACTTTTAAGGTTTCTTTATTGTCAGTAAGTCATGTCACAGCAGCAGAAACTTGCTAACGAAGGAACCAAAAAACAACAAAAATAGAGACAAACCACAGGAAAATCACAGGTCAGCAAGAGCACAGACATCCCTCTTCAGAGGGAACTAGGTACGCAGGGATCTGTTGGTTTCTTCACCAGGTTGGAGACAGCTGTTCACTATAAGGACGGCTGCCTTTGTAGCCCAGACTTCCTCCTTTGTACAGTTCACCTCCTTGAAGAGAGAGAGAGAGAGGGACAGAGAGGGAGAGAGAGAGAACGGGAGGGGGAGGCACCACTTTGACATACAGAGATAATATCTCATGTTAAAATGCATGAGATTCTGAAAAAAGCCAATTTTACAATTTTACAATTTTTAATATAGTCGTTACAGTTTTACACTGATCAGCAACAACATTAAAACCAGTGACAGGTGAAGTGGATAACACTGATCATCTGGTTCCAATGGCTCCTGTCAAGGGGTGGGATGTATGAGGCAACAAGTGAACAGTCAGTTGTTGAAGTCGATGTGTTGGAGGCAGGAAAAATGGTCAAGCGTAAGGATCTGAGCCACTTTGACAAGGACCAAACTGTGATGGCTAGAAGACTGGGTCAGAGCATCTCCAACCCCACGCCAGGTCTTGTGGGGTGTTCCCGGTATGCAGTGGTTAGTACCTACCAACAGTGGTCCAAGGAAGGACAACCAGTGAACCGGCGATAGGGTCATGGACGCCCAAGGGCTCATTGATGCACATGGGGAGCAAAGTCTAGTCCGTCTGGTTCGATCCCACAGAAGAGCTACTGTAGCACAAACTGGTGAAATAGTTAATGCTGCTGTGATAGAAAGGTGTCAGAACACACAGTGCATCACAGCTTGCTGCGTATGGGGCTGTGTAGCTGCAGACCTGTCAGAGTGTCCGTGCTGACCCCTGTCCACCACTGAAAGCACCTACAATGGACACGTGAGCGTCAGAATTGGACCATGGAGCCAAGGAAGAAGGTGGCCCGGTCTGATGAATCATGTTTTCTTTGACATCATGTGGATGGTTGGGGGTTAGGGTCCGATCCGATGGAGCATCTATGGGATGTGCTGGAACAACAAGCCTGATCCATGGGGGCCAAGGATCTGCTGCTAACGTCTTGGTGCCAGATACCACAGGACACCTTCAGAGGTCTTGTGGAGTCCAAGCCTCCACGGGCCAGAGCTGTTTTGCTGCCACGAGGGGGAGCTAAACAATATGAGTGGTTATTTGTGGTGTTTTTAATGTAGTGGCTGATCTGTGTATATAGCACTCATATTTTTCTTCCTCAGTATTTAATAAATAGTTATATTTTCTCCTAAATTAACAAATGTGAATTACATTTAACATGTATTTATTTGTTTGTTTGCTTGTTTGTTTATTTATTAATATATATTTTTTACTTATTAATACATATTCTATTTTTCATATTCCCTTAACTGAAATGGATGCACTCAGGGTACAGACCTGTGTTGAATTGCCCCTGAACCTGTCTCAATGATTTAAACTTTGTTCATCAATAATAGCTTTCAATACAAATTTAAATAAAATAACATTTTAATAATACCTTTTAGTCTGTTTTCCTTGCTTTTTGTGTTTCCATGCTTTTATTCTCCCTTGCTTTGAAATGATGTCTCACATGCCTGATGCAAAGTGGCTTGGATTGCCCCTGTGTGGTTGAAATGTGCTGTACAAATATATTTCCCTTCCTTCCTGCCTATAAATGCCCTCAAAAAAATTTCCCAAACATTTATTAAACATGGGAAATTCTTCCCACTGAGTGAAGTCGTTTTCCAACGCTGCTTGTTCGGGGTTAACGCTAAACACTGGCGCTGGGTCCTCGCCTACAAGCGGAGTGAGCGGGTCCAGTCTGGGAGCGGCCAGATAAGCTTCACCAGTAGCAGTGCCCGCCTGGCATGCCTCAAGGAGGGAGGGAGGGAGGGAGGGACGAGGCCGAGGGTGCAGCGTGTTTGGCCCTGGACCTCCGGCTCTGCCATCTTGCCTCCTCTCACCAGGAGTAACCCTCACATTCGGCGGTGGTGGGGGTGGTGGAGGTGGTGGGTAGGTAGGAGCGTCTCGCCCCCCCTGGGAGACACGCCCTGGGCCACACACATCCTGTTTGTCCTGCCCTGAGACAGCTGTGAGGCAGGACTTTATTTTAGGTTAGGGATATCTACAATGACCCTTGTGAGAAGAGAGGATATTAAGTGTTATTGTTGGTTACATGGAAGCGCGTACACAAGTTTGGCGTTCAAGGCGTTCATCGAGTCGGACCGCGGAGATAAAAAAGGATTTCCCGAGAGGTCGTCCAACTCCGAACATTCTGCAGCGGATCTGATCAACCGTCGCCGTTCCCGAAATCCCTCAACTAATCCACTTTAATCTAAAATGTAAACATTTAGAGTTATTAGACTCTCTCTCTCTCTCTCTCTCTCTCTCTCGCTTGCTCTCTCTTGCTTGTGCTCTCTCGCTCTTTCTCTGTCTCTGTCTCTATTGCTCTCTCTCTCTCTCTCTCTCTCTCTCTCTCTCTCTGACATTTTGATGAAAAGAATGTTATTTATTCTGAGTTTTCAATATCTGGTTCATTTTTATGTTTATTGTACATTGTCCTATTTTCTTTCTTTTTCAATTTTTTGGGGGTTTTTTTTGGTTCTTTTCTAGTTTCTAGTTTTTTTTTTGATTATCATAAATTTTGATAGTTTTTCTTCTTTTTTTTCTTTTATATTTCTTTATTTATACCTTTACATTATATATTAATTTTTTATTTGTTTAATTACTAATTTTAAAATATATATATATTTTTTTAGCTTTTTTTTTCTAGTTTTTGGTTTGTTAGATTTATTCTTTATTGTTGATTTTTTGGTTTACAGTAATTGTTCAGTTTATTGCATATTACCATTGCCTTTTTTATGTTTTTATTCTTATTACTTGTCCCCTGCGGCCGCCTGCGCGAGCGTCTCATGTTCATTACGCACGTTTCAGTATTTTTAGAATTTTTAGAGCTTACAGAGCTTATTGTGCGTCATCACTGGGTTTCATGACATTTCGCTGCATATTCGGTATGTATGACCGTATGTATATGCATGTGACAAATAATTTTCTTGAAAGTGAACTTCAACTTATTTCCGTCTGTCCGTCTGTCTATCTGTCTATCTGTCTGTCTGTCTGTCTGTCTTTCTCATCACAGTAGCGCTATGTGGAGTTAAACATTTACAAAATGCAGGTTTCCAACATAATGACATTGTGCTCTGTATCCTCCAAATTAACTGGGAAAGCGTCGAGACCCCCGTCCCGCTGCTTATCCCCCTAATCTCCGACTGCAGCCCCCATCCCGCTCCACGGGCTCCGCCTCCGAGTCGCCCTTGTTTTTCTTCTTCGCGGTTGAAACGATCTTCACACCCTCTCTCCGTGAGCTCCCGGCCGCCTCCAGAGCCTCGCGATCCAATCACGGAATGGCGCGGCGACCGTGGGGCCCGCGGCCCAGTGATTGCGGACGATGTGGCCGGCTCCCATTGTTTTGTTTTGCTTCGTTTTGTTTTGCTCCGCTTCGCTCGGTGATTCGGGGCGGATGCCCGCCGCGTCGTGTCGCGTCGCTGACTGACGCCCCGGGGCTGGTTGTGGCATCGCAGTAGTTATGGTGACTTTATTATTGTGCCTCGATCGATCGATATCACCGCCGCGCCTATCAGCGTCCGCGGTCACATGGTTGGATAATAGTTTTTCGTCGCCATCTGAACTGGTCCGTCCTTTACTTTTGGCATGCGATGCAGCGTTTAAATTTCCACTTCGTAGAGTAGATTGTCACTTACTGCCAGTGGTGGAAGGGCAAGGAGTAACTCTCGGCTGTAGGTAATCCTGTTGACGTCGCCTGCCGCCGCCGCCACAGCGTCCGCCGGCAAATCGGCTTAAAAGAGCCCAAAGTGCAGCGGGGACTCCCAAGTAGCCTCCCCTCCTGATTAAAAACACTTCCACATAAACTCCAGGGCGGTGAAAGTTAGAGTTAGAAAGGTGCGCGTTGAACGTCAGCGGCAAACAAACAGGCCGTTCCCGGGTCGCACAGGTTCCCCGAGTGCCCCCTGGATCTGTCACTAACAAGAAATCCATATGTTTGTGGATAGTTTTCGGAGAGTGTTCTTGACCCGTCTTCCATCCGTCCTCTCAGGAGGAATACAAGAAAGGATTCGCTCTGGAAACATGAACGGAGAATTGTGGGGCTGTTTGTGTGCGTGAGGGATGGCTGTTTGTGTTCTCTGAACTGGGATTCCCGAGCCTCCGGGGCGCTATTGCGACGGGGCCGTTTTGACCACGAACGAGCGTCTCCGCTCCGCTCCGTTATCGTCTGCGCGGGGGTTGGCTTTTCGATTCGCGCGATTATTATTCTTTTTTTTTTTTTTCTGATTTTTGCGATCACGAGTGAATGAGACCCCGTCCGCGCGTACCCCATCGAGGCTCGTGAGTAACGCGGGCGCCGGACCATTTCCATTATTTTCAAATCCCAATGTGGAATTTGACAGGTATAGTATAATAATGCTCTGATCGTGCAGGGAGTGGACCGACACCGCAGCCTTTATTTTTTTCCACGCAGTTCCCACCAGCTCTCTGCAGACGGTGATAGCGTCACCCTGACTGCATGCGGCTATTAGCGTCGGTGTTTGTGACTTGGGCTATTTGCAATCTTTTTTTTTATGGAAAAGGGCCAATTTTGCACCAAATGCACAGATAATACACATTTTAAATTGGCGCAAATAGCACCGGTACCGATACGCTATTTGCGTGGCAGCGCCGTTAGCGGCGCGCTTCACCTTTTGTGGGCGCTTTGTTAAATAAGACGCTTTTTCTGTTATTTGCATCTGCTTAGCGGCGCAGTCCTCTTGTGAAGTCGCCCCTTTGTTTTTTTTGGAAGACGTTTCTTAATTTGTCAGCACTCAACATTCACACCATTTTCACAGCGGACCGGAGATCGCTCTCCCTCCGTCACGCCGTCCACCGGCCCGATCCCAGGCAGAACGTCCCTTAGTCGGGTTTAAAATGTTTGTTTCAAATAGCAAATAGATAATAAAGAAATAGATCTAAAATGAAAACACGGGAAAACCGGCGCACGGTGCACCGCTGTCTGGAGGGGAGTAAGAACCTCCACCCTAATTCCCCAAGTCAGGTTGACGCTTCACACAATGAGTAATGAATGTTGAAAATAGCATGACTATATGGTTGAATTTATCAATTTTAAGCTTTGGAACATTATGCTTAACTAACATTACACATTATATAACAGGCACCCGGAGTTTATCCATCCTTGGTTTTTCCCTGAGGCAGGCCTTTATTTGTTCGTGTTGACCACACCCCCCTGGCATTTATTAGAGGGGCGGTTTTTATTTGAGTATCGGTTCATATTTGAGAAAATACAGTATACACCTAATTGTGTGTGTGTGTGTGTTTGTGTGTGTGTGTATGTGTGTGTGTGTGTGTGTGTGTGAAGGATTGTTAGATAAGGAATTGTGATACCGAAAAACTGAACGACCGTGGAGCAAAAGGGGAAAAAGTTCTGATCACGACTCAACAGGCCCCGGGGCCTCAAAGCCAAAAAAAAAAAAAAAAAAGAAAACCAAGGATGCTGAGTTGGACATCAAGACAAGAGGACGGGGAGTTTCTCCGTTTTTCCGGTCCGTGGCCGGCCGCCGGCTCAGGCCGCCCCCCTTCCCGTCTGTTCCCCGGAGTCAAACAGGCGATAGAACGACTCAAGGTTACTCGTCATTGAATACGTCGCGGGCGAAACACCGGGACGCCGCTCCCCTATAATCCTCCCAGCTCCAAAGATTAACGCAGACGTGGTGGAGGCCCAGCTGCCACATCGCTATTCCAGCAGCCTCCTCCTCCCCCCGTCTGCACGAGGGAGAAGTTCGGGGCCATGTTTACTCTAGTGTCTTGGAAAAAAAAAAAAAAGGAGGGCGGATTATCTGGCGTCGGGACGTGAAAGCTGCCCGGCGCTGCCTGGCACAGCCGCGAAAAATACACCAGGGAGAGAGGAGTAATGACCGATGTACAAGATATGGGAAGTAATGTTGGGTCTCGAGCGGCCCACGCCGGCGGAGATGCGTTTATCTCTGCCCTTCGGGGTGAGGTTCCATCGCTCTCTCATAACTCACGACTTAGGTGCGGTGTTGCCGTGCCCGCTCGGCAACTTCCTGCTTCTCCCCGTTTGCCGCTTAAACAACGACACGCGGGAGGGGGTTACATGAGGTGCTCTCCATTTATCAGACGGATCTCAAGAGCTGTTTGAGATCTTCACTTCCCATACGCCCGAAGCCAAGCATTACATAAAAACACCGCATTTTACAATAATGTGCCAAAATGTAATATATTTGAATTTATTATTATTTATTATTATTATTATTATTATTATTATTATTATTATTATCATTATTATTATTATTATTATTATTATTATAATAACCCCCACATCCCCACATTACATCATGACCACCGCATGATGTCATCACAGAGGTTATTACATGATGCGGCAAACTTAGTACACCCCGAATATGTTTATTACCAAATGTGGCAAGTTATTACAAAAAGTGAGCGTTACACAACTCGGCTCGTCCCTGAGTCGAAAGCAGCTCCAGAAGGCTTTTTCCTGCGGCAGCCAATCAGAGCGGAGCAAATATTATGTCGCCTGACGGGAAAAGCCACGCCCCCTCAATTGAACGCCAGTACGGCACACAGCGAACACGCCCACGGCAGGGATCATAAAAGGTTGCGGTGGCGGGGGTTGACCGGCTGCCTTTGGTCAAAGATCTTATACAACCAAATGTGTCATTATTGCCACTCCCGTACTTTAACCCATACAACACTACCGCCATTTATTCTAACTCCCAGACTCCCAGGAGTCCTCTTCCTGTGGGAGTCTCTACCCACATGTAGGGTTTAGGGAGGGAGACGGGGTCTTTCAGGCAGCGGGGAGGGGGGGCTGCCGACATGGCGAGGGTTTTATTAATAGCCATAACAAAAAGGCTCGGTGGCAAAACCGGAACATGATAAATAACAGGAACGATCGGTATGTTTCTCCCCCGGTCGCGCTCTGGTCCGCAGGCGTTTCCTCGTCCCGCGCCGACGCCATCCCCCTCCCGGAAAAGACAGCACGACACGAGAGAAGACTCTCCCAGCCGGCTTTGACCCATCAGCGCCAACGAGGCCGATGGCGGCGGACCCTGGTACAATCAACCCCGCCCCCCCTCGCCCGCCGCACTTCCCTGGCGTCTTCTCCTCGGGGTCGACAGGGTCCGTGCCCCCAGAGTTGGGGGGACGTCGGCGGTCTGCATGGGACACCGACTTCTGTTGATTGTGTTTTTTCGTTTTTTGGGTTTTTTTTTTTTTTGTTTTCATTCAATTGCTGGTCTCCGGTTCTTTTTAGGTCGGCCTGGATCCACGTCCTCTACCTTTCCTCCTTCATCGATTCCCGGTCCTCCCTGGCGAATGGATAAACACTTATCTGAACCTTTTGTATCTGGTAAACAGCCTTGGGAGCAGGCTGCCATACAATTACTAAGCTTTTTGGAAGCCACGGATTGATAGCTTTGTGGTAAGCTATCAACCTGTGGCTGCACCCTGCTGCCTCCAATCTCACCTTTTGGGTTCGACCGTGACCCCTTTGAGTGTGTACCCCCCCCCCCCCCCCCCTCACCCCAACCCCCCCCGCCCGCTCTCTCCCCTCCGTTATTTTTCTTTCTTCTTGTCAATCTATTTTCCTTTCTCCACCTCAGTAACTGGATCATGTCGCAGCTCAAGTCTAACGTGAGGTTTATTTATTAAATTGGCTCCCTGGAGAGAAAAAAAGACAGACAGACAGACAGACAGACAGACAGGCAGGCAGGCAGGCAGGCAGGCAGGCGGACAGGCAGATGGACAGAAAGATGGATAAATCAATAAATAAATACACAGGCCACGGAAACGTTGACGGCAGGGGCAGGGAAAGCCCAAATCCATCAGTCTCAAATCCAGTGTCTGACTTTAGTTACTTTAATCGTCCCGGCAAATTGGATTCATTTGTCCGCTGGAATTGAATTATCATGATTGGCACAGAAGGAGATGACAATTCAAACAATTAGTGCTCCGTGCACCGGCTAATTGGTTCTTCGCAAAAGCCCAATTTCGGTCGGCGGGAGGCCACGTCACCACCCCTCTGCGAGGAGCACAAAAGCCTCCGCCCTGTCTGTTTGTTTACTCAAGGAGTGCACACACACTCACTCCAGAATAACCCTGCATATATTTGCGCAGTCATTTCGAAAGCAGAGAAGCTTGCGGTCAGCCCAATATTTGCAAGCTTCCGAAGGGTCTGTTGTTTTTTTTTTTTTTTTCCCCGCACGGGGAGAGAGGCCGTGTACAGTTGGAGCATTCGCAAATGTGTTTGTGATGCAGGACGGTAAAAAAATGGACGGCCACAATTTCGGCAGGAAGTTGAACTCTAAAATCAGACAAATACACTAGTTATGAAGAAAGGTCATCCCCATTTACTAATTTCCGCCATAGACCGTGGATGGAGATGGACGTAGCAAGAGCCAGAGCCAGAGCCCTGAGTTTAGGTTTATCCGGCCGCCACCGGGCAGGACGGACGTGGATTTGGGCTGCGGTGCGGTTTTGGCGCCTGCGGGGAGGAGGAGCCGCGACCGCCTCGCCGGAACGCCACCGAGAGACCTGTCAGTCAGGGTGACGCCATGCACAAATATAACGCTCTTTAAGCTTCCTCACAGGACCATCATTTCCCAAAGTGACAACCCAGACGCCGCCCATTAGAAGAGGTCAACTTGGAGATTAGAGTCTTGCGGCGGGAAATTATTGATATTTCTAGTGATTTTTCTTATCTTTCTCCTCTGGGTCCGGACGCTGTGGTGCCCTCAACCGGAACAATCGGACGTCTGTGCAAAAGCCGTTTTTTCTGTCGTGGTGATGGCGGCTTGTCAGTGGTAATGACCGAAAGAACGGACTTGCTGTTCTTAGAAAAGACATCCCTCCAGTTGGTTCTCCAAAGAACAAACTCCCTCTGCTTTTACCTTTGCCGGAGTGACGAGTGAACGAAAATGAACGCTTGGATTTCTGGATCAATCCGGCTCCGGCCCCCAGGGGGGCGGCGGATTCTTCCAATTTTTGCAGGATTCAGCGGAGCCAGAGTAGAAAAACGAATTTACTCCAAACGTGTCATTTCGACGGTGAATGCCACATTCTTATTAGATCGCACTTTCAGCGGTGTCAATTAAGTATCAGTCAGGCGGCTGGAGGGCGCCTTCGGCCAAGTCACCGACTCCACACGTCCTCGACACGTTGGGCACAGCGTGAACACATCCAAGCCTTCCAGGCGTTCTTGGCTTGAAACAAGCTTCGTATTGGAACTTCACCGAGTGACGTCCGGCACATTTCATGTTCATTCCAAGGTGAAGTCAGACCAGATAAGACATTAATGAACGGCCCTGCTCTTTTTTTTTTTTTTTTTACGAGGGAAGAGGCCTCTTTTCATTGGTGTCGAGTTGGTTAGAAAAATGAATATTCAGACAAAATGTTTTAGCCGCGCGCGTGTCTTGGCACAAGCCAGCCGAATACGTAACTTTTCAATCAATCCCATTTAAGCCTTGTTCAAAACCAGGGGGCGGCCGGGCCCGAGACGCCGGGAGCCGCCAAGCTCTGTTGCCGTGAAGGCAAAGCATCAGCTGATGCTTATTAATCAAAGCATCAGCTTTATCTTCACCTCCCAGCTCTCATAGCGCCATGTAAATTAATCACACACACACACACACGCACGCACACACACACACACACACACACACACGTATGTATTTGTATTGAAATGGGAAAGGGTTCCTTTTCCGGATGAATCAACTCGTTGGAGAAATATATCAAATAATACCTTTTCTATTTATGCATTCACTTCACTTACTGCAGCGTGACCGTATCCAACCCCGTCTTTGATATTCTGTCCCGTGAAGCTTGATAATTCCCTGACCGTTCTGCTGAACCCCTGCACCAGTCACACTCACACACCTTTTGGGAAATGTCCTTTCAAATGAGCTTTTAAACTGTGCCGTTGTTTCCTCTGAGGCTTTGCTAATCGCGGCATTAGTGGTGCATGTTATATTACTATAATTTGGGTTCATTCCTTTTGCCTGGGTGGGGTGTGTGTGTGTGTGTGTGTGTGTGTGTGTGTGTGTGTGTGTGCGTGCGTGCGTGCGTGCGTGCGTGCGTGCGTGCGTGCGTGCGTGTGTGTGTGTGAATCATTTTTCTTCATATTACTTCCCGTCTCTCCTTTAGCTTCTCCTTCGGTTTGAGGGGCTTCGCCAGCCCAGATGTTATTTGCTCCTGCGGCACCAGCTGTGCCAGTGTTCCCAGTGCTTGGCTGCGCCTTCGATGTGAAACCCAGACCAATAACATAGAGGTGTGTGATTGTAAACACATCAGGATCCTGGCACAGTAGTGCCACTGGGTAGCACACACACACACACACACACACACACACACACACACACACACACACACACACACACACACACACACACACACACACACACACACACACACACACACACACACACACACACACACACAGGGACACTGGGCTCCAGGAGGAGAGCCAGGGTGTTGGGAGCCAAACTGGAGCTCAACTGAGCTGGTAAATGAGAGGTGTGAAGAGTTCCAATACTGATAATTTAGAAACTTGTATGTGTGTTGGGCCTCAGACTCGGACCAACATCTTCCATCCGCCTCGTCATTGTATGCATCCAGCGTAGGAGCTATGGCAACGTATTAACAGGTTATTTACATCTGCATAGGGACTGATTGTTAATCTGCATCTTTCTGTTCTGTGCCACGGTTTCACACAGCTATTATATACTATTAAAGATACCTCAAGTCAGCTCTCCAGGTACTTTTTTGGGAGAGTGACCATCACGTGGCCTTGAAACCTCCGAGTCACTGCTGAGAGCAAGTATGATGGAACTCCCAGGCCCCTCGGAAATCTCAAGCTCCACAGAACCCCTGGGCCCCGGCGGGGAAGACCGGCTTAGAGGAGGGGAAAAGTAGGCCCAGGCAGCAGTGGCAGTACAACACTGACCGCAGAAAGCGGGCCCGTCAAGTCGTCCGGCAAGTCCATCAAGTCCATCCATGGAGAGCCAGTTCACCTGCACATGAAACTAGGAGACAATGGCCCAACTGAGCGGGTCCAATGTCAGTGTGACTGCAGCCGCCCACGCAGCCGCTCGTACGGAGGCCGCTCATGCAAAGCGTCAGATTGATACGGAAGTGGAAAAAGCACGCATCGAGATGCAAGCATCGATGGAGAGCGCACACACTGAGGCCACGCTAAAGGCCTTTGATAAGGAGTCACAGGCAGAAGATGCAATAGCAGCAGAAGAAGCATTCGAAGCTGCCAGATGCCGCTCTGGTCGCCACAGTGGTTTTTGGCGCCGCACCGAGGAAGATGTCAACGCACATTTCAGCGGCCAACACAGCGACAGGAGTCGTGGGCCCCCCTTATGTTGACAACCACTCCCTTGGCCACGGCAGGCCCACAGTCGACGGCCCTGCTCCCGCAGCCGATCTCAGCATCTACATGGCTCACCGGGACCGCTCGTCGTCGGGGTTGGAAACGTTCAACAATCACCCGGAAAGCTACTTGTCACGGATAGCATTCCAGACATGACATGACTGATAGCTCCACGGAGGGAGTGAATCTCAAACCCAGCGACAAGTTCAACCTGCTCATCAGATGGCTCACTGCGGTGGCGCTGGAGTATGTCGAGAGGGTCTGAGCAGTTCACGTCAACTACCCAACAGCCGGCATGGACATGGCTTGGCAATGGTTGTATCAGATTTACAGCTCACCCAAGGCCATTGAGCAGCCACTCTTTGCAAGGCTAGACAACTTCCCAGAGATCCAGGATAGGGACATGCTCCAGGAAATAGTCGCTCAAGTGTGAGGGGTACCTGTCTGGCCTCAGCTACCTCGACTCAGCTAAAAGGATTTGCCCCATAGAGAAAAAAGTCCCGGACAACCTCCTAGAGGCATGGACAATGCAAGGCACAGACTACAAACGGACAAACAACATATCATACCCACCTTTCTTGTTCTTCGTGGGGTTTGTGGTAAGGCAAGCAGAATTCCATTTGGACCCCGGTTTCCCCCTCTGGGATTCTAGGGTCACGGCACCCAGTGTGGAGGGTACCCCAGCCATATCCTGGAAGTTAAAGACCCGTGCTTCTGTCAGCACCACAGACGTCTCAGAGGCCTTCAGGAAGAAGCCACTTGCGGAGAGGAAAGAGTTTCTGAGGCAGCATTCCACATGCTTCAGACGCTGCACCTCGATGACCCACCAAGCCGAGGACAGAAAAGCCGACGTCCCCCGTACAGAGTGCGGCAGCGATCGCCACGTCGCAGCCCTTCATGCCGGTCCCCCGGCCTGGGCAGCAGAGCCATTATACACCACACCTAGTTGGGAGCGAGGCGCTGCTGTGCATGGCAGGGATTCACGGCACGACAGGGGACAGCTAAACTGTCTATGGGATCTTTGTCTGTTTACTTCTGCACTGTTTCATAGTTTCACGCCGCTTCTCTGAAAGACACATAAAAGTCAACTCCTGTGTCCGGATACTTTTTGGGAGAGTGTTTAGCTCGCTGCATAGCCACAAACGTCTTCACTTGGCGAGGGCAGAAGAGTGTGTGTGTGTGTGTGTGTGTGTGTGTGTGTGTGTGTGTGTGTGTGTGTGTGTGTGTGTGTGTGTGTGTGTGTGTGTGCGTGGCATCCATCTTTTTAACGCTAACTTTATCTTTAAAACTTTAGCCTGTCATAGAACTTTTATTTTTGCACTGTGAAGTTATTGTCAATGCCAACTTACTTAAGCATAAGGACGTCCGGGGTTTATTGCCGGGGTCGTAACACACACACACACACACACACACACACACACACAAACACAAAAATCAACGGTCTAGTTCACGAGTCTCCAATGAGTCCAACCTGTGTGAATATAAGGTGAAAGCCTGTGATGAAATGGTAGAACGTACACGGGGGTGCTACCCTATGGAGGCCAACCACTAAAACATGGCGGACTAAACAGCGATTTAGCTTTAAGCTCCACCCCAATTCACCGAAATGAACGGCAGAGCGAATTCAACGGGTCGAGCGAGAGAGTTCCTTAATACCGCGCCTTAAACCCTCATTTGCCTGCTAATTAAGCAAGGTCAGACCTTAATGTTTAATCTCCGACATGAGCTTGCTCTCTAACTTCATGCTTTAATCAGGGTTCACAATCCCATCTTTTTTTTTTTTTGCGCTCCACACCAGACGTGACCTTGTTCAAAGTCTCTCCCATTCACAAAGCCCTAGCATATATAAAGAGATTTGCACAGCTGTGTCATCCCCTATTATGGCTTTCCTTATCTCGGGAACGGATGCTTTCTTAAGGGATTTATTTGAGGACACACTTCATATTCAGTTACATCACGCAGAACCATTTGGCTGGAGCACAGGGGGAAGAGAAGTCGAAGCGCAACCTTATATTCATACCGAGGGAAGGAAATAATACGTACTAATCTCACTATCCCCACCCCCGGAACTTTCCGATGTCGCCCAATGGCTAAAGCTTTGTCACTTCTTCCGTGGTGCGCTTTTACTTTGGTGGACGACTCAACACAATGGTGGAGGTGAGCCATATTTGGATCCAAATTTGCCAGATGGGCACACACACACACGCACACGCACACACACACACACACACACACACACACACACACACACACACACACACACACACACACACACACACACACACACACACACACACACAGAGCAGTTTGGTCTATGTATCCAGGAGGTAATAGTGGCCGTATGTGGTCTGAATGCCATATGAATGCCACATTGTATTTTAGTTTTTCCTTTCTTTCGTGGTGTTTTTTAGGAGTGGATGAATTGCGCGACTTTGTTTGGAGGTTGTTTCCACGCGACATAAGTGATGTATGTTTTTGTCGTTTGCTGGTCGCAAAACAATTTTCCATGAAAATGGACAATAAAGTGCAATCTTATCTATTCGCGTATAGCCGGCGCATTCTTTGTTTGTCTGGATTCATCATCTCCGTAGATTTGTTGTTTGGGCACAGCAGGGTATGGTAAATGTTTTATACAGACTGCATTTCCGGACATTACTGGATGTTAAAAAGAAAATTTAAGCTGGAGTTGAATTGGAGTTTTTCTTTTCTTTCCGTATCCAGTCTATGGTCTGTCTCGCCGCCTCTCACTTTTTATTTCCGAAACTTACCTCTCACTTCTCTGAACGACCTAAACGGCTTCCCAACGTGGCCGCCCTCGCCCTCCTATCTGCCTCCCTGTAGGGGGAGCGCAAAGCTGCCCGAAACTGCAAATTTCTGTCTGGCCGACCCAGGCTGACTTTTGAGGAGGTTCCGCAAAAAGTGCCGCAGCTATAACAAGCGTATAAAGGTGATTTCTTTGTTAATAACTTAGAAGGACGGAGCCATTTGCGTGCTCCTCCAGCTGATAAAACTGTGTTGTCCTCGGAAACGGTCACGCGGTGTCAGGTAGCACGCCAAATGCATCGGCTCGAAAAGGGGAAAACAGCTTACGATAATGGAATTCAGACAAATACTCCGAGTTGCTCGAGGATTACACTGTCATGGAATTGGTAAACCGCCCCGATGCCTGGATTTCGCAAGTAGTCCCTTTCAAATAGTCGCGAGATAAACAAGAACCATTTTGAACAAAACGTGCCCCTTTCACGTGTTTCCACAGGACCCCGACGTCGCGGGAAACCGACGGGAAGGGACGGGCTGCCGGGCAAACCTCCTTCAGACGGCATGGGTTCACCGTCTCAACCGGCCGACCTCGTTTTACAGTTGCTCCTAACTTCCCGAAGCTGGTGTGAGACCTAAGAACTCCGCAGCACTTTTGAGTCCGCCTGGAGATGTGTCCTCGGGAGGTAATGAGACGTGATGAGCCGGTGCCAGAGGCCTCTCTCGCAGTCCATCAAAGCGCTGTGATCCGGCATTATCCTCTAAAGTCTGGCTGGGATGACGGTGATTAGCCCTTGCGTGGAGAACTAATATGAATCTAACAACCAGGACCAGATGTGCTCTTTCTTCTGCCCGCATGGCAGGAGGACGGCCATATTTATCAACACGCATTAAATCTTGCGAGTGCTCAGAGGAGCGCCTAAAATGTGCTTCTTTCACTGACGGAGAGGCGGAGAATGAAGCACGGTGCGCGCGCGTTGGCCCACCCACGCGTTCTGCACACACACACGCACGTGCACGCACGCACACACACACACGCACACACACACACACACGCGCGCACACACACACGCACACACACACACACACATACAAAAACACACACACTAGCATGCCTCTTGAGTCCTGACAGCGAGTTCATTTTCCTCCTGCGTCTCAATCCTTCCTCTCCAAACCCTTAGATCTCTTCAGTATCTTGCTCAGCATCGAAACACTCCCCATCCTCCTGTCTTGATGTCCAATTTAAAATGAGCAAAAAGGCCGAGAACCCCCCCCCCGCCACAAAAAAACCCCCAAAACTCAGCATCCTTGTTTTTTTTGGGGGGGGGGGTTTCAGCTTTGAGGCCCCGGGTCCTGTTGAGTCACAATAAGAACTTTTTCCCCTTTCGCGCCGGTTCAGTTTTTCTGTATCACAATTCTTTATCTAACAATCCTTCACACACACACACACGCACACACACACACACACACACACACACACACACACGCACACACAAGCGCACACGCACACACGCGCGCGCACACACACACACACACACACACACACACACACACACACACACACACACACACACACACACGTTGACTTTTGAACTGGGCCAAATAAGAACGCAATTGTTTTTTCTTCCTTGTATGAATAATGGCAGATCAGGGCTTTGCGCTGCAGGTAAATCACCAGAGAGCCACGGAGCAGGGACACGGGAGGAGCGGAGGAGGACCATATGGTGCGCAGGTGGTTGTGTGTGTGTGTGCGTGCATGCGTGCGTGCGTGCGTGCGTGTGTGTGTGTGTGTGACAGGCAGGTCCAGATCAGAGATTTGGGAGTGGTGGTTTGGGCGTGGTGGTGTAGTAGAGTCGGTCAGGGTCTTAGCGTAATCTTGCGTTTGTGTCTGGGAGAATTGGACCATCGGAGTCAAATTCTTCCAGATGGGAGATGGTGTGTGTGTGTGTGTGTGTGTGTGTGTGTGTGTGTGTGTGTGTGTGTGTGAGTGTGTGTGTGTGTGACTTTGGAGCGTATGTTTGCCGTGTGTTGACAGCACGCGGTCTAACAAGGGGGTTACTTGGAGACTCAAACGGAGGTCGAAGGAATAATAGCCTCATTAGATTCAGCTGCTTTATCTAAGGGGGGTGTTCCATACCACTGATGGTGGAAATTAATTAGCTAATTCCTTTACGATGATTAAAGCCCTCTATTATTTGACTCTCGCTGTTGGCTGGCGACAGCTGGTGCCAACAGGGAACCGGGTGCGGGAGACGAAAAATGTCACTAGTGAGGGTTCGTACTACGTACAGGGGTTGTTTTTTTTGTTAGTTTTTTTCAGGTCAGATAATTTATCCAGCATTTTCACTTGAGCACCTGCCATTCAAAGCCATCACAAAAGACCATCACATTCAATCCAAGTAGCATTTCACAATGACATAGCTGTTTCGTCGCCTAGGGAAGGCGGGGAAAGCCGGTAAGAGTGAGGGAGAAAGGACGGATGAAAGAAACCCAACCCAGACCAAAATATTTGAATGCATGCATATGTATATGTGTGGTGCGCCGCTCAGCCAGCCACTAAAAACCCCACCTCCAGTAATAATGTCCTGGGGGATTCCAGTGTGAAAGAGCACGGTCTGTTTATATGAAATAATATTCAAATCGGTCCAGCGCTAATGATCAAATTACAATTTCCGAATTACCCAAAGCCCACCTTTGCAAGGCGCTTAATTCCACTGTTGGCTCAGAGCACCGAGTTCGTCTCTACCACTTGCCACCGGAAGCGCTTTCTGGACGCTCAACTCTGTCATCTCACTGCGATTGCAGCCCCGTGTAGTTGAAAGCAGCAGCCGGATGCCCCCTTTTCCCCCCCAAACCAAGGTGCGGAGACCGCCACGGGTGAGGCCACGGGTCGTTCCGCTGTACGAGGGAGCCCCGCCCCTCCCACTGTTTCCCCGCCGGGAGATTGAGCGCCGTCGCCGGCCCGACCTCTGCGACCAAACCCCGGCCCTCCGCTCTCCCTGCCCCCGCTGACCCCCCGCGCCGGAAAAAAAAACGCCGCCGGGGTCACCCGAAACTTGTGGCGCGACGGAAGAACAAGTTATTCATTCCATTAAGGCCTACTGGTTGTTATTGCCCAGCGAATAATTCCTAGATCAGCCGTACCTTTCGCAATGGGTTGTTTATGCATGCGTTTTCCTGTGTGTGTGTGTGTGTGTGTGTGTGTGTGTGTGTGTGTGTGTGTGTGTGTGTGCGTGTGTGTGTGTGTGTGTGTGTGTGTGTGTGTGTGTGTATGTGTCAGAACGGTGACCACCCTCCTTTGGTTTGTAATTAATGCAAGAAGTCGGAGTGTGCACGGTAATTAAGCTCTGCGTCCCAGGAACGGAGGTGGTTGTGTGCTCACTTTAATCTGCGGTTCAGCGACGGTTCCACCGCAACAGATAAGAGCCGCCGGTGTTATTTCACCACCGGGCTAGTCGTCGACAATCCCATCACCCTCCCCGCACTGAGAACGAGCACAAGCCGAGATGGCCTCACTCCACGGTCAACGCACCGCGAGGGTAGATCTGATCTCCATCGGGAGCCTCGCCGCCGGGACCCGCGGAGGGGCCCTAGACACCCCCCTCACCCACCCGCCGCGCCAAGCGATGGAGCCGTTTCTCCCTGCCACCTGGTGCGGCTCCAGACGTTGGCCCCGGTGAGTCAATGAGGTGCCTCCAATCTCCAATCTCATCCCAAAATGAAAGCCCATGGTACTCTGACGGAAATGAATGACTCCTGACAGGCCAACCTGCCCAATGTTCCCCAGGATCTGGATCAGGTGCCAGTCATAATGAAGACCATCAGCAGTCGTTAGTATTGCCAACACAATGTTGCTGTAGCTCGACACACGGTGACAGAACATTGTTTGGCCGACTGATACGATTTCAAAACGCGTCTGGTGGCTCAACCCGGCAAAACGCGCCTCTTCATAGGCAGCGAAACTGACAACACCTATTTGTAATCATCAGAGCCGCCCTCCAGAGAAGGCTTAACCTCCGCCAGGGAACACGACGGGGTGTCCATCACCCGGAGCCAGGGCGCCAAGGTCAGACACCTCATATCGAAAAGGCAAAAGCTCTTCTTTCTAATCTCTTAACTCCAGCTCTTCTGTTCCACCCACGCTGACAATTCAACACGGGGTCTATTTCATATATTCCCCTTTGTATTTCCTGCTGGTACTGTTTTCTGCTGGGCGTTCGTCGCCGCCGTCACATCTCGCGTCCCTTGGTTGGCCCTCCGACCGGACCCTTGGAAACCGTCTGCTCTTCCTTTCTGGCTGTTTTTTTTTTTTTCCCTTCTAGATATAAATCCCCATCGGGAGCACCCTGCTCTCCTGCACACCACATCCCCACAATCACAATGGCAGTAATCAACACCCATCCTTAAAACTCAAAAAGACACACAGGCGCACGCACGCACGCATACACACACACACACACACACACACACACACACACATGCACTACCTTTATCTCCCAGAACCCTTCAAAGGGAGACAGAAGGTAGTGGATAATGAAGAGAGACAGGACGGTTAAGGTTTTGATCTTAATCCTCCCTGACACCAACACAGGAAAAAGGTGAGCGATTTTTGCCTCATAGTTTTTTTGAGTGGGAATTTATAAGTGAAAAGAACAATGGTTGACAGAAATAATAGCAGAATGGGTCAAGAAAATGCTCATAGTCGAGTGTGACTGACTTGACTGACAACAGAGGATTAACACAAACAAAAAAGGGTATTATTTATCATTTATTATTATTATAATTATTATTATGATTATTATTTTTTTTTATTCTAGATAATTCAATCTCTTAACCACCTTGGTGAAGGGATGGTGTGGTTTGAGCCGCCACACCTGTCTTGGGTCTAGGTAATTGGGCCCAAGACCAGTGTGGCAGTACGCCTGTTGCTTGCCAGAGCAATAGACAAGCAACAGGTAACACCCCCCCCCCCCCCCCACACACACACACACACACACACACAGAGGAGAGGAGCCCTTGTCGTGACATGTTGTCCATCTGCTCCTGGCCTGTTCCACCTGGCCCTCTCCCTCCTTTCCCAATAAATTGGTGTGTTTCAACGCCATCGACTGTGTGTTTGTGCCGGAGGGCCCTAAACACCCACTTGGATGTCGTGTGGTCGGCGGGACTGCCACAACCCAGCACCAAAACATAATTATTTCTAACTTTCTACCGAAAGTTACCTATCTCTAACTGTACATACACGTACATTAAAAAAAATCTTTACCAAAGTTAAAAAAATGTGTCGGAGCTTCATCAAGGTGAGTGTCGTTTGCTTTCGGAATTGCTTGGAAGCAAAAGTAAATTGAAAGCGAAAGAGCAAATCTAGAGGGAAGACAAAAACCCTTTTAACCGTAGGGATTTCAAATAAGCCTCAAGTCATTGTGAGCGTATCAACAACTGGCACCCACGGTACACACCACAAAGCCATCGATTCATCACGACCATCCCCAGCCTCTCATAATGAAGCGTAGCCTGACCGACGGACCGGCTCATTCAAGCGGCCAAACTCACCGGCCCGGCCGGCTTCGCTCTCTGCTGCGTTGCTGCGCTCTCCGGGCTCGACTCCTCCATCCGACGGCCGATTCGGGCTCATCGCGCCCACATTTCAGAGCTCCCTCGTTTTGCCTCCGTTCGCCCCACCCTAATGCAATAATAAATGATAAAGGATAAACGATACGTGACGGAATGGAGCTCACTTTAAAGGTCATTTGAGAGTTGTTCCTGGGTGACATTGATGCGAGCGGCCATCAACAACACAAGCAAAGCGTCTCCTCGAGGCTGAATATGGCCCACGCTGCTCACCCGTTGGTTCTGCGTTGACTCCACTCGACTCCGCGGCCGTGCAGGGGGACGTGATGGCCGCTCACGACGGCCTTTTCCTCGGATGTAATCACACAAGTTTCCCGTTATTGTCGCGACTGGTGTGAAGTTGTGAATGAAACGTGTTTCATGGACGGGTTTTTCCTTCAGGTTGATATGCGATCGCTTCCTTTACAGATTCTTAACTGCGTTGGATTTCATGAGCTATCACATTTCCTGTTATGATGAATACCAAATCAAACTCTAAATCGGCATATTTAGCCTTTCTCTCTCGTCGGCGAAGTAAAAAAAACATTCTCCGATCTCTCAAATATCCCCCCCACTTCTCTCCCCTTTTTACGATTCGATATGCTTGTTTCATCGTCTAATAATGGAATAAGAAGCCGGGGTTTAGCCTGCGCTGTGTGTGTGTGTGTGTCAGAAGCTGCCGAGAGCGAGAGCGGATCCTGATCCGAGCCTCAGCTGAGGCATGGCTTTGAGGAAATGATGTTTACCGCTTTGCTGGCAGCACCGCATTACCCTTGTTCCCATCAGCCACATCCTCATTGGCAGCTCAACCAGTTGCCTCCATCTGTTCTGCCAGTGTGTTTGTGTGTGCGTGTGTGCGTGTGCGTGTGTGGTGTGCGTGTGTGAGCCTGCACACACTTCTGTTTGAAGTTTAAAATGCAATGCTCTCTTAAACTACCTGGCTTCTTAGGAGTACAGTGGAATTTGATTTCAAAGAAATGGCTCATGAGGAGACTGCACGTGTTAATATGCAGATCCAGATAGAATTGAAATAATTTTATTTCCATCTGGTTGACAGTTTCACAGAGAGGTTATTAGAATCACTGGAATCATTTTTATTCTTGGTGTCACAGTGAAATAAAGGCCATATACTTATATTTACTACCGTATATTTATACAATACAACAAAATATATCATACTACAGTGTATATATATATAAAGATATATATCATACAATCATGTCATTTTTATATTTGTATTCAATTTATTGTATAATTTATTATAACATATTTAATATATATTTATACATATTAAATATAACATATAAAATAAATGTAATAGAATTATAAAAAATATAAATGTAAACATTTAAATGGTTTGAAAATTAATTGGTGTAGATGTAGATGTGTTCACTTTTCCTTTGGTTTTTCCACCCAGGTTGGGAATTTATCGGTCGTTAGCCGTCATTTGAGGCGGGAGCGGGGTCACTTATCAGCTTCCTAGTGCACTTCCTGCGGAGTCAGACGGTGTGAAATTGCGGAGCCGGCTTAGACTCGCGTGTCCCTCGGCGCAGGCGTGCCGATCTCGAACCACTGAGTAAGCTTTCCCTGCCGCTCTCTTACTGTACGTGTGATCTGAACGCCATTTCCGATATGGGAAACTTGCCTAACGCCAAAAAAAAAAAAAAAAAAGACTTTACATCTAATCAGAATTGACCTTTAACCCTGCAGGTCGGGTGTGTGTGAAATGAGCAGAGGTATCACCGTTGTTGGCTGGACCTGGTGTCCTGCGTGTCATTTTCAACAATGTTTACTTCACCAACCTGCAAGCAGCGAGCAAATAAAGCCAAATAAATAAATGAATTACCTTTGGGCTCAATATTTCCTTCAATCTACTGCACTGAATTTGTTTCTTGGTTATTTATTTTTTTCTTTGCGAGGCGGGCAGGATACCCCTAATACCCGAGGATTAGTAAATATCCATGACATAGTGCACCCCTGCATGAACTACAGTGCGATACACAACAACCCGAGCCGCCGTGCTGTGCCGGGGTTTAGCGGAGTCTCTAATCGGGCGAAATCTTTCCCAACATCTTGTTATGAGCGCACGCACACAAACGAAGTACATCTTCGGCGGAACGCGCGCACACGCAGAGACGTGTACGCGCCCAAACAGACACGCCGCACACGTGTGGGATCGGCAGGCACGGCTCCAGATGGGAGGTATTTTGTTGCACCCTGTTGTTGAACCAAGTTATTTATTTATTCTAGCTGAGTTTATTGTTGCCCCTCGACGAAATCCACGGGAAAACACTGCAAGTCCAGATTGCATTCTGCTCTTAAATGGGCCTCGACCTTGGTTGGGGGTCAACTTGATGGAAGCATTCTAAGAGTTGCTCCGTTCGCTGTATAAAGTTATTTGTTTACTTTCAAAACTTTTATATAATGGGTTGAAATTGAGAAGGAATCTGCACGGAATTAAGGTCACGATCTGTGTTTTGGATGAAAATGGGTAAAACGGATGCCTCGTGGACTTTGTGGGAGCCTCTGCCCACAGATGCGGGTTCGGGGAGGGAGGGGCAGGTCTCCTGCACCAGGCCACGCCCACCGCAGGACAAAACACCACGTAAGAAAACCCTCCCAGCTGGGTCCGACCAATCGCCGCTAATGAGGCCGATCCGGTACCACGCCCCCTCGTCTGCCGCAAGACACCGTCATAGGGAACAGGGCGTGGCAGAAACTTTAAAGTGGAAAAAACCGTGACATTGGCTGTTGGGCGGGGACGGTGGCTTTCTTTTCTGGAAGTCTTCTTCGTCCCGGGGAGCTGTTCTTTCTTGAATGTGAACGTCCATCCGGACCGACAGCTGACTGACCGCGACGACCTGTAGCGCTTTATCCGATCACTGCAGCCGTCATTCACTTCTTGATCTGTTGCATTTTTGGCAGGAAAGACGGACTCCGCCACCAAAATTGGGAAAACCCCATATAAAGGGGCACATACATGATGCAAATACATTGAGCGGCCACGTTCCGTTTAAGCGCCGGCATTTACCAAGGAGACTGGAATCACTCTGACATATTCTGTTGATGTTCACACTGTTTAGTCCCAGTTCGCTTCAGGTAGTTCAGGATGGACGCGTCCAGAAGGAAGGTTATCCGAACAGGTCCACAGGTACAACCTGCACCGCCCATCCATGCCTGACCACAAAAATAACCAGATGGTGTCGAATACAAAGATTTGGACTTATTTATAGCTCAGGACGTAATGTTTACCTCGACAATTTGCAGGAACTCACTTTGACTAATTTTCTAGTTATTCGGGTCCTTCCCTCGGGACCTGTTTGTCACGTTTACAACAGTTCTTTCAGTTTACCCTTGGCGGTTTATGCACGGCGCCCCCCTGTCTTTCAGAAGAATATCGCCACGGCAACACGCAACTATACAGTCAATGCCCGTGGTCCCCGGGGGTGCAAGCGCCGTGACCACCCCACCACAAACCCTTTGACTTTGGTTCCTGCGAAACTTTAGTTCCCAAAATGGGGGAAAAGCTCATTGTGGCGGGAGCCGGTTTCCTCTGTACTTCATGATGTAACGGCACGCTATTCATAGAGGCGTAATAAATAATAAAAAAAAAACGATGGAAGGGGATTTGGGAGGTACTTGGGATCCCTGGGGAGGTTTATTACATGATACACTGAATTAGAAATGTGAAAATCCAAGTTGGATGGAGGTTGAAGTAGGTTCTGGTGGAGACTGTACTTCCATATACAGTAGTTTAATAAAAGTATTTATACTTACTGTCATATAACACAAATGACAGGATCACATGTGAGTAAGTTAAGTTAATACATATAACATATACATACTGCATATAGAACAATATTATTAACA
>NC_137202.1:22291147-22386147 GCF_960531495.2 Zeus faber
GTGTATAGGTATCAACGCGGCGGCGTGTTTTTTCTGTCAACACGGACACTAAGGAATTTTTTCCGGCCGACTTGGCGTTTAGGTGCGGCACGTACGTCTTGACCCGCGTTGCGTTGACGCCCCCGGGCGAGAGAGAAATGTGGGGGGAACACTCAGGAGAGGGAAGAAAGGAGACGACAGAAGAGAAGGGTGGAGGAGCCGGGGGTGGGGGGGCTGGATGGAGTGGAGCTTTCATGGCTTGATTCCGTGCCCCGGCCGAAATCGAGGGGACGTGTGTTTTCCTTTTCACTCGCCAAGGTGGAAGGCCTCGCCACGCGCAGCACCGCCGCCAGAGTGTTGATGACGCACTGCCTGGCTTTCCCACCTTCCCACCTTCCCGGCGGGGCGGGGCGGGGTTCGCGACGGGCGCACGTTTTGGGGTCGATGTCTTGGAAACTCTCATGTAAACAGGATTGCTCCCCCGCTTCCACGACGGCGAAAAGCGCCGAACGCTGACCTGCCCGTGGCTCCTGCGTCCGCGCGAGAAAATGCCACGTCTCCTCCTCCTCCTCCTCCTCCTCCTCCTCCCTCCGGAGGAACGACAAAGATTCCCATGGGAAGAACAGAAAATAAAAAAAATGCCGAAACAAACGGTCGTTTTACGGATCAGCTGAACGCCGTGCCGGAATTGGGGCATCCGTTGAATTTCAATTAGCACCCAAGACAATTAAAAAATAAATAAATAAACAAACAAACAAACAAACAAATAAATAAATAAATAAAAGCTGATTCCGGAGGCCGCACGCTGGCATGCCTGATACAACAACACATCCAACGGTATTGTGAATGAACATCACACCTCCCGAAAGACGATGGCAAAACACACTTTCTCTTTACAATTCAATTCCACTTCCCTCAGTGGGAGATAGGCCACGGGAAACGCAGCGCAAACTCTTATCTGCATAATTGGAAAAGCCTAAAGTGTTTTAACTCTGGCTTCGCGGCGCGTTTTCATTCAAATGTGGTGCATTTCGTGTGCGCTGCGCGTCCGGTGCGCACTCGTCGTTCATCGCCGAGCTTGTGGTTCTGACGCTGAAACAAGATGCAGACGCAGACGCGGCCCCCGGGGCCCGCTTCCGGAAGCGGGCGACCGCGCGCCCACGGCTTCTTCGCAGGAGTCAGCTGGACAAACAGAGCGGCGGCTAACTCCCACCCCCCCCCCCCCCGCTGGGTTTCATTAGCACTCATCTCGACGGTAAAGCCCCTTTAATCTACTTCCACAGCCGCGCCGGGCCGCAGCGGAACGCGGCCCTATCTTTAGACCGGCGTGGCCGCGACCTCCGCTCCGTCGCTCGTTCGATGAGCGAAAAAGCCCGAAATGTCCCCCCTCCGTGGGTGTCGCTCCGAGCATCAGACGGCCCCGTCGCAGCTTTCATGGCGGAAAAGCTCTTTTTTTATTTATTTTTTATTTTTTTTACGGAATTTGACAGATGTTAACTCTAAGTGCAGCAAAGAAATTAATTACCGCCTCCTAATTGGATTTGCATTTTCAGAAATCATTTTGTCATAATATTAAATATACCTTTGGCGGGTTTGGTTTGACAGCTGTGGTTTATAACCGCATACTGCTCACGGCCTCGTTGAGGTTCACAGTTTTCTTTGCCTTTGCTGTTGTGCAAAATCGCTGCATCCAATCAATGAGAGAAATCCCTGTTCTCGTCAAATGCAAAGCCCCTCAATCTGTGACCGACTATCTTACACACGGGCACTGGAATTCGGAAACCGACGTGGTTCATTACGCACGCATGTTGCCGGATCCCCTATCTTCTAAGGGCATGATTACAGGGAAAGCCATGTGGCTCCTGGTATCCGTCTGTGGTCTGCCCTGGCCGCCGCCGTCGCTGTCCCACGCCGCACCGGGTCAGCTTAGCGTCGGGCGCTCGGAGAAGCACCGGCGGACCCTCGTACCCTAATATGATGTTTGGCTCGGCCGCCTCCGAGCTTCGCGCTGGTGCGCCGCCGGACCCCATGCCGACCGCCGCGGAGCGCGCACGTCCGGGGCCGGGACCAAAACAAAGTCGGTTTGGTTGAACCTTCCTCGGGGCGCCGACGCCACCCGGACGTTTTTGGGGAAAAACCTCTTTGCCGACAGCCGCGATTCCCCGGCGGCCCGCGGTAGGTTCTCCCCCCCGCGCTTCCCTTTTAGAGCCCCTCCACTTATATGAACTGATAGAGAGACCGAGCGGCTGATATAAACAACCCCGACCGCATTTTATTTTGCTTTTGATTAATTTAGCGCCCCGCCTGCTCTGACAGAGCGCGATATTTTATTGATCACACTGTGTCTACAGGCTATACTCTTTGCAATCAGGGTGCCGGGGTTAGGTGCAGCCGAGGGTTTTTTTTTTCTACGGCGGGCACGGTGTGTGTGCATTGAGGTGGCAGTCATCATTCACTGACCTTTACCTGTTATCAGAAGCTTGGCTTCGTGTCCCGGGGGTGGAAACCAGGCGCTCAGCGGAGGCCTGTTAACAAGGTGGACGCGTGTTTGCCGGAGGATATTGTGTATGTTTAGTACACGGCAAATCACACACACACACACACACACACACACACACACACACACACACACACACACACACACACACACACACACACACACACACACACACACACTTCATAGACACACATGCGTCAAGGGATGGGGCGAGTCGGTTCAAAGGTCAGCTATCGGCCGGGCGCGCACGGAGGCTCTGTGGAGGCAGAGTGGAGGCCAGTGATGTTATGTACAGTATGGAGCGGCTAAAAACGTGCCCCGGAGTAAACAAACTCTCCCGGTGCTGTATACAGCCGCCTGGCAGCTGCTGCCGTGCAGCGAATGCCGCCAGAGGAAACAGCCCCCCGGCCCGCCCAGCGCGCGCCGCCGCTCAGTGTTTCCATTCTGCTGGGCGCTCGCGGGTCGCGGCCCCTCGCGCTCCGTCCGACCGCACCCGCCCGGGCTCCTGTCCTGTCTCTCTTTTGGGGGTTCGGTGGCCCCGTCTGGCCGCCCTCTGCGTCCTTTTTTCTTTTTCTCGCCTCCCTGAGTCATTCTGTCTGGCTCTCCCCCCCGGCCCACCCGCCTTGGATATTATAACCTCCCCCATCCCCAGACTCCGCAGCTCCCCCCCGCTTGTCGCGCCGGGGCCGCGGGGGTGAGGTTGGGGGACGGGGCGGGAGGGCGGGCGGGGTTTGACTCGTGCCAAATGTACGAGAGCCTTTTCCGCGGCTGCCCTCTGTCTGTCCTATGTTTGTAAATCAGTAAGAGCTTGCCGTCCATCATCCCCTGAGTAGATCTGGAGGGACGAGGTCGTGATGACAAGGGGGGGATTAAGGTAAAGGGGGGGAGGGGGGATGTTGAATTTAGCCGAGGGAGAACATTTGGGAAACTCGGCAAGTAGAGCCGGGGCCGGGTGAGGGACGGGGGGATCCACAGCCGCCGCAGTTCCGCTGCAAAGCTGCGGAGTGATGAGTAAGTGGAAAGGGAGGAGATCCCAAGGAGAGCGAGGGATGGAGGGAACTGCGACGACGGCGGCGGCGACGGGGGCCCCGGCCTCGTCTACGCGGGGCCCGGTCTACGCGCCGCCGCCTTCCGATTAAATTTCCGGACGTTTTACGGCTTGTTTATAATTCCGAGTTAATGTGCCTGCGGCCGCTATTGATTTTTTATTTTCTGTGATTGCTTTGTAAATGAAAGTGTGCACTTCCTTGGTTCCCGGCGCGGTGTCTCATCCATCAAAAGCGCTCGCCGTACTTTTGAGATATTGAATTTGTCTTCACCGGGCAATTTTCCCATTCTAACGAGCCTTTCCTCACCCAGCCGTGTGCTTCGTTTTTTTTTAATAAACACAGTGATTCCTCCGCCGATGTTATTCATCACAGATTCTGCCGGTGTGGGAAAAGTTTTAACGGCCAATTACGTCTGTTTTTTTTGTTTTAGTTTTTTTTTACGGAATTACGGAGGGAAAGAACAAACGTGAACAAACATACAAAGGAAGGAAAGGGGAAGATGAAGCAAACACCGACTAAAACTACTGGGTAAACCTCAAACCCTCCCCCGAAAAATTGGGACTTTCTGAATATTAAATGTTTATAAAAATTGAACCAAATTGCGCTTTTCACTTCCTCATTTCCCGAGACACAAACTGCTTTGGGCAGATTACCAATGAATAGTGTCAGAATTCTCCAATTTTTTTTTTCTCCAGCACTGACGACTATGGCCTTGTCGAGCCCCTTTCACACATAGTTCCTGGTAAATTAGTGGAAAGGTTCCGGGTTCTATGAGCCAATGGGGTTTGAGCTTTACTCCGGGCTCCGTTGTATTTGCAAACTTTCACTCGTTTCACCTCCTCGGTTTGCCGAAATCTATTTCTGGACAAATTTTTAGGAAAAAGGAAACGAGCAATCCAGTTGCTGATTCTTCACTCATATTAGATCTTACGAGGAGTCATTTAAAGGTTTGTTCCGACTTTCGCCGCCACGTCCGGAGCAGCGCCGGGCTTTTTTTGTTTTCATTCGATTACGGAAATGTCGGAAAATCAAATTTGTTTGCAGAAACGCCGAGCGGGTCGCCCGCCACAACCTAACGCGGACATGCACGCGCGCGCTCGCACACACACACACACACACACACACACACACACACACACACACACAGCAGATACTTACGTTTCCATCGTCTGCAGTCTTGTCACGGACAGTTGGTATTAATTCATCTTTCTTTTAAAAGATTTGTGCTGGTCTCTGCAGCCAGCAGAGCACTTCCCCTGCTCGGCTCTCAGCTGGGACGCGGGGCGGGGCGGCTCTAATCCTACTGAAGTGACGTACTGTACATTACTGCACTGATGTACGATGAGGGCAGCGAGGCTAGACGGCTCGTTTCAGGGACATGTTTTCCGGAACGGGCAGCTCACGAAAAAACCGACCGGGTCTCATTTCACAGTTTGTGTGTTCGTAGTCGAGCTGTACTCGACTCACAACTTTGTCAGTTGAATCGGATTCGGCCGTTGAATACTCGACGATTCGGAGGGGTGACCCGGCGGAACGGGCTTGGGTACCGACACACGCTATTAAACGGGCCCCGGGGCTAAATGATTAGAGACCGTGCAGTTAACGAGAAATTAAGAAAATACATTTTCTATTTATTTAGGACTATAGCCTGTTTCTAACTTGCAATAAGATTAAGATATTCATCTGAGAAGCATTTTCATGATTATCAGAAGAAACATCTCTCCTCTCTCCCTCTCTCTCCCTCTCCCTCTCTCTCCCTCTCCATCTCTCTCTCTTTCCCTGTCTCTCTTTCTCTCTCCCTGCTCTCCCTCTCCCCCTTCCCTCTCTCTCCCTCTCCATCTCTCTCTCTTTCCCTCTCTCTCTCTCTCTCTCCCTGCTCTCCCTCTCCCCCTTCCCTCTCTCTCCCTCTCCCTCTCCCCCTTCCCCCTCTCTCTCTCTCCCTCTCTCTCCCTCCCCATCTCTCTCTCTCTTTCTCCATCTCTCTCCCTCTCCCTCTCTCTCTCTCTTTCTCTCTCTCTCTCTCTCTCCCTCTCCATCTCTCTCCCTCTCCATCTCTCTCTCTTTCCCTCTCTCTCTCTCTCTCTCTCTCTCCCTGCTCTCCCTCTCCCCCTTCCCACTCTCTCCCTCTCCATCTCTCTCTCTTTCCCTCTCTCTCTCTCTCTCCCTGCTCTCCCTCTCCCCCTTCCCTCTCTCTCCCTCTCCCTCTCCCCCTTCCCCCTCTCTCTCTCTCCCTCTCCATCTCTCTCTTTCCCTCTCTCTCTCTCTCTCTCTCTCTCCCTGCTCTCCCTCTCCCCCTTCCCCCTCTCTCTCTCTCCCTCTCCATCTCTCTCTTTCCCTCTCTCTCTCTCTCTCTCTCTCTCCCTGCTCTCCCTCTCCCCCTTCCCTCTCTCTCCCTCTCCATCTCTCTCTCTCTCTCTCTCTCTCTCCCTCCATCTCTCTCCCTCTCCATCTCTCTCTCTCTCTCTCTCTCTCTCTCTCTCTCTCCCCTGCTCCCCTGCCCCCCCCCTCTCTCTATCTCTCTCCCCATCACCGGAGATCTGCGCGAGGGCGGGCGGGGCCGGCTCCCTCTGCCTCTCACAGGCACGAGGGAGATAAAGCAGTATTAATTCTGCTCTCATTTTGTTTTCGTTTCTCCCTTAAAAAAAAACAAAAAAACAACCAATAGGAATACCGTTATTTACCGGATCGATGAGCAATCTGAGCGATGCCAATCCCTACGGGCCGCGCCCCGCTCCCCCCCTGCCCCGCCCCCACACTGTTTGTAGTTGTTTTATTTGGAGGAACGGGACACGGCGATCGATTCACACACATAAAAATATATCCATGATTCCCCTTATTCATACTTCCTCATTGAAATGTTGACGCTGTGCATTTTGTAGGCTTCTGTCTGTTTTATCCTGTTATTGTGGTGCAAACTGACCGACCAAAACAAAACAAAACGACTGTGCGACTTGAAAAATATCAGCCGGCTGACAGGTTTTCCGACTGATTAGACTTGTCGACTTTCAGGGGGGCAGCCCCGGTTACTGGACCCGTCAGAAACCCCGGTGTTGAATGAAAAAGTGAGTTTTGCATAATAGGTCCCCTTTAAAAGATTTGGGAAATGGATGCCGCATGCGAAGTAGAGGAACTCAAACTCAATTGGCATTGATTTTTGCCAATGGGCAAAAGTCTGCCTAACAAACCCGACTCTCTAAACTAAAGAAAAGAGCAACTATCTACTTTTTAATAAGTGTTTGCTTGGTCAGTGTGACACCCTCGACAGAAAATATATTTTGCAGCGTATATTCCCAATCTAGTGTGACTCACCGGATGTAGGTTGTCGCTGCCATCGGGCGACTATTCCAGTCGGCATTCTCCTCCCCTCCTGCTATCTACGTGATACCGTTTTCAAAGTCCGCTACGTAAAAACTCCAGCGGCAAAATGAAGCGTGACTATATCACCGACGATCAAGTTATGTTTGAAAGATATTTTTTGGCATTTTCATGCTTTATTGGACAATGACAGGCGGAGAGACAGAAAGGGGATGACATGCCTCAAAGGGCCTCGTGACGGAATCGAACCTGGGCCGCTGCAGCGAGGACTTGGCCTTGAAAATGCGCTCTACCAGGTGATCCAGCCGGGCTGCCCGTGTTTGCTTTTTTTACTAGTAAACCTGGTATCACACATGTCGACATACGTCTTTCACCGTTTTATGCAGCGTTTTTGCAGGGATTTAGCCATTTTAATGCCAGGGCTCACCTCCCCACGTGCAAAGGTTCCCCCAAAGTCACCACCGACACTATTTTCCAAGGGCAACGTGGCTGCATCCTGGGCCGAGCGCCGCCCGAGACCATTGTGATTGGTTTAAAAACTACGAACAAGACACAGCGTTTTTTTTTTTGTCCCCCCCCCCCATACCAGAACGACGGCGGATTGAGCCGGACCTTTCTCCACGCTAGCGAGACTCCTCCCCATCTCATAACGATGCAGAACTGCCAACTGTACAACAAACGCCGAATAACACACGACAGGAGACCGCGTTGCGCTCTGGGTGTTTTGAACGGATCGAGCCTGGGTTCGGGGCCATCGCATCTGAAACGTGCCGGCCGCGCCCTTCTCGTTTTTCACTCCTCGTTGGTTCCCCTCATCGAGCACGTCCTCCTCGCCACGCGCTCGGCACAAACGCGTAGGCTGAATAAACGACATTTTCCCACGCAGCCCCTCATCGCCAGGCAACATCGGGGGATGAACTGCGCTGCAGTGCCTTCTAAAATAAGAATGAATCGTTGTTTTTCTCGCCCCCCGCTGCCCCGTCGGCGTCCGAACATGTTCCGCTCTCTCGTACCGTCAGCCGAGGTTTTGGGAAAGAGATGAAAAGGGCCGATCGACGAGGAGAAGGGTGTGATAATGAAATAACCGGAGCACGCGGGTGTTCCTCTGGAATGTGACCCGGACGCCCTGTCACCGAATCCTAACTGCGGAGAGAATGGCGATGAGGAAGGGAGGAACGGACGGTCGCTGCAGTCCGTCAACTGTCAAATGTGCGAGATTATTCTGAAATGTTTCATGTCAGCCGCACGCGAAAGCATTGTTTCATTTATTTATTTCCAGTTTTCATCTATTTATTTCCAGGTTGAGCCTCAGCCATTAATTCACTCTGACGCAGACCACTGTCGATTTCATCACATGCTCGCAGGTTCCAAACCCGCCCCCAAGTCAGTTTGACACGCTCCCGAGTTCCAAAAGGCCAGTCCAAAATCAGTTACTTGAGATTGAAGTAGTGCTTTCCCCTTTTCCTGGCGCTCGTGGGAGTTCAAACAGCTGCATTCGACACTTCCCCCGGTTTGATTGACAAGGCAGGGGATTGCAGAGCAGGTTAGAGGCGCCGGCTCACCGGATGGAGCGTTTCATTCGAACTCTGTCGGGGGAAATTATTCCAAGAGAACTAGACCTGCCCCCCACGCCCCCAGACCTTCAGGCGAGATACTTTCATTCTGCATTTGTCAGAGATAACCAAAAATTCAGTAAACTAGTGCGTCTCAACACAAAATATTATTGGATTTTTTTATTATTATTGTTTTTGTCAGTCAGTGTTGCATATGTTTGATGCTGTTTTTCTGTCCTTGCTTATTATATTAATAGTGAGACATGATACACACTCTGCACAATTTCTTAGTACTTAGAGGAAAACACGCCCGTGCTCCAAGTTTTCTTGTCATACTTTTAATATGCCCAGCTCTCAAAGTTCAATTACTTATGTCCATTTCATTTTCTAGTTAGATGGGATGTGTGTCACGAAATCTCCATTTTAAGTCATTTACTTGGTAGAAGAAGAAAACTGTGTGTCTGGTTCACATGCATGTCACTTCGACAATGCACTGTATTATATGGATAATTTTTTTATGTAGTACATACCACTCCATATGCATATCCAAAGGCTTGTAAAGCAAAGTTTTGGAAGCCTGTGGTTTACCTGGAAAATTTGGTCGGCGGGTAAAGATTTTGGTGACCGTATTGCCCTTCTCTTCAAGGGGACACGGCGAAGGTATGTCTGCAATTTAATTTGAAATCCTGACACCCAGATTAGGAAGCTGTTGAAAGCAGTAGTCGTGAAAGCAACAGTAATAGAACACACCTGCTGAGAATGTGAGACAGCCGGAACAAAGAGAATGTTATTTTGGTGGGGGGGGGGTGTTCTCTCTATCCCTGAGCTGTGATAACAGGATTTTCTTTTTTCGACCTGAAACTTGTTTTGTGAGTTCGGATTTTTTATTTCTTTTTTAACTTGACCTAGGGATGCAAATTTTAAGGAATTTCCTTAATTGATTGTTGTTAACCTGAACAAAAAATCGTCGATGAATTGATAACATAAAAGCTAATGATGTCACCAGGGGGTGGCGCCTTGGTGCGTAGGGACCTACGCAATGTCGCGGACCTCCCAGTTTTCGTGACAAGGCGCGAGAAGCTTTTCGCCTCATCTCATTTCGTTTCATTTCACAATGGAGAAGTTATAGGTAAGACTCAATGAGCTGGTCGGTGCATACAGAAATATTTACGACACGTCTTTGCTTGAGTTAATTATTTGAATTTTTGACCGTACGGAATGAGTCAGATGTTATGTAGCAGATCAATAATGACAATAACAATGAGAGACTTATAAAATTACGAAACATCACTAAAACTCTTATATGTAATAACAGACACGTAATAATGTGGTTTAATATATGTGATCCACCGCAGACTTTGGGTACATTTGGTGGCTTTTGACTTTTTTTTGCATCATTTGAAAGTGAAGAATCAGAGCTTCAAAACAGGTGTCGCTTGTGCAAATCAAGCAAATATTTTTAAATCTATGACTTGCTAATGACAAGGGTGTGTTAAACTATGTATCTGAGATAGTCACCTTAAAAGTTTTCCCCCACACTTGGCTTCATTCATTCAGCTCCCAGAAAGCAAATGGTTTGGAGGACCAACAGAGCCACATGGCTACTTGTCACATGACCACTTGACACCCTGCTCAATGATAACGTGACACACTGCTGAATGGGGCAATCTCTGCATTGTTCTTGTGTTCTGAGGGAACGTTGAACAGCGTTATCGACACACAACTTCTTTTGTTTTTAAAAAGGCTTTAATTTAACAGTAATAATATACATGTTTTATAAAAGTGGAATTATTTAGGAGTTTAAAAGTGCGGACAACACAACAGAACCGGATCCTCGTCTTGTTTATCGAAGTGACGTCAGCATTACTTCTTTGTTGGTGTACGTTGATATACGCCCCCTACACAATAATGTCTCCATGTGTGGGTATAAGTTGTATGATTTAAAGGTTGAACTCTATTAAAAGGGTTTCACATTGTGACTTCACATCACATGGAATATGGAGGAATGATCTTCACCTGGACGGTCGCTTGTTCAGCGCTATTCAGCGTCTCGGTAAGTACTGTGTTTCCCCATGTAACTAAACGGGAATATTTAACTCCATGGTTTAACATTTTTCTACTATTTATAAATCATCATCATAAATTGTCAACAACCCTACCTCGAGCTGCAAACCGGGTGCCTGCCTTTGTAGGCCGCCTTGTATCGTTACTGTACATCACATTCAACTTCTTTAGTGACGGAGAGGATTGTTATATAGAGTCTGTTTGGTTTTTCTTTCAGACCGGGAAACCGTTTATAAAGAGTGTCAATCCCAAGATCTGCAACTGAGTTTCCTTAGTCAGCGCTCAGACAGAAATAGTCGAAAGAGAAGTTGGAGGGTGGCTTTGGTCAGGGCTAGCCAAAGCCAGGAAGCAAGCATCCGTTCAGGAGCATGACGACATTAAAGGCGCTGAAGACCAAGTATAAATATTCAAAATATTAAGACGTAATGGCGTTTTTGCCAGCATGCACCCGCCACAAACTGGAGTGAACATTTCCCCTTTTGCTAGCAAGTGGCTAGCGGATGGATTGGTGCAGCCCTTTATGACTTCCCCGGGGATTACCTCTATTCAGCAAAGTAAAGATAATCTGGAGTGCGTCCCGGGAATGTGTATAAATTGGCGCCAGATGAAAGCTTTTGGAGAGAAGCGTAATGACATGAATCACCGGGATCGCTTTCAGGGCCGGTCATCTGTTTTGTGTATATCCTGTTATGAGCGGCAAAGCCTTGCGGCGATAATGAGCGCCGGTGACAGCTCTTATCAAACTAAGTCGTAAAAGAGCTCCTCTGGTATCCCAATCCAGTTTGGCGCCAGGGTGGAAAGGGCTCAGTGAACTTTGGGGCCTTATGGAAATGGAGAGCGTTCGGTGCTAGAAGGAGGCCACAGGAGTATCTTTCGCGGCGTCCCTGCGATGGAACGCAGGCTTGGAGCGCGCGATGGGGTTGGCCGGGTTCCATGCAAAGGTCGCTGGCGGAATCGCGCTGATGGGAAAGGGAGGGAGGGGGGTAGTTGAGTTTTTATTGGTTTTCCTCCTCCCCGCTCTGTTTCCTTTAAGTGAAATCGTAAAACCGCCGCTCTGTGTATTTATTGGGTAAACGGATGACACTCTGAGGTTGCGATACGTGGCGTCGCTAATGAAGCGCGTTACGAGCCGATGACATGACGCGTGAAAGTCCAAATACAGTTCATGTGTTAAGTCTGCGTTGCTGCTATTTGGAACGTCACAGATATTTAATGTTTATGCCATAGAACAATGCAATGGCAAGCTAAGAACACCACTATATGGCTGGTGATATGAAGCCTCGCCCGATCGTTTGAAGCTCTTTGGTCCATCCTCCAAGGGGGCTCCGTTCTGCACGTATTCATCTCACGAAGGTCAAATCTAAATCAAATATTAGTCTCATCGTATTTATTTTTCTATTTCTTTATTGACGCCTGTGCATTGCCGAAACCCTCTGTGCCTCCGCCGCCCTATTGTTGCCTGTAATTATCAGATATCGGTGTCTTGTGTGATGTAATTAATTAAGAATGATGAACAGTTTTTTGGGACTGAGGGAGAGAGGGCGTGCGTCACTTCCCCACTTGAGTAATGAGGCTTCTGCTCCGGGCATTGGCAGCACATCGGCCTGAGAACAGGACAGCACTTTGCTCTCCATATATCATAATCAGGATGTGTCAGAGGTTATTTACATTGTACACAATCAAGATGCCGGGCTCCTATTGAGTTCTCCGGCTGGTGTGTTCTCAGGCACTTACGGCACACGGGGCTGCACTATTAAGCCAAATTCACATTCACATGAATCCACTCTTCTTAAGGCTATATATGAGTTACGTCCAAACAAGGTCAGTGACTGTACATTACACCTGCAGGTTTGTGGCAAGAACCCCACCCCGCAACCGTTTAATATGCTAAAGAAGTGCTACGCATCCTCAGGCAGAATCCACCGGCTGTAGAGGCAGGAACAAGTTTTGCGATATGCGAAAAGTGTGCGACGCTACTGGACCAGCGACTGCCACTTTGGCATGCGTGTAATTTACCCTCCAACCAAGGTGCAGCCGCACGAAGCTACGGTATAGTTTTCTTTCAATTAGACAAGAACGCAGCTCCCCAAAAGCACAGAGCAAACACATTCCTTGACCCCATCGTCTATCATGTTGGATTTTGACAAGAAAATCATATTTTCCTTTTAATGGGCCAGGGGTTGAAATGCATTTTAGCAACGCTGCACCATACACGTATATATATATATGAAGATAGATATATAGATATATAGAGATAGATAGATCGATAGATAGATAGATAGATATAAAGAGATAGATAGATAGCGATATATATATATATATATAGATAGATTATATATTTATATATAGATAGATAGATAGATAGATAGATAGATAGATAGATAGATAGATAGATATACAGTATACTGCATACATATACATACTGCCTACATACATAATTTATATATGTAGATACAGATTAAGATAGATCCAGATATATATATTTATAGATATAGCGTTATATACCAAAGGTATTGATTTATGTTTATTTATTTATTTATATTAATTTATTTTAAATATATTTTTATTTACATATATGCTTTGGGACCTTGTCATTGCAATTATGTGGGTGCATGCTCCCATTTAAAATGTCCATCAGTCAGTTGATGTGGCAGGGACAGATCCCAGCCGCACCACAGGCTTGTCTCTCTGGCGGGGTCCTTCGATCTTTGCTCCCACGCCATCCATCAGCATGGCATATGCAGATGGCTCCCCGCACATCAACAGGGCCTCTACTGGCCTCGCTGGTACTATATTTAACCTGCTCATAATTCTTGCAGTAATCAAAGATCAGCCGCCTGTCCACTTTAGAACTTTGGGCTTTGGCAGTTGAACGGGTCATCACGTTGAAACTTTGCGGCTGTGGAGTTTTCACCACACCGGCTCAGTCATGTGGCGTTTTTGTGGCGCGGGAGGAGATTGTCAGGCTTGTAGTGCTATCTTGTATTTGCATGATGTGACGGATTAGTTAAGTTTTTCAACTTAAGAATTCACAAATGCTCTGGCGTAGCAGGATTTGCATTGGAGTTCTTGAAAACAGAAATGCAAAAAGGGTCCGTTGGAAAATGTTAAGGTAATTCTAATGAAAGATGACAAGAAATCTAATAATTTAATAAGAGTGAAATATTGACGTCCGAAACGTCACATTTTTTCAAATGTATTCGCTGTGGAGACTCCATGGTCTAGGTTATTGATTAAGCGACAGAACAATTTTCCCTCGCACTTTAAATTACGAGAATCGTTTGGGAAGTGAAATAATAGACTGGAACGGCCTATGGGGAATAGAAACAACTGGCGCAGCTCAGCAATTTCCCTGGTTTTTCCAAAAAGGGGAGCTCAAAACGAATATCAGGGACATTCCAATGATGTTTTCAACCCTTTTTTCCCCATCACGCTGTCCACTGGCGTGAACTCCCTGCACGAAGGAAAACAAACCCCAACACCAACCTCTTATGCCGGTGGAGTCTGACCACTCTGACCATATGGCGAGGCAATCTGGGAAAGATTACAGCGACGGGCCTGAGTGAAAAGAAAATGGAAAGCTCATTTAGCGGTAGTCAACGGAGGAAACGGCCACGTCTCCCCCTCTGAGTTTCACGTCGTAGGTCTTGACAAAGCACGTTTCCGGTTTCCCAATGCCTCCCCTGTGCAGCCCGTTCGGCTTTTTGGTTTTGCGCGGCCCATGCGTTCACCGGCACCCTAATTACATTTCATGGGTTTGCGAGCCTGCGCCGCTCCTTTTTTTCCCCCTCTTTGCATTGCTGTACTGATGTTGTGTCTGGCATGGATCGGTGAAAATTAATTTAGCATCATCACCAGCTCTCTGCTTGCTTACATTTGGCATAATGAGCCATTAATTTGCCTCGGTCGCTCGCAGACTGGAGTCGTTCTGCCGATAATGTAATGGCGTATATGACAGAAGTGAAGGCAGACCGAAGGAGCGAGGGATCGTGCAAGTCGCGCATGTTGTTCCGCTCGTGAAAAAAAGGGATGCAGCGGATCTGTTCCGTTGTTGAGAACACGGGTGTCTCCTAACAAGGCTATTACGCTGTGCTCCCTTGTCCCCGTTGATGGGATGGGGTGTTGGCATGTTTGGTTCCAGTTTGTAGAGTTTGCTTTTAACAGAAGGATTAGTAACAGCATTCAGTCACCGCATAATGCTGCAGCAATATAGACACATCAGGCTGCGTGACTCTGACAAATCAAATATCACAATATTTATTTTTGTTTTTTTGACGATATTTTGGGAATTACTATTGTTGATTTCATAAGATGTCTACACACAAGAAATATTTGAGAAGCTGTCATCGGGATGTCATGGCCAAGCAGGTAGAGCTAGAACAGTCTATAAAGTTCAGAATATTGCATTTCTTTACTGTAATGAAGCATTTGAGACAACATTTAACTACATCACGATTACCAACATTCCAGACCATCTGTCTAGCCTAGTGTCATATCATAATTTCGGTATTATGACAATATTTTGCATAGTTCTACATCCACACACTTCTCCGGAAACAAACATCTTCATTTTTCAATTTTGTGCTTCCCTAAGTTTTTGACCCGAATCTGGCATCATTCCAAACTCAAACGCGTTTCATGAACATACGTTCGGCGATATTCTGGAATTTATCATGGACAGCGTCTGGAAAAAAGAAAAAAGGCTCTTATTTTCCGTGCCATCGTGGCTAACCGGGATTAAATCCTAAATCCCTTCTCCCCTCGCGGCGCTTCTCTGGGTTTTAGTTCCCCCTCTGCGGTCCTGCGGGGGAGAAATCCCTCTAATAGGACCGCAGCGGCTGCCGCCCGTCAGGCGCTGGTGCCGAGGCTCGGCTGCTCCTCGACGGGCTAATTGGGAATAGACCCTCGGCCGTCACAGCGTCGGGCTGAGCGAGCCTCTGTGCCGGGGAGACGGGTGGCGCGTTTGGTGTTACATGCACCGGTGTGGAAGAAGTGTTGTCCGGCCGCCGCGGTCATTTGATTTGTGTCCCTGTGACTTCTCAGAAAGGGTCGTTCACTGTGTTTCTTTAAGCATTTCGGTGGTTTTGGCATTTCCCCAATTAGTTAATACTGTGTTTGGACAGTGAAGTCGTCTCTCTTTGAAGCAGTCCTGAATGGCCAAGAAAAAAACCCAAAAACGATTAACTTATTTTTTTGGTCCCCTTTGCTTATGTTATACCAAACGAGTCTTGTTTGCACAAGATGGCCGAGATAGTCAAACTTGAACAAACAAAAGGCCCAAAATGTTCCCGCGATTGCTTACGAGGCGCCTTTCTATGCCTCTGATACTACGTGTGATTCTCTCTGCAGAGATAGCGTAAATACACAAACATCCTCTGTGTTGGACACGCCCCAGTCGTTAGAACAACATATCGGGACGTTACCCAACAAGGCTCTGGATGCGTGAGAAGGCGACACTCAGTATCTCTGTTTGTTTTAGCGAGACACTCAATGCACCACGATTCACGGGACAGAGGGGCTGGCGTTCATGATTGCTTTGCCCTCCTGTTATTTCATTCTCCGCTGTTGAACTCTTTGTCTACTTTTCCCTTTCCTCCGGTTTCTCTCTTCTGGCTGCCGACGCCACGGGAAGTACTTGGGAGCTATTAGCGGGGTCTTTGACGACAGAGCCCCAGAATAGTTTCAGCCTCTCGTCTTGATGGAGTGTCATTTTTACTTTAAATTCAAGGGATATTCTTTTGTTGGCAAAATAACCTTTCCAAAAGAAAAAAAAAAAAAAAAACCTCCTCCTCTGCCGACTTATTCAAATTATTTTGTCGGTGAGTAACGAACCGGAGGGTCGTAATATCTATGTCGTTCTTTTGTGTCCCCGGCCGGTCCCCGAGTCCGGCGCAATTGGAACGGAGCACAATCCCTCACTGTCAATGTTCTCCTTTTTCTTCTTCCCCGAAACTGATGATGACGGGAGCGAGATGAAAGGGCTGATGTAAAAGCCGAGTCTCTCCTCTCGCAGCCTCCGTGCATCAGACCGGGTGCTTCTTTGAACTGTGACAAAGGCGAAAGAACTGTCGTGCTCACACACACACACGGACGCGCGCGCGCGCGCACACACACACACACACAGACACACACACACACACCGACACGCACGCACGCACACACACACACACACACACACACACACACCGACTCACACAGCGACACGCACGCACGCACACACACACACACACAGACACACACACACACCGACTCACACAGCGACACGCACGCACGCACGCATACACACACACACACACAACCACATATACTGTACAGTATATACTTTGATTCTGTGTTGCCTTCTTGCTGTGTAACACCTCCTACCATCCCTCCACACGAGTTCTCGGCCGGGGGCCTATATGCCTATGAAGTTAGGTTTGTTTGCATGGCCCTTTATCACATGTACAGTCTCTGAGGGCTTTACAAAGCCTTAAACACACTCAGTCGGACAAAGGGAAAACTCCCGGGAAACATTCAGGAGGCACTCCAAAGATGGATGCCCCTCTCAGGCTGGGTCATACAGTCACACTGGAGGCTGGGATTTTGGTTTGGTAGTATCGTGATATGGATCAATGTTGTCTTTAAGGCTGTATTGCATGAATGTACTGTAAGGCATTTTTTTTTATGAATTCCATAGATTGTTCTAGCTGTCCTAAACTGCACCCCTCTCTGTTTGGTCACAATATCCACAATGGCAAAATGATTGTTTCTCAAATATTTCAATATGTTTCTCTACCGCCCCCTAGAACTCATGCACTTTTTGATGAATCCATGACCTTGACTTGACCCCTCCTGTTTTGATGATTATTATCCGGCGTCGATGTCTCTCCATACGCGTTCTACTCGATTAATTCTGTTCAAAAACTTGTTCACTGGAACAGCAGCTTTCTTTCTTTCCTAGATCAATTTCCTTTGAGTTTCAATTTCAGGATTAATTTTCCAAGTATCCAACCTCCCTGCCAGAGACCTACTCTAGCATTAGGTTCTCAACGCGCCCAAAAAACGGTGAACAACAACCATTTTCCATTTTCTGTATTTTCAAAATAATGAACCATTTTAGACTTGCATTACAGAGATTTATGTGAAGCTCTCATTTCCTGTCCTGAGAAGAAGACGTGTGTGTGTGTGTGTGTGTGTGTGTGTGTGTGTGTGTGTGTGTGTGTGTGTGTGTGTGTGTGTGTGTGTGTGTGTGTGTGTGTGTGTGTGTGTGTGTGTGTGTGTGTGTGTGTGTCTTGTTGTATCCCTTGAGTAAGTATGATGGATACAGTATGTCCCCAGTTATTTCTCCAGATAATCAGATGGGTACGAAACTGCATTGTTATTTTTGTGCAGTTTAAATATTTGCTACTGTCATGTCAACGCGCAGGCTTCGGTCTCAAACCACCAACATTTGCAACCAAATAGAACTTAAATTGGGCCTAAAACTTTGAACCATGTCTAAAGCTGCGTTTCTACCGCAGGAACTTTCCCCAGGCACTAGGAACCTTGGGAGGAACCCGGTGCGTTTCCACTGCAGGAACCAGGGTCTAAATTAAGTCTCCACTCGTGGGGGGTGTACTTTTATTATTTTTATATATATATATATTTTTTTTTTTGGGCCACAGTAGACGCAGGTTCGATTCCCTGTGTGTCAACTCATGTTTTTCAATATGTTTCATAGTTGATAATAAAATCTTGATTGTTATAGTGAATATTTTTTTGACAGTAAATACAAGGACAGAAGAATAAAATGTTGAAAGAAAGACAACCAAAGTGATATTCCACTTTATTACTTTGATTGTCTTTCTTCATCCATTTTATTCTGTCATTATTTATTAATTCTTGTTGGTGTATAGTCTTCTGCATTAGCGTCACCGACTGATCTGCAGTAGAGCAGTTTGTTGTAGTTTTTCATACGTCAGTGGACTAGTTTGCATAGTCTTCACGGGTCTTTAGGAAAAGACCACTTCCATCCACGGTGGAAACTCAGACAACAACGGGCTGAAGGAACCTTTCAGTTCCTGGGTCTAAAAGTTCCGTGGCTTCTGTGGGTGGAATTACAGCTTTATTTAGGAATGAATCCGCTTTTTCTCATTAACCGTAGCCTTAACCGAAAGTAAACCTGATCCCAAAATTGTGACAAATATTGATATGATGTCTGGATCCCGATGGGAGCCATCTGCAGTTCCGCCACCAACCCATTTGCAGGACGGCGACTTTCATTTCAGAGAAGCGAGAAGGGAGAGTTATGGATGGACGGACAGAAGGACTGTCGGATCGACCATCTTTGGATTTATGCATCACAATCTCTATTTGTATTCCCTCGGTGGGTGCAATCTAGCTTTGAACTGGCTGTGACTGCAGAGGCATGTTATTTGTTTGTTTTATTTTTATTGTTAAAATGACTTTTACCAAACCAAGCAAATAAAAAAAGAATGAGAAGAGAGGGAGAGAGAGCGAAGAGGGATTGCTTTTTTTTTTGGGAAACACCCAAAGCCCCAATCCCCATCTCCCCTCCTGGTGTCTCTTTAAAAGATTGCATAAGGCTGGGGGAAAAAAGTGGTGCAACGTCTAAATGTCAACGTTTGTGGCAGTTTCATGGCCAGACCTGAGTTTGTATTATTTAAATACTGTATTTGCACTTCTTAGGAACCTACACTGATCAGCCACAACATTAAAACCACCACTTATAACTACTAACATTGTGCAGCTCCCCCTCGTGTCGCCAAAACAGCTGTGACCTATGGAGGCAGGGACTCCAAGACCTCTGAAGGTGTCCTGTGGTATCTGGCACCAAGACGTTAGCAGCAGATCCTTTAAGTCCTGGAAGTTACGAGTCGAGCCCCCATGGATCGGGCTTGTTGCTCCAGCACATCCCATAGATGCTTGATCGAACCCTAACCCCAAACATCCACATGATGTAGAAGAAAGGGTGATTCATCAGACTAGGCCACCTTCTTCCATTGCTCCATGGTCCAGTTCTGACGCTCACGTGTCCATTGTAGGTGCTTTCAGTGGTGGACAGGGGTCAGCATGGACACTCAGCACGCTCCCATACGCAGCAAGCTGTGGTGCACTGTGTGTTCTGACACCTTTCTATCATGGCAGCATTAACCTTTTTCACCAGTTTGTGCTACAGTAGCTCTTCTGTGGGATTGGACCAGACGGGCTACACTTCACTTCCCACGTGCATCACTGAGCCTTGGGCGCCCATGACCCTGTCGCCGGTTCACCAGTTGTCCTTCCTTTGACCACTTCTAGTTGGTACTAACCACTGCATACCGGGAACACCCAACTAGACTTGTCGTTTTGGAGATGCTCTGACCCAGTCGTCTCGTCATCACAGCGTGGTCCTTGTCAAAGTGGCTCAGATCCTTACGCTTGAACATTTTTCCCGCTTCCTGTGCCATTGGAACGAGATGATCAATGTTTTTCACTTCACCTCTCAGTGGTTTTAATTACAACATTAAAACCAGTGACAGGTGAAGTGGATAACACTGATCAGCTGGTTCCAATGGCTCCTGTGAAGGGGTTGAATGTATGAGGCAACAAGTGAACAGTCAGTTGTTGACGTTGATGTGCTGGTATTCCTATCTCCTATCTCTGTCACTGGGCCCAGTAGAGATGTTCCTCACTGCATATCATTTAGACACCTGATTGTAGCTCTTGTGATTGGTCCAAGTATTTATCAGCATCATGGAATTTGAGACAATAAACATAATGTCACACATTCGTAATCATCAATACTTTTAGGTCCAGGAGGTTTCTGTGGTCTGATCATATGACTCAGGGTAGGAACTTTTGTTTTCACTTGTGTGATTAAAGGCCACCTGCGAGGCAGCATATTGAAATTAATTGAGTGTCTTTGTGTTTATTTGGAATATCAACACATGACGGCATGTAATGTAAAGCGCCATTTTTCTTATATTTGGACACTTATCTTGGCTTAATTGGTTCCCCCGTAAACACAAGCCCAAAGTAATCAAGGGAACGTTTACGTTTTAGGCGATATGTAAACAAAGCCCCTTACACAAACCACGCTCCCAGTACAAAAAATACAGTGATATAATCTAATCCACCACAATCATATTTCACAATGGCATTTTCCATTTTCTTTTATTGCCTCTGTCCCCTGAACTCCATGTAATCAGTTACCAGCTCTGTCTCACGCCACCCTCAAACCGGCTGGCCACCTCCACCGTCCACCCTGAACCGTAAAACTTAAATTCTTAATTATTTTCATATATAAAAAGTCATTTCCAGAACCTCGTGTTTGAGGCTGTGTGAGATTATCTTGTCCAGCCGGCGGGGGGGAAAAACTAGAAACTCGGAGCCCTTTGAAAATGGTATTTGATGAGAGGGAACGCATCCTTTCAGATAAGCGGCAAACTTGGCCCGTGAAAGCGCCGTTTCGGATGTAAGGCTCGATAAGGCGCTTCCCCGACGTTCCACCGGTGCCGGCGTCCACTCTGTTTTACAGTATGATTCAGCCGATTGGAACGCCGCGCCCCTCTGAGAATCCCTTTTCAGTACACTGAGCACGCTGTTCTTATTATTATTCTTTTTGTTGCTTATTTGTAGTTGTCAGCGCTGGTGTCTTGCCTTCATTGCTTCCCACCTTAGGGAGTGTAGCGTGGACAATTCCATGTTTCGACCTTTAAAGGGAACCTATTCTGCCTTTGTTTTCTCTCATATATATATATCATGATAAAATGTGGGATGTTCATATCAGACGTGGCCAAAGTGTCAAATAATGAGGTAAAATAATGAAAAAGTCATCGCTGTGAACAAAGCGCTCCGAACGCTCGGTTTCCAAAGGTTTTTTTCACTCTCTGCACGAGCGGACGTCGGATCGTCACGGATTTCTTTCCATGGTCATCTGCTCCATCCCATCCGCTGTGCGTTTCTCCAAACAGAAACAATAAAAAGTTGTGTTTTTATTGGTATGTCTTAATTTTTTGTTTTCTGACATTAACCCAAAACAAAACACCCCTGCGTGCGGTGTCCTGGTCTCCCACAAGCCTGGAGCACGCTCACGAAAGTCGGAACAAACTTTTAAATTAGGCCTCGTGGATCTCATATGAGTGAATTTTCAGCAACCGGATTGCTTATTTCTCCCTTGAAATTTGTTTGGAAACAGATTTTGATGGACTGATAAGCAGAGACCAGTGAAAGTTTACCAAGCCAATAGAATGAAACCCGGAAGCCATGCTCAAACCCCATTAATCACTTCGTTAGAGCTTCAGTAGTACCGCCCCGCATCGAAGCCAAGAGCTGAGCACGGGAAGTGCTCTGTTGGCTGCAGAGACCAGCACAAATATTTCAAAAGAAAAAGGAATTAATACCAACTGTCTGTGACAAAACTGCAGCCAATGGAAATGTAAATATCTGCTGTGTGTTTCTTTCTTTCTGTGTGTGTGTATGTGTCGGAACAAACTTTTAAATGAGGCCTTGTCGATCTAATATGAGTGAAGATTCAACAACTGGATTGATTATTTCTCGCCTGAAATTTGTTCCGAAACAGATTTTGGTGGATGGATAAGGTGAAATCAGTGAAAGTTTTCAGACACAAATACAAAAAACAAATAAATACAACAGAGCCCAGAGTAAAGCTCAAACCCCATTGGCTCACAGAACTCGTGGCCCCGAGCGGGTGGAGCCACCCTGCTCCACCCGATGGAACAGCCCGTTTTCAGACAGGGTGGATTTAGAGGCATGTTAGGATGACTCGAATGCATAATCGTAGTGGTATTTTCACCAAACAACTCAAAAAGCATGTTTTTCTTCAATTCCATTTGCATGCTGCCCTTATACCCAAACAATCCACAAAATTAGCCGTTTTTTTAAATATTTACCCTTGATTGAAAATGAGTTCCGACTGTAGCGAGCGTAAGAAGGAAAATGCGAAAACTTCTGACTTATCATTATCCAACGTGGTCTTCGGCGCCTTTTATCCAAACCCATCTGCGTACGGTGCGGTGGTGTGTTTCTGTTGCTTGTTAAGCTCCGGCTCTTATCAGCAGCAGCAGATGGACAGTGTCCAAACCAGCGCCTCTGTCTGCCTCCATGTACTGTGTGTCATAACGATGAGAATGACCTTGGGTGAATCTCAGACTGGGGTTCGACACACACACACACACACACACAGTGTGTGTGTGTGTGTGTGTGTGTGTGTGTGTGTGTGTGTCTGTCTGTGTGTGTGCGCGCACTCCACGCTCTCTACACATTCCAACAAGCGGTAAAACAGTTGGATATACAATACAAAGTCCTCTGCAATACGTCTTTATCATTAAAGGTCAGATTTGGAATCCCATGCTGACACGCTGAAACACCCACAAGGATCTTAAGTCCTGTGGAGCCAGAGTAGGATCCCGCCTCGGTCTTGATGTGTTTCAGAACTCGTGTGTGATTTTCCATATCCCAATCTTTGGAACTTCAGTCAAAGCAGCACTTAAGTCAAAATAAACACTGAGTATTGGATTTTAAAAATCCCTTATAACTATTCATGGGCAGAGTTGGGGGCGTGCAGTGTTTAATTTGCTGCCCATGGTGGGATAAAGGGAAACGATTGGAGAAATGCATTATGAATGTGGTGTTGCAAAGTGTAATTGCGCTGCTTTCCAATAGTGGATGTTCAATGCAACATGGGAAATTTAGATAAGTTAGCTGCCCTTTAGAAGGGGAGAACACATTTTGGCATAAATAAACCCCATACATCACTCCATGTGTGTGTGTGTGTGTGTGTGATCGTGGACTGGGAGGGCAATACAGAGTATAAGCCAGCAGAAATTTCATTAAAAGGAGGTTGTGTCCTCAGGATCTGTAGAAGAACTGCACCTTTTTCACAAACTGCTGAGCTGGGCTGGGGTGTGTAGTTACCCACAGACCGCTGTATCCAAACTCACCTACCTAACAATGTGAGCTATGTTCACTACAGTCTATGACTGACTTCTCTGTGTGTGTGTGTGTGTGTGTGTGTGTGTGTGTGTGTGTGTGTGTGTGTGTGTGTGTGTGTGTGTGTGTGTGTGTGTGTGTGTGTGTGTGTGTGTGTATTCTGCATGTTGTGAGTTTTGTTTATACTGCACAGACATTTTATGTATTTTCTTTGATTGTATTCCTCTGTAAGGCGCATTGTGCTGCCCTGGTATGAAATGCGCTTCATAAATAAAGTGAGACTTGACTTGACATGACTAACAAAACAACAAAAATCCTTTCTTACATTTTCGTCCACTGCTTCCTGAAAATGGGAGCTCCCAGACATATCTTCTCAATGGAATGTTTTCAGACGAGAATTTATTTTTTAAGTAACCAGTATAATTCCCTTAGAAGGCAAATTCCTGCCCAGCATGCCAACAACGTAAATCACAGCACAAATCAACTTTTCTTGGTTTACTGGACAATTTCTGGCTGACTTACCATTTCTCAGTGCAATCCCCGTCCCTCCATGTACTACTCTATATAGAGGCTTATTTTCATTTTCTTTGTAACGGATTTCAATTACATTTTTCATGTGTGGTATTGGTCTCTTTCGCCGTTTCTTTGCAAGTGACTTGAGAATGCTTTTGTGGAATTGGCCGCTGAGACCAGAAAGGGCGTCGGTATCAGCACCAGGCTCACCATCTCGTTGGAATACATCGTGTAAAGAGGAAGGAAAGCCCCGTATAAAATGCAATCTTAATGTATCTACTTTGGTCGTTAGGCGGGCAATGAAAATGTCAGTGTTAAAACAAAAGATGTTGCCGCGAAGGGGAGTAAAAAAGAATAAAGTTCCTTTCTTCTCAGGGCTGTCGTGTGGCTCCCCATTAGGGGTGAAATGTTTGGACAGTTGACCTTTTGAGGCGTAATCTGGAAATGAAACACAGAAGGGAAAGAAGTCCGCGGCTTTTTTTTGTCCCCCCCCTGCCTTACGTGTCCGTGTGTTGTTGAACTGTTAATACTGGGGCTTCTACCTTCCCTGTCCAGTAGCTGTCATCCTCCACAAAGCTACGTCTCTTTTCTTCCAGAGAACCGAGGAGGGCTTCATTATACAGTAGAAGATTCATATTGGTCTCGCAAGATGAAAGGACCGTTTTAATGAGCTTTCAGAAGGTCTGCTTCCTTGGCCTCTGGCAAGATGCGGCTCTGCGCAGCAGGCAACTCCACCAGACCAAGGCTATATAAGGCATGAGCACTCCTCTAGACGTGGAGGTGGACTGACATGTTCAGTGTGGGATATTAAGTGATGATTGCACACTGTGCGACGCTCCACAAACATCTTTGATTCACAACAGAATGAAAATATCTTTTGACCCTCTAAGGCATCTTCGTCTGGTTTTTTCGGGGTTCAAAATCGTTCTTTGTTATTCAAATGAAGATGTCAGCGGAGCGGTATTTATGTGTGTGGGACATCAGTAGATCTTCCACATCGAAATGTGTCCACATACCAGTGATGACTGCGATAGGTGCAAACGATCGCCCACTAATCGCACTCACAGGTTCTGGTCCTGTCCAAGTTTTGCAGATTTCTGGCGTCAAATAGACATACACTTGGAGCAGTCTTTGGTATGAATTAGAGCCCTGCTGTCAGATTTTTGGGTCCGATGCTGATCCTGATTTTGGACAGTCCTAGCCCAATGTGAACTTTTTGATAGATTAAAAAAATGTAAAAGATGATAGAGGTTGTTTTTTTTCGAGTTCCAGTAAACGCATCACTTTAAAAAAAGTTTTCCGAGTTCCACATGAACGCAGCGTCGGTTCCTGCTCAGAGTGCCTTGTCGTACGAGCGTAAACAAACATGGGTTTATTTATAACGCCTTGTCCGACTTATGCGCGTATTTTGGTGGGTCACTTAAAAGTAGTGTAAGACAGACAAGTACGGGATAAATAATCAATGTTTTTTTGTTTATTATACTTTGGGAAACATCGGCTGCATAACTGACGATCCCGATGTGGTAAAAAAAGGTCAAATAACCGTTATATTGGCCAAACTGATATTGGGCCCGGGCTCTAGTATGAACCTCTCACGGCCGTGTTTGGAGTCCGACCATCTGCAGCGCCAGATTTCCCATCGATAAAGCAGAGCGTTCTGGCCTTTACGACTCTATTCGCTAGACGCCTCATCTTCCATTTTTTAGGTGCGAACCAAAAAACCTCTCCTTCACACAGACGTTGGCTCTCGCAGATCCTGAGTCACATCAAATTAGGAAAATATTAGGGTTTCACTTACACACTCAAGCAAATCCTTTGAAAAGACCTGGAAGCCGTTTTAGGAGTACTGTACTTGGACAAGGCCACTGGGTGCCATCCACCCCCCTCCCCCATCTTTTTTCTTTCTCCATCAGTGTTTATGAATGTTCTTGTTTTCTAATGGGCTAATGGGCTTGGGTAGCAGTTGATGGAGGGGAGGGTTGGGTTATGTCCTTGTTGTTGTTCGTCTTCCATGTCCGTCAAACCCGAGAGCAGCGCACTCAGACGTCTTTGATGCGTCGCTGTTTATTGTCCAAACACCGGTGGGAAATCAATTAAAACGTTCGAGAAAGACCTCCCACAGCATACTGTCGTAGCACTACACATTAAAGGTCTTACCTAATTTGAACACATTAAACTTAACACTCTCTCCGTCTCTCTCTCCCCCCTCTCTCTCTCTCTCTCTCTCTCTCTCTCTCTTTGCCCTCTGCCCCCTGTCTGGCTCCCAGACACCATTATCCAGCTAAGGGAGGATAATCATGCGCCACCAGCGGACAACATCGACACCAAAATGCACTCTGCTGAAAGGTGACCTCCAGACACTTCACTTCCTCAAAACATTCGGTGAGTTAAGCGCTCCAGAATCCCCCTCGTATCCACTGGCGGTGCTCATCTCCTCTCAGACAGTGCATCCACCCAGCCATTTATTTGGACATGCTAAATATTACCCTCCGACGGCGCCCCCATTATATCATGTTATTTATTTATTTTTATTATTTTGTTGAGAACTTTGACCAAGTTTGTCATCCATCCACTCCAGGGAGAGCCCGTCTCTTGCCTCACACACCACTCTACCCCATTAGGTTTATTTATTAATATTTATTTACAACATTTTGCAAGTTCTGACAATACCAGACACCACAGACAGAAAGAAACAGTAAACAATAGCACATAGAATATGAGTTTGCCCCCCCCCCAATATTTCACCTTGTGATAGCACAAATATGTCCAAAATAAACTCAAATGATCATGGTACAAAAACAGCTTTACTATTGGTGTTGAATTCGGCCACTCAAGTAGCAATCAATACTATCAATGCTATTATGTTGGATAATCAATCAATCAATCATCAATCAATATTTTCAAATTTCCCCTCACGTAGCGTAAAATGGTGAAATTGCAGAAATGTCTCCGGCAGGATCGTAATAATGACACTTCTGTATTGGTGGTGTCATATGTCTAACGTTGATAGGAGTGATATTAACAATTTTTATATTCATAAGATTTGAACTTTCGGGTGACGTGCTTGTAAATATAGAGTACTCTTATTCTAATTTCTAACAGCAGTGTGAACGCATTGTTTATCAAAGAGGTAAATTGCATATAAATTGGAATAAAAAGTAAGATCTTGAACCTTGAAAAGTAGTATTTGCTGAGGCATGTAGGGCATGAATGTGTTACGTCCCCTAAAATGGAGGAACAAATTTAGGAATATGTCAAAAGTGTACTTCAAAATACTCTGTAACTTTCTATGACTATGAGTATGTTTTAATGATTATATGTAGAGATATAATTATTATGAATCTATTATTATTATTATTATTATTATTATTATTATTAGTAGTAGTAGTAGTAGTAGTATTATTAGTATTATTATTATTATTATTATCATCTATAAATATATTTAGCCTGGTAGCCTGACAGTGACAGAAGAACAGAAGATTTTTTCTATGAGACTTAAAGAACTTTGTGATGTTCTTTTTTATTGTGATGTTCTATTTTTAACAAGCTTTACAAAGCTGCAAAAACATCATTACAATACATCATCAAACAATCCATGTTTTAATGATCAAACTCGCATTTAGACCTTTACAAACAGGAAAAGATGCTACGTTCATGAGAAACTCGAAAAAAATAATTATTTTTCGGAAGTGAGGATGCGTTCACTGGAACTCGGAAAAATTGTAAAAAATAAATATTTTCTTTTACATTTTTTGCTGTAGCAACAACATCACTTTTTGTATTTACATGCTCAGTAAGGACTGTGGGGACTCAAATATTAACAAAATAAATACATGTCGTGGCCTGTTTTATGGGTTTTTTTTTTGTGCCCAACATAACAACTAAGCTCATACATAGACACCTTGCTCTGTAAATAATCCAATTATCCAGACTATAATTTTATTCATCTCTGGGTTTATACTGGGTTATGGTGCCTGTATGTATATATGTGAACCCTGCATACAACAACTGAATCCTCACAGTAGACAATATTTGTATTGAAAATGAAGCACCAGACATCGGGCTTGATGGAAATAGAGAATACAAATTTATTAAATTAGGTCTCACAAAACATGGATACACCCAGTCCCCTTCCAAGATCTGGCTGAGAAAAAAGGATGCCTTTTGTGAGTTCAGAGGGCCATTATGCAGATCTGCCTGAACCAAATTGCATTCGGATGAGAGGCAAGACTGTTCAGAGGGGATCCGAGCCGGCTCTGCCACTTTTCCAAACCAGATTCGCTGATCTGCACCAATTTTGGGCAAACCGACTCCAGATCCATTCTACAGAGTCTGGCCCAGTGCCAGTTTGCCTTGAGTGGTGTGACTGATGTGGTCATGGCTGAAAATTCCCTGAAGGTTCCACAATCCAAGCCAATTGTCAGCTCTTTTGTCCTCATTGTGTGGCTGCGTGGCTGGTCGCTGACCCTTTGATTCTCACACAGATGCAACACTTAAACCTTCTCCCTTGAGCCCCGATAAGTGAAACACTTATCTAACGCCTCGATTGGACACCGGGTGTTGCTCCGCAGCTCCAGAGAAGCTCGGAAGGACACGGTAGACTCCTAGCCGTGGTGTGAAAAGAATGTTGACTGTGTTCCAATCTGGCTGCAAAGCCAGAATCGCCCCACATTCGTGCAAGGCAGAGTCACGTCTGGTGCTCACGTGGTAGAAAGACCCCAGGACCTGACTTCCAAGGCCACCGCAGCTCAAAGGCTGCATTACACAGCCATAGAAGGGCCGAACGGACACCATGCTGGTTAGCGGTTAGAATATCCTGCTGAGTCTCATTCGAACCAAATGAATGATGAAGATCAATCAATTGCTTCATTGACCACAGGCATAGCTGGTTTAATATGAAAGCAATGGGAAGTGTAGCGTAAATTCTGTTGGCCCATGCTATTCCCATCTAAAGTTCACTGGCTTTACAGCTGATTAATGGATGCTTCTGTTAATATCTGTGCAATAAAACCGAGGTGTCTTTCTGGTAGCAGAAAGCAAAGAGCCTTTAGGCAGTATTTATTTAGGCTAAAGCTAAGATTACATCCCATAGATCGTCGACACTGTCACATTTTGGCGGTAGATGTGTGGAACTTGCAACTCAGAACCCAGCTCTGCCTCTGTGTATTTGTGCTTGAAGGAGCGCGATTTTTGAGGCGAAGACAAACTGTTTCCGTCATCTCATTTTGGGGGAAATGATTGCCTGTCTGAGGCAATACATTTTATCTAAGCAGATGTTTGTCTCATCTGCTCCCGCCCTGGTTTCCATTATCAGTTTTTTTATTGGACATTCAAAACATTCAGAATCGGATCCAATCATGCTATTAACGTGAAGCTGGTCTTATTTATACGAATGTCATGTTAGCCAAGGTCACCAGAAATAGGAAAATCTTTGTTGCTTTAATTATTAATTTATTTTATTAAGTAATCATTAATAATTATGATTATTATTAATGATTACATACATTCCGTTATTAATTATTTAATTGAAATTCCAGAAAGTCCACATTATAAAATGATATTTGTATGATGATATTTTGTTCATTTATGTCTAGCGATGGACCCATATCAATACGTATATTGTGCATTGGCCCGGTACTTGATTAAAATAATTATCAACATCAGAGAATACCAGCAAGACAAAGATCTGATGCCAAAACCTCATTCAAAGATAAGATATTTTCTGCTTTTTTGAAGCATGTAAAATGTCTCTCATGGAAATTAATGGATTATGTTTCAATCATTACATTCTAGTGACCCGAAACTAACTGTCTAGGTCAATGGGCTTCAGTAAAATTAATGGATTAGATCAATATCAACCAATACTTGGAAGTAGTGTAGGATTTAGGACTTTTATCGCTGGGTAAAAATGATACCGTTCTGGTCCTTCTTTTGTACAGTCGCATATAGAAGCCCACAAGGAAGAGCACCCTAACTATAAATAACTGGGGTTTATTTCGTTATTTATTTTACAAAAGTTCTGCTCATTATGGATTGCTGCCAATAAAGATGAACTCCTGCGTCGCAGTTTTACTTCTTGTTCTTCGGAGGAGTCTTTGCTGCCAATCTCCATCATAGTCAGTGTTGAGTTTGCCACCAAACCGTCTATCAAAGTTAAAGTAATGAAGAATTTGTGGGCGCAAAGGGTGCTTTGTACCTCGGATAAAACTAGTCCCGAGGGACTTCATTAGGCAGTGCGATACAGCATACTGGACTTAATCTGCCAAAAAAAGAAGATATTATTATTCAAGCACCTCGCTTGAAAGGCTCAAACTTCCAATTTCTAGAATAATCTTTGTTAAAGTTAGATCATTGCCGTGATCAAGATACACACATACACACGCCACGCTTAACTTATTCTCGTGACATTTTTAAGGCTGCATAAATTATTTTGGTAAATGATACTGTAATGAGTTTCTCCTTCCCCTTGGAATACTTTAAAATCGGATGACTATAATCAGGATTGGTGTTTCAGTGGCAGCTTAAACATCTCCACCAAAAAATGTTGTTGTAGAAAACTACAGTTTATGGCTATGGCTAGCACATCTATTGGCCAAATGACCCAAATCAATTTACTTTAAGTACTGCTCTGTTTTTTCACGAATATACAAATCCCCCTCCCCAACACTCACACATGTACTCACGGTGTGTTTGGTCAGCCGGCCAAATAACTGCGAGCTATATTTACAACGGCAAGACACAAGAAATACAACCCTACATGTTTTAGCCTCGTTTGGACTAATGGTTTTAAAAACTCGGACAAATTAGTTTTTGTCCAATTTTTGGAAACAAATAGTTTATTTATTTCTCTGAAAAGGAAGTAATGTCTGAAAAAAAGATCCCTTCAACAAGATAATTGACCAGTGAAAAACCTGTAGATAATATCTTGTGCCTTTAGGCCTATTTTCACCCCAGAATGGTCAGCTATGAATACTCTGGAAAAAATTAGGAACCAAAATGAAAAAACTGATTTCCAGTTGTTCTTTATGGAGGTGTTTACCTATATGTCAATTTATGGCTTTTCTGGACAAATACAGGGCGCAGTACGAGCCTCTCTGTGCTTGGCTGCTTGAGCTTAAAATAAGTACCCTCGGTTGAGGATATGAAGGAGAGAAAAGTGCACCAACTGCAGGGCTACACGCCAATAGGTGTGACATTGCCTTTGATGAATTTCCATTGAGCTTGCTACATAAAGCCTTGGGCCAGCAGTCAGAAAAATAGACACGAGTGTTTGAACAAGGGAGGTCCAGTGGAATAAAAACGAAGAGTAACTGAACAATCTAACAAAAAGAAAGTGTTTTGTGTCATTGTTTTCCTCTGTGATTCAGGGTTGGGAATGACAAGGTGTTTATTACATCTTAAACGTGCGTGTAAAATATGTGTTCTTGGAGAGTTTCGCTGCATTATTGGAAAGGTTTGTTCCTGTTAAATCACAAAAAAACGCAAACAATGGCTTTAGTGAGTTAGTAAATATTTATTTATTTCAGATTCTTTATTTGTCACATGCAGGCATTTAAGTATGGTGCAGTGAAAATACAAATAATAGCAATAATAACAATCAGAAAAAAAATCAGTATTGTAGCAGTTTCGTCTGCCACACACCGTCCGATTGGTGTTTTCAGGGACCTCAGGCACAGAGACACAGATGAGGGGGGTTGTAGACACAAGTTCATTGGGTTAAATGGGTTAGGTGGAACAAGCCCAGGAGCAGATGGACACATGTCATGACAGGGGCGCCTCTCCTGAGTGTGTGTGGGGATGGGGGTTTTACCTGTTGCTGGTTAGACCAATCAACGAGCAACAGGTGTACAGCCACTCTGATCCTGGGTCCCAATTACCTAGACCCAGTACAGGTGTGGCTGCTCAAACCATACCATCCCCACACACAAGTATATGTACTTATGACAAAAAAAACAAACACATTTATATAAGTAAAACATATATGTAATGTAATATGGATTTGGGGTGTATTCATTCAAAGGAAGGTGGACTAATGATGTGTTGTAGTTTCTGTATTATTTTTATTATACAGTATGTGCAATTGTGTCCATTGCATGTATTTTCCTGAGGAGTATCGTTAAATCAATGCAAGGAAGAAAGCAAAGGAATTAAGTCGTTTAGGGTTAATGCCAACTAACTTTTGAAACCTCTCATTCATATAATCAACCCATTTACTCCTCCTTCCTCCTTTGTGTTAAGTGTTAAGACTCCTTTCTTTAAACTTCCCCGCCCAACTCCCGCAGCGGGAACGTACTGTGCTGGTTCTGTTGGGGAAGGGTGTTCAGACTTATTGCAGCTTCTCTCCTGCTGCCCCAAATTAATTCCTCCACTCAACCGTTCCATTAATGAACCTCTTGAGCTGTCCGGCATCCAGGTCCAGGGCGCCAGACAAGCAAAAGCTTGTAATTGGAAATTGATTGAAAATATCATTGCAGTCTAACCTCCAGTGCACGACTCAAGAAAAAATAAATAATACATTTACAATATATATACTGTATGTGTGTGTGTGTGTGTGTGTATATATATATATATATATATATATATATATATATATATATATATATATATATATATATATATATATATATATACAGTATACTTTATATGTGACCCACCGCAGCAAAACCTGCTATCTCAGGCATTTCTAAAATCGCCAGGAGCAGCTAAATAAGTTGAAAAAACCTTTCTAGAAGGAAAATACGATTTTTCCAAATTTGTGTTTCTTTGTGTTTTGTTTTTTTTATCTCAACGTATTTTCAAAACCGAGTTTGATTTATAAATAGCAGATAAATGTTAAACCGTGAACTTAAATATTCTGTTACATGGGGGAATACAGTTCACTTACCGAGATGCTGAATAGTGCTGAACAACGCAGATCGATCGTTTCCTTTAAAGCGACCGTCCAGGTGAAGATCATTACTTCATATTCCATGTGATGTGAAGTAACAATGTGAAACAGTTTTGTTAGAGTCTGACCTTTAAATTGTAGTACTTTTACACACTCAAGGAGACGTTATTGTGTAGGGGGCGTATACCAATGTATACCAACAAAACAAGTATTGCTGACGTCACTTCTGTAAACAAGATGAGGATCCAGTTTCACTTGTTTGTGAAAACTTCCATCTCCCTGTTGTTATGGATTATGAGAAGCGGGTGGCAGAAGATCTAAATCATATCGCAGACCTTAACCATCCAGTGCGAAAGATCCAAGTCAGTGTAAGCAGCCCGTACTGGACTTAATTTTCAGTGATGATAGTCAGTTCTCCTGACAGCGATGCTGAATCTGATACTGGCCTTATCCCAGACTTGGAGAACAATTCAAACATCGGATTTCCACCTGGATGTGACGATGAAACAGAATTTTTTCAAGAACCACCGGAGGAGACCGACGATACGCCCTTTGTTGTTACAACGGAAGAGGTAGATGACGTGATGCAGGTTTGTGATGCAGATTATGAACGAGTAGACAAGATTCTCAAGTTTAACTGCAAATGCAGCCAGGGGCAAAAAGAAAATGAAAAGAGGCCGCAAACAGGCTCTCAGAGTGTAGCTGGGGTAGGGTTGGGGTTAGCCCACATAATAACTCCAAGAACTTTGAAGATATTTGGCATACACACATTTATATATTAAATGATACACCGAGGCTGATATACAGAGACTCATATTATTGATAGACTCTACATTTTGTTGTGTTGTCCGCACTTTTAAACTCCTAAATAATTCAACTTTTATAAAACATGTTCTTTGTCAACATATTCTTACTGATAAATAAAAGCCTTTTTAAAAACAAAAGATGTGTGTTGATGACACTGTTCAACATTCCCTCAAAACACAAGAACAATGCAGAGATTGCCCCATTCAACAGGGTGTCATGTCCCCAATCGGTAGGGTGTCAAGTGGCCATGTGAGAAGTAGCTCTGTGACTTTGTTGGTCCTCCAACTCATTTGCATTTTGGGAGTTGGCTGAATGAAGTGTGGGGGGAAACTTTGAAAGGTGATTGTCTCAGAATCACAGTTTGTCACACCCTTGTCATTAACAAGCCATAGCTTTAAAAATATTTGCTTGATTTGCACAAGTGACACCTTGTTTTGAAGTTGTGATTGTCCACTTTCAAATGATGCTGAAAAAAACAAGTCAAATGTCACCAAATGTACCTAAAGTCTGCGGTGGGGTCACGCGTGTGTGTGTGTGTGTGTGTGTGTGTGTGTGTGTGTGTGTGTGTGTGTGTGTGTGTGTGTGTGTGTGTGTGTGTGTGTGTGTGTGTGTGTGTGTGTGTGTGTGTGTGTGTGTGTCTGTGTCTGTGTGTGTGTGTTCTTTTTTTATGCTTTCCCCTTACTCCTGCTAAATCCTCCAATAATTGTAATGTGCCCTACTGCTTTGTTCTCAGGACTTTTGGAGGTGAGACAACCTGTACATATATATTTTTCTTTATTTCTCAGTCAGCCAGATGAAATCAAGTTGAAAAGCTGTTTTAATATTAGTATCGCATATACTGTATGCATCATGGTATTGGGCATTGGATATTTTAAACAGACAATAACATGATTATTAACTGATAATCGGTCATAATCACCTTCCTCCGTAAATTTGCATCATCGACAGGTGGTTTTCAACTCAGCGTTACCTTCTCTGGGTACATATTTGCGAAAGAGATTGCACGTTCCTCCTGTGTTTTCTCCAGTTTGTTCACACCTCCAAGCACATGCATGTTAGGCGAATTAGAAACCTTAACTTATGTTTCCGCAGGGTGTGCATGACAAGTGTGTACATGTGTGTGACCCTGAAATGGATACCTTACAGTGTGTCCCGCTGCCATACAGTTTCACATCCCCCTTGAGCCAGAACAGGAAGAAGCTGGCTCGCAAAATCCATGCGAATACACACACAGTTTTGTTAAAGGAGACCTGTGATGAAAAAATTCACTTTTTCAGTGCTCGTGCAAATACACTTGGGATCTCTGATCGGCCTACTAACACACAAACTGTGAAATAAGACAAGTCAGTCGGTGTTTTGTGAGCTGTCTATTTCAGAAAAAATGGGGTGAAACAGGCCATTCAGATTTGCAGCCCTTATCTACGTCATTTAGGGCTTCAGTAGCATTAGAACCGCCCTCCATTTGAGAGTAACTCCAGCCACAGCTGGAGAAATAACACAGAGAATAACACGCGCTACTGGGAAGACCAGCACAAATCTTTTAAAAGAAAGAGGAATTAATATCAACTATCTGTGAAGAAACTGCAGACGATGGAAATGTAAGTATTTAAAAACTGATTTTGCTGTGTTTCGTTCTATAACAAAAAAAAAGCAAACTGTATGCAGTACATAGACTGGAGGCTACGGAACATGATCTGCTCTGTGTCTCTCCTAACAAATCCAAACAAAACAATATTAGAAAAAGTGAGTTTTTATTGGAGATGTATTTATTTTATTTTCTGACGTTTACGTGAAACAAAAAATTCCCGCATGTAGTGTCCCAGTGTGATGTCTGCAACGAAAGTCAGAACAATCTTTTAAATGAGGCTTTGTAGATCTGATATGCAGTTGGATTGATTATTTCTCGCCTCACATTTGTTCGGAAACAGATTTTGGTGGACTGATAAGGCTAAATAAGTGAAAATGTACTGAGTTAATGTAATGGAACCCGGAAGTCAAGCTCAAAACCCCATTGGCTCACAGAGCCCGGAACTTGTGCTCAAACCCCATTGGCTCACAGAACTGGGGTCCTCAAGAGGCTGGCTCCTCCCACTTAAACAGAGCGTCAGGAACACGATGGATTTAGAGGCATGTTAGAATGGCTAGAACGCATAATCTGACTGGTATTTTCAGCAAAAAAAAAAAACTTCAGACATGTTTTGGGGACCTTTAGAGACCTGTATTAACTAGTGTAAAAAGGAGAATAATCACTTGTCTTCAAACTTTTAAATTGCTTGATGAGAAGTGCTCGTACAATGACATCCTTTGTATAAAAAGGTGCAGAGCAACACACGTCCGTTCAATGCAGCCACAGAAAGAGTCTTTCTATAATTGAATTGGACCATAGCTCCTTCCTTGCGTTGTTGCTGCATGGAATACAAGCTGAGCAGTTTGAAAGCTACATAGTTAATTTACACGACTAAAGATTCTGTAGAGACAAAATATTTTCAGCGCAGTCAGTTTTTTATGTACTTAATTAAAAAGAATCGTCTTTAGAGTGGCTCTTTCCCGTGAACACGAGAGGCTGTTGTAAAAGACTGAGAAGAGTTGTGAGTGGAATTTGTCCGTGAATTTGTCACCTGGAATTGAGAGCTTGTAGTTGAACATTTTCTTCATTTCTTTATTCTGTTGACTTGATTTGTTCGCCGGGATTTCTTCCCCCTATAAACATTTTAACCCCATCACTCATTCTCTCTCTCTCTCTCACTCTTCCTTTCAATATAGTAATGCCTCCGTGTCGTGAGAAATCATAGGGCCAACAGCGCCTGATAATGACCGAGAATGACCAAAAGTGTGACCTTTAACTCGCCATTTCAGGTACGGATAAAGAGCGTTGTCGACCACAGCGAGCACAGAGCAACCCATTAAAAGGCATCTCCTAAAAGGTCAAATAAACTTGTACTTTCTTCACTCAACTTTGAAGCCTTACCTCCCCCTGAAGTGGCGTGTTCACCCATCCATCATGGAGAGTCAGAAACCCACACGAAAAGCTCCCCTCTCTATCCAACCTCAGATTCAGCGAGCCGGTGTCGGCATTAACCCAACCAGGGATGTGAATACAGGCAGAGACGCGGTTGCCGGTGACAACGGCCATTATTACCAGACAGCGGTCGTTATTCACAAATAACTGACCTATCGACCAATGAGACTCAAGTATTCCACAGCACTGTGTGACACATATGCCGTATGTTATTGACATTATAAGGTTGGGTAGTTCTGTATTCACGATGAATTCATGTATTTTATATTTATGAAAAGTGTGTATTTGATAGTTTGTGCCCAAATGGTTGTACTCTTTGCAGACACTATACAAAGGACGTTTTCAGCTCTTCTCTTTCATGCATTGAAAATGGTTGATGTCCAACTGACCAAACGAATCGCCGTCACTAGAGATTCAGCGTTTTCTCCGTCATATCCTAAATAATTGATCTCGACACGCCGGCGACCGCCCCGGGGGTGAGTTCCGAACGGCCTCGGGATCCGGTGGGGAGGGGCGGTTTCAGGGGCTTGGGGACGGCTCCTACAAGGGTCCGGCGCTGAATCGGGAGCCATGGGCGGCGGACGACGTATCTGAGAACGGAATCATTTGGACGACGCAGGACGACGGCTTCCACTGGCCGTGCGGCGGCACGGCCTTGAAAGGATTAGGACTGGTGTCTTGAATACCATCAATATTCCCTCGGACAATTCTGACAGCGGATATACCGCCGAGCGTTTGTATCAAAAGGTTTCGAAGAGCGTAGTAAGGAGGTTTCGAAGAGCGTAGCAAAGGAACGGACCTCACACTTGGAAAATCGCATCAGGATTTTATTTTTTATTTTTTTCCTCGATCGTTTCACCCCTCCGTGTGGTTTTGGTGAGGAAGGGTGGAAATGTAAATTCCCGACGGCCCTCTGCGAGCCCACCTCTCGCCCGTCCGTCCATCCGTCCCTCGCCCCCCGAAAAACGCTTACCTCTTTCCCTGCCTTTTTTGTCACACGTTTTAACCTCGCTCACATTTATCTCTCCTTTCCTCCATCCTCCCTCCCTCTTCGTCGCATGCAGGCACGCACGCCGCCCCCCTCCTTTTTCCGTCTCTCCGGCTCCTTCCTTCCTCCATCTATTTATTTATTTATTTTCCCTCTTGGCCTCCGTTTTGTCTTCTGCCAACCCATCCATTATGTGCGGGGTGCTATGAAGGAGCTACTTTCAGAGTGATTCATGGTGTGTGCTTTAAATGCACCAATGCGAGGGCTTTGTGCGATAAAGGCTGCTGAAAGACGGGGGTGGGGGGGAGGGATGTCTGCTCCTCTCTTCTCCCTTTAAGTGCCGTACGTACCTCGTGTCACGGTAGCTAATGCCGTGCTATCAGGAGGGATCGCTGCTTATTATTTCTCATTAAAATAAATCGTTGAAAAATCTTTTTTTTTTTTTCTCCATTTATTGTGGCTTTACAGGAGGTATTACAGGAATTCTTGCATAACCTTCTCAGGTCCTTCACGTAATAACTTGACAACGTACGAACCCCTCTGCCCATGTGCTTGTAACCCTGCCCACTCATTCAGGTCGACTAACCCGCAAACAGCTGATGCATTTCTTGACTTTGCAGTTTTTCGCTCCCTAACGGATTTCTTTCCATCCATTTTCCTGAGGGTGTCGAGGTGTCAGAAGATCTGAATTGATGATTCAGGCTTTAATTAGTATAGCCTGTTTTAGTGATCTCAACAATTCTTTACAGGCTATCCTAATCTGTGCCAGAGTCAGAAATGCAATTGTCGATGGACGCGTTTCTCCGTTCTTTTTTTCCTGACGCGGGTTTGTTTTTTTTCGCACTGTTTTCCTACTTTGACTGTGATGAATGGCCGGGCTTGAGTCAACACAACGTGAAATGGTTAGAAATCAAATAAGTTGTCTTTTTTTATTTTTATTTTTTTTATTTTTTAGTTTTTAATGCACACACTCTGTTTGGTCCCACCCACTCAAGCTGATGAGTTTATAATTTATACCAGGGATTCTCGACCTTGGGGTCGCGACCGACTGTATGGGTCACTCCATAAGCACACAGGGTCGCATGCCATTTTTAAGACTGATATATTATTATTTCATTGAAATATTTGTAATAAAAGATGTCGTTCAATAGGTTTGAAAGGTATCATCATTTCTATATATTCCATTTGGAGCACCCTCCATGTTCTATCAGAATGAAGTCGCCTTTGAGATATTGAAATTCACATGAAGCAGTTTCCTAATATGCCATGTGTCAGAGTTAAGACGTAGAGTAAGAAAGATGATTCTTATTTTGCTCAAGCTGTTGCTCATTGGCCTAAATATGAATTGTAACACACACAACTTATTGGTGCTGTTTCCAAAATAAAAATAAAAATAATAAAAAAAAAATAATAAGGAAACAAAGGGAAAATTTCTCACACCCTCCAAGTTGTCAAAATAATTATGTCTTATAATTAGAATTATATAATATTATATAATAATAGGTCTAAAAAACATTTTAAAACTTTACCACTATGTGCAGCAGTCCAGGCATCCTTTCAGCGCCGTCCTGGCGGGCAAATGTCAACAAGGGTTTTGATGTCTCCCCTCCTGCTTCCTCATTTCACCTCTGTCTTTGGCGGGTCGCCGGCCTGTGAAACACATCGCCGTTCGGCTGGTACATCTGCGTCCCTGTAGTTTGGGGATTAATGGCGAGCGAGAGGCGCCTAACCCCGTGCCCGGGTAATTGTACAGCGCGCCGACCCCTAAAAAAGTCATTATCCGCGCAGAAGCTCGTCTGACCTTTAGGACGATAAAAGAAGCAATGATGTAGTGCCTGGTGCGTCGGCGTGGGATGAGAGTTCACGGACAGCAAGGATCATGTTCTCCGAGGAGAGCCCGATAAGGATGGGTTCTGCTGTTTTGAAGTCATGCTTTATCGTTGCATTGCTGTGATGTTTTTTGTTTTTTTCTTTTGTATTATTGGGAGGATAAGAAAACAAAGTTTATTGCTTAGGTGTCTCGTTGTATATGTTTTGTCTGGTTTGATTGAATCATCTACTAGTCGAAGCTGAAGCCGCTGAAGGGCAAACACAGTATGTGCCCGCCTTATACTGACACGCAGCGAAGGCTTCCTGTAAACATGGGGGCCCCTGGGAGCCCGGGGTGGGCACAGGGGGGGGGTGGGGGATTCCACCGAGGGCCCTTGATTGGCACAGGAGCAAATGGCAACCGCATCCAGAGGCACTCGGATCAGACCGCGATTTAATAAGGGCCGAGAAAGCGCGCACGTACACACCTACGCGTTCAGAATCACCCTCAAATACCCAGTCCCCCGCCATCTTTGTCTGCTGGGGGCTTAGGGGCAGGAATATTAAATCACCCGCTTTGAACTGACAGAGGGGAGGAAGGCAGCTCCATTAGACTGAGCAACTGGCGGAATGTTTTGCATTGATGACCTTTGAAGGCTGTCACGCCGCGCTTTGAAGCACTTTGCCTTCAGTCATTTAGTTACAAAAGACAGATAACACCACGGTTAACACGGCACTGCACTGCCGTGTGGGGGTGAGGAACCACCGGGTAACTCAGGGTAAGATACCATCACGATGCATTTCCCACGACACCGCTGGCATCACGATACAGGCCGTTCTGCCGTATGCCACACACTGCAAAATCTGTGTGATTGAAGAAGGATGAATATGCCAAATCGATTTTCAACAACAGCAATAAGTCATAAACAAATTTTATTCTGTGCATTTTTAAGAGCGGCCTGGTTCACTAAATTTTAGGGAAACCAAAGTGCAAAGTATTTTATCTTTATATACATATAAGTACTGTATATATCAATATCAATATTATACTTATACTATATATTTCCATTTTTCTGTCCTGTGGTTAATATTTAAGTAGTTAGCTAGTATCTGTGATGTATTGCAAGAGGAAGTATCGCAATTTATTGCAGTATCTATTTTTTCACCCCACCCCATACTGCTATATTCAACAGAAACGCGCAAAAACACAAACCAAAATAACAGCATAAGGACACAGGCAGACACACACACAAAAACACACATCATGCCACAGTTCCATATAATAATAACGTTCCATATAATCTACCACGTAAAGTTAGGCCTTATCGCCAGTGCACGAAATCCACACAAACAAAACAATTTTGGTTGCACGCTGTCATGTCATCTCCAGATGTAAATTAGTGTTTCTGGCCTTGTGGCTGACTGCGGGTAACGTGCATGTTTTACATTCCACCCATCTCCTCCAGCTATGTTTAAAAAGCCTAATGAGCCTGTTTAGGTCTAGGCCCAGGGAGCATTCTGCTTTACAGAAAGCCATTGATTGCATTACCCTGCATTACCCCTCGTACATCAACAAAGTCCTAATAAAGTTAATGCTCTCAATTATCTTTTCCCTAGTCAGGCTTTTATGCCGCATGCCTCTCTCTTTTCTTTGTTGTCATTTTCTCTTGGTAATCTTATTTGCATAATTTGGGGGAGTCATCTTGTCAACTCCCCCCCTCCTCACGGCTCATTAAATACGTTTATGCGCCAAAATGTCCGATAATGTGATGGAAAACGAGAGCTGCCTGTTAACCAAATGTAATTAAAATTTCCGTTCCCCGTTTTTGGCCACATTTTGTGGCCTGTGCTTTCAGGGGGGCTGAATGATAAATCAAATTCAAACCGTGATTATAAAAAATAAAATAGAATAAAAAAATAAAATGAAAAAAATTGTGTTACACAATCTAGGCTGACTCTTCCTGTAGGTAAGATAGGATGCCGCCTAGCGTGCCATACCGGGGGGGAGGTGCAGGGAGCGATTGGGGCACATTTTGCACACCCGTCTCCGCCTGAGACGTGCCGACGATAGCGATTGTTTAACCCTCCGCGCTGCCCCCCGGTGAACCCCGGTGCTCCTGCACGGACCATGGTGCACGGCGTGGGCTGCTGGCAGAGTTCGGAACACCTGTAGCATCTGGACGGAGCCTCTTCCAGAATAATACGTCTGTTTGTTGTTTGTTTGTTTGTTTGTTTTTTAACCTTTTTCTAATATAATGGGCATGAAGCTGTCCCTGAGCACACAGAGCCGCTCTCCGTGTATGTGGACATATCCCCGCAACAGTTTCATAAAAAACAATACATTTCTGCTGAAACGCTGCGTATTTATAATGTTAATGTTATTTTCAGATTCCAACAATTACAAGGCGTGAAGTTAAATCAATGAGTCAATATTCTACTGTGATTGAAGGTTTTTCTTTTACCAATACAATAGTTAAATAAAGATGTTATTCATATCAATTCATGCATCAGTCCATCTAATTTCATCATAACACGTGGGCCTGGCCGACAGGAAAGAGCAGTTCATATGTTGACTGTATCCAATGTTGTGTTGGTCATACTACAGAATGATTTATTGCTTGTGTTTATTGAATAAAACAGAAGATAAGGAACTTGAAAAAAAATCACATACCAAAATCGCAATCGCAATATTGGTCTAAAAAAAATTCGCAATTAGACTATTTTCCCAAATCGTTTAGCCCAAGTTTTCACGGCGACCGTTTTTCTCAATCTCGTTTGCCTCTTCAACCCAGAGGTGAGTGGTTGAGCCCGTTTAGGCTTAGATAATGAGATCCCAGCTGAATCCTACCCATCAGGAGATATAGTTCAGAGGGCGATATGGGAGCGAGAGAGGTGAGATTACGTAACATGCAGAGACTCCTAGAGTCACAAATCCACAGTGTCACACTCCAGAACACCAGACCTCTCCATTTAATGGAGTAACACCACCTCCCTCCAGCTCACTGGTACGCACGGACATTGTTGCACCTGTGCAACTATAGACTTTCTAAAGCTGCTTTCACACATGCACTGCAACCTTGAAATTATCCAGACATTACCCAGAGGAGCTGTATGTGTGGAAGAAAAAGTCTGAATCAGTTGGACAGGCCATTAACCTGACTTTACCCAGCCTGCACCCCAGTACAAAGTCTGTGTAATGTTTGAGCGGTATGTGTGAACAGAGCAGGTGATTGTCCAGATCATTCACAGCTAGTGAGTGGATGTGTTGCATGTTGATGACGTCTCTATCATGCGACTGCCACATGATAGAGGCGTCATCAACACGCCCACTTACCAAGGGTGAAGAAGGCTTATTTACTGCCATAACATATGAGAAAAAAGAAGAAGTCACAATTACTGATTCGTCTGTAGCTTCAACCACCGTCTTGGGTTTGCTGTAAAACTCTGCAGAATCGTTGCATCAACACCTGCAAACGTGAGTATTACCGGGTATTGTAAATGTATTTGACATGGACAATCACTGTGTGCTACATGTGTGAAGGGGCAACCCCCGACAGTGTCTGGACGTGATTATTCGGACATTGTCCGGAGTTCTTCTGTGAAAGAACATGCATCTTCAATATGTGTCCCTCTTATCCCCCAAACACTGATAAGGCAGGAAAGGTAAAAGTTCACTATTTTGCATCATCGCCTTGAGCAAAGATAAAAAATCCATGGAACAAGTTTGGTTTTCACATTTAATTTGCAGTTAATCAATGTCAGCACATCTCAATTGGAATGCTGATGATTTTGAAGTGTGGTGGGTAAAAGACACCTTAGGTTTGAGTCACTGAGTGCAGTATAGTATAGTATAGTGGTGGCTCTGGTTCAACCATGTGGAGTGCTGTGTTATGCTACTGGTTTTTGGTGTTCCAGTATGATGTGGGAAAATGAAACTTACATAGCTATTTTGACGTATGTAGATACTGGTGGTTTAGTTTAGCAAAGTTTCAATACTAGAGGTAGGAGGAAACTTTGAAGTGTTCCCTCTGCTTTGGTGTTAGATAATATCTTAATCTGGTGGCTGCCTTCTTTATATCCTGAATTTTGCAACAAAAAAAAGAAAAAAAGTGTGTGTGTGTGTGTGTGTGTTTGAAGCAGCGTCGGTACGGTATATCCCCATTGGTTAACTACCAGCCAAATGAACCGACATTGTTTTAATGAGGCTTCACTTTAAATGTGTCTTTCTTATTCATTTCTTTGCAACTCCTTGCCTGCTCGTTTCCAGCTGCTTAGCTAACGGCCAGAGTGATTTGTGAGGCACGGTAGTGCTCACAGCAATTTCCTCCGTGAATTATTGAAGCCAAGAATATACCAGGCTACGCTGCAATTAACGGCAGTCCATTGATTCGGCCCATTCCCCCTTGACAGAATGAAAAGCTTTTTAGAGCGACGGGTTCATCGTCCCATGAGACAGCCGCATTAGTCCGACTCAGTTGTCTTTTACCAAATGCACTAAATGCTCTCAATTTGTCTTGAGGGAGGTACGGCCGAACTACAGCTGAAAACCATCCAAGTTAATCACGAAACTGTTGACCATTTGTAAATTCCATTCAATATTTGATATGCTGGTGCATGCAATAGCCGATGCTGTGGAAGTACAATTTCATGACCATTCAACATTCCGCTTCATCTGGTGAGACAGCCGTCAGTTAAAACTGGCAATTGTGCGGCTACTGAGCCCCAATATGAATATATGCCTTAAAATTGAATTCTGCTCTTGGAAATTGGAATCTGTCCCCCTGTCTTCCCTTTGTCTTTCCTTGTCCTCCTCTTTCTCTGACCTTTTCCCTTTACCTTATTTACACCATGCTGTACCCTTAAATGAGACGAAAAATAACCTCTCACAAGGGCATTTATACCTGCATTACAGAGCAACCGTAACAACTCTTTTATTGGTCCACGTCTAGTATGGAGGGACACGGGAGTTCTGCTGTAAGTCATTATGCCAATGCTGCTCAGATTGAAGAGACTGAAAGGACAGAGCCAAGGATGAGAGAGCCATATGTAGCCACAGCTATGAGATGAGAAGTTGGGAGAATCTTACTTTAAATAATGTCACTAGTTTAGCATTAGTGTAAAACAATACTTTCACTGAAGCCCAGATAGATACATTTGGGTGTTGCTCTTTGTTTCTTATGAGTATCTAAGGATAATGTGTTTGCATTTGCACTGCACATTTTGGATGTAGTTTTAAGAACAAGATTTCAGTTTTTCCGTTTACAAATAGAATCAATTTTAATTGCTTCAGAAACATGCCCCTCACTCACCCAAGGAGGCTATACTTGCTTTCAAAGGAATTAATCATCATTCACCTTTCTTAGGGAAAACTGCAAATCACTTCCACATGCTCCCAAACAATGCCATCAATCCCACTTACCACCGCTGAAACAACCCCTACAACTCACTATCTAGTGGATTTCTGTCTGGACTTTGTGATCACATCATGCTTGTGCGTGTATTCACCTCACTTTTACCGCAATTAATCTCCACACAAGTTATCCCAGCAGGATTGGAAATCTCTATTTCACAATATATCAGCGACGATTCAGCTCCTGCTCCTGCACCTGCTGCTGCTGATCTAGACAGAAACACCGAGCACAATAGGCATCGATCCGAGTTGCATTCTAATGACCGTCCTATGTGTGTAGCCATTGACAAAAAGCTTGAGTGACACAGGGTTAATGTCTTCACGAGGCCAACAAAATGCCAAAGACAATATGACAGCGTGTGGGCAGAGCCAATGGCGGTTAATTTGTCCTGTCCTGGTGCTGTTTCAACATGGGGAACTACCAATGAACCAACAAATTTGGCCGATTGATGTTCAGCAGTGTGGCAGTGCCAGATCGGTGCTGCTTCAATCAGACACGTGGTGTGAACCTGAAGTGCATACACATGTACCCTTCCTCTCTCTTTGTCCATCCGTGTTATTAATTTAAAAAGGAATGAAAAGAAATGGTCTGCTTCCATTATTCTTCCTAATTAGGCAGTTGACTGGGAAACGAAAGAAAAGAAAGAAGTGGGCAGGGATCACCAGCAAACATAGTGAAATACAACTAGCCAGGGGACTTCCCTTAAAATAGATGCAGCAACAGCAGAGGATGGAAATAAGGCCGAGTTAAGAGGGGGAGTGAATCGACAAAAAAATGATGAGCATGTATGTGAATGTGGGAGAGGAACCAAAACGGAGGAGGAAGAGACCATAGTGGTAAAAGCGAGACTGTATGGGAGTCTATATGGGAAGGGGTGGACCAGAGGGGGAGAGCACAGAAGAGAGAGATAGAGTTTCCGTAAAATCAGGCTAATTAATCAGTATGCATAGTTCAGTAATATCTACAGCTCTGTGGGGAATCTAGGACTCGAAGTCTTTGGCAGATGTTGTCTCACACTGTAATGACTGATAACTCATACTATTAGGAGAAATGTGAAAAAATAAATATTGGTGGTTGTAGATGACCTTGCAAGGAAATTATTTTACATGTTTGGTGCAGCTGTAGTAATCACTCGTGTGTTTATGAAACCTTAGACTTTGGTTTCAAAGTGAAACCAACATTGACAGAACACTTAAATTGGCCCCATTCTACCAGTTTTGGTTAAATGTTCCAATTAAAGGTGCCTGCTGAGCTCAGCAAGTCTCATAAGAAATTGTCCAATTAAAGCAGAGTTATAAATTGATGTCACATGCCACGCCCACCACAACTCTCAGGTCAAACTTGAATTTGTATTTTGATTGAACCTTTGCCCCATTGCTTTGGTTTAGGTCCTTGCACCACTCAATGTCTGAGAGTGGGCATTACATCAGAATTGGGTGAATAGTCAGTGTTGACTCTCTTCAGTTGGTTTGTTTGAGGCTGTCTTACAGTGGTTGATTCATAGGTAAAGCCTTTTCTGACGGGTCAGGTTGCGATGGGTGAGGAACCATGCCGAAATCTCCCATGCAGGTACATCAGAGAAATGATTGTGGGCCGCTGTAGTCCATCAATTATTATCGATGGGAGTCTCTGCTCATCTATTGTCGCCTGGCCTATTTTTCATTTACTTAGACAGTATTGATTACGGTCTCGGCAGAACACCTCCATTTGGACCAAGTTTCTTTCATTAATAGGATGGATTATTTGATTTGTTCCCCACTCTGAGAAAGGATTGTCTCGCATTCAAAAGGGAAGAACTGAATCCTTCAAAAGTCTACTGTACCGGGGCTTTCTTTATATACTTGCATGCCACTTTTTGTCTTGCTTTCATATTCTAGTGAGACGTATATTTTTGAGTTCTCCCAACACTAACAACAGAAGCTTCTGGTAAAGGTGAGCGGCAGTGTTTAATGGGGTATGGAAGACATAGGCTCTGCTCACCTTAAAGTTAAGAGGAGTAGTTGGGTTATATTTAGGCATGGGGGGGTTACAATTAGAGTATGTGTAGGGTGAGTTTAACAAGACCATGATCTCAATCCGATGAAGCATCTATGGGATCTGCTTGAAGAACAAGCCCGATCCATGGGGGCCCCCCTTGGCAACCTCCAGGACTTAAAGGATCTGCTGCTAACGTTTTGGTGCCAGATACCACGGGACACCTTCTTGTGGAGTCCATGCCCCGATGGGTCAGAGCTGTTCTGGCGGCACGAGGGGGATCTACACAATATTAGGCAGGTGGTTTTAATGTTGTGGCTGATTGGTGTAGATCTCAGAAGTTCCCAAAACATGTCTTTGAAGTTTTTTGCTGAAAATACCACTCCGATTATGCACTCTTGCCATTCTTACATGCCTCAAAACCCCTCCTGTTCCTGACACGCTGTTTCAGTGGGTGGCGCCTCCATCCTGAGGCCCCTAGTTCTGTGAGCCAATGGGGTTTGAGCATGACATCGCTCCTGAGTCCCCAGTTCTGTGGGGTTTGAGCATGAGTAGTAGTGTTCTGTTGTATGAAGTACGTATGTAAACATTAACTTATCACTCCACCAAGATCTGAACGAATTTGAGGCGAGAAATAAGCAATCCAGTTGCTGAATCTTCACTCAAATTGAATCCACAAGGCTTAATTGAAAAGTTTGCGGGGGACACTGCACTGGGCTTTTTTTGTTTCATTCAATTAGTAAACGTCGGAAAATAAAATAAATGCATCTACAATTAAAACACACTGTTTTTAGTGGTTTTGTTTGGAAAAAACGCACAGCGAATCGCGTAGTGCAGCCTACAGTCAACCTAGCGTGTACTTTTTTTTTTAAGAAAGAAATACAGCAGAATTATTTTTTTAAATACTTACATTCACTCAAATGCAATTTTGTCACAGACAGTTGGAATTAATTCCTCTTTCTTTATAAAAATGGTGCTCTCTCTGAAGCAAACAGCGCAGTTCGCGGCGGCGCTTGGAATCTCTCCAGCCGTGGGTGGAGTTGCTCAGATGGGCTGCGGTTGTAATTCTACTGAGGCCCCACGTGACGAAGGAAGGTCTCACAAATTTGAACGACTTGTTGAATCGCATGTTTTTTGTAATAGGCCGCTCACAAAAAAACTGACTGGGTTGTCTCATTTCATAGTTTGTGTGTTAGCAGGCCCATCAGGGACCCAAATGTAGGTGCACAAGCAAAAATGAAATGAAAAAGTGAGTTTTTCATAATAGGTCCCCTGTAATGATGACCCCCTTTCCTGGCTGTGGCCCTAAAGGACAACCATCAATGTCCACTGCAGGACAAGAGCCAGGGTTAAACTGACCACTGACATCTTCAAGGCCGGCATGGGCTCAGGGTCACTCCAGAAAGGGGAAAGAAACATTTTTTTATGCCATGTGTGGTATTACTGGAATATCTTCCTGATGAAAGAGATGGAGCGACTGTGAGTCATACAATTTACATCAACCACTTTGGCCGCAGCACGCCTTCTTTCTAAACACGCTTTGATTCATCAAAGCCATTCACACTAAAAATCGATTTGATGTTTTATCCGAATGACAGCTCCCAAGCCGTTGTGAGCGGTGGTGGTGAGCGCTGGCCCGCAAGTCAACTCAATTTTATCTATAAAGCACGTTTAAAAACAACCAGAGTGGACCAAAGTGCTTCACAGCATGTGAGTTAAAACACCATACAATACAGACAATAACACAGAGAACAGAAGATAAAAAACACGCAGAAAGATTATGAAGAGATTCAAAAAGTGTCAGTTAACAGCATGTGAGTTGAAACAGCATACGATATAGCAGACAGACAATAACACAGGGAACAGAAGACGGAAAGATGTGCATTATACTCCAAGCGACTTTAAAAAGTATTCCAAGGCCAGGCACAAGAGGTATGTTTTTAGTCTCGACAGGGTAGGCTAACCCACATCTTTTGGGGCAGCAGCAGAACAAGCACGATCGCCCTTTGACTTGAACAGGGTTCGTGGGACAGTAAGAAGCACCCGGTCGGAGAATGTGACCAAGTGCAATGGTGGCACAGCGAGGTCAGAGACGTAAGGTGGTGACTGTCCATTCGGGGATTTAAAAACAAAAAAACAAAACTTTTAAATCAATTCTGAATCCGACCGGGAACCAATGCAGGGAGGCCATCACCGGGGGTGATGGGGTCCCGCAGTGAATAACAGTGCAGTGAATAACAGTGCAGTGAATAACAGTGGTCCAGCCGGGGTGAAACGAGAGCATGAATGACCTTCTCGCGATCATGGACAGAGAGACGGGACTTGAATTTAGCTGTCTGGGTCGGCAAAAAAAACCTTCCCTTTGCAGAGTTGATCTGCCTGTTGAGAGCAGAATTTGAAGGCGGAGTCCAAGAACACACCAACGTGCTTTACGTGTGGTTAAGTGAAGGAAGAAAGCGGTCCAAGGGATGTCCAGAAATCGGATTGATATCGAAAATGGCTAAATGGAGTTAGTTTTATTGTAATTTAACGTGGGAAGCACTCTTTTCTCAGAATCGGCAAAAAGATGCTTAAAATTGCTAAGGATTATATATTTTTTGATCTAGTACAGTGTATGTATGGTTTTCTCTGCAGATAGACTGTATATAGTATATAAAGTGTATACAGTGTTATAGTGTATATAGTGTATATAGTATATATAGTATATAAAGTGTATACAGTGTTAATATATAGTGTATATAGTGTATATATTATATATAGTATATAAAGTGTATACAGTGTTATAGTGTATATAGTGTATATAGTATATATAGTATATAAAGGGTGATGCGAGATAAGATGCTTGATGCTGAGACGCCACGGTATTGTACATTACAGACTGAGAGCTGGTCCTAAGTCTGAACGGTGGTTAAACCGGTAGGTCCTTAAGTGAGGAGTACCTGTGGTATATAGGTTCAGAGTTTGGTAACGACAAGTCTACGGGGGAAATATATCCAAAAATGTATCCCCTATTTGGGCTGTGCAGGGTGTGACTGAATCATGATCATATTCATCATGATATATTTTCACAACATGCAGAGCTTTTCAAGGTTCAGTAATGGGGCAGCGTGCTGTAGGGATTGTGATCACTAGCACAGCAGGAGTCACACCGTGTCTTCACACACTCACAATAGCAAGACGGTGGTGTAACCAGCGTTTGACCAGGTGGCCAGGAACAGCATGACATTTGTTTGCTCGCAAACTTTAAGCTCACATGCGCCGTGTAATATCACCAAATTCAATTTTGAGGTGAGTACGCGGAGGGTAAGGCTGTAAAATGTGTTCTTTTCTAACACAGCGTCTACCCAGGCCGGAAATCTGACTTCCCCACGGCCGCGTGGGTAATTTAAAGTTCACAGCAATATATGTCTCACGTGGCAGTATTTCATTAGGCGAGGAGCGAGGGTCATAAAACGCTTGTTTGACTCCGGTGCCTCACCTCCCACAATTAGAAACACTAATTCATCCTTTGCATGAAACGCCCCGGCCGCTCATCAGTGCTTATTTTTCTCAGAATCAGCAAAAAATATATATATATAAAGAAAGAGAGCGTGAGACACTGGGGTTGCTTAGGATTATATACTGTATTTTGATGTAGCACAGTATATGTATGGTTTTCTCTGCAGATAGACTGTAGATCACTGCTTTCATTTCAGAGGAGCTACCCTTACGTATTCCCACTTTAATCAAAGTGGACTTACGAAGGAGATTTCCAATTGGATATTTATTGTTCTACCGCAGTTCAGAGTCTTGCAGTTCAGCTCGTTTCCATCATTGTTTTTTCCCGGGAAAGTTTGCCCGTTGGGTTTGAGAGGCAGTTTGTCCAACAACGCGTCTGTCCGTGGCAGTGTTTGTTTAACGTGTGGAACGGGGCTTATTGGCAGTGTCTCCACTGATGGATGCAGGCGTAGGTAGAATTGCAAACCCTCGGCTCCTCGGAGGACATACTTGTCACATCACATGTATATATTTATCTTCTTATTTTTTTGCCCATATCCCATGCAAGGAAGCATGGACGATTTTTATTTTAATTTTATTTTTTTAGATGCTAGAGATGGAAAACTGGATTAAAACTTGTTTCCTGAAACGTCGACATAATATATCATCTTGAGGGCCTGTCATCTGCCGCTAAGCTGCTCCGTTTGACCGAGTCGTCGCTCTAGATGTTCGGGGAGGCGATTATCTTTTTCTTTTTTTCTTTTTTTTTCGGGTTGATTACACAAGGGCACTCCTCGCACGCCGGGCAAATGCATTTCGATGTAGAGCACCTGTCAGTCAATTGAGGCGGCAGACGCAGAAATCTCCTCTGACTAACGAGGCCCGCAGAAGGTTTTTATTTTTTTTATTGTTATTTTTATTCTTAAAGCACATTTAATAAAATTGTAGTAGTCCAGTAGTGCAAATGTTGTAAATTTAATGATTGATATTTGTATCAAATTTGATAACAAAAATTAATAAAAATAAACAAGTCCTTGGTATCAGAAAGTAATTTATATTATATTTAATTTGCAGCTTAATTTGTTTATATTTACAACAATGAGATCATGTAAGGCTGGTCTAACAGGCTGTATTTTGGAAGCATGCGGCCTCTCTCTCTGGACACCGACTACTTTCTGTATTTTCGGACTCTGTTGCACAATGTACCGAAGGGAGACTTTTCCGAAAGAAACCAGACTCAACATCAGAGAAGGTTTTGCAGGACTGCACTCGGGGATGCAAAGATGAGCTGGACTTTGAGGCAGCTTTATTGGCTTGTTTTGATTAGCTTATGATAGACTTGCGGTCAGAAATGACACGCAGCGACTTTAATTGAATTACAGACAAATGACTGTTGCCTTGAAAAGGAGTGTGAGGCATCACAATGCTGGGAGAAATTGGTTTGCCATTGGCGAAGTGCGCCTCGCGGTTCTCTTAATCAGGTTCCGCCTCCTTTGTTATTTTGACAGGAAGCGAGAGACAAACATTATATTTTGCATTTGAAGTAGGAAGCTACGACTCTCATTTCTGATGGCATCTCAGAAGCAGGCCTTTGTTCAATCTGAAAGAGCCTCGCAGATGTTTTCAAAAAAGAGAGCCGCCTTGTGTTTGCATTTAGGTTCCCCGCCTAACCATCTCCACGGAGATAATGATTCTAACTATATGTGTTTCTTGGATAAAAGTGCGGCATAAAGTGGAATCTGCTTTTCCATTCAGTCCCAGTGATTAATGTCACTGGATTTAATGAAAATAAACTTCTTTTTTTTGGAGGGGGGTGAGTTTTGGACGAGTACTTTCTTTCCTTTGGAGTTAAAAAAAGGGAAGTAATTGAGTGTCTGGAGAAAACTTGAGTGCATTGCGGTTCATTTATTTCTCCTCTGACCCCCGAAAGAGGTGAACAGTGATGAGATCCACCTCGAGACGGAGAGGATGCTTGAGGGGAGAGATCTGTCTTTCTGACAATCTGACTACCAATTTATTTTATTTTACACCAAACACACGCGCGCACACACACACACACACACACACACACACACACACACACACACACACACACACACACACACACACACACACACACACACACACACACACACACACACACACACACACACACACACACACACACACACAGTGCAAGCCGAATCTCCGAATCTGTCCCCATGTTTAAAAGTTGTTGTTTGTTTAAAATAAATAAATAAATAAATAAATAAATAAATAAATAAATAAATAAATAAATAGAAAGCTAATCTAACCCTCATCTGACCACCGAAAACACAACAATCCCCTCTTGCTCTCGTAATGGATAAAGAAAATACCTCCTCCTCCCAAGTACAGACAGAAGCCGGCGCGGCCGGCACTCGAAAAAGAAACAATCTATTTCACCGCCCTAACTTCCCATAAGTACCCTCGTTTGTTTGCATCCGTCTGCTTAGAGGAGGACGGAGGGACGGCGGCAGGTGGAGCAGACGGTAATTGGATCATCGGGAGGAATGAGGGACAAGCGCAGCGGGCGGTCTGGCGGTCACAGACAATTTAGCCCCAAACAGAAAATACTTCTCCCCCTGCGTCTCCGGACCCGCCAACCCCCACCAGAGCGCGGCCCTGAACCCCGCCCAGCTCCCCGGGTCTCCCTCTGTTCTATTTGATGCTTGAGTTTATGCACTAATGTGTCTCCTTCCTTACACCAATCTGCCTTTTTTAAATATATATATCATTTTTTCTTTTACCACTGTCACGCCTCATTAGGTCCTCGTTCTTTCGGGTTTTATTTCCGGTCTTTTCAAGCTTTGAAACGTCGTCGCTGGCTTCCTTCACCTTACGGCTGCTGTTTCCCATAAACGCTGTAATTGTTATTTTCTCCTGGCGGCGAGTCGACCCGCCGTGGTTCACCATTCCGCGGGCCTCCGCCTCACAAATTTTCTTCACGTCCCCGTCGCTGTCTCCGCGACCTGCGCGCGTTTCACTGTTTTTCCTTTTGTTTCTTCCAAAAGATTGTTTTTCATGATAACGGACGGTTTCATATTGGCAGAATGCCCCGCGGCATCCCGCCGTGCCGGGTTGCATCGTCTCCCTCCAAACTGTGCGTTCTCACATTCTACCAGCGCGGCGATCCGTCACGCGTACAGTGTGTGTCGGTCCCCAGAGCGGAGGTGATTTATTATGCCGGCGAAAATTACTCTGCTGTGGCTGTTTAAAAAATACAAAACGAAAACATATATATATATATATATTTACAAGCCCCCTGAATTAAGATCCGCCTATTGACGGACGTGCGCAAGCAATTGAAATCTGCTTCCATTCCATTAATTTTCTCCCTGTTCCTCTCTCTCTCTCTCTCTCTCTCTCTCTCCCTCCTCCACCATTTCTATGCGCTTTTTTTGTGGGGTTGACATCATTGCATATCAATTGCATCACCGAAAAGACATCTTTTGATTGCTCCATATTAACACAACACCTAACTCCAGCCTCTCCGTATCGGTCATTTAAAGGCGAGGAAATGAGCCGCCCCGCCTACCTTGGCTGATAAAGCCAAACGGCGTTTCTCCTCCGCTCGCCGGCAATTCTTTGTCTATTAAGGGTTGTCTGCCGCAACCCTTATTCATATATTTCCGCTGACACATTTTTGAACGGCCTCCGACGGCTCGGTGGAAACAGCGGCGCGGGCTACAGCGGACAGCCATTTCTCTCTGAAAGTCTTTACAGAAGGAGCGCCGGGACAAGGTCAACGAAGGGGTTGGGCGAGATGTTCGGCCGCCCAGAGCGACGGCTCGCAAAGTTTGCGCCACAATCTCTTTGTAAGGACACCGCCCCGAAAGCCTCTGTCGGTACCGCTGATGCATTTTGACAAACGAGGCCGCCTCCGCGCCGTCCCAGGGACACGCTGGAGCGCGGGGTGAACAAGCCAGTAAACTGCGCCGCACATTCCCGTCCCCTCCTTCCATCGCTGAGGCTCGTCGGGTCCGTGAACCGCTTTGGCGCGTACGTGCGAAGGGCGACTTGTGCGCCCGTCACATTTAAAACCTTCAAACTCAACTTCCAACTTTTTACTTATTATCACTTAATTGATGCGTGAGCAGAGGCTCGCCAGACGCCGGAAGGGGAGGCTTGCTGTTTTTCAACCCGGGCCTCGTCGCAACGCTGGCTTTGTGACCGTTCGTGGCACGACCTCGCCCGGAGCTTTACCGTCGGGGAAACCTCCCACTCTGCTGCAGCCTCACACCGCGCTCAACGTCGGAACTGCGTCCAAGCGCGGCGAGAAGCTGCGGCAGAGTGCGAGGTTTCTCACTAGTAAAGCTTCCGGGTTGTCCGATGAAGAGTAGATGACGTGAACCGGCATTTAATAACGACCGGGTTTGAAAAGTCGTGAATTAATTCCTCAACCAAGCGATTTACAAAATGCGGTCGGAAATGCTGTCATTAATACCCCAGCGGAGATACCCTCCAACTTTAATTCTTAGTCCCTGATCTCATCTGCAGTAATAGCACTGAAGGTTAAATTTAACCGAAAGCAAATGTGGAGTGTAATGAATATGTGGTGCAGCGTTGATATTTTACGTACTATAGCTCAGTTATTTCCTACCATAATAAAGTCTTGGTTTCCAAAACCGGGAGGCTAATCCATCACAAAACCCGCTCGCTAGTCCACAGAAGCGGACTACGTGCACGGCTTCGCCACAGATATCAAGTACGCGTTTGAAGCCGTCCGAGGGGCAGGAACCTTAGTAGGACCCTGGGGTGCCGGGCTAGGTAATTAATCTAATTGAAGGTCAACCGAAATAGAAACTCCGGAGTCCGTCGGGAGACTCGTGGCATTCAGACGTCCGACTGGACAGCATCAAACACAATGTGAACGTTCGAGTGGAAGAAAAACAAGATGAATAAAAAGTCATTTCTCAATGGGGTCGAGAAGCGAGCGGCGGCACAGCAGCCTGAGGTTTGACGGAGAAAATGTTTCCGAAAACAAGGAAAATATCACGGGGTGTATGGAGTTCCATGCGCAGGTTTTCCAGGGTGCCGTGTCGCAGACGCACAGCTTGATGAACTGCGTTGGCTGTCTCTGTGGGGAACGATACAGAATATGAGTCCCCGAATAGAAATTTTTGATTTGGTCAATTCAGATCGCCGCACAATGCGGAACGCTTCTTTTTTTTTTTTTTTTTAATCTCACTGGTTATTTCAGTCGTCCCCGATTTGCCCTTATCTCCCTACTAAGCCTCAGCACCGCTTCTATCTGGCAGCTGCTTGGGAAGAAATTGATGAAGGAAGTTGGCTTTAAATTATTAATCTGCCGTTCTAAATATAGACAGGAACACTGCCATCGAATGAGACAGGTACCCCTTCAAAACAAAAAAAGGCAAAGCGGGGACGGCGTTGAATGCCCTCGTCCCCTCCTCCTCCCCTCTCTCCTGCCCGTCCTCCCTCTTCATCGATGTGATTTTCGTGTATTCTTTTCTTTCTGTCTCATAGAATGTCCCTTGTGCAGTGCGGCCGTTTCTGTCTCATTATTTTTATTTCATCTTTTGCCTTATTCCGTGCGTTGGGTCACTCGCTGGAGAGGGGTCGGACGAGGCGGGATGAGGTTTCTGTGATCAGATGTGGCTGGCCGGCCGGCGCGGCTTTGATCAGGTCTGGGAATCCGGCTTCGGGGGGGGGGGGGGGGGGCGCGCCCGTTTCAATCAGCCCGGCTCACGCTCTGTGTGGCGTTGCGTATTGCTTTCTTCATTCGCCCGCCTGAGCCGCCCTGTCTCTATCTCACCTTCTCCCCGCGTCCTCCCCCCTCCCGGTCGGCGAGACGGCCTCTCCCGCACCTCGCCCGGGCTGCGGCCCCGTTAAATGCTCTGCCGTTAGCATGACTCGCTGTCTGCAGGGGAGCAAACGCCCCGGGGAATTTTTCCACGCGCGTTTGCGTCTCTTTTTGTTGTCAACACCGACGAACGGGCGCGCCCGCCGTCATCGATTTCGTCATCGTCAAGTGGCGGCTCGATTCTCCCCTAGTAATGGGAGTGAACGGGGGCCCAGCTTCAATCTGCTCCGGAGGCTCTTGAGCGTGCTCTCCCCTGTGGATTTCATTTACACGTAATGCCGGTGTGCTTTTCGCTGCCGACGAGACCGTCGATTCGCCATTTCGAGGAGGGAAATAATGGCCGGCTCTGGCTTTGACCCGGGGTTGCTTTGTGCCTCGCTCCGCACACAGGTCTATCACGTTACTAAAATAACATGAATTTTTCTTGATTCAACCCCAGAAAACCTTTGGCTCAATTAACTCACCTTTATCACGGTGCATGCCGCTCGTCAAACTCGCCCCCTTCCTCAGCATTCGCCGCTTTGCTGTTTGGACAACTTTTACCCCCGGGCTGTTGATAAAGCGGATAAAGTGTTACCTGTAAAACCTACGGGTGCGGAGGACAGCGGCGCGGGAGCGTGGATCAGATCGCGGCGGTTAATTCCGACTTACCCTCGACCGAACTGGGAAATTGAACGGGAAAAGCGAGGAGGGAGAACGGCTCCGCGGGCCGCAGGTCCAGCGCTCGCTCTGTATTGGGTCAGTCTCGCCGCCGTCTTGCCGATCGATCCTTGTTCTCCCAGGAGATTAGTTTAGTTGATGGTCTTTTCTGAATGGCCTCAATCTCTTCATTGTCTACAAATGATTGTGGGGACGCGCCGTAGTTCACCAACATTTGCCTCGTCTGGCCAGTGAGCGATCCTAAGCAAAGAGTTATTCCCCGGACAGACGGTACAGTGTATTTAAGGATCGAGCGCGTGATTAGGAATCTGTTTTTTTTTCCGTATTTTTTACTTTTGGCCATTGGCAATTCCAAAGTGTCTAGATATGTCTGAATTTTATTGGTTTGCCATCGTGCTGAAATAGAAAATGACGTCTAAGTTCTTATTTGATCTGTTTTTCTCAAATTCTGTATATGACTATATTAAAATAAGCAATAATAAAGGGTGGGATCAACGTCCCACAGATTTTGTTGGGTTTACTGTGGCTATTTTGTTGGCTCGTAAACTACATAAACAAGACACTTATCAAGGTGCGGGTAATATTGATATTGATCAAGGTAAACCGCCTAAGGTCGAGGGACAGAAATAACTGTGTGCAAACGCTATTCATTTTCTTACCATGGAGAAATTAAGAAAGACCTCGAACAAGGGTAGCGCATGAAGTATCGCCAAAGTTTTGCAAAAAGAAGACTTTGGATATTTCGTATTTGGATACGGCACTTTCCCACTTTAGGCTAAACAGAAGAAATAAAAATAATAATTTGAAATGATTTGAATAATAATTCGGCTTGTTGAGTTAATGTTATTAACTTTGAGAACATGGTTGTCGGTGCCCAAAGGTGTCATTCTCCTTGTATATTCAAGGTCGTTACTTCCTCACTCCTCTTAATTTGCCTTCGCTATTTGGTTGGTGATTTTATGTTGTCATGGTTTAAAGTCCCTAATATTTGCAGGTTACTTATGTCTAGAGACAGAGTCGCCCTTGGTAAATAGGGGATTTAGAAAGCAGTAGCCATAGGTATATAACGGAGACAAACAAGACAGGACGATTTTACACCCATAAATACCTGACAAATCCCGGATTTGGACTTAACCCCAAATCCTAGGTAAATACTGTTTGTGTGCTCTATTGGCATCGTGAACAACGCTCTGTTTGCCAACTGCCAAATCGTTTATTGATGTAAGCTTCACATGGTTCATTTGCCTTATGCATCTGGATGAAACAAGAAGTCTTGTGGTTTTCCAGTTCCGACCTCCGTGTGAGTTTTGGAAAAGCCAGAAGAAAAAAAAAAACGCCGTCCAATCTGCCCCGCCATCTCGGACGGAAACCGTGTGATGGGGATCTTTGGCGTTATTCGGGATATGTGTTTGGCTTTGGGGTATGCCCGAGGAGAGACAGAATTTCTAAATTGGGGTGGCTCTTGGTTTGGAAGGAAATGAGTTTTGGCATCGGGGAGTAGAGAGATTCATGCACCGCTTTCAAAAACCCATGGCAGCGTGGTTTTTCACAACACAAGACATTAATAAGTGAAATCAAATCTATGAGTAAAAGTTGAATAATATGAAGAAATTAAAAAACGTTCACGTCTGACGAAGTCCGATGAGAGGAATCGTTTGTTGCATTAACTTGGAAATGCATCTGAAATTGGTCACATCGGACATAACAGCGGAGTAGAAATCAAATCAATCCTCCCGTGTCATTTCAGTAACGTCCATTTGTTATGTTATTTGTATAACCCTTTCCTGATGGTGTTGGTATAAAAGGTATTTTTCATGCGGAAAATGCACATCCCTCCGTCACTGCAAGCATTAGGGGTCAAACCAGGAGTTGTTTTGAGACATTAATGGAGACGAATTCCCTCGAACCTGGCTGAGAAAAACAAGGTTAATGACAGCGCGGCGTACAAGGGACTCATTTTTGCTCTCGACGGCGTCATCGGGTCGATCTCCGATTGCACTGCAGGCGCCATGCAATATTTGTGGCAACAGCTCGCTGACCTGCATTTCCTTCTCTCGACGATACAACCTGTTGTGGGGCGGAGGACCTCCGTATCAAATGTTAACATTCCGTGGCGGCGACGCGAGTCGAGTCAACCACCAGACGATGTTTGTGTTGGTCGCTCGCTCCGTGCTTCACAGACTTTTGTGTCGGGTAAATATCCCGGACGCTCCGCCGGCATTGGAATGGGTGTCACATACTGTGTCGGCTTCATCGTGTTCCACGGTCACGGATGACAAATTGGTGCGAAGCACTTTAATTCCACCCGGGCTGCACCGCAGGTTGAGGTCACCCTGGGGAGAGAGAGAGACAGAGAGAGACAGAGAGAGAGAGAGAGAGAGAGGGGGAGAGAGAGAGAGAGAGAGAGAATAATATCACCAGACACAAGGCCATTCGGGAGTTTGACATATCTTGTTGGTTCTACCTTCTTGTGTCCTTCTGTTTCACCTGTTCTCTCTTTCTCTGTTATACCCTGATCACTCTCTCTCTCTCTCTCTCTCTCTCGCCCTCCACTCAACCTGCAGCGAAACACGTGGTGAGATCGGAGGGGACGAGATAGAAAAAAAAAAGGGGGGGGGGGGGGGGGGGACGTCCCGCCGCCGGTTGTTATTAAAGCCCCGCTTTTCAAAGCAACAAAACGGGTGCAGCCGGTGGATTATGCAAACCGCGGGGAGGATGGAGGCGCTCAAGCCGCCGCCGTGTTTGTCTCTATCCACTAACCTCTCCGTTGAGTAATATACCTTCTCTAAAGACTGTTTAAATAGGTTGAAGGGCCCAGGAGCCATCCCCCAATCGGCGATGACATCTAAAAAGAGAGAGACGGGCTCCGGGGAGAGAAAACGGTTAAGTTGATAAAAGACAGGGAGAGGGGGGGCGTTCGAGGCAAAGACACGGAAATACTTCATTCTTGGTATCGGGGGCCGGAGGCGTGTCATTCGTATTCCTGGTAGTCGGGAGACAGTTTTATTTGGGAAGAGAACTAATTATTATGGGGGGTTTTTTTCAAGAGGAGGGAAACTGCTGAGTGGGAAGCTGTGACCGTCAACGTGTCAACGAAGGCCACGACCTCCCTGGAAAGCTCCGTCACGTGGAGCATCGGGAAGTCCAGCGCGCGGCGGGAATAGTGCCATTCAAAAAAAAAAAAAAAAGAAAAAAAAAAAAAACAATCCTAACTCTGAATAATTTCGGCAAACCTGAGGAAGTTGCTGACGCCCCCCCCCCGCGGTGATGTGCTCGGGGATTGAACTGCTATGTAGACGGATCACCCCCCAGCCTTGAGATAAAAATGGCGTTTGATGAAACGCCCCGGCCCCTCCACACTGCCGGCTGCTGAAGGAGGTGAACGGGACTGTGCCGAACCGCCGCTATGGAGCAACGATGAACATTGTCATTCGAGATGCAGCGATTGGCCGGTGACCGGAATTCTGGAGGTTTTCAACATTAACGGCCATGACCGGTGACGGGCTGATCCGTGGCAGATATGTTTTCCGATTCTGGGCGGCTCAAATTTCCACGGCAGAGAGCGTTCTCATGTTCGGTACTGCTAAATATGCTCTGATACTCAAAGCGGATACCAACGTAATGTAGTTGTGGCTCAAAAAAAGAGAGAGCGAAAGAAGGAAATGTCGGCTGTTTGGAGACAGTTCAAGGTAAACAAAGAAGATTAGACCAATGATTTATCTGCTGTTATTCATCATGATGATATTCCAAGATTGTGCAGACAGTGTTTCTATCGCTGTCACAGCGGAGCATCTGCTCTGGTTCCTGGCGCACGAGCTTCGTTCGTGATGAAAGGTTTGACTCTTTTTTTGAGACTCTTGGTCACTCCCGACCAGTGACTCAGTGAAACGAGTCGTTTGGATTTGATTCAGTTGATTTAATGCAGTGTGAGAAGATTATTATTACTTTTTTTTGCAATGATTGCATTTATTTTGGAAACGCAAGTACCATATAAATATAATATAAATGTATATTTGCACTTAAAGTGAAAGAGACTTTCATTTGAAGTTTGAACTGGACGTTTCCATGTTAGTTATATGTTGTGTTCTACTAAAACCCAGTAGAGTTACAGGTTGCATTAAACTGAAACTTGGTCATGGTCCCATATTCTATTTTATTGGAACTCATTGACTGTTCCATGTTCTATTGTTGTTCGATAGTGAATAATGAACAATAATAAACACAGTGTCAAAATCTCCAGCAATCTCATTGTTGTGGTAACTGAAAGTTGCAGCGGTAGTGGGGGTCCGTCTGTGCAGCTGTCCTATCACGTGAGCGTGATCAGATCACGGGATGTATTTGTCGTTGAAGTACAGCGGATATGATATGATCGGAAACATTTTTCAAATTTTCTTACCAAATGATAAGAAAGTTTGAATTCTCCGATCACGGACACAAAATGATCCGACGACAATGTAAAATATATTTAACGGTCAATGTTTTATTATGATCATCCAATTGTATAAATATCTAAATCGGCCAGAATCGGCAGCACATACTTAGGAAGAAATCGGAAACCGGAATCGGCCGAGGAAATTGCAGTCGTTGCATCTCTAATTGCCACTGGATTTACACCCTCGTCTTTATGATGTTCTTGAAGCCAGCCCCTCCGTTTCTCGCGGGACAAACTCCTGCTCTTACGAGAGGCGCTGCAGCTACACTAGGAGTCAAGGAAAGGAAGGAGGAAGGAGTCTCTCTCAAAAAAAAACGAGGCACCGAACAGTGACAAAAGCCCGTGAGGAGCCCATCGCTCTCCGTCGTCATAATGCCCCCGTCGCATGCGGGATGGCAGCCATCATGTGGCGTAGACCGTCATTCACAGAACGCAACCCCCCCCCATCAACGCCTGCGGTTGTATTATGCATGATATGAGACCATTTGGGCATCAGCTCAGCGGTCTGCCTCATTATTCTAATATCAGACGTGGATCTTGCGAGCACCTCTCAGTCAGCCCCGCCAACAGCCCCGGCAGCAATTGTTTATTTTGTTTTTAATGCACATGCCGTTCCCTCTGCCCCTATCCATTTTCATCTCGTGTCACCTTGTCATTTCTGGCGACCGCTCACTCACGGTTTGGTAGAGTGGTAATTCTGGTAATGGTGGTAATTCAAAGCCCTGGGCTGCAGGGGGGGACTCCCCCCCACCCCAACTTTCCTCCCCGTGCTGGATGTTTACTGACAGGCCAATAACAATGTGGCTGACGGCAGTGATGGCTGGGGAAGCAATCTGTTAACATAGCTGATCCATCACCCGTCTGTCACCGTTTGAATTCAAGGCCCATTAGACGACAAGCACCTCGTGTAATATACAACCGCCGGCCATAAACCACACGGCCGTGGCGGCCGCCTGCCGCTGCGCCGTCACCCGTCTCGCTTTCACGCCGCTCAATCTCCCGCCCCGACGCCTCCCCTGGCAGGATTTGGGCTGCAGACTGGAGAGGATGGAGTGGGGACAACCACCCTCAGACGTGACGTCCGCCCCGCGCCTCTGTAAACTCTGTTAGATTTATCCTCGTGTCTTCTGAGTGAACCCTGTTCTCACGGAGGAGCATGCGCGTCGTACTCCCTCTTTGTACACTCTCTCATTCTCACATATACCAGCAGCAAAGCACAAATTATCGCGTGTATACACCTATCCTAAACCTCAAGTCTTTTCGTAACACGCTCCATTATGAAATCCCACACGCCATCGCTATCCGGCTTGTTTTTATTTTCCCTTCGTTTGCATATTTCATCTCAATGGAAAAAACATTTATTTTAAAAGATTGCTTTATTTCAAGTCCATCAGAGCGGCAGGAGGGCGCAGTGAATATTGCAATAGAAATATAAACAAATAGTCACCCATGTCGCCAACAAGGAAGTACAAGATCCTATCTGGATTACATCATTAAACATTGATCAAAGAAAGGGAGATGGGGGCCATTCCGGGGACACCGCACATGGCTCTGCGCTCCGACCAAGACGGCTTTCTTTCCTTCCCCCGGGGGATGGATCCACACAGCGATGATGGGCCTGGCGGATACCTAATATTCTGCAACTTATGAATAATCAGGACTGTGAGCTCGGGGGAAGCGGGGAGCGGGGGGGCTCCCTGCTGCTGTTATGGACAACTGGAAAAACACAAACATTTTCAATTCTCATCTGTCATCTGTGTGCGTGTGTGTGTGTGCTCGTGTGTGTGTGTGTGTGTGTGTGTGTGTGTGTGTGTGTTGTGTGTGTGTGTGTGTGTGTGTGTGTGTGTGTGTGTGTGTGTGTGTGTGTGTGTGTGTGTGTGTGTGTGTGTGTGTGTGTGTGTGTGTGACGAATCGTGTGAAGTGCCACCCATCGGTGTCTGTCTGCATTTGTGCACGAGCAGTTGGGTGCACCCGCGGGACGTATATATATATATTTACGCAGGCTTACGAGTTCCGGGGGGGGGGGGGGGGGGGGGGGTTATTCACAGCCTGTTGACAGGCAACACGAGTCTGATAACCCAGAGAGAGAGAGGGGGAGGGAAGGAGGGAGGGAGGGAGGGAGGGAAGCCACTATGAGCCTCTCCAGAGGACCGAGGTAATCAAGTCTCAAGCTATTCTGGGTGGCGGCGCAACGCGGGGACTGTCATGTCACCTGGGCTGACGGTATTAGACGAAATGGGATACACCCCTCCGTCGACCCCTTACTTAATATGCCGGTGGAGAGAGAGCGAGAGAGAGAGCGAGAGAGAGGGAGATGAAGAGAGAGAGAGACGGGAGCCGATAGAGACGTGAGATTGCGTGTGTGTCCGTGGCGTGTGTGTTGGGTCCGTTTGATATTGGGTGTAAATGCGGCCGCCGTCACCGTGATTGTTTTTTCGAACTTTTGTTTTCGGTGTTTGCCTTGGAAGCTCTTTAAAACGCAGAGGGTACCAGGCCTTTATTGGAAGCAGGCATTTATTAGAGCCAGACTTTTACATTAGATCTAATTCCCTCTGTTGGATATAAGTATATTTGATCATATTTTAATACAATTTTAAATCAAACTTCCATATGGGTGCCATGCCATGCAAACACGTGTATGGTGAAAAAAGAGAGAGCTAGTAGTTACCCTCAAAGTCGCACTTGTGGTTGTAGCAGACGAGGGAATTACAGTTTTCCAACTTCGCCTTGAACGCACCACTGCAGGCTTTTATTTGTTAGTGTAGACACCCCTGGCATTCATTGGAGGACCGGTTTATATTTGGGGAAAAAAGGTATACTAAATGTGCTCTATGCACCAGATAGAGATGACAAAAACAACACAAAAGGCTATGGCAGGGGCTAAGTGGAGGTATTAGTAGCAGTAGGATGCAAGTATTGTCTAGGTATAAATATGAATACAGTTGTATATTTCTGCACAGGCTGAATAAAAATATTTAGAATATGTATGGACAGTATGGACGCGGCTAATAACGGATGGGTTATACAAACTTATTACAGTGTTTGTACAGAATATTGATGTGTGTGTGTGTGTGTGTGTGTGTGTGTGTGTGTGTGTGTGTGTGTGTGTGTGTGTGTGTGTGTGTGTGTGTGTGTGTGTGTGTGTGTGTGTGTGTGTGTGTGTGTGTGTGTGTGTGTGCGCGTTCCCATGCCCTAGGCATGGTCTTTATCACCTGCCAGAGTGAAGGGCCTCTGTCCTAAAGCTGAAGAGAAATCATCTTGGCGCCTCTTCTCTGGCGTAAACACGTAATAACCCCGATGCTCGGACGACGACCCCCCCGGACTTGATGGATACCTTCCATCTCCGCCTTCCTGCTCTCCCCCCCCCCTCCTGTGTAGCCCCTTCCGCCATCCCCGGAGTCTTTGCCTCCCGACATTTTTGCCGGACCCTGACGCCCCCCGCCCCCATTGCTCAACCCTGTTTATATAGTAGGAGCTGGTGTGTGCACGCTGTCTCGTTCTCTTGCCGTCTCGCTCTCTAGCTCCCTCGCTCTCCACTCCGTTTCGAGTGTCTGTTCAATAGGCGGCGGGCCACACTTCCTTTTAAGGATTGATTGTAATGGTCTATTATGTGTATAGGATCTGCCGTTGGGCTGTATTGGGAGTGCTAAACAGCGGGGGAGGTGGGGGGGTGAGGCAGTGGGCGGCGAGGCAAGGGGTCAGGCCTGGAGCAGAGCCTCACACGGCGTACCTCAACGGCAGGGGTGGTATTACACAGTTTGGATAGCGGGGCTGTTAGGAACCAGCCGGCTTTTTTATTTATTTTATTTTTTTTGCCGCATGCCGCAGTGACATCCGCCATAAAAGAAGCGACAGCAATTTCCATCACAGTAACTTTGGCTTTTTGTTTTGAACCTGGAGACAGGGTGTGCTTTGGACCTCATCCAGGTGGAGATTTACAGTGAGAATGCAGCGAGGGGAGGGGGGGCGCTCACGATGCTCTCTACCGCACCCCGGATCTATATTGTGCCCCTCGCTCTGTGTTTTTTCCTCTCTCTCTCTCTCTCTCTCTCTCTCTCTCTCCCATTCAACACCACACTGACTGAGTGCAGGCGCTGCTGAGTTCCTGCAGGCTTGTTACAGGCCTGTCAGAATCCACATCGACCCACCGCGGAGGTCAGAATGTGTGCGTGTGAGAGCCCATGAGCCTCCAGCAGCTGTGAGGAGCATAACAACATAGGTTTTTTTTGTTATGGTTTTTCTTTACTCCCCCCCCCCCCCCCCCCCAAAAAAAAGTGTCAATCTCAGGATTTAATCTCACCATTTTTCACTTTTTTTTTTACATTTTCTATAAAGATTTCCTAAACTGAAAAAAAAAAGTTAAATCCTAAAACTCAAATCCGCAGCCTTCATTGAAAAAAAAAAACCCCTCCGTATTACCATATTCATTTTATTTACTGGCTTTGACGGTTGAGCTTGTTGAGCTTGGGGCAAACTCCAGACTGTTTATGGCTGGCAGTACCAACGCTGGGACACGCTATTGTGATTTACTTCAATAAAAACAGCTCTGAAGGCTGCACATGCATATGGAAGACTATAAACAAGGTTAGGGTCGAGTAATTACTGTGAGCTGCTCTCCTGGCATCCAGGGACTGGGAGCGTAACAAATATTCCTATTCTGTTGCACTTTCTCTTGTTTCGTATAGACATAAGCATATTATTAAATTATACTGATTATTTGGCTGGAGGTTGTGTGAGTAATATGGTGATACAATCTTAAATCTACGAGTCAACTGCGAGGCATCTGTGTTTTTCTGATAAGACATGTTCAGTAGGGCTATTATGAATAATAATAATAAATAATAATAATAAATGTTTTCTTTATTTGTCTAACTGTTATCGTACGGGCTTGGGTGAGTCATTCTGGGCAAAATCTTCTTAGTCTTTAATTTAAATGTAATTTTATTTTTATTTAGATATTGTGTCCATTAAAAAAATATAGGTTTTATAAAATGTGGGTGCTTTTGCAATGAAGATAACATTTATGATGCATATTTTTTGTCGTTCTTATTGAAATATCAATATAATTCTGATATATTTTGCACTATAAGACACTTTGGGGGTGTATACTTGCTTCCCGGTCCCTTAATAGGAGCTTTTAGGAACTTGAATGAATAACTACGTAAATAGAGGTGACCTAATATTAGCTTATAATAGTACCATTTGGCTACACATTGAAAAATGACCCCAAAATGTCAGATAAAACCCTATATATTTTACTTTTAGCCCATATCGTGTATCCGTTGTGCCGCAGCGAATCGAAGCTAGGCCACCCCTGCGTGTTTATGAGTGTAAGATAAAACCTCGGGGTCAGGATCGCTCCACTCCTGGTGTCTCCTTTCAAGGAGCCCGGTCGCTCGATGCGTTGCGATCGATGGCTCCGCAGGGCATTCGCTACCACAGCACCACTCATCTGACTACGCTGCGGAGAGCGCAGGGAGTTTGCCGGCAGGAATGCCGTGTGCGGTTTCACAAAACAACAACATTGCCAAGTCACCACGGGAGAAGCGGATACGAGGCGTCGCTGTTTTGAAAGGCACCGTCGAGCGCTGCTCTGGCGACACAAGACCATACTTCACCACAGCATGGGAGGCAGTTAAAAAGTTATCGCTGTGCATTTGTTCCTGCCTATCGTTTCCTGTTGTTGACTTCCATGTGCCTTCGGAAAAGGGTGGAGGCCAAATTTGTCTTGAAATTACCAAATTTAACAATTAATGGTGCTATGTGTACTCCATATCTGGCTAGTTACAACTACTTTACCTGGAGGCATTGTTCCTTTTGTCCAATAAGGTAGTAAGGTTGGTGTGAACCTTTCCCAACTTTAGCCAGTTTCTGTTAGAACGAATCGTGGTATTATTGACAGACTGTACATTTTATTGTGTTGTCCGCACATTTAAACTCCTGATTAATTCCACTTTTATAAAACATATATATTCTTACTGTTAAATAAAAGCTTTTTTTTAAAACAAAGGTGTTGTGTGTCGGTGGCGCTGTTCAACATTCCCTCAAAACACAAGAACAATGCAGAGATTGCCCCATTCAGCAGGGTGTCAAGTCCGCATTCAGCAGGGTGTCAAGAGGACATGTGGCAAGTAGCCATGTGGCATTGTTGGTTCTCCAATGTGTTGGGAAAACTTTGAGGGGTGATTATCTCAGAAATAGAGTTTGTCGCACCCTTGTCATTAACAAGCCATAGCTTTAAAAAAAAGTTTGCTTGATTCGCACAAGTGACACCTTGTTTTGAAGCTCTGATTCTCCACTTTCAAATGACGTGGGATAAAAAGTCAAACAGCACCAAATGTACCTAAAATCTGCGGTGGGTCACATATAGAGAATGACATCATGAGGGCATGTGGATTTACAACATTTTTTATGAATATTCAAAATAAGACTCCTCAGTTAACATTGTTTTAAAAATAAATACATATTAGGAATATTACGACTTGAAATCAAATAATTTCCATTGGTGAACAATGTAATTTTAATTTAATTTAATTTCACTGAAATAAGATTTTGATAAAAATCAACAACAGAATAAATATTACATTACATTTCATTTAGCAGACGCTTTTATCCAAAGTGACTTACAATTGTTCAAACACCGACGGACGCAGCCATCAGGAGCAATTAGGGGTTAAGTGTCTTGCTCAAGGACACTACAGCATGCTAGCAGGAGGAGCCTGGGATCCAACCAGCAACCTTTAGATTACTAGACCAACTAGCTCTACCGCCTGAGCTACCATCCCCAATATGGCAAGTAGATCTAAAAAAATAATAACGCTGGCGGAGTTGTCCGTCAATATATTTTTAAACACAATGGATATTTACCATCTGCTTTGGCCAAACTATGAATGTATGTGTCCCTGTTGTCAAATTCTCTTTCTGCTTCTCCTCTGAGTTCTGGGCACTGGGCTTTACTATATAGACAAAACGCGATTGGTTAGAGGTGAAAGGTCAGCTTTAGATTGTCCAAACTGATTGGCACTCCGTTACAACTTGCCGAACACGGAAATGAACAGATCTGCAGGGTTTTTTATCCAAATGATTGAGAAAAAGGAAATTCACCGGACATTATGACCGGAGAGATTTAAATATGTCGGACTTCAACAGATTTTCCCAGTCAAAAACTGGCAGTTATCGGATAACGGACGACTTTAGGCATCTTGTGATTCATATTCATCTTGGATGGCTCTGATTTACGCTACTGTCAGGAACCAGGTTTTGCTGGCAGACAAAAGAGCGACTATCGATCCATTAATGTCTCTGAGAGTTTGATAGCTCGAGAGCCTCGGGGTTAGGCTGAAGGTAAGAGGCTTAAGGTGGCCCCACCAAGCGAGAGCGACGGCCAGAGCCCCAGATGGAGACTGGGATACAAGAAATGTCACAGCAACCGCTCATCAAAACATTCATCCAGAAACCCCCCCACCACCCCGTGGCAATTAAGGATGCTGTCAAAGGCATGCTATTATCTGCACAAGTTTGACAAATTAATTTTCGGGGTAACATTATCTGAACTGTAGCCTGTCTCTCTATGTTCTGCCCATTTTCTGTTTCCAGGAGGCCGTTGATGGAAATGAGTGTGAAATGACATGAAAGGCATAAAAGGTTTATTTTTCGGGTTGTATATGACAGCATACCGGCTGAAACCAGCGACTGACGTCTCTCTCTCATCATCCTGAATGATTTTTCGCCGTTGTTTTCTCTGTTTTCATGCCAGTGTGTGACATTTGAAGGGAAACCCCCCCCAACCAATTATTTATGGCCGCAGTGCACAGGTAACGTGACATTTTGTCGCTGTCTCTACGGACACATCCCCTCCTCCCTCAGCTGGAGGCTGACCGTCCTGTCCCTCCCTCCCTCCCTACCAACCAACCAACCAACCTGTCTGTTTGATTGAATCAGAGTTACGTTGGCAGATATATGCCACAAGTGGAGCCCCCCCCAGTGCAGACACATTTCACCCTCTCAAAACCGTTTGCCAATTAAATGATGTTTAGCGCTCATTAGTGGCCTGTTATCGCTTCACACGCTCAGCGGAATTCGGTTTAAAGTCAACGTTGTTGTTTTTTTCCCCTCCGGTAAAGGCCTTTCAAGTGAGTTATTTATCATTAAAACCAAAGCTCTTTAAGTTTGCCGCTGATGGGCAAACCTTGTTTTATTCTCATTTAGTTGGTATTTTCAAGATAAGATAAGCTTTGTTAATCCCACACTGTGGAAATTGACTTGTTACAGCAGCCCAAGAGTCAATAGTAGAAAAGATGGATTGAGTGATAAATAAATAGTAAAATATAAATACAATAAAAGCTATATACACCTTTCACCTATACAGATATGACCATGATGGATAATTGCACAGGGAAACGATTGTAATACACACATGGTGTTTAGGATTAATACTAAAAATATAAAATATTGCACTGTAAATTTGATAATTGCACAGAGATTAAATTGCACAGGATACAAGCAGGAATTGCACAGGATAGTTGCTCAATATAAATATAAAATATGAATTAATAGTGAAAATAACCTGAGATAAATAGTGCAAAGTAGCTGTGATGCTGCGTTTGGTGGGTGATGGTGACAGAGACAACAACAGTGTTGCCTTATGTCATGCCAATGTTGAAGAGTCTAACTGCCGTTGGAACGAAGGAACTCCTGCTGTGCCGCTCCTTCTTACACTGTGGGTGTAGCAGTCTGCTGCTGAAGGAGCTTCTTGAGGCGCCCACGGTTTCATGCAGGGGGTGAGAAGGTGTTGTCCATGATTGACGTCAGCTTGGTGAACATCCTCCTCTCACCCACCTCCTCTCTGGAATCTAGAGAGCAGTCCAGGACAGAGCTATCCCTCTCCGCCACTTTATTCTCCTTCTGTCGTTTTCTGTCCCTCTTAGTGCTTCCACTTCTTCGGCAGACTACTGCGTAGAAAACACCACGGTGTCAAAAAAAGTTCTCAGCAGTGTTGTGCACACTCCAAAGTACCTCGGTCTCCTCAGTAAATGAATAAACATTGGCCCTTTTTGTACAGGATATCCCTGTTGTCCGACCAGTCCAGTTTATTGTTGAGGTGAACACCCAGGTATTTGTACACTCCCACCATCTCCATATCCAATCCCTGGATGTTCAGTGTAGTTTGGGGCATCTTGCTGCAGAATTCTATCACCATTTCCTTTGTCTTGCTGGCGTATATGTGAAGGTAGTTAAGCTTACACCAGTCGACAAAGTTCTTGATGACCTCCCTGTATTCCTGTTCGTTCCCCTCTGATACACAAACAACGATGGCTGTATCATCAGAGAACTTCTGGAGGCGACAGTTGCCGTGTTATGTCTGAAGTCCGATATGTACAGGGTGAACGGAGGAGGGCACGGAACCCTTGGGGCCTCCGTGCTGCAAACCACCACATTAGACACTGTCATGAAGCCTCACATACTGTGGTCTGTTGGTGAGGTAGTATATGGTCCATGCAGGCAGGTGGCAGTATACTTCCGCACCTTATCGCTATCCCCCAAAGCAGTGATATTGCAGCTATATTGTATTGACGGCACAATAAAAGTAAAAAAAAATACATGACCTTGACAGTGCACCAAAATGTTTTCAAGGTGTGAGGGATCTGTGTAATAAATACATAAACTGTGTCATCCACCCAATGCCTGGCTCATAAGCCAATTGTAGAGGGTCCAGCTTTGAGCTCACCTGGGGTGAGAGGTGGTTGAGTATGGTCCTCTCTACAGCCTTCATCTGGTGAGAAGTTAAGGTCACCGGTCTGAAGTGGCTCCCTGGGGTGCACACTCTATGGTGCTAGAACCGCACAGGAAGTTTACTACAGCACTGGAACTCTCTCCAGACCCGGGCTCAGATTGTAAATGCGCAGAGGGGGAGGGGAGGGGGTGGCCCCAGCCCCAGTTGAGGAAGACGAGGAGAGTGGAGTGGTGTGAGGAGGGTGCAGTTGATGTCCCGGATGCCCTGGGTGGGGGCGATGCTGTAGCCAGAGAGGATATGAATGGGGCGCCAGCTGATCCGTGCTCTGGCGGTTGGGGGAGGGAGTAGGGCCAGAATCAAATCAGTTGAAAAACAAATTCAGTTCAATTGCCCATTCCCGGCCTCCAGATTCTGGGCCCCCACCACCGGCGCCTTATAGTTTGTTCTCGCATTCATCTTCGCAGTTTCTTTGCTTTGTTTAATTTTACGCCGCTCACGAGTCGTAGATGAGTATATACTCCAGACTGAAGTTGTTGTTGTTAATGTGTTTGTGTGCGTCGCCGCATCCCGTTTCGCAAACAGTGCACGCTTTTGTAGTAGCGTGTGTGCGTGCACGACCCAAGCAGTTGTGCGGGTGGGGTATGTAGAGGCGTTGTTTCTGTCTGAGTGGCTGTGGACTGCTGGGTATTCTAACAGGGTAATCTTGGAATCTTTCAAGGCACGAGTGCAGCACTGGGCTTCAAAGAGCCTTCCTCCGAGGACCGATTGCACGTGTCTGTGTCCTTATGTGTGTCCTAATATTACGATTTATTTGCCGGCCATTAATCAGCATTCAGAAAGACGACAAAAGAGACACTAAAAGTTTGTCACTTTCACATGAGAACTGCCAGCTTTCCATAACTACAGCACAGAAATGGCCATAGAGGCTTTGCTATTGCTTTTACAACATGATATAAATGAAGGCCCGAAACAACTTTAATTTAGTAGTTTTATGGATCGGACAATAAGGTTGTATATCGGTTCTTATACACACCCCTTCTTTATATCCTCATCAGTGGTAATATTTAAAAAGAATAATCAACGATCTAATGTTTTCCGAGAGTATTTATGTGTTGTTGTTATACTAATTGTTGTATGTTAACAAAACTGTAGCTTTATGGCAAAATTTGCTTTTCACACATATTATCTCCCCTCTCTCTCTCTCTTCCTCCCTCCCTCGCTCTCAAGCTCGAGTGGAATAAGACAAGCTTCTATACAGAACACCTGTTTCCCATACCCGAGCGACCAATTCGACAAAACATTGCTTTTGTCACCGCAACCCGGTCATTTGGGTTCGCGTTTCGAAACAGTTATTGCTTCTTCATACATCACTTGAGGCTCGGGCCAAGCTCCCTCGCCAATTCTACTGTTGGTTCGAAATAGTCAAAATGCAAATCATCTCCCCTTCTAGTGAGCTTTTAAACAATCCCATCAGAAACGATCACCAACTGAACGTGGACAAGCAAGCCAAAGCTGCTGTTTTTGGACGGCGAGAGCGGCTGGAACGGCAGCCAAGGAAGAGCGCGTCGGCTTTCCAGCTAACTGTTCCTCGTCCTCCAGCCACCTGACTTTCCTGATGATTGTTTCTCTCTGGCTGTCTCCATGCTCATCTGTCTGGCCGTTTCCCTTTGCTTTGCCTCTGTCTCTTTGTTCTCCTTGGTGTTTGCATGTCGGCGTTGTGTGTATGTGTGCGTTCCTGTGTGTATGGAGAGCAAAAAAGACTTATTTCCAAAGAAATATAAGTATAATAGTGACGAAAGACTGAGGGACGAATTCACAAAAGGTCCATTTCCATTATTTTCAAACCTCCTCGTCAGGATTTGGCATAGCACCGGCGCAGCCCCTCCAAGGATTACAATTTTTCATTTTCATTAAAGACCTTGAAATCAAAATAACTACTGTCCGACAATTATTTAAAGTTTTATATTTGTTCAAGGCTGATAATTAAAAAAAAACAGGCAAGAGTAGAGCAATGGCGTAAACGTGTAATGAGACCCCCGCCCCGCGACACGGATGCACTGATTTTTTCCTTTGCCACATGGATCATTGCAATCAGATGCAAAACAAGGACGAAGTGCACTCAGCAGAAAGATGTTATGGCCCTGTTTGCGCCGGCCTATCATTAGAGCAATATCTTTTGCGAATCGGACGCTAAGACAGCGCAGATAGCGGGTGCAATTGATGCGCAATTGATGGTGCTTTTGGCGGCCGCCATCCATTTCTTTGTGAAGTTGCCCCTGAGAGTGAGAGAAGAAAGAGGGAGAGGAAGATTATTTGGCACATGTACGAGAAACCTTCTCTCCGTCTTTTTCCGTATAGTTGTTTCTGTTACAGAAAATCCTCCTTGTTTGTCTCCGTCTCCATTTTTTCTGGCCCTACTCCTTTTAACTGGTTTGGTAGAACAAAATCACCCTCACAAATCACCAACATACGAACGGATTCTGCCCTTGGGCTGGAGACAAAAGGTTTCCATTTCCCTATCAGTGTAAATTAACTGATGACCATGCGAGTAGCATTTTGGAGAGACCTCAGTGCTGAGTTTTAAAATTAATGACCATAGGAGAGTGAGGACAGTCCTGCCAAAGCCACCCCAGGGCCTCTTTTGTTTACAAAATCACTGTCATTTGTTTGTTTGATGGAGCATTACCATTAATATCATTTTGGAAAGAACTATATTGGAAAACCAATTGCCGGCATGACTGAAAATGTCCTCACATTTTGCTGGATGTCATAACAAGGATGCGTTGACAATACTGTGATTCTTTCCCTCTGAGAGCATCGAGGGCCCGGCTCGGTTATGTTAATATATTTCCAACACTCGATTCATCTAATTTTGACCACATGTGTTGCTTTCAGTTAATTTATCCTACCCCAAAGTTACTGTGTATACACATTGTATTAGAAATGGTACTTGAAGGTTTAAAATGAAAAACAAAGTCCAGCCTGTACGCTGCTAGCATCACCTACTGGATAAGTAGTAAAATAGCCGTTGCCTTACTCACCATTTGTTTGCTTCCTCTCTCTCTCTACCCTGTCCTTCCTGTGTGTTTTGTCCTCTGCTTCTCTCCCCTGTCTTTCTCTTCAGAATATGCCAGGACCTAACAATGAGCTCAAACAGCACAGACCCCAGCCTTTTCCTTACATCTTACATCATTACGTCACAACCAGGCACAGGAGTCTACCCACAATCCAATGCTTTACACGAAAGCGGAGAAAGAGAAGACCCTTGGTTGCCGGTTCATCTGAGCACGCTGGATTATAACTCCTCTTTCCGTGAAGAACTCTACAACCTCTCCTCAGAGCAACGCAATGGGACGCAAACTCCAACTGGGCCGTATGAGCCCTCGCGGGGCTACCCTGTGTGGCAGGTGGTACTCATCGTTATGCTCACAGGATTTTTGTCCTTAATCACCATCATTGGAAACATCCTGGTTGTGGTGTCCTTCAAGGTTAATCGTCAGCTAAAGACGGTCAATAACTACTTTCTGTTGAGCCTGGCCGTGGCTGACCTCATCATAGGGGTCTTCTCCATGAACCTTTACACAGCTTATCTCATTATGGGCAAGTGGGTTTTGGGAAGCTGGGCATGTGACCTATGGCTGGCAATAGACTATGTTGCCAGTAATGCGTCAGTTATGAACCTGCTCGTTATTAGCGTTGATCGTTACTTTTCCATCACCAGGCCGCTGTCTTACCGGGCCAAACGGACCACAAAGCGCGCCGTGCTGATGATTGGCCTGGCTTGGTTTGGTTCTCTGGTTCTCTGGGCCCCGGCCATCCTGCTGTGGCAGTACATTGTTGGAAAGAGGACGGTTCCTCCTGATGAATGCTACATTCAGTTCCTCACAGAGCCCACTATAACCTTTTCCACGGCCATGGCAGCCTTTTACCTGCCGGTAACTATCATGAGTGTCCTTAACTGGCGGATATACAAGGAGACTCAGAACCGCTCCAGGGAATTAGCCGGGCTTCAGGGCTCGGGGAGTCGAGGTGGTGTAGGAGGCAACGGGAGCAGTGGGGCAACAAGTAAACGTTTTGCCCACCACCAGACTGGGAGCTCCAGAAGCTGCAGCAGCTATGAGCTTACCAGATCCTCACACAATAAGAGTTCCTGCCGGGCACTGATTAGCCGCTTCCACTGCTGGCCTGGGGTTTGGTCCTGGAGGCCTGGCAGCACCCGACCAAGAGAAGGTGACCCAGATCAGAGCAGCAGCGACAGCTGGAACAACAATGACGCTGGGGCCTCAGCGGACCATTCAGGGTCATCAGAGGATGAGGACTGCAGTGGCAGAGAAATGATTCCCAAGAGCCATGCAATCTTTTCCATTGTCCTCAACCTGCCAGGTATGAAGGCTGCAGTCAACTCCCAGCTCACCTCCTGTGAAGATCTGGATGTAGCTTCTGAGGGGGACCCCCTCAGAGGCGAGGAGGGCGGCCGAGATGGCCTCTCCACAACCACAAACAACACAGCCACCACATCTGATGGCACCAACAGTACAGACAACACCTACAACCAACGTTTCTCCTCCCGCAAGGTCCAGTCTATGCCTTCCATCCAGGCTGCTGCCAAAACAGGTTCCTTTGCTGGTCTCCCAACAACCCCAGTGACCACTACAACAGCCACCACCCCCACCACCACCAGCAGCAGCTGCACTGCCACCAAATCTCCCTCAGCCCCAATCTCCCTTAAAGATGCAGCTCTTGCCAAGCGATTTGCCGCTCAAGCCCGGACTCAGATCACCAAGCGCAAGCGCATGTCCCTAGTCAAGGAGAAGAAGGCTGCTCAGACACTTAGCGCCATTCTCTTAGCCTTCATCATCACGTGGACGCCCTACAACATCATGGTGTTGGTCCATGCCTTCTGCAATGAATGCATCCCTTCAACGTTGTGGGCACTGGGATACTGGCTCTGCTATGTCAACAGCACAGTCAACCCCATGTGCTACGCCCTGTGCAACAAGACCTTCCGCACCACCTTCAAGATGATCCTGCTCTGCCGCTGGGACAAGAAGAAGAGGCGGAAACAGCAGTTCCAGCAGAGGCAGTCAGTCGTCTTTCACAGGAAGATTCCCAGGAACTCCACGTAGGGGGATTAGGGCCTCGGAGGATGATGAACAAAGAAAGGGGCATCCTGTGGTTATTTCTGTGCTCCACCGCTCAGAGATGCTCAGCATGTTTCTCCCGTGGGAGTTTTCAATGCAAACCCCTTGGTGAGGTTTGGATGCACATGCATGTGTGCGTGGGGGGATACCTGTATGTGTGTGGTGTCTTTTTTTTTTTTTTTTTAAGGATGAGCTCCACAGATGAGAGATGTCGCACTGTCGTTGAGGAGCTCTTTACAATCCACACAAGTGCAGCTCAAGATAACTGAGTAGAACATAATAGAAAAGGGCTTTACAATACATTGCAGAAGATTTATCAAAGTGCAATTGACACCTGGGGAAAAGATAACTTTGTTTTGGGAAAGAGGGAAAGAGATTCACAGTTCTTACATTTTTTTTCCTTTCTTATAGTGAGGCATGTCTCTTAAAGCTGAGATCACTTTACGTCCACACATGAATACATTATATGGATTTGACTCTCCGTCGTGGTTGCTTGATGTTTCTATCAAAAAACGGTTGTGTGCATTGCCTTTCTACTTCGATACAGCTTTCTGGTGTCTAATGAAATACTGAAGGTTATACGAGCGTGTCTTTATTTTGTGTCAGATCTGTTATTTTTGTGCAATCTATCTTTGAAGCTAAAATATTCCTCAGATTTTGAGCCAGTCAAATCATTTATTTTCTGATGATCCGAATTGTGAATATATTGTGCGGCACTACAGCCAGTCAGCCCCCTGTTGTGTTTAATGTGATTGTTGTGTTTGACACGGTGGAGACAACAAGTGCGTCAATTTGCTCAGTTTTGTTCTTTGTGGTTGAGATTTTCTAATGTTGAGAGTAATGATTATACAATAACGATGATATACTGTTTGTATAAACTTCGATATTTCTGACTTGTTACACAATGGTTGATTGTACAAAACAGACATGTTTCTATTATGGAGATGTGTGTTTTAATGATATGATACCTTGTTATTCGTTTAAAATGATTCCTCTAAAAATATATGAGTAAAAAAGGTCCTATCAATTTAATTAGGGTAGAACAATGGCAGCCTCTAGTGGCTTGTGAAAGCCCTACTATGCCGGTGCAGTCCTCCATTAATTACACAATCAAAATTCCAAGGCCACACAGGGAAGCAGGATAGTCTTCGCATCTGTGGTCAGTTTGCCACATTAACTCCTGACAGAAACCTTTGTGATTTATTTTGTCATTTTGGAACTTTTTTGGTCTTCTTTTTAAGATTCTGTACCTAAAATTGACTCAGAGCTGTCACGGTCTATGCGATGTTCATTTTTTTTTTTATTAACATACTACTCGTGAAATTCAAAGGATGGTTTCGCTGTTTTTCAACCCAGGCCATATTAAAAACTTACCACTCTGCTGCAGCTTCTCACTGTGTTTAAACACAGTCCAATGGGGCAAATGTTAAAGCCATAATGTTAATAGAATATATTTTTCAAAAACATTTTATTTAGAGCTAAGAACTGCATCCAAAGCTAAACGTTGGCTACAGTAGGTTGCCGGTAGGAAGCGGCACAACTTCCTGTTTCTAGTCTCTTAGAGTCAATAAAAACTAAGATCATAATAAGGCCTGTGTTGAAAAATGCTAACGCTATCCTTAAAAACAAAGATGCCAATTGAAAAATAATTTTATAGTTTTCCTTGTGTTTGTATTGTTTTATTCTCATTCGAAACTGAGCATGATTTTATCTTTAACTTTTTTTCAGCGTCACATTTTCTTATGAATATTGTGCAAATAAAGGTAAATGATACATAGTAGGTTTAGCAAACTGAAAAGTAAACGAAGGGCTTCAATTAGACAGAGCTATTGTATTGTATAAATCTTCAGTACAGACTATGTTCGTTAAAAATCAAAAAGTACCTTTTTGTCTGTGCACTAGTGGGTTTTCCCTCAGCTTTCAACACACGTGCTACAGTGTCATAACGCATTCTTCATCAAAATGAGCAATTTTATAGCATTGGAAATGTAAACTACCTAAATTGATGAACACAGAAAATTGATTTTGTATTTGTTACATTTCAGGTATGCAGACCATATTCATATAATTCAATAAATAAACCTTTTTTTCTGAAGAAAGCCCTGTCCTCTGCCTTGCTTTAAGACATGGACTGCCGCTTGAAGAGAGACCGTCCATACTTTCTCCGACAGCGTTCGACGCGTAGATGCTTCGCAAACATCTCCTCATATTCCAAAGCCCGTTTTTCTGCGCAGCCGTGTGTCTGAGAGATAGCGTGATGTATTCGGCATGATGACCTTATTGATACCAACCTCCCAGACATTTGGGTTGGGTGAAAGAGGCCAGGGAGGCAGAACACGTGATGGGGAACAGCCCAGTTTCATGTGACCCGTGGTTGAGAAGCGCCCGTAGGAGACGACAAACACTTGTTTGTCCTGTTTTCATCAGTCACTGCTGAGGAGGAAGCGCAGAGGAGCGTCTACCAAGTCTCATGTAAGTATGTCGTACTTACAGTATCCTCTGTGTCATTACTTCATGGAGACCTGACTAATAGGCTCAGTCTCTGGTTTATCTATGTGGAAAGTCGTACCCTTTTCGTCACTTTGATTGTTTTGTCATCGCGTTTCACTCAAAAGGAACTATTTGGGAATATCCTTTTATATGTGTTATATTAGATGTCTATACTAGGCAATTGTATTTGAATTGTTTGAAAAAATGTGATCGCCTCTTCAAAGTTTGCATTAAAAGTGAGGAGTGAGTCATGGTCAACTATCAAAGGACTTTTACCATCAATTATAGTCATGTTGTTTTGTAACTTACAGTACAGTCATTGCAGCTCACATCCTAATCATAATCAATTCTGGACAGGGAATTTTACAAATATATGCTTAAATGTACTTATAAGACGCCACCAGAACTAGTCATGGATGCAGGCGTGCTGTGCAGTGGGGTTATTAAGCAAACAAATGTCTCAGCTACAATAGGACTTCTGTCTGATAACATTTACCCCAGATCTCCAAAAAAAGCTATTTACCAAAGTATGTACAAAATATTTCCATAAATTGCCATGGCCAAGACAGCTCATGCCACGGCAGAAGCGTCGCCTCGCAGCACTCTACCGAGTTCAGTAGTTTTATAATCAACTTTTAACAATCTTTTATATGTTTGTATATGTATGTATCAATGTTTTAAACATTGATAAAAAAATATTTTGCATACAGCACCTATGTGATTTTAGGCATTTAAACATATAAACATATTTTATATTTAGATTTTATAATTGTGTACATTTACACACACACACACACACACACACACACACATATATATATTTATATACACACATACGCACCTTTTATGTGTATGTATGTTTATGTGTTTATTTATTTGATGTGCCATTATGTGGGGACAGGCAATGACACAGTTGACCTGATTACCTTAAAGAAGCAGTTTCAGGAAAAATATCAACAAAAGTCGTTTTTTTCCTAACGGCCAAGATTACCTGCGGGTAGCCTCAGCGGTGGGAGCTTCAGGTTATTCATCCTCCAGAGGCCGTGGTGAGCGTTCCGTCTTGGACCGGCAAGGGAGGTTTTCATTTACCTGGCCGAAGGTAGGGCCACACCGCCGGCGCAGATGGGCTGCGGCTCGGCTCCATCCGGCCGCAGGGGGCGGAGCGACCACCGGCGACGAGCTCACGGCTTTTGTGTCGTTTCTGTATTTCTGTTTCTAACGTTCTATTTTAGTTTCTATTTTCTATAACTTCTTTATCGTACAGCACCTTGGTACTCTTGTTTTATAAATAAAATCTGTTTACTTGCTGAGTTACTTCACTGAGCAGACGGGCGACAGCCGATAGGAGGGCTGCGGGAGACTGATAGGAGGGCGGCGGGAGACCGATAGGAGGGCTGCGGGAGACCGATAGGAGGGCTGCGGGAGACTGATAGGAGGGCTGCGGGAGACCGATAGGAGGGCTGCGGGAGACCGATAGGAGGGCTGCGGGAGACCGATAGGAGGCCTGCGGGAGACCGATAGGAGGGCTGCGGGAGACCGATAGGAGGGCTGCGGTATGGCTGACAGGAGGGCTGCGGGAGACCGATAGGAGGCCTGCGGGAGACCGATAGGAGGGCTGCGGGAGACCGATAGGAGGGCTGCGGGAGACCGATAGGAGGCCTGCGGGAGACCGATAGGAGGCCTGCGGGAGACCGATAGGAGGCCTGCGGGAGACCGATAGGAGGCCTGCGGGAGACCGATAGGAGGCCTGCGGGAGACGGCTGACAGGAGGGCTGCGGGAGACCGAAAGGAGGGCGCGGGAGACGGCCGATGGTAGACTGCGGGAGACGGCAGATAGGAGGGCTGCAGGTATGAGGTGTTTCTGGAGCCAACCCGGAAGTCAGCATCACCCATTGGTCGAGGGAACCACCCCGGATAAACCACTGGGATTTTCCCTTCGGAGTATTGCAGAAAATGAGCTCTGTGGCAAACAAAGAATTATGATACAGGTGTAGTGTGTTTACTTAGCAAAATAAACTACCTAGAAAAAACGACACAACTAATCTTGCCATCTGTCCATTAAGATAAAGAATTGTCTTTATTAGAGAAACATAAAATGTGTTCCTTATTTTATCGATAGTTTAAGGGATGTTTTTCATTTAAAAAATAGCCTTATCCTGAACAATTACGCAGCGGTCCGGTTAATTTTCGAAGGATCAGCGCCATTGAGAGCATATCTTCTCTCCTATTTGCTGTCATCCGGCGCCCGGCACTGAACATTTACATTAAACTGAAGTCTGCTGAACTTTCCTTGTCGCTGTGAAGACGTGAGATCGTCGCCAGACTTAGCTCCGCCCCGACCAGCCGGATGAAGCCGAGCTCAGTTTGAAATGCATTTCGCTGTGCGCATGTTCTGCTGTGATTTTGAGGGCTGGGTTTTTTGCTGGGTCAGTGTTTTTGCTGTTAACGAGCTGCAGCCTCAGCAATTGTTGTGGCCAATTGTTCGGTGCTTTTGCTGAATATTGGTTAGCAAGTAAGCATTCAGGTATTTACCGGGTAGCGTCTGATAACCGGTTGCGGTGTAATCGGCCTGTACTGTAGCGGTAGCACATGCATGGCTGCTCTTCAAGTAGAAGATTGTCACGCTGAGTGCCCTGCATGTCTCGGTGTGGCCCACCTGAAAGCTGTGTTATTAGACACTGCTTGCATGAACTGCGGCATTCATAGTCCCCATAGACAGCCGTAGTGTCAGTTTTATGATCAGGAGGAGGAAGAGACAACTTATTTTGGGTCAAATAAGGGAACTGGTTCACATTCATTGACCTGAAAGATGAGAAGATTCTTTATTTCTCACACACACACACACACACACACACACACAGGCCTGTGAAATGAGTTCTCTGCTTTAAACTCGTGACCCGGGACCAATTACAAGTGTCCATCACTGGTCAGACGACGATGTTCTGCATGTTTTTGGTCGGGGTCCTTCTGATGTTACATGGAAGAAACATCATGTGACCACAGGGAGAACATGCAAACACCACACAGAAAGGCCCTAATCGGGAAATAACCTACCGGAGCACGGTGCCCCTTCTTTCTGTGAGGCAGCAGTGCAATGCGCTGTACCACCATACCCACTAGAAGATGCATACTTTCATGTTCCAATTTCCATGCATCAAAGGAAGTTCCTGGGGTTTGCCTTCAAGGGCAAAGCCTATCAGTTCAGATTCCTTCTGTTCAGACTGTTGCTGGATCTGGATTTTCACCAGCTGTATGGCAGCCTGAGAGGGTGCTGTGAAAGACATGGCACATACACTTTCTCACATAGGGAAACTTGGTCTCAGAGTGAACTACAGTACAGCTACAATTATCTCACCCCAAGCCAGTAGGTAACCTTTTTGGGGATGGCACTAGACTCTCAACAAAGGAGGGCTTTCCCGTCCCCAGGACGTTCTGTATTTTCACTGCAGCTTCCTACGTGATCCCGTTGGGCCTTTTATCTCTACGTCCCATTTAGGTGTGGTTCAGTGGTCTGCATCTGGACCCAAGGTCGTACAGAAACCGGTCAGAGGGTGCAAGAACTGCTTCCAGGCCCTGAGACCCTGAATTAGGAGGACCTATCTGGACCAGGGTGTTCTTTTGGGGAGGATTCCATTACGTCTGGAGCTGTTCATAATGGATGCTTCACTTCGGGGGTCGGGAGCAGTTTGGCAACACAGGTCTGTCAGGGGAACTCTTTTGCTGGAACTCAGGGTGAGTAACCTGGCTCTACCTCGTCTTCTGAGCTTCAGACACATACTGCCAGATGCAATTATGTGGCAGACTTTCTGTACCGACAGAAGCCACCCCCAGGGGAGTGGAGACTCCACCCACATATGGAAGAAGAGATCTGGGCCGATTCGGTAGAGCAGAGGTGGAAGTGTTCGCCTCCGAGAGAACGACACACTGTCTGTTCCCTTTGTTATTCTCTGACAGAGACATCCAGCCTACTTGGTCAGGAGGCCCTCACCCACGCATGGTCAGACAGGCTTCTACATGCCTTTCTTCCGAGCACCCTTATTTTTTGCAACCCTGAACAGGGTTTGGCAGAGCAACCACGGACTCCTGCTGGTGGCTCCAAACTGGCTGGGGAGATTATGGTTTCCTGTGCGCTCAGACTCCTCAATGAGGAACTGTGGGCCCTCCGTGGGGAGGAAGGATCTCTTGTCACAGCTGGAAGGTCAAATATGGCATCTCCCAGGTGGCTGCAGCTTGTGGTCTGGCCCAGACGTGCTCCTGATATTAAGTGATCAGGCAGTTGTTCAGACCATACTTAGCTCTCGGGCGCCCTCCACCCGTTCACTTTATGCCAACAGGTGATGACTATTTGGAGCTTGGTACGAAAACCACAGTGACATCCCAGAGCGATGTTCGGTACCAGTAATACTGAAGCTCCTACAGTCTCCACTGGAAGCCAGCAAATCCGCCCTCCACCATTAAGGTTTATGTTAGCAGCTATTTCAGCACATCACACCAAGGTGGAAAATCAGATGGTGGGCTCACACACTCTGATTACTCACCTCCTCGGCGAGGTCAGGCGGCAGAATCCGCCTCACACAACACGAGTACCCCTTTGGGACTTGCCAGTGGTTTCTGAAGCCCTGTGCCGGTCCCCTTTTAAGCCCATCGAGGAGGCCGAGTTGAAATGGCTGTCTATTAAGACAGCATTCCTTCTTGCCATAGCATCAACATGACGAGTGGGGGGGCTTCATGCTTGATCAGTTAGCCCAAGATGCATGCGCTCGAACCCTTATGACTCAGGGGTCACGCTGTGGCCAAACCCCTCGTTCCTCCGGAAACGGTTGTCTCCCCTTCATGTGAATCAGACCATTGAGTTATGTGCTTACACCCTCCAGGGCCAGGAGGGTGGGGGAATGGAGAGGCAGGAGTGACTGTGCCCAGTGCATGCAACAACATGGCGGAAACAGCAAGCCTTTGTAGGTCCAATAATCTTTTTGTTTGTCATGGCGGATGCAGTAGCGGCCGAGCCCTGTCAAAACAGAAACTGTCCCAATGGATTGCCTAGGCTATTATGCATGCCTATGGGTCTAAGAGCCTACCTACAGTATACCTGAAATGCCATTTTACTGGTGTGTGTCCAACTCATGGGCTGTCTGAGGAGGGGTACAGTTGGGAGACATTTGTGGCTGTGGCTACCTGGTCTTCACCATGTACCTTTGGCCACTTCTACAGGGTCAATATGCCGGTTCCTCCTGCTGTTGCTGCAGCGGTCTTGCCGACATCTTTATAGTCATGAGATGGTGAGTTCCTTGTGACCATGTAAGTAAAAGCCATCCAGTGCATAAAGGCAACATCTCTGACTGTCAGTAGGAATGAAATAGAACGAGAGTTACGGCTTAAATGTACCAGGCACGTTGGCGAAGCGTATGGGCACGGTGCATGGTTTTTTAATGGCTCCACCGGTTACGTGGTGAAACGTCCCAGGTGTGTTGATGTTGTCGTAGAGAGAGGAAACAACAGTGATTTAAATCTTTTGTAACCAACAGTTTTGGTACGTTAGTACGTTTTTGTCTCAAATACTAACGCTAACACTAAAGCTTTTATTAGTTATTGTGTGAAAAATCTAAAACAATCTTTGTCATTCTGCTTGTTCAAGATTAACTTTATTGTCCGACAAAGTGGAAACTTTGGCCTTGGTTTCACCCATGCTGCAGCAATAAAAAAATAAAAATAAAATAAAAAAACATAGATTTTAATAAATGAAGAACATAGAGCAAGGTTCCTAAAATATATTGACAAACAGAAAAAAAACACACCAATTAAAGCAAAGATCTTCACAAACACCTTATTAAAAACAAAGATCCTCCTGTGTCCATCCTGGCCTCGTCCTTTTTTTTATCCACTGCTATTAAAAATCTTTATTGACACAGGGATAAATAAATATTCAAATCGATTTAATCTGCAACAAGAGACTCTGAAACTCCTCCCGAGGGCATTACAACATGTTGATCATGTTTAGAGTGTCTCACAATATGTCCTATGATCTCTGCATACACTTTAAGTTAAACATTGTCTTGCAGTTATCCAGATAAAAGGTATTAAAACATGTTTTTAATAGTAGTCTGCCATAAATAATTAAATGTGAGCTACCACTGTAATTGTCGAAATTGGTGAGTGGGACATGGTTATACTGTATCGCATTACTTCTACGTAATTACATACAGTGGTGTAGTGCAGGGTTTACGCAGGTATACCTACTTCTTGTTCAGTCTGCATTGCGTAGACCACTTCTATATCCCCTCCGATGCGCATCATTCCAGTAGTGTCCTGCAATAGCCAAATCATAGAGACAGCCTGAGCACATGTTCCCTAAAATACACCCACTAAAGTGATTATCTTCACATAAAGAGTGGCTAATTATGTAGTTGTCTCGCCCTACAGTCTGTGGGCCAGTATCGATTGCTCTTCTGTGGCTAATGTTAATTCTATAATTATCATTACTCCCTGAAGTCAAGCAGCAGAAGTTATGTGACAGTTTTCAAATACTGCAATTTTGGGTGAACTAAATATGCAAGAGTAGTCTTTAATGTCACTTTATAAAACAGGAAGTTAATCCTTTGCTGGATGGGCCGCTTAAAACAAAATATTTTTGGGAAAAATGTATAGAGTATACCCACATCTGCAGGCACCACTACACCACTGATTACATACTGTATATGTTTGTTCTTTGCTCAACAAGGTATCTGGTGCAATGTATACTCATATAAAACACATTTAAATTGATTTCATTATTTGCAAAAACATTTCTATTTGGTTTTATCTTATGTATCTTATGTTATGTTATTTGGTTTTATCTTACCGCATGTGAATGTGGTTCTATGAATTCCACATGTCAGTCAGAATCTTGGTGAGACGATCCTGAGGGCGGCGTCCTCTGCGATGATGCAGGCTTCTATAGGGGCGTCATCCCAGGACAACAGGTGACTTTGTTGGTAAACACACTGAACCTGCGCAGACGTGAGATGGAGAAGATCCAGCAACTCTGACGGTCACTCGGAATGAAATATAACCAGTTACATGTGTAACTCTCGTTTAGTCGACTGGAATTAACGTAATTTCCCTCTGGATTAATAAAGTATCTATCTATCTATCTATCTATCTAGAACCAGTTATCTAACCTATATCTATTAAAAAAATAGAAATACATTCATGCCGTGTAAACGTCCCTTTCAGATATATTTCTTGACTGAGAGATTGCTGCTGTTTTGTTGTATTTATTATAGACTTTGCCCCCATTGTAACAAAATGGGATTGTTAAGATAATGTTCCCTTGTGTGTGAGTGTATGTGACTTCCAGATGACCCAGCTTTTTTTGCTGTCACACAGATGTATATTCACAAGGTGCAATCATGCATCATGTGCTTACACACGCACACACACATACTCAGAACACATGAAAACACAAACAAGGATCTGTTTAAAATGACAGTGTTTGCTGTACTATAAAAATTCTTGAAATTATTCGACAGTTAACACATAAATTATGCGCCCAAATGCTTTGATGCATAGTTGTTCCGTGTTTTGATTGTTTATTTCATTGTGAATCAATTGTGTGCCATTAACTTGTGCTTGGATGCTTTTTTAGTCCTCAAATTGGTTTGTTTTTCAGCCACTCTTAATAAGCATCACAGAAAAAGAAAGTGTGTGGCATCTTGTGAGCTGATACCGCAAGATGCCACTTCTCCTTCTAATTCATGTTTCTAGAGTTTTACTAAGACAATGTTCAATAAACTCAATGAAACAATGTTCTCTGACTATGTTCCATTTCATGTGCAGTACTACTTTTTGTTTCATTTTCATTCAGCCACTCTAATAAATCTGAGAGGGAACTTGGAAGTCACCATGCAGACCATCAAGACGGTGGAGACCCAGGTGCCCTTCCTCAAGGAAAGCTTCTTCACCACCACCTTCAAAGACCGGAGGAAGAGCAGTGTGACCAACATCCTCCGCAGACAGCAGCACTCGCTCCTGCTTCCCATTCAGCAACAGCAGCAGCTCCATCAGCAGCAGCTGCAGAAGCGTATTGCAGAGCAGCGGCAGCGTCCTCAGCCTCTGTCTGAGAGGGAGCGGGGGGGGCCACAGCATCGCCTCCTGGCTCGCTCAACCAGCAGCCCGTTATGCAAGACGGCCGAGTGCGCAGCGGCGGCGGCAGACGGGGGGAGGAGGGATGAGCGAGAGAGAGGATCGGAGCAAGGGAGGGGGAGGGGGAGGGAGCCCGTGGATGCCAGTGCCAGCCCCCCCCACATAATCGTCACTCCGGCGTCGGCAGCGTCGGCCGAGGCAGCGTCCTTCCCCGCCAAACGGTGGGGATTAGGGCAGCCGAGCCAGAATCCGAGCGACAGCAAAGGAGCGCCGGCAGCCCAGGCGCAAGTTCAGTCTAGCCCGCCTCGTCCCCAGCAGCATGGCCTGATCGCCAAGGGGGTCCGCCTGCTCAGGAACATGGGGAACCAGGAGGCCAAGCAGAAGAGAGGCGGAGGTCCCGGTGGGGGAGTCGGGGACGCGCCTTGCGACGTCGTTCCGGCCGACATCAGGGAATTGGACAAAAAGTCAAAGAAGTCCCAGAGTAAGATGGGAGGCGACAAGAAGAAACCTAAATCAGAATCGAAGAGTTCGGTGTTTTCCAGCATGAGGATCAGAAAGAGTTTCTCCAAAGCCAAAGGAGAGGGAGTCTTGGACGGTGGCAGATCGAGCCACGTCGATCAAGCGGTGGCAACCCCGGAGGCCAGTCTCTCAGCTGACGAGATGTGTATGTCAGACGGCGAAATGGACCAAGGCGAACCAAGAGGCGGCAGGCGGTCCGTCGTGGATGAGGACAGCAGGAAAACCAGCTCGGGGTCGGATGCTGACCTCTACAGCTTTCACTCAGCGGTGGCGGAGCATGAGGATCTGCTGTCTGACATCCAGCAGGCCATCAAAGAGCAGCGTGGAGCTGATGAGGGGGTCGCAGAAAGGTTGACCTCTGAAAAAGGTAAATATGAGGCCCCTATAACGACTGACCTGGAGGTGGCAAAGTCTGCCCAGACTGCTCTACCAAACCTGCAAACTGCAGGGGAAGACCAAAGTTTAAAAAGCAGGAAAATAGAGAGTGAGAGACCGATTGTACCCATCTCAAGAAACTCATCCGAACCGGGGTCCCCAAGTGAGAGTGGCCCCTCATCATTGGTCCCGGACACGGACATGAGCAGCGGCAGCCTCTTCCCACAGACAAACAGCACGTATAGTTTTCCCGACACCAACACCTCCTATGAGAGCGCCGACGGATCCCAGGATGAGCTGGAGAGTCCGACCGGACCCAGCGACGGAAAAGTGGCGACGCAGATCAAAACTATCTCTGTGCCCAGTGTACTTTTAATTCCGGCGGGGCCGATGGGGCCGCATAAGAGCGCTAGCAGCTTGGACCTGACAATGGACAGGGAAGACGAGGAAGATGGTAGGCTGAAGTTCCTGTCCCTGAGCAGACGGCTGAGCAGCCAATCCATTAGCCAGCTCAGCCCAGAAGGCCCTCACGGCTTCAGTCCTGGAAGAAAGTCCTCCATCGCCAGCTCCACCGTCAAACTCTATCCTCCCATCCACCCCTCGTACGTGAAGACCACCACACGGCAGCTTACCTCGCCCGTTGGCTCCCCGCTCACCAGCCCTCAGGTTCCCAGGAAAATGGAGGTCGGCGCGGGGTGCGGCCGAAGTTCAGCCAAAGGCCACAGGTTGAGGAACAACAGGCAGAGGTCCTGCTCCGTCGCTGGGACCCTCTGTATGTCCGCCGACTGGTCCAAGGAGCTGGACGAGCTGAGAGCCAGCCAGGATGAAGATACGGTGTTCCAAGAGCAGGAGGCGTCAGAGAGAGGGGGCGCGGTCGGAGGCTACTGGACCCTGGGTTCCAGGAGAACGCATTCGGCGCGCAAGAACTCCAGCGCCGCAGTGTCTCACCTGGACGTCTTCTCCGGTGAGTACAACAGGTCATTCACCTGTTTCAGGGGCACTCAAACAGTATTTGGTTAAATGTAGTCTTTCATACAGCATTTCAGGAAGGTCTCAATCACAGTTTGATTTGGATGATGCCAATGGAGTCAATAACTGATTTCATTATTTGTTTTGCTGTGGGAGCCTGATGGAGAAGGTTGACTTAACTACTGCTGGATCATTATAATATCTAAATGCAAAACCGTCCTTTTTTTCCCCATTGATACTACCCCCAATGAGGTTTAAATTCTACTATTGGCCAAAACTCCAAAATATTTCCTTGTAGAAAAAGCAGGCTTTTACTGTGAAATGCTGTCGGTTAGGTCATCATCTAATCCTATTATGTTTGGGAATCCCTGGCTGGATGGCTGCTTTGTCCTTTGGCTTTCAGTGCCGTCTGTAACAGAGATCAGACCATTATGCAATTACAGTGGGAAACGAATAGTTTAATGGCCGCTGAACCGTTGTAGTCATTAGTGGAGTGTAACCCTAACCCTAACCCTAACCCTAACCCAAAATTATGATTTGCCGGAATAAGGGCACATCAGCAAATAACGGACAAAGGCAGCTCAAGTTATTTATTGTGGAGTATCTTCACAACAATGGCCGTCTTGTTGGAAAACAATGTTGCTCTGTGCAATTGAGTGTCAGGGGCTCGGCCGCTCTCCACTGTCTGCTCATCAATCACAGCACACTACTTAGGACGCTCACACACATGCACACAAGCATGCACTTTCGCTGCGGGCGCGCACACACACACACACACCCACACACACACACACACACACACACACACACACACACACACACACACACACACACACACACACACACACTTATGCATGCACTCAAGAGTGCACAAATAGAAAAAACTACCACATAAAAAATAGACACATAGACATAGTTATACAAATACATGTACAGATATTCATAATATGTATATACATGTATTTATTGTGTTGTTGGTTGTGTGTATGTATATATACATACACAGATTCACACACGTAGACACACACACACACACACACACACACACACACACACACACACACACACACACACACACACACACACACCACACTCCTAAAACGCTAATCCGAGGTGACAGTGTATCTGCGTGACATAAATAAAGTGTGATATGAGGTCCATTCACATTTCATCAGCTGAGTTATCAGAAGCCTTAAAGTCAAGGTGCCTGGAACCGGCTTTTCTTCCTCCCGCTTTCTCTCTTTTTTTCCGTGTCTCGAACTCAAATGACTTGCGTTTCGGCTGCAAATGAATCCAGCGGCACATGTGATATTGATCAGTTCGGTTTAAAGCTCGGCAGACACAGGACGGAAAGAAATACACAACGAGGACATTTTCCCAGTCTAATAAGACGAATGTTCAATTCAATCATTATTTTGGCATCGGTGGGTTTTTTCAGAAGAACTGATTTGACCCAACCCCACAGAGCAGTATAGTATGTTTAGTTGCTGTGGTTATTTGGAAAAATATGTTGTTGTTTTTTTGTTTTTTAATTTCAGTAATTGAGGCACATCTCCAATGCCTAAAGAGTTTATATAAAAGAACACATTGTTCTTGAAAACAGGGCCTTGCTATTTCATTTGTAAGGGACTTTAAATATCTATCCCTCTAAAAAAAAAATCTAAAAATCTAAAAATAATAATAAAATCAATCAAAAATAAAATAAATGATCGATCAATCATTTATTTTATTTTAGATTTTTTTATTTATTTAATCTGACAGCATTAGAACTGACTGCTCTAAAGTTCAGCCGTTTCATGGATTTTGGGGGATGAAATGAGTTCCACATTTTATTTGCTGTTCCCGTCTCCCACAGTTACTCCATCGTCAACGTTTTCCCCAGACTCTAACGCTGATTTGTGAAAAGCAGGAATGTCTCTCACGGGGGATCCAACCGTCCTGCTGGAGGATTTGAAGATTATCGCCACGATTTTCTACATTAATCCTTGACAGCTCTAATTTCCATTTACTCGCCCTCCATCACAACAACCTCCTTATTATTTATTTTACTATTCTTGCTTCTTAGTAGTGCAAACAGAGGCTGATGCACTGCAAACATATACATGTAAAGAAGTTAAAAATAAAAATCATGCATACTTAAATAGATAAAATCAATGAAATAATAATAATTTGAAGAAATTAACCGTAAATTGGGACAGATGCTTTCAACCGATTAAACAAGAAAAAAATCTTGGTAGAAATGTGTCCTATGGTCTAATGATTCAAACAACTTGAACATTAATGTCTTCTTTCACAGAAGACAGCATCAAAAATCATCTTTCTCTTTGGAAAGGTTCTCTTTTTTCCCCTAAAGTATCTGTCATAACAGTTATAAGACATTTAATGCTAGTTGAAAATATTTCATATGATATGTTATTAAATTAATAAAATACAAATATTAAACACAACTTATTAACTTGCCTCCTGAATAAATTTGCCATCGGTGTATTCTCACCCGTAACTTATATACGTATAATTAGCACATGAAGCCTTTTCCTTTTCCAGGCGTGAACGGAGTTTGCAGGCGTAGGTGTTTAATTAACACATCCACGGGAGAAATGTCATGGATTTGGTTTTGAACAAATTGAAATCTAGTGTATTTGCGTTTGCTCACCGGCTCGCCTCGTCACATCGGTTAGAAAAGATGTGTAAACATGAAAATGCAATACGAAACACCACGTAATTTGACTGGAAAAAACAACTGTACCTTACTTGGTTTCTATCTGACGACACATCTGAAATAGCACACGAAAGAATACTTCAGTTTTAGTATGCTTTGTATACTTGCTGCCAGAGTTATAGTATAATGTATATACTGTATACATAGTTCATACTTATGTACTTTTAAGTGTACTAAAGTAGAGCAGGAATCAAATGTTGTACATTAGTACAGAATACTACGACTTGTAGTTCTAATGGACAACTCGTAGATTTACTTTAAAATGATCTCTATTTATTATGCTTCTTTTTAGTTTTCCGTCTGGGCTCTGAGACAGGAGGCCACCTCTGTTTGTTTTTGTTTTTTTGTTGTTTTTTTTGCAGTACCAGAGTAGGTCTTTTCCCACCTACTGGGTTCAACTACTGCATATTTTTAGTTAATGCTATTCGCCTTCTCATTTATCTCCCTTTTTTCGTTATCACTGAAGTCTCCCCTTTGCATCAAAACATAGCCACAGCGACACTGTGTTACAGTCTCGTCTAATTTTCTCTCCTCTCTTTCTCCCTCTCCTCCCCCTCTAGGAGGGACTCTGGTGGAGAGGTTGCGTACGCAGCATGGCGAGGGCTCCACCGGGGCGGAGGAGGCCGCGGAGCTGTGCTGCCGCATGTTGGCCCTGGGTCTGCTGCAGCCGTTCAACACCTTGAAGGAGCTGCCAGCAGAGGGCGCCATGCCCGCCTCGCCCGCTTTCAACGTAAGACCTTTGCATAAGCGTCGCACATATCAAATAGTGCTGCAGTGTTTTAATCATCGTCACTTGGGATTAATGCTGATTTGAAGTTTCCACCACGCTCATTAAAGCAACTGCACAAGGCTCACTTAAGCTGCTTTCACACATGCACTCCGGACAATATCCGGATAATCAGGTCTGGACATTGTCCGGAGTCGCCCTTTCACACATGGAGCTCACAACCGGAGATTCTCCTTGTCAGACAGGTCTACACCACCTGGAAATACTACAGTGTGTTAAGGCAAGGGGCGGAACCTGGGTACAGCGTGCAGGAGGCAGGACGTGATGCAATGATGCACCGACATGTCTTTTTTGGCGTCGATACTCCATGTTTTTTGACATAATATAAACGAAATCGTGTAAAGGTATATTAAGGGAAGCAGAAAGGATCACGAAGCAGCTACGCTCCGTGCCCGAAGATTTACATGAAGGTAAATAACTGGCGCATGATAGTGACGTCATCAGCGCGGGACACACTCACTCACTCACTGTGATGATCCGGACAATCACCTGCTCTGTTCACACATGGGCTCATTCGGACATGAAGCAGACTTTGTACTGGGGTGCTGGCCGGGTTAAAGTCCGGGTAATGTCTCCAAATGATTCCAACATTTGCGTTGACACATGCAGGACACGCAATTATCCGGGTAATGTCCGGATAATTTCAGGTATTTAAAGCTGTGTGAAAGCAGCTTTACATAAATATAGTATAAGTTTATCTTCTCAGAAACTTGTGTTTTAACGATAGTGCATATGTCGCTAATGGTTTTCATTACACGATATTACATTAGGTAATTTAGCAGAGGCTTTGTCCAAAGCGACTTAAAATAAGTAAATTTTGTCACGGTATCAAACCACTACATAACCACAGTCACATCTCGGCCTTCTCTAGGAATAAGCAAGCAGCATTGTAGAGTTGATGAGAGAATATAAAAATGTACTGTATTTTTTGCCATTGGCATGTTTTTATCATTGAAGTTGATAGGTTTCAACACATTTAGATGCTATAGCCAACATTACCTTACGATTTCATATTTTTTCACATACATCTTATATGTTGCCTTATCGTATATGCGCATTTTGTTATTTTCACTTCACATATTGGATTTATTTTCTACTTCCTCCTCACGGTCAAGCTTCTTAACTTCCCTCTATACTATATACTATGTGGGGCTGTTTAATAAAGTTGTTCCAGCGTTGACGACTCCTGGACGGAAAAACAGAAACACCTCAGTGAAGACAGTCCCCAAAATGACTCTGGCTCAAAAGGTCTGATGGGAAAAGGGTCCATATATGATAACGGCATCAGTACAAGCACATTGAGCTCATTTTAATAATATTTTTGCATCTTTCCAAACACTCCGTCGAGCGGTCTAGAAGTGTTATAACGCCAATAACAGCAACAGCACTTTGACTATCTACAGTGGAAATCTATCATCCAAGCCAGAGTCAACAACATTTCCCCCCTTTTATTGTTCCCGAATTTCCACCTGGGGATTAATAAAGTCTTATCTTACTCGATTTCCTCAATATTTCATTCTCTAAAATAAATAAAAGACACGTGCTTCTAGCCAAAACAGCCTTAAATGTGAATAAGACCTATCAGTCACCCCGACCAACTCAGACATACTGGACCCCAGATCAGTGCGATGGATCAGAGGGTAGGATTCACAAGGGTTTGGAGAGCTCTTTGTTGATGATCCCTGACGATGAAGATAAGGCCTGTAGTCGTCCTGAGCTGCTTAAAACGTAACCAACATAACAAAAATTTAAAAAAATCGATTGTCCGAAGAAAATGCATTAGTCGCTCTCGATTAAGGAACACAAGGTTAAAACGGGACAGTGATGAAGACGAGGGCTCTTCGTTCGCGGCGCCGCAACGTTTCTATCAAATACTGCACCCGGCCCGATGCGACCGGGAACCCGCTTATCCTTTAAAGTATCCTTTTAAGTAAATTCTTTGAGGGGATCCATCCCATTTAAACACACTCAGTACATTATCCAACCTTGACATAAGAATCTGACGTGACGTATTCTGTGGGGAGACAGCTGTGATATACCATGTGTCTGTGTAGCCTTCATGTCTATATTTAAAGTCGTAACCAAAAAAATCTCAGAGTCAAGGGATTTTATTATGATGACTATCACCCGACGAGGAGAGGTACGGATAGAAAGACAGGAAATGATTTGGCCTCCCCAATAACGTTTGGCCTATGCTCAAGCACTGTATTCTTACATCCCACCATCGCACTGTCACCACCTTTACTATCACCAGTAAATCCAGACAGATACATATTTGACAAATTCTAGGTGTGTGTGTGTGTGTGTGTGTGTGTGTGTGTGTGTGTGTGTGCGTCTGCGTCTGCGTGTGTGTGTGTGATCTCTGCAGAGGAGATTCCATTTGCTGACCTACTTTGCGCGATGTGTTGGAAGTAATCAGAGTTGTTTGAACCGGACGCTTTTTCGGATTTGTGGTTGGGCCCATGAGTGTGTCTGCATGCCTGTGCCCGCATAAACACACATTCCTACCTTGTAAGCAGGTTTGCATGCATGCATAATTATACACAACGACACACACACACACACACACACACATACGCATTTTGTACTGCGATTTTCACCGGACCTTTTTTGCATGAATGCGCTCACGATCACATGCCCCCCACACACACACACACACACACACACACACACACACAGAGAAAGACACGTACACATTCAGGCATTTCCTTGCATCATTGCCTTAATGGCAAACCATGTGACACCCATTCAGTCTCTCTCACATACACACACACACACACACACACACACACACACACACACACACACACACACACACACACACACACACACACACACACACACACACACACATACACAAACACACATCTGTGCTTGTGTAGACCATCTGCCCAACGTGTTATGTAAGAGCTCCACGTGCTCTGGGCTCCGTCTGCTATCTGCCTCAGCCAAAAG